>NW_024884142.1:30226578-30331197 GCF_019232065.1 Centrocercus urophasianus
AAAAAAAAAAAAAAAAAAAAAAAAAAAAAAAGGAAAAAAAAAAAGAGAAAATTCTGATATTTTCTGAAAACCAGAAGTTGTTTAGGTCTCACATTACTTTAGCTGCATACGTATGTACATACATACATTCATACAATACACACACATATGTGTGTATATAGAGAATGCTGATTGGGATGAAAAGGGAAATATAAATGGGAGCACAGAGCTTTCTGGAAAGTGCCTCTTTCCTAATTTTAAACAGCTCTGGAGAACTTGTAGAAGATATCATCTTACCAGTACTAATTCTTATTTCTCTACATTTTACAGAAAGAAATTTTTTAACCCTCTGAAACTTATTTTGTTCTGGAAAGGAAAATAGAAGTTGGTTATTAAAAATAAACAAAACCAAAATCAAACAAACAAAAAAACCCAGCAACAACAGCAAAAAACCCAAAGCCCTTTAAATTATTTATTTCTTAAGGCAAACGTGTTTCTGTATGAAAAAATTATAAAATGTGATTTCTTGTGGAAATACTTGACAGGATAGAAAACTACTACATTTGAATTTTAAAAATGGTGCACCTAAGCAGCAGAATATGGGGTGTAGAGTAATATATTCATCAGTGTTTCAAATAAAGAATAATGGGATTATTTTAATATTTAAAAAAATGTAGTAAGCTTAACAAATAAATTGTTTGAAAATCAGGAAAACACTTCAACACTTTCTCCCTGTGAAATTTGTTTGGGTGGAAATTTGGAAAAATATTCTGAACAATGATATCTTACTGGTTGTCATTTCAAAGCGATTACATGCTACTGGTCATTTTAATTTTTTTACAGTGTGTTAATTTATGTATTTTAGCAACTCATTTTATTATTCTTTGCTTCTTTCTCTGTACTTGAACATGTAAATTGTCAAGACTTGTAAAACTTATTTGGCGGAGACTGAAACTACAAAACTTGGATCATTTCTGAGCAACATATAAAATTTAATGTAGGTAAAGAGAGTAGGCATTTGTTTTTTGCTTTGTTTTTCTTTGCTTTTTATATTTTTTTCTTATTTTCTTTCTGAACTATGTAGTCTGATGTTATCATAAAGATTTCTTTACTGTAACAACTCCTTAGCTCCCATTCACTCTTAGTGAGTGGGAGGCACATAATCTTTATTTCCCTTTGATGATGTTATTTTACCTGATAAATTTTAGTTTTAATTTAAAGATATTTAAAACTCCGGTGATTTCTCAGATCTGCAAAAAATGAATGATTCATTCTACTTATTCTTCTTAATTTTTTTTTTTTTTTTTTTTTTTTTTTTCAGATATTTCAGTGAAAATTCACAAGTTGAGAATGTTAGTGGTAAGTGGATAATAATGCTGATTTCGAACCCTTGCCTGAAGAGGCTGACAAACAGATGGTTAATTAATTTTGACAGGCTTTTGTACATTTTCTTTTACTTAAATCAGTGATGAAGAACTAAGATAATACTATTCAAATTTTGGAAATAAATCTACTTAGCAAAGTTTAAAATGATATTTAATTTATATCTAAGTAGATCTCTAAATTAACAACCTAATGGCTATTCATACTTTAGATAAAAGAAAACTGCTGTATTGAGCAATGGCCTTTGAAAAGAAAGTAATGTGGATCACTAGAAAATTCTCTGTATTAGTTAACAATTTATATTTTATTTTATCTTAAACATTTTGAGGGTGGATTATCTTTTGTGTGTTTCTCTGACCAGAAAGAGAAGAAGAAAAAAATATGACAGTGTAGACTTCACAGGAAGAAATCTTACACTGCTGATTATATTTTTAGCAAGAAGAAAAAAAAAAAAAAAAAAAAAAAAAAGCACAGGAGTCTCATTTCATTACATATCTCACTAAAATACAAAAATTAAAAACCGCAAAATTTTGTGGATAGATTCATGCAGCTGGGGCTGACATTAACACTTGCTCCATGTAAATGCTTTGTAAGGATTATATTGCCTTGGTTTTGGTGATTACAATAATTTTTATGTACGCTATCCAGAAGAGTAGCAGAAATAAGAGATCAGAAAACTAATGATAGATGATCAAGTAACAAAGAAAAAAACACCAATTTCATATGTAATTCATATGTAAATAATATACAGATGTAATTCTATTTATCTAGCTATGTTCATTTGGAGATTAGTAATATATAAAAGGTTAATGTTAGCTATTCAGAAAAAAAGATATCTAAATCAGAGCTAGGTGATAGTTTTTCTACATAGTCTGTAGAAATCTTGCCAAAATGGTCAGATAAGTAACTAGTCTTACCTTAAGGTAGAAACATAATTTTTTTCAGATTGTACACTAAAATATTAACAGTTAGAGATTTCTCTCTGATGAATTTAAAGAAAAGCCTTTAATGATATTTAAGTTCTGAGTGTAGATTATCAGCCACAGCAGGGGGAGTTTGTTTACAGAACAGACAGAAATATTTCCATAGTTCCATAATAAATTCTAGTAAAGGTAGAAAACAGATTAGCTGATGTACTAGAAAAGAGAATATACTAATTAGCACATGATTTCATATAGACTTGAATGACAGTTCTGGTAGCTTGTAAACATTTTGCTTAAATAGCAAAAAACAAAACAAAACAAAAAAAAAACCCACTATCATCATTACAACAGATTCAGAGAAGATACCAATGATTTACCTTTTAAGTGTTCCTTTGTTTGGCTTTGTATCACTTTGTTAGGGTGGTTGTTACAAATATCCAGAGAGCACTCTTGTCACAATTGTTAGAGACTTATTGTATACAATGTGCCTCTGTTATGCTACGCAGCTTTCATAATTGCATCTGAAAATATGGTAATTATGCTTGCAAATAGCTGGTTAAACATTCCTTTAGTTGTTATCTCCTGTTACATTTATTGCAAGTTCATAAAGACTAGTAAATTTCTGTGTATACTTTTGCTGTCTTTGTTTACCCTCACATCTCTGCATCATGCATACCAGAAAGCAGGAACAACAACATGCCTTCACATACACATGGTCATTTACATTGCCTCGTTTAGGCCAGATAGCTACACATTTGCCTATCCTTTCCCCTACATTCCTTTAAGTACAAACACTAAGTTTTCTTCACCTTAGTAACTGTATTAGTAAAATCACAATGAGAAGATCACTTTTACTTCTGTGTTCATATTTATTGTGAAAAACAAAGTAGGCTGATAATGTACTCTGAATAATTCTTTCATGTCATTTGATATTCAAAAAATAGATCTATGTACGGTAGTGTGTTTGAAAGGAAATTATGAAAATTACACTGGCAAAACATAAAAAGAATAGAAAAGAACAGGCAGTAGAATGTCTGTAAAGTATCAGTGAATCTTAATGCAGTAAGATAAAGGATTTTGCAAATATTGTGAAGGGATCTGATGATAGTGGAACAGTAATATTCCCACCTCCTTGGAAGTACAGTTTTCCCTATAGGAAGTTGCCAACATTATAATCTACAGTAGTCCTCAAAAAGGTAGGTGCAAGCTTCATTGCAGCAGAGTAAGATAAAATATGCCATTAGCATCAGGGCTTCAGTGTAAAGTGATAAGCAGGTGGGAAAACATTGTCAACAGATTATAAGGAAAACAGGGATGAGCTGGAGGAGGTCTATTCTACTGAGCCCAGGTGAAGGGAGCAGCTAAACACTTTTTGCTGTTTTGTGTCAAAAAAGATATTTGCTACCAATGTACGAAAATTAGAAGTCATAAATAAAGAAGACAAGAAATTGTTTCTGAAGTTTGTGTGGACAAAGAGCAGAAGGTGAATTTTCAAGAGGTAACAAAATTTGCACTGAAAGCCCACAGGAAGCACAATATCTGACTACACTTTCAAACAACTAACAATGATCTTTATTCAGAGTGCAGCCTATGACTGTAAGGTGACGTCATAATAAATATTCCTGAGAGTACTGAACCTCCTCTCTGTTGTCTGCAGTTGGTTTCAGGAGCATGTGGAAAATCAAGCAATGAGCTGAGAAGCTAAATCTGTCTTTATCTCTAATGTCTGAATGTTCAATTTACGCATATTTTTAAAAGTTAGGTCAAAATATCAAGCACAGCAGTACTTCTCAGTCATATGTGAGTTGTCATGAAACTGGAAATATGGATGCTCTATTGTGTCCTTTGCAATGGCAATTTTACTCTGCTGCTTTTTATGTCATCCCTGCCAGCTCACGTATTCTTGCTGCAGGGCATCACTTGTGTTCAGTAGCTTCAGAAAAGCTAGCTAAAATCCTGCCCTAAGGAAAGCAAAAGAACTTTTGGTTTCAATGGCTTTGAGTAAATTGGCTGACCAAGGAATGTTTTTTTCATCCCCAGGTGGAGCTCTGTGTGCTGGCTGCATGCTGAACCTTTGTCCCAGCAAGGGCAGATCAGGACTGCTATCAGCCTTTCTTTTCCTTTGCCTTGTTATTTTAGAAATAAATTTTACATGTGAAAGCTAGTAAGGAGGTCCTGCATTTCACAGTCACGGTCTCTTATTCTGTGCTTGGTCCGGATGTGATCAATGAGGTTAAATATTGTGAGAATCCTTCTCTGTTTTGCTTTTTTTTTTTTTTTTTTTTGGCTCAAATCTTGGCTCCTGAGGTATTTCTTGTGATAAGACTGACTTGTCTAAAAGATGAGTGACGGATGTTGCTGTGTGGCAACCAAAATCACTGTGTGGACAATTTTAGCTTTTTGCCTTTGGAAGATAGTGCTCAGGACAGTTTACTGGCAGAAGATCTAGCCTGTGATCAAATAACTCCAGCTAGCTATGGGAGACTGGGGGATGATGCCATTGTATCCTGTGAAGCCAAGATACAAGTTGGTGCCTCCCTGCTCCCTCTTATCTGCTGGCAAGGCCAAGAAGATAGGAACAAAGGAGTTTCTGCTGAGATCCCAAAACCAGAAACTGCCACTCCAAGAAGAGCTGACTCAACCACTCTGGCTTTGAGCTGTCACTCCAAAGACAGCTGACTCGACCATTTTGAAACCATTGAAAAGGGGCCATCATCGCCGTGGTTGTCGTTGTCAACAGAACAACAATGCCCAGTGACCCACCACTACTGAAGATCAATGACTGAACTACAAACCACGCTTGATCCATGGTGTTGACTATCTGTCTCTTGCTTCCTGTAAAGATTCCTTGCTTCTTCTTTCCTATCCTTTCTATCACCTGCCTTCCCTTCCCCATTACCCTAAATTGTAATAGTGTCCTTCCTCCCCTTCCCCATTTCCCTGTTTAAGACTTGTAATAAACTTGTCAGACCAACATATGAACCGTTGTTTCTTAATCTCATGCCAGGTATACAGATATTAAAAGAATCTCCTCTCCCTCCAAAAAAATTGGAGTGAGACAAATATTTGCCGTGGAATTAAATTATTTTAACAGTCTTGTATTTGTGTCTCCAGTGTGCATGATTTGCCAGATTATGTGAGTATTTGCTATGAAATTTCTCAGTTGCTTTTTAATTCATACATTGAAAGCAGTGGTTACACATTAAAAATAAAGTCATCTGGTTTTCCTTCTACAGAAGGATGTGAAAAGCTGGAACAAAATAATTTAGCTTTCTTTCATTAAGTGGCATCAGAAACTCATTCACCTCTGAGATGATGCTTATCCAACCCTTTTACATCTGTGTCAATATGCACCTTAGTTGATCAGACACATGACAGAAGCACTGCATATTCCTTCACCAGAAAGACCTAGACCGTACTAAGAGTAAGCCAGAATTAAAAGACAAAAGGATAAGGATAAGTTAAATAAGATTTTCAGATTTACAAGCCTGAAGAGGAATGAGAAAAGTCAAAACAGAGTTTTTGAAATTATGTAAAGACAATGATATAAACATACTTTCTGCATCTTTTACAAGGTGCAGGACTGAAAAGTACAGAATTCTATTGTCACTATAATGCTTTAGCCCAGCAGAACCAGCCCAACATAGAATTTTAGTTTTCCAAGATAAGGGGCCTAGGAAAACTGAGCTTTGGAAACAGGAAAAGGAAAGTTCTCTTGCTAGAGGATAGGAAAATATTGTAAATGTTGTCCCTAACGTATAAACATATGTGCTCAGTATATTTTCAAAAAAGACAGAGGGAATTAAGAGATAATTTGCTAATGCAAACGTTGTAAAAGATTCCAAAAAATTTTTAATGTAGAAGTTGTAAAATATTCTAAATATTTTCATCTTATTGTGAATAGATCATTTTGCTGCATTATATTCCATGATTATCATTATTTATTTTTTTTACTCAGGAAAGCTAAGCACATTGGAACAGATTCTTCCTGTCGCATTTGTCTCCATCAAATTGTTGGAGTGGTCTGAAAAAAACTGGAAGCTGGCTGCTGTTGCCCATTCAAAATTTCCCCTGAGGTGAGAAGAAAGGAAAAGCTAGAAAGATGATGTAGATACTTTTTCTGTTCTAAATTTTCATGTCAGCTTATTGGTTATTTTAGAAGTAATGAAAGACTTTTCTGCTCTCACACATGAGCAAACCCACAGCTTAAGAACTAAGGAACTATCTCTTGAGACTCCACTGAGTCCCTGATGGGTTTCTTTATTCATTCACTATCTCAGGAGGATCAAATGTCATATTATATATGGAAGAGTAAAATTGTAATACTAAATTAGGACGTGTACAAAGTGATGAGGAAAATTATAAGTTAATTATTTTAACCCTGACCATCTTTAGGCTTATATGGTTTTAGTTTAATAAATGTAGGATATTTCTGAAATCAAACAGATAACATAAATTTAAACTAGTGAGACTTATAGCAAGTTGATACATACTGCACGAGAACCAGGAAAAAAAAAAAGTAAAATGAAGTTGACAGAGTTGTGGCTGTCACTGTGATGGTCCTTTTAAAAATGTCTTTATAGATTTTTAAAGAATTATATTAGAATACAGAGAGAATTATTAAAATATGGATGCAACAAAAAATGAAACCTGTGTCAATTCACAGATATCTCTTCCATTTCTTATTGGCACATGTGTTTGCCTTTAGATAAGAAGAAAGTTCTTACATAATTACTATCCCTGATAGTCAGGCAGAAGTAAAGGTTGGTCATTCATCGTGGACAATAATATTCTAAAGACAGGCATTGTCAAATTTTCATTGTGTTTCAGAGAAATTTTCCCTGGAATTATGGCAGAAATGCAAATATTGAGTAAATGATAAGCGAAAATATCAGTAGCTTTTCCTTCTCTGCATCTCTAACACACATAAGTGCTTGGCTATTATGAGCAGGCCAAGAGGTGAGCTCTCTTCAGTGTCATGGGAAGAGAAATTTTGCAAGCATATAAATTGAATTTTTAATAAAACATTTGGTGAGATTGGCAAGTCATCTTTCTCTGGAGGAAATACAAAAGCTTTTGTTTAGTTTGGACTTCCAGTGTTCTGATTTTCTTTCACAAACTGCTACTTAAGCGTTCAGAAATCCAGAAGGTTAGAGTTTCACTGCAGTATGACCTCAGATGAATACTTTAGCAAGCCATTGTCTGTGAAGTCATGTAATGCAAACTTCGTTTAAAATATGTTAACTGATCATATCCTCAGATTCTAATTGCAATTTTAGTTAAAAAAAAAAAAAGAAATAAGTCTTCAATTTATTCAGATTACTGTTTCATTAATGATTTTAACCATACATGCTCCCTTAAAGTTATTATTTTGAATTAAAGTAAGGGAAAAGCACTCGGTTTCTCCACTCCTTATCAGGCAAATGAAAATTGTGACTGTTCAGTGGCATGCCAGCTCTGCTTGAGTGTGTACCTCAGATACTGAATAAGCAAGAGTAGGATCACACAAGCCTTCCAAGTCTTGAGCTGCATGATTTCCAATACCTTATAAAGCTTAATATTATATGTTGTCTTAGATAGTCAGAGTTCAGTTAAAAATCTGTGCCAGACTTGTGAGAAATGAATAAAGCTTACACAAAACCTACTTCAAGTGGGTATATTCAATACTAAATGTCACATTTTACTGGTTGACACACTTATCCACACATTTATCACTTCATTTCACAGTTCAGTAAACAACTCATAAGTCACTGGCTAATTTGATTGACGGTAGCCTTGGGCATTCTTCAGCAATCATGTAGTGTACTGCACTAAGTCAGACTTCTAGGGTAATTAGCTTCAACAATACAAAAAAAAAGATCCTGTAGTCTGCTTAAAAGGAAAGGAAAGGGGGAAATAAAAAATGCAAGAACAATAAATTACAGAAATTTCTCATTTGAGTAAGTAAAAGCTTTAATAGCTTTCTCTAAGTACTGAGTGCACTCAATTGAACATCTGCTTTCCAGCTGTGTATATTGATATATTACTACGGTTTTATTCTCTTCTACTTTAAATATATCCATAAGTTCTTAAGGGCTCCACTACCTGACTTTCTGACAATGCCTTGATTGTGAAAGATATAAAAATGTCAAAAATTCTGTAGGCCATTTTATGCCCAGGATATTATTTTTCAATTGAATCCAAAGACAGATGTCTACGAACAATTAAACCATTCTCCAGTCACACCTTGTTCCAGCTGGGATCACAGAATTAAAAGGAAATAAGCCATCATGATTCACTTATGGCCGGAGTACCTAGTGTTTCCTGTATTGCTGATAGATTCTTATTAAACAATTCTGTCAATGGAAAATGAATATTGTCCGCTGCTTGAACTTCTAAAGTTAGTTCTTTGATATTAAATTTGATTTTCTTCTCTTATTATAATTCATACACTTAGTGACCGGCTTTAGAAATTCCCATTAGATGGAGATTATGTTATCTAAAGCTTACTAAATCCCACATCAGGTCTCAGGGAGTTTAACTATGAAATAGAACACTGAAAATGATCTGTACTAAAGAGGGGAACTTGTTAATCAAAAAAACCATAGGCCAGTGTCTCTTCTACTAAGGAAGATATGGAAAATGCTTACTTCTTTTCCCTTACTTTAATATAAGGTTATAATTTTCAACTCCCTTTGTCACTGTTTGCAATCACAGAACACAGAGTTATATCTTTAAAAGGGACCATATAAGTGACATTTGAACCAAAATATCATCAGTATGTTTACATTTGTGTGATGTAATACAGCTATATTCTCATTCATGTGGGAAACCTTTGATTGCTAGACTGTACCCAGAAAGAATGTTAATAAAATATTTCAGCATTTTGTATATAGACAGCTTATGATCTTAGGTTGTATATTCTGAAATAAATATACATTCTCACCTTTTTCCCTAGACACAATACAGAAGACACAAACGGCCTTTGTTTCAAAAAGTTAATACAAGGAGAAATATACAGATTTGTTTAATTTTATTGAATGGCACCAAAGAAACATAATTATGTCTTTCTGAAACATTAGTGATGAAGAGGATACATTCAAGTGTATAAGTGAAATCTATCTTAGTCTTGATAACATTTTTGGAAAAGACTGACATGTACATAGGCGACTCTGAAAGTAATGTCTCCTATTATTTCCATAGAAACTACAACAGATACAAAAAGCACAATAACACTGTTTGACAGATTCTCAGCTACTATTTTTCAGCTACTATTTTTATCTCAGTATTATTTTTCAACACAGTCACCACCATTAGCAAAGCATTTTCATAACAATAAACAAGAGACTACATGTCACACTCCTAAAAATCTGCATCAGCGGAGGTGACCGCTGAATTGTCAGCACTACTGAAATGCACCATTCACAACCTGTGAGAATCCTTCTTAGTTTTTTTTTGGCTCAAAGCTTGCTTCCTGAGGTTTTTCTTGTGATAAGACTCGGAGTGACTTGTCAAGGAGGCAACTGATGGGTGCTAACTGTGTGACAATCGATATCACTTTGGGAACATTTGCAAGCCCCTTCCCCCAGAGCTGCTTGCTCTGTAGAAGAGCGGAAGAGAGTGCTCAGGAGTGTTCACTGGCAGAAGATCTGGCCTGTGGCCAAACCGCTCCAGCTAAGTATGGAAGGCTGGGGGATGATACCATTGTATCTTGCGAAGGAAAGATGCAAGTTGGTGCCTCCCTGCTTCCTCTTATCTGCTGGCAAGGCCAGAAAGATAAGAACAAAGGAGGTTCCTGCTGAGATCCCAGAGCCAGAAGCTGCCACCGCAAGGAGAACTGACTCAACCACCTTGGGTTTGATCTGTCACTCAAAGGAGAGCTGATTCGACCACTTTGGATTTGAGCTGTCACTCCAAAAATAGCTGACTCAACCACTTTGAAGCATTGAAAAAGGGCCATCATGACCATGGTCGTCGTCGTCGTTGGCAACGGGAAAACTCTGCCTGACGACCCACCGCTACTGAAGATCAAAGACTGAACTACGAACCTCGCTGGATCCATGGTGGTGACTATCTCCCTCTTGCTGCCTATAAAGACCCCTTGCTTCTTCTTTCCTATCTTTTCTATTGCCCTCCTTCCCTTCCCCCATTACCCTAATTCATAATAGTGTCCGTTCTCCCCTTCCCCAATTCCCCTGATTAAGATTTGTAATAAACTGGTTGGACCAACATTTGAACCGTTGCTTCTTAATCTCACTCCGGGTATATAGATAATAAAAGAACCTCCTCTCCCTCCTATAAATTGGAGCGAGACACAACCTCACTATGCTCGTATAAATTGTTTTTTCTCTGTAAACATTCAGAAAGGATTGGTGAATGTCAGTGGGTGCCTTTTTTCAATTCATGGAGGAATTCCATGACACAGTTTTTCTTCATCTGAACTTCCATGTCAGACACCATTTTGTCAGGTTGCCCCTCTGCTATCATCTGTCACATGACAACCAGATGCATTGGAATACTGTCAGGAAGTTTCACCCTCTATTGCTATATCACCATCATCTGCTTCTGACATCATAGGCCAACATAATAAAATAGGAGGCATTACTTTTGGAGAAGCAATTTTAGTTTTCAGAAAGGGCTCAAAAAGCAACAAGTGAAGCAATTTTGCAGCTTACAAGAAAGTGAAAAATATTTCAGTTCCAAAAGAGAAAAAAAATAGAAACATTAACAATAACACATCAGAATGAAAGTTTAATTTTCTTGCTACTTTTTAAAAAATGATCATACCTCATCTCTTCAATAAACTTGCTTTACTAATTTCTGATGGAGTTATTGAAAATACTTTTTTCAGTAGGATGGAAAAAAGTGATGAGACTCGTCTGAAACTTACAGTTGTCCAGTGAGCTGCCGTGATCTCCTTTTTACTATGAAAATTGCAATCTAGTGAGAAGTCATCTCCCTTAAAACTTTGAGATTCTCGAAGCGCCAAAGGAGATGACTGAAAGATAAATTCAAAAGGCAGAAAGTTGGCACAACTGATTTACATTACTTCTCTGCAATTCAGAGTGCTATTCCAAGACAACATGAAGTGCAGTGGTGTACATTACACATTTTTTGGTTTTTGGGAACTGTTGAGTCACGGCCTGAGCCACTGATTGATCACCTGAGGCAAGGACTGGGTCAGCCATGGAAGCGCAGGTGAAGGCAACTTACCTCTGTGATGGGAAGGGATGGAGCCTGGCTCCATTCCTCCGAGATGCCATTTAAGGGCTGACTACCACTAGGCAAGGATCCCTTTCTGGAGATCCCTCCTTTCTGCAGTTTTCCACTGTGAGCCTCGATCTTCGATCTTCAGATATAGGTGAGCGTTTCTTCTTTGACTGTCTCTTTTCCACCACAATAATCTTTCCAACACCTATAAAGTACCATCTTAACCACACCGCTCTTCCAACTGTATATTTGTTGACTGTACACTTTCATTTGTCTACGTTTGCTTGGGGAAAAAAAATAAAAAATCTAGGATCAGCTTCTGCTCACAAGCCCTAGACAAACCTATCCTTTAAGCATTTGCTTAAATTCAGCAGAGGAATGATATCAGCAACATCAGTGAAAATCCCCACACGTTTAACTGATTTAAATGTTCACAGGTTCATGGAAGTTCTATTTAGGTCTTGTTCTGTTGTAACAGCAAACATTAATGTGACTTACTTCGTTTACCATCTGCTTGCTGTTTATAGTAGAAAGAGAGTTAAAGGGCTAAAGCACTATTCTATTTTTTCTTTTTAAAAACACCCTACCAGTTGACACACAGAACAAAGAACTGCTGAACACACTAGTCTTGCTTCAAGCCTGGAGTTAAAACACAAAACTTGGCCTAGGTATAAGTTTATACTGCAGCAGTTCACTATTCCACACTTACATATATATGTATGTAAAACTTTTAATATAATATATAAATTTAAAATCATGAGGAAAAAAATGGTCTGACATCTGTATGATGGAGAGAGATGTTGAAATAGCACTTCCATGAAAAATTGATGTTATATTCAATTACAATAATATTTTCCATAGAGGCTATTAGAAAAACTAACATAAGTGCACACACATACATAACCCAAAAAGGACATATTCCTGTTTCAGAAAGTAAAAACTTTCTTCATAGAAAGAAAAAGAAAAAAAGAAAAATTTTCTTTATATTTACAATATTTGCAAGCTTTCTTTTATTGTTAAGTTAAAGATTTTGTAGGAAAACCCTTTTTGAACAAAATCTTTTCATTTTCTACTACTCATCTTTTCCCACCTGGATGCATTTAGGAGCAAGCTGTTTAACATTCATATTTCTATGATGTTTGTAGAATCATTGAGTCATAGAATCCTCAGAGTAGGAAGGGACCTCTGAAGACCATCTGGTCCAGCTCCCCTGCAATGCACAGGGACACCATGGCTAGATCAGGTTGCCCAGGGCCTTATCCAGCCTCACCTTGGAAGTCTCCAGAGATGGGAGACTTCTTAATAAAATAGGCAAATTCCAATGAAGAACATTCTCCCCATACTAGTTACTTCCACATACAAATTTTTGCATTTATCATGATATGTGTAGGGAAGTGGTATGAAAATGAAGGAGAAAAAAAAAAAAAAAAAAAAGCAAACCATCCACAACCACATAACATATAAATGGCACTTCTAGAATTTCTGTGATTTTAACATATGCTAAAGCCCAGGCCTTGCTTCAGCTCCAGCAATATACTTGCAGTTGGGGCTTGAGAGATTATATTTGGATGCTCAACTGTTTAAAGAATTAGCATGGTGAAAACTGAGAGATGCATTTTGTTTAGAACATTGCATTATCTTTCAGTCTTTTTTTATAATTATCTCAAAAAATAAAATGTGGAAAATGCTAAAAAATCAAGAGTTTTTGAGACTTACGTATACTAAAATTTCTGTAATGCATCTAGGATAATCTGTTTCTATGGACATATAATTTAAATTGTGTTTTATATGGCATTATTTGAGGCAAAAAGATAGAACATGTAGATCTGATCCGTAAATTGTCTAAGATTCATCTGCAATGGAGAAATATCAAACTCAGAAAAATTTCCCCACTGGTTCCCTGAGAGTTTAGACATAGTTTCCTTAGTACTTAGCATTGTACTTGTGTTAGTTGAAACATAATGGCAAGGTGGTGAAATTAGTGTCTTCACTAAAGTACCAATACATAGCAGAATCTTGATCACTTATTTTGCCAATTCTCTGTCTTGTAGTACAGGAATCCATGAGAAAAGGTGCTATGCCGGATCTTGTTCTCACCAACCGGGAATGGCTGGTGAATGACCAAGATGGAGAAAAATGGACTTGATGAATGGACCACTTGCTGGATAAGGAATTGGGTGGGTGGTCACAATCAGAGAGTAGTGGTCTTGGCTTAGTGTCCAAGTGAAGATAAGTGGCATTCCTCAGGGATCAGTGTTGGGACTGGTGTTAACATCTTTGTAGGTGACACAGACAGTGGGATTGAGTATCCTCAGCAAGTCTGCAGATGACACCGAGCTGAGTGGTGCAGTTGGCATGCTAGAGGGAAGGGATGCTATTCTGAGAGACCTGGACAGGCTTGAGAGCTGGGGCCATGCCAGCCTTATGAAGTTCCACAAGACCAACTGCAAGGTACTGCATCTGGACTGGGGCAATCCCATGTGCAATTACAGATTGGGTGAAGAATGGCTTGAGAGCAGCCCTGAGGAGAAGGATTTGAGTGGGTCGGTTGATGGAAGATTCAACATGAGCCATCAGTCACATCACGCAATTGCTGTTCAGAAGGCAACTGTATCTTGGGTTGCACCTAGAGAAGTGTGACCAGCATGTTGAGGGAACTGATTCTATCCCTCTTCTCTGTTCTCTTGAGACCCCACCTGGAGTACTGCATCCAGTTCTGTAGCCCCCAGCACAAGAAGGATATATATCTGTTGGATAAGCTCCAAAGTAGGGTGATGAAGGTGATCAGAGGGCTGGAGAACCTCCCCTGTGAAAACAGACTGAGAGAGCTGGGCTCTTTAGCCTGGAGAAGGCTCTGAGGAGACTTTACAGTGGCCTTCCAGTACACAGAGAGGGGCTAAAGGAAAGATGGGGAAGGGCAGACAGCAACAAATACAAGGGCAGGTAGGTAAACGGTTTTAAACTGGGAGGGGGTAGTTTTAGACTAGATACTAGGAAGAAATTCTTTACTGAGAGAGTGATCAGATACTGAAACAGATTGCCCAGTGAGACTGTGAATGGAAGCATTCAAGGTCAGGCTGGATAGGATTTTGAGCAATCTGGTCTAGAGGTAGGTGTTGCTGCCTATGGCAGAAGTGTTGGAAAATTATGATCTTAAAGGTCCCTTCCAAGTCAAACCATTCTATGATTCTTATGTTTATTAAACAACAACTAAAAAGTCATTTGTCCTCCCTCTGGATTAAAATGTTTGGAATCTTTTGAGTCAGCTTCACTGAATGTTGCAGATTAGGAGGGATAAGATTTGCTGTGAGGTAATTCTTGCAGTTGGCTTGGATCAGCTGAAATCATTGGGGGAGAAAAAAATAGATTTATTTATTTATTTATTTATTTTGTGTGGTTTTGTTTCCAAAAGTAGTGACTTTAATAAACTGTTTCTGATTAATAGCTGACATAAGAACAAAAACAGGCTAATTAGCATCCAAAGGCATTCTTAGATGTAAAAGTATTGCTGCAGGAGTGAATGTGAACACTATGAAAGATATACACTTACACCTGGGATAAGAACAACAAACTGGATGAGCTCCAGCAGGTAAGAAATCAGAGTGTAGGAGAGGGAAGTAATTTTATGTAAAAATCAAAGGAGTGCTTGAAATGTTAGAGGAAATTACTACACAAGTTCAAAAGGAAGATTTGCTCCCTCAAGCAAAATGTACTCTGACTATTGGATGGGGCCAGTGAAGAGATCACTGCAAGTCCTAACAGAGAACATGAGTTAAAATGTTAAGAGGATATTGTCAAAGAGATTAGGAAAGCTGGTTACAGCATACCAATCACATTGAACTTTGACGTACGAGAGAGGCTGACAATATGGGGTTTCAGGGACTGAGAGGATGTCTCACAAGCTGTGAGGGCTGGAAACAGTCTAATGTCTCTTGTGTAGCCATAGAATGAGTTCTGCTTTATCAAGAAATTTCAGGTTTGGACCAAAGCAATAAAGCAACTTTCTGTAAAATGTATAGTGGTACGAATTTTATTGTCCTGTTGATTTTTGGCAAATAGAATTCAATTTGTTAAAGGTGTCTCTGTTTCATAACTCGCTTCTTCAGTTATTATATCTTGAAGAGAATTTTTAAAAAATGTTAACTACATGTGCTAAATGAAGATAACTCCTTTCTACCTTGAGATTTGGAGTTTCGAAAGACCTTGAGATTTGTACCTTTCAGTTTCCCTTGAAAGTAATCATGGCAATGGAATTGATTTCAAGGAGAATGTATCAAGCTTAACCAAAAGCAAATCCTCAAATCCCTTTCTATGAACATCTAAACCGAAGAGATTAAGTTACAAAAAGCATTTGTTAGGTTCTTTTTCAGCTTTCTTCTGTTGGTGCTATGTCCTGGTGAAATAAACAAGCATTTTTTTTTCCAAGGCTTTGAGTTTTCAAAAGAAAAATAATCCTTCCTGTTAGTCGCATACTCCAAAATCATCTCTTACATGATTGTAAGGGACATGATCTTGTGTGTGTGTATGGTAATATGCACAGACACAGTAGAAATGAAGTTGTTAACCAACCACTTAAATGAACTGCTTTTTTTTAGAGTAATTGCAAATAATGAATTGGGGGGGGACAGGGGGGAAGGAAGGAGATAAGGAAGGAAGGGAAAGAAAGATGGAACAGCAAAGATTCTGCTGTGAATTTATTTCTTTTGCACAAAACGTGAAGTTAAATACTACCTGGACTAATTACTTCATTTAACGATCACAGAATTAAATGGCTTAGTGATCATAGGTAATTTAAATTACTTTTGAAACTTGAAGATGCCTCGCAGATCTTATCATAACATGTAGGATATTCAGGTGAGAAATACAGAACAAAAAAGGTCTCAGCATCGTATGGGAGCTTGGTGACCTGTGAACAGAACAGCTGAACCATGGTTGGTCCTTGCCCTCAGGGTCGAAGAATGGGCACTGTCTTGTTCTATTCAATGATATAGGTTACATTTCCTTCCAGACTTGTAAACATCCCTTTGATTTGGAATTACAATGAATTGCCTGAGACAACAAAAATTCTCATTTGGGATATTTTAAAGTAAAGGGGATCTATTTGTCTCCTGTTAAGATCTGTTATGTTTTGTGAGTGAAAAGGTTGAAGATTCCACCTAGATTTAGCTCCTTTTGTCTCTCCAAACAATTATCCTATGAAGTTGCTTAGCACTTGTTTCAATGTTATTTGTATTAAATTACCTTTTTTGATTATGAGAACAAAATTCTGTACCTGCATTTACAGTATAAGTTTTTCCCTTCAGCCACATTTTTTTTTTTTCCTTTGTCTCAAATAACATATTCTGTTTTGGCAGTGGCATCATACCAAGAGCTACTACTTTTTTTTCCTTCTGATATCTGTCTTTAAACTTATTTTTTTGTCTATATTTATAATTTGCATTTGTTTTCTTTTTTTTTTTTAATATTATATGTGTTCAGAATTAAAAAAGATACTCTGAAGGAAAGCTTCTGAAATCTTATGCAGTAACATTAGAATATAGGAGGCTTTTATGCCCTGGGGAAACAGAAGACAAATCTGTATTCTTCCTTTCCTTCAAAGAATCAAACTACACTGATATTCAGACATTATCGGATAGCACTTATTTTGCTTTTTTTTTTTTTTCTAATTAATCGAGGTATGTACATTCTAATTACATCAAAATGAAAATTGATTTTATTATAACTTTTACCTTTCTGATAAACTAGGTGATATGTTCGTTAACTGTAAAGGTTTCTATAGTTTAGGCATCCATACCTTTTCACTTCTTGGAAATAAGAAGCAAATATTCTTTTCTGTACCACTTTTTTTGTTTCTCCTGGTGAGAATTAATTAAAGCAGGGTTTGTATTAAATCTTTGTTTCTTTGTCAAACAAGACAGAAAATGGGACTAATTTGTGTTCCTCCATTTATAAAGGAACATTGACATGAACGGTTAAATCTTCCCATTATTTCTGCAACTAAGGAAATAAGAGAAAAGAGATTTAAAATTAGAAACAACAAAAAAGCTATGCTGCATTTTCTACCTATTTAATTGAGTTTATTTGTCTCCAGTAGCTCTTTAGTTCTATATAAAATGGTGAATTGTAAAAGACAACTTGTCAGAAAATCTAGTGTTTGCCATGTATCAGATCATGCTGGATAATTATCTGAGAAATCAATAAAGAATTTTAGGAGAAACTTTCAGCCTCCCCCACTTTCATTCTCTGAAGTTCTAAGATAGGAAGTTGCTAAACATTTGTACTATATTATTCTAAGGAAGTGCTATTCCATGTAGTAGATCCTCCTGAAAGTTATGCTAAGACATATGGAAGAGAGGGGGATGATAATGGATAACCAGCATGGCTTCACCAAGAGCAGGTCCTGCCTGGCCAACTTTGTGGCTTTCTATGATGGTATAACTGTGTCAGTGCACAGGAGCAAATTGATGTAATCTATCTGGACTTCAGTAAGGCATTTGACACAGTCCCCCCCATAACAACCTTCTGCGTATATTAGGAATATATGGATTTGAGGGGTACGCTATTTGGTGGACTAAGATGTGGTTGCGAGATTGTACCCAGAGATTGGTGGTCAATGGCTCAGGGTTGATTGAGCCATCTTTGCGGATGGAGACCAGTGGTGAGTGCTGCCCCCCAGGGGTCAGTACTGAGACTGGTACTCTTTAACATCTTTATCAGTGGCGTTAATTGCAGGATCAAGATCATCCTCAGCAAGCTTGTGGATGTCACCCAGATGTGTGGTGCAGTCAACACACCTAAAAGACAGGATGCCAGCCAGAGAGACCTAGAAAGGCTTAAGTAGTGAACCAATGTGAACCTCATGAGGTTCAACAAATACAAGTGCAAGGTCTTGCATCTGGGTTTTGGCAACTCTCACTATCAGTAAAAGCTTGGGGATGTAAAGATGGAGAACAACCTGGCTGAAAAGAGCTTGATGGTACTGGTAGATGGCAAACATGAGTAAGCTATGTGCCCTCTCAGCCCGGAAAGTCAACCATACCTGGGCTGCATCCAAAAAAGTATGGTCATCAGGTCAAGGTAGGTGATCCTGCCCCTCTGCTCTGCACTTGTGGGACCTCACCTGGAGTACTCCATCTGGATATGGAGTCCTCAGCACAGGAGTGATGTGGAGCTGTTGGAGTGCATCCAGAACAGACACAAAAAAAATGATCCAAGGGGTGGAACACCTCCCCTGTGAGGACAGTGTGCAAGAGCTGGTGTTGTTCAGCCTGAAGATGAGAAGGCTCAGGGGAGACTTTATGATAGCATTCCAGTATCTAAAGGGGGGCTATAATAAAGGAGGGGGATAGACACTTTAGCAGTGTCTATTGTGATATTACAAAGGGAAATTGTTTCAAACTGCAAGAGGGGAGATTTAGATTGGATATAAAGAAATTTTTTGCATTAAGAGTGATGTGGTGCTGGAAGAGGATCCCCAGAGATGTGGTGGATGCCTCATCCTTCAGGACATTCAAGGTCAGTCTGCACCAGGCTCTGAGCAATATGATCTAGATGCATATGTCCCTGTTCATTGAAGAAGAATTGGACTAGGTGGCCTTCAGGGGTTCCTTCCAACTCAAAGGATTCTATGATTCTGTGAAATCACAATGGAAAAACACATTCTCTCACAGCTTTTAGCTGTTAGGGTAAACAACTTTGGATAATGAAAGAAAGCATTCAAAATTTAGTAGCTTTAAAGTCTAAATGATTTATCTACTTGCGTTGTGTAATTTTTCTTTTCTTTGGCAAGCCTTCCCAACACAGCTAAAGCATAGATAATTAAAGTCTAAGTGAATACAGAAGGGTTAATTAGCAGCTCAAGAATGTGTTTTGGTTTCAGTCTCACAGTGCAAATTTTAAAATGTTTTTCATTTCTGTCCCAACTATTGTAAAATTCTAGAAAATCCAGTGCTAAATTTTTCAAGCTTGTTTTTTTTTCCCCCACTTTACAAAGTGTTTACAAATACTAGCTGAAAGAGCCATTTCAGTTTCTGTTTTTCACCTCTCTGTTCACATACTCAAGACCATAAAAAAAATGCAAAACGTGTGTAAACAGGATAAATTATTTGATGCTAAAGTGGTTAAAGAATAATATCAATTAGTCTGTAGTACTAATCATCACTTCCTCATTGTCCTATGTAGCATCATTAGAACCAGTATGACATTCCTTCTTAAATCATACTATGCTTAAAAGTTAGAGGAAAAAACATCCAAACTTTTCTCATTTGCCTTGGTACTCAGCTAAAGGTATGGAGTAAATTAACTATTTCTTTATCTTTTTCTCTGCTAAGTGCTAAAAGAATGTTTTAAACTTTTTGAACTCTTATGAATACTTTTATAACCCTTACACAATTCACTTTAGATAAAGTAAAAAACTTGCAACAACATTAGCTGTGACTTGCCAAGTTTGAGGTCAGTATTCCTTGACTTGCAACCACCATTACAGAATAAAATTTAATTAAGCAGAGTTATATCAGTCTATGAAGTATTTTGATCTACCCTTGTGTGTAATGTGTTGTACCTGCCCTTTTTGTACGTTTTGAAAGACAGCTGTGACAACATGAAATGTATTTGGTATTTCTAGATCTACTTCTTCTGTGAAAACACCTTTCTACTCCTTCTGAGTTCATAATTTCTATATTTGACATGCACTATTTCACCTTCTATATTATGTAATCACATGGTAGAGTTCCTGAAAACCTTGCCCTCCTTATTAAAGCCCAGAATACCTTCCAGCCATCATTTTGCTAAGTGTTCTCTGCCTGTGGAGCATTGGTGACATAATTCAAATCTGCATGCAAGACCCTCACCTTAGGCCAATTACATTCTAATTGCATGACACTATGGTTACTTGGGAAAGGAGAAGTAAAACACTCCATATTATGAATGTTAATAGCTTTTGAGAAGCATTGGAGGGAGAGGTAAGATACAGAAGATATCAGCTACACACTAAAATTGCGGGCATAACTTCTTTAAATAAAATGCAACTGTAAAATCTACAGAATCTATGCATAATGAATGGAAAGCTATGAACACTGGTTAACATAATGACTCTGTGGTAAGGTTTTTTTTTTTTTTTTTTTTTTTTAAGTATTTTATTTCCCTTAAAAAAATTTTAAAAAAAAAAAAATTTAAAAAAAAAAAAAATTTTTTAAAAATAATTTAAAAATTTTAAAAATTGTTAAAAAAAATTACCTTTTGGTAAGTTTTTTTTTTTTTTTTTTTTTTTTTAAGTATTTTATTTCCCTTTACCAATATTTAAGCTTGGAAAAACTGTACTGAAACTGAATATATGTATATATATATGTAATATTTTCACCTTCTTTTAAACAATTTTATAAACTGCGTACTTTTTTTCATAGCATATTAAGAACAAATCAAGGGAAGATTTGATGGTTTAAGTATTTGAGATTTTTTTCTTTACTGTCTGTTGTCAAAAAACTGCATTTCTAATTTAAGTTCATCATGTAGACCTCCTTCTACCTCTTGTCAAATTAAAATCGGTCATCTTTACAGAATAGTTCATCCTTCCTATCTTAACTGAATGCAAGTAATGGAGACAAAAGAAATCTGTATTAGATATACAAATGAAGTTAATAGATACTAGTAATATTACATGCGCCCATATTAAGCTTGTTGGTTAGAATTTCATTTTGAATCTTGTTTCAGAGATAAGAGTTTAAAAAGCATAATTCACATTTGCTCAGAATGGAATGAAGTTCAACATTCTTACGATTAAAATTATGAACTCGACACATCATATTTTTCCTTTTTTATCACTGAATACTCTATTATTCATCAGTTTCTGGTAAAACTTTAGCTTTTCTTGATTGTGGGACAAAAATATTGGTTTCACTGGAACATGTATTGTTATTCTTAAGATTTTAATTACAACATCAATCACTTTTTAAAAATATATTTATTTTACATATTTTTAATGGATGTTTGAATGTACTTGCTGCATGATTTGAGGAAAGTTGGTAATATAAACATCAGAAGGGGAACTTGAAGGAGAGTGAAAATTGCTATCAAGATCCTGGGGCATCCTTGTTTGCTACTTGATAATTACTAAAGGTACTTTTAAAATGAGTACTATAATGGCAGAAATCTTGCAGTAGAGAAAAAAAATAAGCACACAAACAAACAAACAAAAAAAACCTTCACGGAGGATAGATGAAGGATAAATAATTGATTTAATTAATTAAGGAAATAGTTTATGTCATAATTAATTATTCAACCCTAAAGTACGTAAGTTCCTCCATTGTAAAACAGATGCTTTACTTGCAATTTTTTTGGTCTTTAGAAATATTATGCGTCATACTCCTAATACACTTGCTATATAAAAATGTACATAAGGAATGATAAGCCAGCCACCAAACTAAAAGATTCAAAACTAATTCATAAAATCTTGTTTTCTACTGTATATTTTATTGCTGAATTTTAAGATTTCACTAGTTCTTCTAAGAATATTCAGAGATAATTCAGTTAATCAAATATTAGCATCTAGAGTCATCATAAGTGCTTGCAAGATAAGAACAAAATCCTTATGCTTTAATTATTAATATAAATGCATACTTTCTGAAATGCTAGTCTGTGATAAATGAACAATATGACATATAAAACATGTATTTCTTGTTAAGCATGTTTTCCTACTGATCTGGTTGGTAAGTGAAAATAGTCATAAAGTCAGATAAGTCACTGTTGAGTGAAACAGAAAATTTCCAACTTAGGAAATACCAAGTAGAAAAATAAGAATGTGCTGAGATGTCAAAATTTTCACCAATATTACAGGTGCTGAGTGGATTATCAGGACAGAGTACTACAGTGAGCATTGTTAAAAGTTGAATATCCAATACTGTATGACACTCCATGACCCGCTACTGACCACAGCTTCAAAAAAAGAGGTGCTGCAGTGCCATTCTGATGTAACATTTACTGAGGTTTTATTAGAACTCAATTTATCTGAACATTTTCAAACTCAGTTTTCGCATAGTTTCAAATGCGTAGTTATGTTTTTTCCACTGATTTTTAGCACCAATCCCTATGCCTTCCTAAAATCCATAATATGAAAGAAATTCTTTTTATTTTTAACTGATATAAAATAGAGGCAAAGCTTCTTCTACAGATTGCTTGTCACTTAAAATAGATTGTTGATACTGTCTCATCAAGTGATAATGCAGGATATAATTAGTCCTTTTCAAAATTTTATGCCTTTAAATACAAAAATTATACACATTAGGCATGCCTCTCAAAAAATATGATGTCTCAATGCATGCAAATTACCGTGTCATTGTAAATATTTTCTTAGGAAGCAGAACATCCTATTAATACAGAACTTATCACAAAATACTGAGAAACTTCCACAGGGTCAATTTTTCAGTTGTATGAAATTATCAGGTAAAATTTGGAAAGACAGAATATCAGATACAGTCAGAATGTTAAAAATAGAAAAACAATTTCAATGAAACTGCTCAGAATTATTTATGAAACAGAGGAGGCTCATTCAAAAAAACAAAAACAAAAACAAAAACAGAAAAAGACTATGCTACTGATAATGAAGTTTTTTGAAGTGTGTTCAAAAACTGAGTTCAGACTTGTAGAGTATAAGAAACCCCTTATGTTCACTCTGTCCAGATACATCCAATTTATAACATAAAATAAAAATTTGTATTGAATTTTTTTCTTATTTTCTAAATGTGGGAGGCATATTAGGACTTAGTAAGATATTGAACATGAAATTAATTATAGGTGAACAGTGTCCACAACTCAATTCAGCTTTTTGAAATCTCTTGTTTCTTGTCTTCTGCTTTCCCAGCAATCAAGGGTTTCATTCAAGCTATTAACTGCATCAGAAGTTTATAAACTTACTATAGAAAAATGTATCTTGCAATGTCCATAAGAAATTAAATCTTTATACTATTCTGTAGTTCGTATCTTACAGCTTTATATTTATTTAATATATTAACAAATAATATAAACACATATATGTATATTTATATGGATGTATTTTAATACATATGCATGTACATATGTACGTTTTTCTCCAGTATCCTCTACTGTTCAAGCACTGGAATCTATCTCTGACTGCCTTTTGCAGCTGACACCTTCTCATAAAAAGAGAAATGCACGGTAAAGTGAGCTGGTCCTTAAAGGACAGCTAAAGTGAATGACAAACAGAGCCTTCAGCTTGCGCATTTTAAGATTCTGACAGCATGACCTCCATTTATGTCACTTCATAATTTTTGTACAATGGTTGTCAGAAAAATAGCAGAAGAATACTGTCATGGTAATCCCTGGGTCCTGGTTCGGTAATCAGATCTTTATCCTCCTCTCTCTGTGAAGTCCCAGAGATTACTTTTTCAGTCTAGACTCAATTCATGTATTTGGAGAAATCCAGAAGTCAATTATCTAGATCAAGCTGTGGATTCTTAACACTGTCTATTGAAGTGGGAAGATTCCACTAAAGTTTAATTCATTTCAACAGCTTTAGAATATGGTGATTTTCCACGTACAACTAGCTTAGATATGCAGAACTGATGTTAGTCTTTGCTGTGACACTTTCAAAAGTTAAGTAGCCTAAGTCCCATCATACAAGATTGCTTGAAGTAAATCACATTGGATGTTTGTGATTGAACTTATAGCTGTATGCAAGTCTCCTTTGTTCAATTGGCTGGACAGTCCTCTCAATTGCAAGGTAATATCTATGAATTGCCAGAAGGAAAAAAAAAAAATTACACACGATCTACTACTATTTCAGAAATATGGATAGAGATTACACAACATTCTCAAAATTTAGAAACTTGCGGTGCTATCGCATGATCAGCTGAAAGTTTTGCAGTTTGTTGAGTCACTTCTTTTTTTTTTTTTTCTCCCACGTAGGTTACTAATGTTATAGAGCAGAAAACGCATCGATGATGAAAAAATTCCCCAAATCTGAAAATGATACATTTTTAATTGAAGATATTTTTTTAAGATGATAAAAATTTATCCATGTTTTTGTAATTACTGGGATTGTAATTAGAATAAAGAAGCCTTGAACCTTAAGATTTCAATTAAGTTTCTGATTTGCAGCTATATAATATGTTACAAACACATCATTTCTGGTACTGGCCTGTGTATAAATATGTATAAATACCCTTTTAGTCTCTAAGACCTAAAAGCATTCTCTCCTTTTCACTGCACTGACTGAAGAAGGAGTCAGGATGTGTCCCTGTGAATCTGCCACATATTCCAGTTCCAAACTAAGAATCCTTTAGCTGAAGCCAAAGTTTTTATCTTCTGCTTTGCACTTGTTCACAAGGTCAAAACTTTTCTTAAAAAAATAAACAAATAAATTACAAAACCCTGCATTGCACATGAAGAATGCTTTGGAGATTGGATTGGTCAAGATCATATATAATAAAGCTATGCTATGAATTTACCTAAGAGGCTATATCATAAGCCGTGCTGCGGGGGGAAACCTGAGAAAACTGTAATTGTATTATTTAATTATTTATAACAGCAGCTGTTAAAAAGAGTACATTCAATATGTTAAATAATGCTTGCATTAAGTATAACTTCATTCCTGGGTGTGCTGTGAGATATCTCTTGTACTTGCCAGCATACGATTTCAGAAGACTTTACAAGAATCCCTGGGGACTTTTTGCATCTGATCTCATTTCATTCAAGAGCCTTACTCTTTTTTACTGAAACTTAGAAAGAAATAGCTGTGGGAAAAAAAAAAAAAAAAAAAAAAAAAAAAAAATTACTTAAAAAATAAACATATTGTAAAAAGTCTATGAATTTTTTTGCTTTTAGCTAGAGCACACGTACAGTACATCTCTTTTAGATACGATGGGGTGATTCTTTCCAGGTAATGACTGTATGTTTTGCTATCTGATAGATCAAGACATACAGTCTCTGAACTTATATTTTGGGATGATTATAAATTCCAGTCTTATTTAGAAACACTACAACATGCCATCAATATACAGCTTTTGTAGACTTTTTGATTTTTCACATACAGAATTCAGAGGATCTGGCTTTACTAGTGAGCCGTGTGATGAATATTTACACATTCGGCCCCTCTGGAGTCACCAGTGTTCATCTGCATTAAAAACCCTCTAACAGGACTTAGCATGTCATTTTTCAGAGTTGATCTCTGAGCAATCATACTTGTTAAGGGAGAGGTGATTTTTCCCCACTCCAGAATTCTTCTTACACTTGAGAAACACTTATGTATTTAAGTGTGATTCAGTTAGGAATGGCATACTTGTAGGTCAAAGTACAGATTGAAGGGGTTAAAGTATGCATAAATCATAATGAAATACATACCTCCGTAGAAGGTTCAGTTGGATAAAACAGCCCACATACCCGTTTGTGAACAGCATGTCTCTCTCAGATGAACAGAGTTGAGTACACAGGCTTCATAGACAGAACAAGTGTTGTCCATTGATGTACATAATAAATCATCAGTCTAGAGAATTTGTCAATAACATGCTGCCCTAAATATCCATATGCCTGCAATAATAGGTTCATGGTATTGCAACTAAATGAGATTTCAACCAACACAGAATGAAAAAACAAAAAGTCACTGCATCTTAAAGTGACAACATATGAGTTTGTAAAATCCAGAAGTTAACTCTCTTGTTTTTTTGGAGCTGTTTGGCAAAATAAAGGTCATTTATGAGAACAATATGATGCAGCTCAACCAGATGGGTGGCAGGACTGAACACTAAATTCAATCATGAAGGAGGGCAAACTGAACTGGATGTTTCAACTCTACCTCTGCAAAGTGGCTGTGACTAAGACAAATTTTTTCCCCATTTATATTTAGTATTTCTTTCCTTATAGGCTGTGCTCATCTTCGGTGGTTTTAACAAGTGCTTGTACACTGTCCACACTGTCTTTGGTGGAACAGCAATGCAAAGAAAAATATCAGTGATCACTCAAGAAAAGTAGTGAATAGAACAGCATGACAATTACATCGTTTCTGAGGACATATATTCTAGACAGAAGGAGACTTCCGCTTTAGTAATGTTTAAGTCTGGAGACTAGATTTTTTTCTGCTTTTGTGTATAATATATATAACATATATAAAAATATTTAATAATATATATAACATATATAAAAATATTTATTGTATTCATATATATAGCCAATGATAAAAAAAATGAAAGGGAGTAGAGAGAAGGAGACAGGGAGATGGAGGAAAATTCTTGCAAAATGTAATTCAGAACTTCTATTTAGTGAGTAAAATCAGGTAACTATTACAAAGAATATCAGATAACAGGTAGAAGATCAATGGAGCAGATCAGTCTTTTTTTTTTTTTTTAATTTTTAATGGACAATTTACCACCTAGGCTGGCTGTGATTAATCTCTTATTATCTAATATTCCTGATTTCCCTGCTGTTTGTTATTTTCATGCAATTATGTGCAGTTTAATTTGAAACATAAAGCATTAGAAAGAGGTAAATAAATTACAACAAGAGAAAATTCAAATGAGCAAGTTAAATGTCAAAAAGCTACGAGGCGCTTCAGACCTACCCCTTCTGATATCACAGAGCAGGAGTGGAGGCAGAAAACATCAAACTATTCAAAGATTTCTGCTTTCCTCACACAACAATAATTCACCTATGGAACTCATTGATACAAGACGATATTAAAACAACAGCAACAAAAATCAACATGGAAACTAAATTAGTTTAGACACTTACATGGAAAACACATACTATAAATATATACTATACACTATATACTATAATATTTTCAAGAATTTGAAAATATACTTGGAAGAAAAATAATCAATCTAAGGGGAAAAAGCCAATCACATATCAAAATTTGGGAGAAGCTCACTATTTCAAAAATCATTCTGTAACAGAATGTTATTTTTTACACCATGAAGAGGAGATAAAAAATGAATACGAAAAAATGTTTTTAGCCACAAATATAACTATGGTCTAATATGGCAATAAGATTGAAATGGAGATTACACATTTTGCATTTCCTTTAAGCTCCTACATTTTTTCCTTCAGTCATACACCTACATTCTAGACAATTCGGATTTTTTTAATAAGGACAATTAATAAGCACGCTAAAAGCATCATGCTATTGTTTTCATTTTTAAGGTACATGCACTCCATCCCCGTCATTTTGAGGCAGTTTTGCTTTCCAGCAGAGTGCTGCAGGTTTTAATCACAAGTCAACTTTTATAATCAGTATGAAAGCAAAACAAATATACCACAATTGTGAACACTTTTCTGAGAGAACAAGAGGATTACTACTTGTCATAGCTAATGATGCTGATCAAAGCCAACCAGGTGCTCACACTGGACCTGAGCTTTGATCATTTACTATATTTTTCAATATCAGAGCTGAGAGTGAGTTGTCCTATTGGCTTCCGATTACATTAGTGGCATATGGCTGGAAAAAGGAGCAGAAGATAAGAAAGAGTGAGAAGGAGATGGGAATGTCTAGGTATGTAGCATGTGTAAAACTAAAAAACCCCAGGCAACTTAGCTCATATTCAAACTTTTCACACACTGTACATGTTAATGTTAATGAAATACTTGGAGGCCATTCATGAAGGCTGGTCCCAAAAGGCAATGACATGATTCTTTACTCACCTTTACTCATAAGTATAGACTGAGTAGTATCAAAATGATTTTGTGCACATGCATATATGTGCTCTGTTGAAACTTACCAATTTTGTGACTTCTCAGAAATAGGTATTAATGTGATATTTTTTATTTCCTCCATTGCTGGAGCTCATGACATCCCCAGCTGCAAACTACAGTGCAGTCTGAAACAGCTAAAACTGCTGTTTACCTCATTAACACTAGTTTCTCATTAGTTCTAGAGATGGAATATGTGATAGTGTTTATAGCTAACGGCTTTTTGGAAATACTTGTTCCCATCAAGTCTCACACATATGTGAATCTTTCTGAGAACAGTTTTCTTTTGTATGTGTCAGCAGCTGAATAATTTTAAGTACAGAAGCAGCAAGTTTAAACATACAAATATCATTTCTTAGCATAGCACGATTCTCTGGCTCCTGTACATATTTCAGATGCTTTACAAATGCTGTGCAGCCAGAAAGAATAAACTTAGCAGGCGACATTATTATATGGTCCAGAAGCGGAGACATTTATTTAACTCACATCCTAGGAAAAAGAAAAGAAAGAGCTCTGAAAACATATTTGTAAGGCTCTTCTTCAGAGTTCAGAGAGAACGGAGAACACAAGTGCTATATTTTTCTTTCCAGAAATGTGGAATCTTTCCTCAGCAGTGTCAAAAAGCAAGAATTCAAGGCTGTGCTTTTCATGAAAGAAAAGAGTCTCAGCCTTCAAAATACCTACACTTTTCAACATTTTGGAAGATATTTTGGGTGGTTTTTTTAATTATATTTTTTTCTTCTTTTTATTGTGTGTTATAAGTAAGAGCAAGTGAAGATAATCAAAGTTATCTTCTATAGAAAATCAGAATTCTACTGTCATTAAGAATTTTCCTTGTTTGCTAGTCTGCTTATTATCATGAACAACAATGTTAGTGAGCATTCCAGCTAGACCATGCATGCAATTATTACAAGGAGATCTTAGAGCAGCCTCCCAGTACCCAAGTGGGACCTAAAGAAAAACTGGGAAGGGACTTTTTATCAGTGACTATAGTGATAGAACAAGGCTTAACAACTTTAAATTAAAAAAAAAAAAGTAGATTTACATTACAAATAGGAAGAAGTTATTTATTCAGAGGGTGGTGAAGCACTGGAACATATTGCCCAGGGCAGCTGTGGATGCTCCATCCCTGGAGGCATTCAAGGCCAGAGTAGGTGGTGCTCTGTGTAGGCAAATATGCCCTTGCTCATGGCAATGGGATTGGAACTATGTGATTCCATGAAATTATGGTCCAAATATCTACCTGACATAACTTTACAAGATTACTATTTTATTCAAAATTCAGTTGTCAGTGTTCATTCAGCATAGTTGAACATACATACTTCATTTAAGTAGAAAGTGATACAGATTTGTATGGAAAGTCAGTTGGCATAAAGTCTTCCACAGGTTTCTACTATGGTATTATTTTTATGTTTCTGTTGGTATGATAGACATTTTTAGGGTTATAAATGGAATGTCCAAAATATTCAGCAGAAACTGAATTAATTCAGCAACTATTCACCTATATGCCTTAAGTCACATTAAAGACAGCAATAGATGTAATACTTCATAAAAACATTTATTATAATTATTTTATTTTTTCATTTATCATATTTCTTTTATTTTACTACTCCAGGGAAATTAGGATAGATCCAAGCTCTGTCTGTGACATCCAAGTAAATATTTCTCTCCTCAATCAGCTGGCTTTAGAAATGACACTACCTAAGACATACTGTCTTCTACATAACTAGGAATGGAACTCTTTTTTTTTTTACCATTAGTATGTGCACTATGAAGGATAACCATCATCAATTGGGGATAGGTCAAAAAAAGCAGTTTTGACTCAGATTATTGAATGACACTCGAGGATGTTGGAACAGACATATTTTCGCTGTAAACATCTACAATGCTTTTTGCAATGAAAATGTGTTTCTTTGCTGCAGTGCCACCACAGAAGAAGCAGATTTTGGCAGAGTAAATTTTTTTTTTGCTCCTTGAAAAAGAAAGACCCAACACAGAAGTAATTTTTTTTTTTTTTTTAAACCAACAAGCTGAGCCTTATTGTTTAAAAAGGGATGGTAACTCAGGTATCAATTTTAGCTATGGGAAGAATTTATGTTTTTGTGGAATGCATACCCCACCTTTATCAATTATTATACTTCTATCTGAATCAAAAAGAAGATATTTAAAAATCCACTACATTCAAAAGAATAATTTAGACCTCAATTTCCAAATATCATGTTTCACAGGATAGGATTTGCAACAGATAACCCTAGGGAAGGCCATAAGTCTACAAAAGTTCATTCATTCTTTGCTGCAAAAAAGTTCCACTGCTGAATTCTGCAAAAAGAAGATTCACGAAATATAATTTTTGTCTGAAAATTATAGTTGCCTGAACAAGTATTAAGCCAAAAAGCTCAGGAATTCGTGTGATGATGTTAAGTCTCCTTTTTCACATTGAACCCAACCACTCTATTGGTGACAGGCAAAATTTTCAAAAGGCATTAAGTTATTCAACAATCTAAACCATATTTCAGAGGTGACTAAAGCATTTAAAAGCTTACCCTTTGCTTTAAAGGCAACTTGGAATGTATGTCATCAGGCTTTTGAGACTGTCTCCCATAATGTCCTTATAGGTAAGGTTAGGAAGTGTGGTAGAGATTAGTGGACAGTGAGGTGGATTGAGAACTGTCTGACTAGCAGAGCTCAGGGTACTGTGATCAGTGGCACAGAATCTAGTTGGAGGCCTGTAACATTTGTTCCCCAGGGGTCAGTGCTGGATTTGGTCTTGTTCAACATCTTCATCAACAACCTGGATGTGGGAGGGGTAGAGTGCAACCTCTGCAAATTTGCTGATGATACGAATCTGAGAGGAGTGGCTCACACACTGAAAATTTGTGCTACTATTCAGCAAGACCTGAACATTAGATTCCTACACCTGGGGAGGAATTATCACATGCATCAGTACAGGTTAGAGGCTGACTTGCTGGAAAAGAGCTTGGCAGAGAAGGACCTGTGTGTCCTGGTAGACAGTAGGGTGGCCATAAGCCAGTGGTGTGTCATTGTGGCCAAGAAGGTCAAAGGTATCCTGGGGTGCATCAAAAAGAACGTTGTCACTTTAACTCTACTCTGCCCTGGTGAGGCAACATCTGAAGACCTGTGTCCAATTCTGGGCTCATCAGTTCAAAAAAAACCAAGAACTTTTAGAGAGAATCAAATGGAGGGCCACAAAGGTGATAAGAGGCCTGGAACATCTCTCTTATGTAGAATGGCTGAGGGACCTGGAACTGTTCAGTTTGAAGAAGAGTGAGAGGGGATCTTATCAATATGTATAAATATTTAAAAGATGGGAATAAAGTGGATGGGGCCAGGCTCTCTTCAATGGCATCCAGAAATAAAACAAGGGAAAATGGATATAAACTGGAGCACACGGAGTTCAGTACAAACATGAGGAAAATCTTTTTTACTTTGAGTGCGACAGAGAACTGGAACAGGCTGTCTAGACAGGCCGTGGACTCTCCTTCTCTGGAGATATTCAAAATCCACCTGGACACTTTCCTGTGTAATCTACTCTGGCGAATTTGCTTTAGCAGTGACTGAAGTTGATGATTTCCAGAGATCCTGTTCAGACCCAATAATTCTGTGATTCTGTGATTCTGTAATCTGTGTTTCTATCTTTTTGGAAATCACATTGCTCATCTAATGTAATTTTTAGGCACCCTGGAAACGGTGGTTTTGAATCTTTTTTGAATATGTCACATTTGCAAGGATACTTCTAATCTATGGGAGTCAGAATACTTCAGTGCATGCCTGGGATATGTTTCCACCACCCTTTACCTCTACGTTATAACAATGGTGATATACCTAAGTGAATGTTTTTCCTCAGTTCCTTCATAGAAAGACAAAAACTGTGCCAAGTGAATGAATCAAAATATATTTACTTGTATACAGCATGATGTATGTGTAGAAATAGAAGGGGTCAAGGAAGAGGAATAGAATAGATATTACGTACATCAATGCCTTTGACTGACTTGCTAAAACCAAAATGAGCTTGTAAAATGCAGAGAATGAATACAGTCATTCCCATGATTGATTTGCCTGGCTTATTTGTAATGATCTAGCTAGAGCTGCAGCTACAGCATTTTATCTGTTTTTTTTGGTGTATGATTACTCTCTAATATTCACCTCACCTGAAATAACTTGTGCTGCAGTATGTGGGAGAATATTACAGTTAATAAACCATCACTGCTTCTGCAGGGTTCATGACAGCTGCAAAGAAGAGAGAAAGTCTCTGAAAACAATTGGTGTGACTCCAGTTCTCCAAAGATCTTATCCATTTGCTTCATGCTCTGAATTCTGATTTTCTTTATTGGCCTTAGGTAGACTATTTACTGCATATCTGAAACTGCACATAAATCTTTTAATGATAAAATCCTGTAGTTTGATATCTCTGTATCCAGTCCAAAGTGAATTTGGACAACGTGAATAAATGTGTGTATAAGGCATTTATGGGTCTGGTTCTACAAAGTTGGTGGCTCTTTATCTGTTTTAAAGTTGTGGTTTTGATGTGTGATTTTTTTTTTTTTTTTTTTAGTGAGAAATATGAACTATAATGAAGCTTAAGTTTTTGAAACAGTATAAACAATGACCACATTTGGGAATGTGATAGGATACAGCATACCAATGCTGCAATACAGTGTTTAATGTTGGTAGATTGCCTTTGTGTGCTTTTAGTCAAGTAAAGATATATTTCTTGGTATTATAGGGTCACATTCTGCTGTCAAGTTTTTAGTAGCATCCTGCATTGATCTCAGTGGGTAGTTATTTTAAAAATTAATGGAGAGACCTGGCCCCTAATATAGAGGAACATTGAAAGAAACATGCAGATTTTGCTTTTCTCAGCACAGTATGAAAGAAGAGAGGAGAAAGAAGGAGGAAACAACAGACTACTTGCTATATTGATGTATTTGAAGGGTACAAAAATTTAAACAATATTAATAGCTTGAGCCTTAGCCTGCCTAATAAAAAAATGTTATTTGGGTTTATTTTCATGGACTTCACTGGAGTTGCTAATGATTTATGTATTTTGTAATGCAATTTAAATGTAATATGATTAAGAAATATTTCTACAAATAATGCATCTGGTTTTATACAGAGGAGCTTCTGTTAAGCACATATATTCTTACATGAATACTTGTTTATTTTTAGAGATATATATAAAACTGAGCCTAAAAATAAAAAAGTTATTTTCTATTTGTTTGAAAAACACATCTGTTCTTTACCTATGTTGCAGAAAAAGCATTAGACTCTCTGATCATATTGGGACAAATTTGGCTGTTGTCTACAATAGGCAAGAATGAGAAATGAACATGAGGCAACAGAAGGTAGTACTGTTCCTATTATTTCAGACCAGATATATGCTTTAAATACACATGGAGTTAAATGAAAAAATATTTTCATGATAAAATTATATGAAATATTTTACAATTTTTGTTTTTTGTGGAAAGACTTTGGATGTGGAAATAGAGACTGAACATTTACATCAGTGTTTCCAACTCCTCCTTTCAGGTTGGAAACTTGTGGTTATTGAATAACCTTTGGTGTACTGTCTTCAGCTTACAACAAACCTTAAATTAATGGCTTACTTTCTGAGCACAGAATAATTACTGTAAGATTTGCCTGTCATGACTCGGATTCAACTTTTCTATATATTTTTGTCTTGCTCACTCATTTGTTCGTATGGTTTGTATAAGCTTTCTTTTTTTTCGTTCTTTTTTTTTTTTTTTTTTCACTTCAATAGCCTTTAAAAAAAGCCTTAATTTCAGACTCTCAGTCACGCTGTAATCATTTTGATCTTCCTGTTTTGCTTCTCCTCATGCCAACCTCCACATATAAACTTATATCACATAGCTAGATTAAATATTCAGTGTGAGAAAAAGCCTCACATCCTTCTTTCTACTTTTTTTTTTTCTTTTTTTTTTCTTTTAATCTTACCAAAGGATTTAGTCTAGATGAAGTTACTACATAAATACAGCATAGGCAGAGGGATGCATGCAACAAAGATTAAAAATAAGTCACTGAGCTCACTGTAGCTTCCTCAGTGTCAAAAAATGTGCTATTGTAAATCCACTGAGAATGCCTGAACAATACTTGCATATTCCAGGCCTTATGTCAGCCTGATATCCATCTGTCTATATGCTGGGCTCTGTCTCTCCTGTCCTTTCTGGTACCACTTCCTCTGTTGTAAGGAAATGGGTGAGAAGGGGTTTTGAGTAGTACTATTTCCTTTTTTTTTTTTTTTCCCCCAAGGTGAGATTCCCTGTACATGGTATCTCCCTGCAGTGTAATCTAATTCCATCTGTGTGCTGTTAAATGTTGTTTTTGTGCTAATTCTAAAAGAAACACATTGGCAACACAGAATGCTAAATAACCTTCAGTGTCACTACTACATCTAAATAATCTAGATCAGATCTCAAGCTCCAATTTACCATAAGGGTTGAAGGTTTGTAGCATGCACAGCACAAAATTTGAAGCTGAGACAGAAGATGACAGAGAGGCAACTTCTGATTCTGTACCACCTCGAGCTGAAGAAATGTCTGCCATAATTTTAGTACATCTACAGGATTGCGCTGTGAACCATTATTGTTCTTGGGGCTTTTTTTTAGCATGACTTAGCACTCATGCTGGCAGGGCAGTCATAGAATGATTTGTTTGGGAATGCAGACTTGGACTGGCTGGCAAACATGCATGGGATGTTTAGCATTTGGCTGCATCTTCCTGCCTGCTCTGTGCTAAGCAGAACATGTAGCATCTTGAGTCCTGGAAGACCAAAGAAAGGATGCAATTCCAAACAAACATGCTTTGTTGTCTTCCTGCAGGATGTTACTGTCCTTGCATCTCCATTATATGGACTCAGACTCCCTTACTAGGACAGAACTGATAGGCAGACAAGACCTCAAAAAGAGCAGGATTAAATAATCCCACTTTCATTAGGAAACTAGGATAGGAAGTGAACACAATATAATACATGCATAATATTTAGTATTTAGATGCATCTTGGTCACTTGGAAGAGAACAAACAAATATACTGCAGAAACAGTCCCTATTGGCTTCCTTTGGCATCTGTGACAAATTCTTGGTCTGTTCTGATTTTATCCAGTGACTGTAGTAGTCATCTGTCCTCAGGTAGGTATCTGAGTAGGTGCAAATTACAGCCAATCTCCTTCGGAGTTTTCAAAAATAGCTGTTATCATCCAATATCATTCTATTCTTATCTGGGGAGAGCTGATGTTTTATGGCTGCTCAGATTATAGTTTTCTAAACTATTCCAAAGAAAATATCTACTACTGCATAATGCAAACAACACTCTTTTCAAAGGGTATTGAAATGATTATGTAGCTGCCCAAAGTCTTATTACCTAAGAATATGATGACCTATATGGATATATGATAGTCTTCAGCTCTTCTTATGTCCCTAAACAAGTACTTGCACAGGTAAGCATACAGTCTTTTGAAAGATTATTTGTATGAATTAAAACTTCACTGTCCTTGAGGGTCTTCTCTCTGACTGCCTGCTCAGATGTTTGCTTTGTCACTTCCCTCATGCCTCTTGCTTTCTTGAGTTCTCAATAGCTTATTTTTAGCAGAAAGTAAGGTAGCTATATTTTCAATACAACTGGTCATTACCAGTCTTCCCTGAATTTTTTGCCTTGCCAATGTGTGTGATCTTATTTTATTCATTGTCTGTACACTGAAGACACCTATGCCTTGCTATGTGTTTGTACCTTCTGGGAAATTTTGAAATTTTGAATTCAGGCAAAAGTGGTTGGTTTAGGTTTCTCAATTTGTAGGCAACAAAAACCTCTGAGAATATTCTACATTCAGGGGGAAAAAAATATTTCTTAAAGCAAACAAACAAACAAATAAACAAACAAAAACACCCAACCTGGGAACCTGAATAATAAATAAGACTTATACCTCAATACACAGACCAGATCACCCACTGTAGGTCCAAATAGGAGAGGAAAGTAAAAGTAATACTTACTCTTGAACTTGGATGTCTTTTCTTATCAGGTAGTCCCTTAATTTTTTGTACACTATCTTGTCTGCATTTAAGGTAGAAGGAGCCTAGGCCCTGAATATGCTGGTCCTGAATTGCCCAGTGGAGGCTGTTTGCTTACTCTGGAGGTACTATGGCACCTACACCATTTGAGCAACCTTGCACTTGATTTGTGAGACTAATGGACATGCATAATTTCTTGGTACTTTTAAAAATTCTTTCCTTAAATATCTGAAATCATAATTTATCACAGCCTTTCAGAGTAGTTAGGCAATGGCAATAATGCCATTTTTTCCAATACATGGGGATGTCTTCCCACCACATCATCAAGAAACTATCTACACTATGTTTCTTTCCTTTAAAATAGCGATTCTCACACCTGAGCTGGACAGTCTATTTTTCTGAACAGTAAATATTTGCCTCATGTTTCAAACTAAGGAGAGATCTCTGAGTTTGATTCTACATACCATCTTGATTACATGCTCAGCCTTGTAAAAAGCGGTAAATAACCACCTATATGAACTGAAAAAAAGCCTCTTCAGTGAGAAGATTGAATGTTCCACACAGCTAAAGAATGGCTGCTTGTATCATGCTACTGTGTCACTAATACCTGCTGTACTCTGTAGCTGATCTTCAGGCTACTGCAGAACTGAAGTATTCATATAGTGTGTCACTGTATCCACAGTAATTCTTATACTTGCTCTGCTTTTAATTCCCTATACTATTTCCATTTGGGGAATTCTGCAATACTGCTTATCTGAAAAAATACATCTCAATATGGTCTGTAAAATGTGATTCTCAACCAAGAGTTTTGAAATTAAACCCAAAGGAGTAGAATGAACAGAAACAGATTTCTGGTTTTGCACTGATTAAAAATTGATGTTTTTTAATTCCATTTCACTCTGCTAAGATGTCATAATTTACATTTCTGTTCATTTCTTTTTTTCTTTTCCTTTAGAAAGAGGAAACACCATTCCTTTTCCTTGAGGGTGTTCAGGGACTATCTAATGACAAAATGTTGTATATTTCAACAGAAAATTACTAGTCACTCACACCAAGAAAATGCTTTATATCCTCAGCTTTACAATAATTGATATGGTGAAGATCAAAAAAGATCATCCTAAAGCTCTACTATTTATTAATATTGGTATATCTTATATCATAATTCATGTCATTATTTGATATAATTATTGCTTAAAATACTCAGAATCTTTTCAAAGTGGTATATAATTGCTGTGTTCCTTATATGTAAAATTCTTAGTGTATTCATAATCTTTTAATGCAGAGTGATGTTTTAAGATACCAGTGGAATCCTAAGTACATATTCTAAGTAGTTTCCAAATCGCTTTTTCTGTTTAACATATTTTTTCCCTATTATTACTTGAAGTACAGAGAGATTCTGTTCCAGCACTTCAGAGTTTAATATCATGAAGAAAATACACGTGCAAAAGCCAATGCTGAATCTTACACTTCTAAGATTCTGTTGTGTCCCCTCTCACCCCACCCCCACACACACAGCAAAAAGATTTACTATTATTGTAAAGTTTTCAGGACACTTTTGTGAAACTGATAAACATTTGTACATCTCTTGAGAAATCAGTAATGTATTGATAATGAATATGAATGGCATTGAAAAACATCAAGGGAGACTAGCACAAGATACCCTTCTCCAAGCTTGTGAAGAGCTGATGCTGCTTCCTATCATGTACATTTTATTCACTGTTGCTCTTCAAAAGGAAAATCACATTGATTATGAGTTTGCATTAAATGTAAATATGTCGAATATGTTAAAAAGCTAATATCAGAAAAGGTATGCATTTAAAAATACCTAATAATTTTCTGCCTGTCTGCTAAAATAACTTACAGGAAAAACTTTGGTGGTAGTTTTAGATTTAAAAAATATATACAAACATTTATAGATATAAATTTGAAAAGAAATATGTATTCTTTGATTTGTCATCTCTGAGAATACACCTTATTTCAGTTCCCAACATACAGCTGGGTATTTTTTTTTACTACTGTTTTTAATTAGTCATTTTATTTTTTATCTTGAAAAAAGTAGACATAAAAAACATGACTGTAGAGTAACATGTCAGAAGTACCATGCTATATGGTACACCAGGGGGTTCTTTTCTGAGTGACAACCAATAGCTAGATAATAAAAGTTTATGTGAGCACAGTCCAATTTAACACTCTTTGAGAAACAGTCCACAAGCTGGAATCACTCAATGTTCTTTCTTTTCTCCTTTCCAAGATGTAAGTCCGGATTACTGTACGTATCTCTATGTGAACAACCAACGCTGTGCCACTTGTAGAAGAGCAAGGGTCCAGAGTGGCTACCTGAAAGACAGTTTTAGACAATTTGCACTTGAAAACAAAGAAAAAGATGATTTTAAGAGGAGATGAAGACATAGCTTTCCATGGTAACCTGAATTACCCTAAGGAGAAAAGACATAGAATCAATGGCCATTCCATGGTACTCTGTGTAAGACACTAAACATAATACAGAACTGTTTATCTGGAAGATATTTGATCATACTCTGATCTCAGATTTTCACTCAGATCTTCTTTACTTTGCTATTATCTTCATTCATCATTTTTACACAAAGAATTTCTCTAATCTCATTTTCACTAATATATGTTCCAAACATTTAAGCACGACTCAGTATAGACTCATTGCTGCACTAGCTGGATTCACAGAGTTAAAACCACTGTTAAATTCTTTGCACTCTGAATAGCGTGAGATTTGATCTTTAACAAGTATATTTGAAAGAACACATTTTATGTGCTTCATAGGATCCAAGCACAGATATTTTAACTTTATCATTTTGTTTTTTAAGTACACCAGGACTTCCTCTTTTCTATTTCTATATGTATGTTGGGGCTGCATTAAGAAACAAACCTTAATATAAAGTACACTCTTAGTTAAATCACAACTCAGCAAAGTAGAGCTGATTGATATTCTAATTTATGCAAGGGAGCATGCAGAGTCACCTTTCTTTTACTTGCTAATGTCAGAATTTTCATGAAAATTCAGCGTTTCAGAGAACTGGAGAGAAAATAACACAAAACAAACAAACAAAACCACCACCAATCCTTTTACTGCTATTACTGAGCAACTGTTTGTAAGAAAGATAAAATGCTGACATGAATATTTCTCCAAGCACACATTTAATATGCTGTTTTTTCACAATGTATTGAAATAAAATACCTGACAAAGGTCTGCTAAAATTTAAAAAAAATCCTTAAGTTAAGTAACAAGACATTTCAGATTTTCAATACCCTTGGCCACAGAAGGAATATATATAAAGAAAGAAATAAATATTTTAAAATGTATATTTTAAATTAATGTCACACATTTTGCTTTTAATTTGAAGTATTTCTTTAAATCATTGTGATTTAGCATCTTGATACAAAATAATTATTGCTGTACAGAAATAAATTATTGTTTTACCTTTGCAAATTATATGTTATTTCTAATTTAATATTATTGTGTCTTTAGTTGGAATTTTCCGTTTATTTTTACCACACGTTGGAACAATACTTAATCTTTCAGAAAAGGAAATGACCACATTGTTTGCAAACTTATCTCAAATTTGGATAGTTTGCAAAGCACGTTTTGCTAAAATATTTATCTTCATAGGCAATTGCACACATTTCAATTTCTACTTGTGTTTCTAATATTCTTCCTATAAATAAGTGATTTCTGTGTTTAATTATATTGTAAAAGAGAATCTCTTGTTTCAACAATGTTAAATTTACTTTTAATTTAACAAGCAGATATATGTAAAATGTATTTAAAAGAATCATGCAAATTTGTAATATAGGAATCTTTCTTATGTCTGTAATATTTGAAATACTTAAAAGAGACAGAAATCTACCAATTTTTGAAGACAAAAAATAAAAAAGCTTTATGTTTCAAATTAATTAATTGTTTGAGATGACTGAAAAGAAACAACTTCAGGGTGAAATGCCTCACTGTAGATAAACTGTTTCCTTAGAGGGATTTACTAATGTCCTTTTTTTATCACGTGGAATTCTGAGGACAGTTGAGAAAGACAGCTAATGTAAAAATGCTTTCCTTTTGGTGAAGACAGCGAAATACCTTTATGTACCAAATGTGAGATTCTCCACAATCAGTTTAGAAGTTTACAGCTTTGCTGCTGTACTGATACGAAGGAAAACGTTTGCCAATGGGATCGTGGTAAGCACATGATCCAGGGATGAGGAGGTGAGGAGGCAGAGGGGTACATGGTATTTAAAATGTAGTGTTTGTGTCTTTCAGCCATTCTGTGAACTTCATTGAACTATTGATAACGCAGTATTGTTTATAGTGTTACACTGCAAGAAAAATTATACACTGAATTTTGTACTCTGAGTCATCATGAGGCAGGACATAGATACATGTGTTTCAATTGATGTTTAAGATCAGGAAGCAAATTATTGAGTCTCCATATTACCAAAATACTAAGTACAAATAATCATCCCGGAAAGACAAGGTCAAATATACAAAGTTTAGCTTCACAGTTGGCCTCATTAATACTGCTGCAACTACTGAAATCTTTGTAAAGAATTTAACAGATCTCAAATCAAGCTATTGACATCCATCTCATCCTTAGGCAGAAAAGCAAGCTGACACCAGTGAAATGTATGCCTTCCTCACAAATTCATGATTTTGTTAAAAATTCTTCTCTTGATCCCCAGTTTCCTTTTGTCCTCTGATCACAAAAAGTGATGATAGTATTTTGTATTCTTTTCTCATGAGAGAAGCTCGTATTCAAGATTTAAGAATTTTGAGAGACTCATTTGTGTAGTTAAATGCATCATAGCATACTGTAACATTTAGAAGGTGCTTTCAAAACTCTCTGCACTGGCTTAATCTGTTCTTTATTGATGGGAGTTCTAACATCAGTAAGAACAGAAAATATCCCTTTCTAAAATCATCTGAAAAAGCTACTCTACGTCTATTTTTTTCTAAGATGAAAAACACATGGGAGTAGAATCTTATTTACTGCAAGATCTTTCTATCATGACAATGTAAGAGACTTTTAAATGAGTGCAAGTATAATTTCCAAGTTATTTATATCCCTTCTCTTCCCATTCCCAACTGTTTTTTGTAGAGTAAAATGGAATCTTAAGATAAAAGAAATTCTGACTGAAAGAATATCCATATTTTTAGGTTAATACATTCTGAAATTACTGCACTGTAATAACAAATACAAAAGATTCTGCAAGTTTAAATTTAGGACTCTCATGCTATGCATGAAAGTCACAAAACCAGAACAGTTCAGGTATTTCATTGTGGAGCAAGGCCAAGAAAAATGCACCTTGCTGTGGACTTCTGCCAGTAGTAATTCGCAGGTGAGCAGACAGATTCCTGTAATCTGATTTGACCTGGCTGCCAAAGGAGATGGGGGCTGCTTAGTCAAGTCCTTAGCTGTCATAGCGGCTGCTACAGAAATAAACAAAATTTAAGTGTACTAAGCCATCTGAACATGAGTAGGGGTTTCATGCCAGTGGTGTATATTATCAAGAATTCATAAAGGACTTGATATTTCCAGTGATTTACTGAACTAAATCTACTGGCAAATCAGCTCAGGCACTGTGACTGTCAAGAAAGCAGTCTGTAAACAGGTGTTGGAGTCTTCCCAATCAAAAAGTCTCCTGGAAGGCTGGCCAGCTTAACGCCATATTGCCACTGCAAATACTTACAGCCCACAAATGAAGCTGATTATCTCAATAAAGCCTTAATGATCATCCAGGCTTCCTGTATCATCCTTTTCAGTTAGGTTGAACAGTAGACACATGATCTTAGTTCCTGGATGTACAGAGTCTTGTTTTTTTTTCTTTATGAATACAAACACAACAGGGATCTGATTATTTTCCCCAGGAATAATCAAGGGATTAGAGAAATTTAGACAGAGACTGAGTCTGCATGAAAAATTGTCCCTGCTGGGTTCTATTAGAAGGTGATGCTGAGCAAAATTTCTTGCTAATCTTATGACAAAATCAGAGGAGACTTCATAAAGAAAAAAAAATAGTAAACAGAATAATAAAAATCATTTTAATTATTAAATTTCTCTGTTATAAATTATATGCCATTCATCACTGTCACAAAGAAGTATAAAAAAGTAAAAAATCCACGTACTTTATGTATGTTAATTTAATTTTGCATAACAAATTGGTGCAAAGCAGAATGTTTAAAAATATGAATAATCACCAAATTACTATCCATTTTCCACAGGTAGTATCTAAATTTTAATATAGACAACTATTACAGATAATCTAAGTCTTGCATTGACTGAAACACAATAAAATCTCCAATGAATATTATAAACATATTACCAGTTATGAGCCACTAATGATACTAAAAGATGAATTGCTATATTTTTAATAGAACAATCATTATCTCTCTTGAAATATTTTGTATACTCACTATTGTTCTTCCAACTAGTTAATAACATAATGGCACAGTTTGAAAAGATATAGGTATTGGTGAGTCAGATGTGACAGTTAATTCTCTGTGCCTGAAAAGAAATGTTTTCTTGATGTTAGTTATGGTCATTTTCCATCATTTTTCCAAAGCACTGGAGTGATAGTGTCTCTTTAACTCAGAAATATTTTCACTAAATAAATGCAGGCTATGGAAGAACAATGAAACATTTTCTCATAAAACTTTGAGAGACGTATTGATCTAGATATAAATCTTCATCTATCTCTATTACTATTAGTGAATCCTCTCCTGAGTTAAAATCCATTATTTGCATTCCTCTAAAGAGGGAAAACTAATTTCAATAAACATCTGTTTAATTACTTTCTTAAATGTCTTATTCTTCATAAAGAAATGACAGCGAATATAGTAGTTTATCATAAAGTAAATTATTTTATAATTAACATTATCCTGCTTGAAACTTAGCAGGATTGCAAAGACTGCTCAGAGAATAAAAGGAGAAAGGTACCACATTTTTGAAGTACAAAAATGATAGATGATACTGAAGTATCTTCCTGTATTCATGGGATTCTATTCATAGAATATACTAACATGGAGTGGCATTTTATTCTAGAATATTTAATTTGATACCACTGGGAGAATTTGAGTAATACTTAGAACACATATAGTCCTGAGCAAGTAGTACCACTGATTTTTCTTCTTTTTTTATCTTTTTTTTTTTCCCCTCAATATGTCTTTTGCACTAGAGAGAAGCATGAACTTTTTAATTCATATTAACCAAAGTTCTGACGTTCCTGGTGTTGCTGAGAAAACAAAGTTTGAACCCACTGAAGTGCTGTCCCTAAGCCATTTTCCAGTATCCACAGTAAAGTCTAACACATCATTCTCAGAATGCAGAGCACCAATCAAATATTGATGCACAGACCAGTCACCTGCACAGTCCAGTCTTTGAACATAGAATCAAACAAAAGAGAGAGCCTTCATCTCTCCAATTCCCCAGACTGTCATCTGCAATAATTTCTGAGGCTTAAAACCACAAGTCCTGCTCATATTTATCTATTGGCTTCCTACCGTCTTCAGTGTTCACTGAGAACCATTTAGATCTAAAATCCATTCTTCAAAAGCTCCTATGAAAAATTCTCTTTTCTAGCTCAACTCTCCTTCAAACCTGCTTCTGTAGTAGTTCCAACTGATTTAGCTGTCTCACTCTCCTGTGACACTTATTTATAATTAACATACAGGATGACTAGATTTATTATTCCACAGACACAATGTAGAAATTACAACCTCCCACCACAATACAAACCTTCTAAAATGCTGGAGTTGCAATCAATTTGTTCAGTGTTTAGCTTTATTGTCCTGTGTCCTTAGATGATCATCATATACAAATTACCATGTACTTGGAAAAGATCTTTTGATTCGTATATGAATCCTTGCAGATGACTTTGAGAGTAATTAACTCTGCTGATTTTGTTTGGAACCATGGGATGAATTGGAAAAAGTTAAGAAAGCTTTAGAGAACTGAGGAGCAATATATATAGCCCATGTAATCTTTCATCTCTGCCTGAAAAAAGGCACTAATATTAAAAACAATTCCAAGATAAATCCTGGAAAACATGTATTTTTACATGTAAGCATTACATTCACACAAAACAAATTAGTGAAAGGTGCACTGAAAGATACTATTGTCGATTCCTGGTTAAAGACAGTCTATTAGAGAGAAACAGCTACAGGAAGCTCTGTGAACAACTTTGAATAGTTGGAAGATTTATTTTCTCCATATAACTAAGTGCATGAGCAATAACTAGAATAGAACAACTTCAAATAGAAAAGTTGTCAGAAGTTGGGAGGATATTACCATTACATATCTTGCCCTATTCTTCTCTATCTCTAGATAGCATAGTGATTTGTGGATTCTTCTCCAAATTTTTATTTCATAGATAGATTTCTTTCAGAATTCTTCTCCAAAAGTGCTGTCCAATTTTCAGAAGAGTTGAGATGAAAGACTGGACCTTGTAGCTCAGTCACCTTGGGCAGAAGGATATGATATTGGTATCCAATCCCATTTTAAAAAGAGGGATTGATATTCCCATACTGGCTAAGATTGCCATATATTACATTTTTTTTATCCTAGTTTTTTTATCCATTGTTTTTGTATTTCTCCCCCCCTCTCTTTCTCTCTCTTAATGAAGGTGATTGAGGTAAAGCTTTGATTTTTCTGAATACTTCTTTATCCTCCTATGAGTTCTCCCTATGGGAGTCCAGCATATTGCACTTACTTAATTATTTCATTTGAAATAGCCTGAACTGGATTTATGTGCACCTTGAAACGTACTCTACTTGCTCCCTTACCAGTGCTGGGTAGACATAATAATAGCGGAGTGCTGTAGTGAGGCAAATGACTTGGGCTGTGAATAAAACAAATTATATTAACCCAGGGGCACAGCAAAGAGTGTTGTTTTAATTATTACAGAAAAGAGGGTATAGGAATGATTTACAGTAGGAGCAGTGTCTTACAGATGGTACGGCTGAGAACACCAGGTGGTGCTATTTATGCTTAACATAATAGGTGACCAACGCTCTGTGCTGCCTACTGGCATTTGTCATTTTCCCTGTCAATTTTATATGGCTTTGGACTATGTGGGAGGTCTAACTGAGTCCATACTTCTCCGAATGTGCAGGTTCTAAAGATGAAGAGACATTTCCTTGGCAGCAGTTACCTAGGTTCAGCTTGACTGGAAGTGTATGTTAATTTGTCCTTGTCATCTCCTGAAGGCAGGACAGCAGTGTTAGATATTTCACCATGCACCATACTACAGGGAAATTCAGTATTATGAGAAATGACAGACTTGGCTGTTTCTGAATAGGAGAAGATTAGGAGCCAAAGCAGCAAACACTTACTCTCTACTATTCCCCAGATTAAAGAACTGCCATAGAAGGATTTAGGATTCCAGGTGGTATGGTACACAGCTGATACTTTGCTTTTTTACCAGCTTGCTAAGTGCAATCAGGTTGTGCTTTCAATTGTAATTAAGCAAGGTCATTATCAAGAGTGAAAAAAAAAACCAACAGTTTCTATACAGCTGAGTCAATCACTTTGAATTTCTCCATGGATGGTAGATCCCCACTAACTACTTTGTAGAAAAAATGAGGAAATAGTAATCCGAAGAAAAATCATGAGATTATTGTGAATGATGTTTGGAAGAGAATAAAATGTTGATATTTAATTCCAGGATTTTTTTTCCTTATTCCAATTTTAAAACACAACAAAGAAACAAAACAAAAGAAACATATGCACATACACACTTCTTCTAATTTCATTTGTCTGAATTCAATCACATCAAAGAAAAACAAACAAAAACAACATGAAAAATAACAAGCAAATAAAAAATAAAATAGAAACAAAATCCTGAATAAAATGAAAAGGACTCTTCTTCCTTATAAACTGCTTTTAATAATTGAATATTTAACTTTTTTTAAAAATTTTATACCAGATGATCAGTTCTGTAGCTAACAGACTGTAAAATGCAAAGATATTCATGATGTTACAAATTATGTATGTTTCTCATTTACTATTGACATTTCTATTATTATTATTAAAAAACTGTTTATAGATGTTTGATTAAACTAAGTGGTGGGAATTTCCTGAAGTAATTTCAGATTGTTAATGCTATCAAGAATTAAAAATCCAAACTTTAATTTCTGTGAAATTATTTGAAGTACTAAATCCATACTGAAAAAAACGAAATCCTAAAATTTAAATGCTTCTCCTTTCAGAAGAAGAATATCACATTGCTTGAACTTTTTCAAAGAAAGAAGAATGAAGAGGAAAGGGAACAGAGAACTGGTATCTGCAACAGAAGTGTCTTGTGAAGTGAAGGTCTCAAAACCAGCAGCTGAGCAAATAAAGACTGCTTGACAAAACAATTTAGAAAAACAACTATTTCAGCAAAACAGTAGAAGAAAAGCTGACTGCATAAATTGAGACTAATGAAGAGAAGGAGAAAGAGCAGACTTCTGCTAAACTTAAGGGCTTACCAGTGAAATATCACACAGGTGACATGTTAAAGAACTGAGTTTTAAGATTTTAGCAGAAGCCATAAAGGCTCTGGAGGCTTATTTACTGTCCTCTCTCAAGTGTCCCAAAAACTGTCTATGTAACTGATCTTTATTTCATTTTTTCTTTAAAATTTTTTTTTTTTACTTTTCAGATGGAGCTTGCTGTTTTGCTATGTTAACCCTTGTTAAAGGAACAAGCACAAACTTTTGTTTTCATTATTCATAATGCACAATGCTAATTTTTTTGAAATCACTTATTTAAAGAAGGGACTCCTGGGAGAATTGCTGCAAGTAACTCCTGTTTCCCATTTGGAAATTCACAGATTATAATAACTGATTCATTATGGGTACTGTCGTTTGTGGGCTGCTATGCTTAATGAAGTTAATAAGTCTTTTTGTTGAAGTATGAGCATAAGTACTTTTGTTGAAGTATGAGCATTTCTGATTGGAATATAGTAGAATTATTAGTAGCCAAGATATTTTCAAGAATAGGAAGTTCTTGTTTTAATAAACTGCTATTCTAATCTAGTTATTTATTCTATTCTATTCTATTCTAGTTATTTATTATCCTGCAATTGAAATTTCTGCGTGAGGTATACAGTTAACAACTATTTTATACATCTTTCTTATATCTCAAGTGACAATTCAAGGGTAATTCTAATCTTCAATCAAGGTGTTTGTCTCTTCAAGTGCATGATTATTTTGGTTTGCAAAGGAGAACTACTGAAGGGATTTAATTACATTTAAACAAGTTGTTTCCAATCTTCAGGGATTACAAAAGAAAGGGAGAATTACCATTAATCTCAATGGAGATCTGATTAAAACTTGTGGAGGACTAAGGCAATACTTATCAAACAACAGCAGCAGTAATAGAATTTAATCCCCAAATATTCCATATTTCACTCTGAAGATATATGACTTTGCCTCATTCACATGCAATTTTTACAATTCTTTCTATATCTTCATTTGCTTCTCATGAAGGGTAATTTAGGGCAGAAGACAATTGGCTCACCGTACCTGAAGATCTGAATGCCAGTGATATCTCTCAATTAACAAATCATTTTCTGTGCAAGGCTCATAATAAATGCAAGAAACAAATAGAAAGATTGATCTTCCCTAGAGGATAATTATATCATCCATGATAAAACAATTAATAAACAAAATCAATACATTGCATAACACTTTCCAGATGTTATATTTCTGGTGTGATAAGAATTCTGGGATTTGAAAGATGAAGTAGTGCCCTTTGTGTTGTGTCTAGACAAATATTTCTGTAAGTTTTTTTGTGTACAGACAGTGTGATCTGGTAACTGCAGAAAATATAGCTATTTTGGGGGGGACGGGCAGAAAATTCATCTGTATTTCTGTTCTGGGCAGTGAACCACATCTTCTAGCAATTGTACTTCTTGGTGCTATTGCCATACAGTAATCCATGAATAATTCTCCTTCCACCCTCTTTTTGTTATTTGTTTGTTTATTTTTGTTTAATTTTATTTTGTTTTGTTTGTTTTCCCTGTATCTTACTTGGGTCATGAGTGCAGAGACAAACCATCCTACTGCTTACTTTGTACAGTTCCAAACACTTCAGTAATCTTTACTGTTTAGATTAATTTTTACTATTCTTGGAAAGCTCATTCAAACTGTCCTTAGACAAGTTAGAAAAAAAATGTTTTTCTGTCTCGAATGCAAAATTTTAGTGATCCACTATTGTATTATTGACTTTAAATACTGTATCATTGCTACAGTGAAGTAAGATATTACAATTAGTTGGGAAAAAAAAAAAAAAAAGACGAAAAATCCGTAAACTTCACTATGTGGACACTTCCTAAAGAAGACAAAACATTTCACAAATCATCCAACCACAGTGTCTGGACATCAGGAAACAGAAGAAAAGATTGCCCTTGATCTGGAGCCATACCACATTGTAGAGATTATGGGATTTCAGGGCTTCTAGGCTATATTATTATTTCCCAAGCAAAGTACCCTTTTATGCCATTGCTATGTTTTTATTTATGATAACTTATTGATCAAAGCAAGAAATGCCTTCAGAGAAACAAATAGTTTTGCAAGGAGCTAAATCAACTGCATATCTTTCGCTTACAGCACACAGACCTTTCTTTGATTCTGTGACAGGGAGGGAGCATACATATTCAAAACACTGCTTCCGGGCCTGCTATCATAATCACTGCCACCACAGACACTAAACAGGGACTCTGGCAGAAAAAATAAATTCTGGCCCAGGTTGCATATTTTTGTCAAAATCACAGCTGAGAATGTTTAAACAGGATCAAAAAATGAATAACAGTGAGTAAGTTCACATCTTCTGTTTCATCCATTTCTGCTACTTGATCACATTTCTTTGTGATGATGACTGACAGGCATCAGATAGTTGTGGTATGATAACATCCAAGCTGATTAGAACAAAATGTGAACGGTGTGCGCAATTGGAAAAAATAGCTGCAGAGCACCTTTATAACAGAAGAAATTATATCCAATGAAATGCACCACTTTAGAGAATGTGTGGCAGATTTGCTGGTGAATCATCACATTCATCATAATATTACAAAAGGATTTGCTTTTTCAGGACTTTCTGTGGAATAGATAGAACTTCACATTTTGATACAGTCAACATTTCAGTATACTGCCCAATAGGGTTTAATAAATGCTTAAATAAAACAGCAGACTGAATCAATTTATGGTGGTTTTTTTTGGTTATTGTTTACTTGTTTGTTTTCAAAAGGGGATATTTAAATATCAAAGAATCCACAGGGATGAAAATGAATTTTTTTAATTAAAATTAATTCTCTATCCAGCACCTAAATAGTCTATATCCATCCAATTTGGAAATGATGTCTATGTACCAAATCCTAATTTTCTGGTACCAAAAGAAAAAAAGAAAACAGAAAATCAGCTATCTCAAAATCTGACTGTAACCAAGAGTAAAAAAATTACTTATATTTATGTTTAGTTTGAAAAAATCTTCCTTATTCTAGGTTAAGTATGTAGTTCAAGATTCTCATTAATACTTTTAAAAGCAAATGGGGACATCAGTTGTTTTTTTTTTTTTTTTTCAAAAAAATTTCTAACCTATTTTTCTTTTCTGTTTAGTGTGTATTCAGTGGAGAAAGATGATCATTTTTAGTGAGTTATTCATCTTTCTTTCTTAACTTCTATATTTTTTGGATTCCTTCTACAACTAATAATAGACTTTGAACAGTATATTTTTATTACACAACTAACTTTTTATGAAAGTCAGATAAAACAAATCCTTTTTTTCTCCATTTTTATTTTTAAATACCTAATGATGAACTTGTAAGCTGAAGCAAACTCCAAGCTCCCTCCTATGTCTTATGTATGAGTATTAATACTTAACTGTTAGCCTAAGATGTGTGCAATAATACATGCATTATTACTTTAATTAACTTGTGATTCTCTCAAGTCAGAATTCAAAGAAAAACGCAGCCCAACAGGACAAATGTGAGTTTTACTTGAAAAAATAACTCCTTGGTATAAGTTAGGAGCCTGGACTTGCATATATGTGGAGGTTCTTGTAAGGAGAACTGCTGATTTTGATGTAATGATCTTTCTCAGGGTAGGTTTTATATCATACCTAAACAAACGTGCTCACTGTTTTGTTTTAAAATGCGGGGGTGTTCCTGATGTGTATTCATGACTATAAATTCCTGTCTACTTCATAAACAAAGAAGTTTACATTATTTTACCCTCGTTAGTACTCAACACCTGACACATTTCAAGATAGTTCTGACTCACAAATCATGACTTGAATTTCCAAATCCTACTTTCTAAGAAAATACCTTAAAAAAACTGTTTCAAGCTTACTTTGAAAGTGTGGTATTAAGATATGAAAGTGCAGAAGGTGGTCAGCAGAAATTGTATCATTCATGGTGCTGAGGAAAGAATTTTTTTTTTTTCCAAGATGAATTCTAATAATTTAACTTAGAAAAAATACTATGAACACCCCGGTAGACTTCAATACAAAAATATGAAGACACATGCTGCCATTTATTCCAGAAACTATTAGAAACAGAAAAACTAAAAAAACAAAAAACTAAAATTGACACTTCTTCAAAACCTGTGAAACAATGGTAAAAATAATAGAAATTCAGCACAGACTTCATATATAAACTCATGAACTTGCAAGAGCTCAAAACTCATGAGCTTGCAAGATCAGCAAAGATTTAATAAATCAACAAACAAATGTCATTAAAATAATGAGGACTTGGATAAATCCTAGACTGTGATACTCTTTTTCAGCTCCTTATTGGGGTCCCTGATTGAGATGAGTGAATCTGCAGGGTGGCCACTGACTGCCTTCAAGTTAATAACTGTATTCTCATTCAGTAGATTATGATTAAGACCATAACACTACAGTTCTGATGGTTATGCATGGAAGATAAAATTTGATGTTTTGTCATGGTTTGGAAGTGTCTGCAAAAGGTACTACATTTATCTAACTGGATCTTAACAAGAAAATATTGTATGCAGTTGATTTGAACTGAATGTGAGCGATTTTGATATTAGGCAGGATAGCTGTGAGAGCCTTTGGTAGAAATTAAACAGTCACTGACTTAGATTCAGAAACTATCAAGTCAGGATATTATGCTGTCTTCCTGCTTTATGAAGAGGTGAAGCTGACATGCTGAAAGGCACCAGGACAGCCTGTAAACCCAGGAAGGAAGAGGTTGTACGTACCAGGGCAGCCCAGAACTGGTCTGAGTCAGAGAATTCCTCACCAGCTGGGCTTCAATGCAGTCCTAGCTGTAAAGTTAGCGTTTTCTCTACAGTTCAGTCCCTGCTGGAAAAATAATGACAACAATGCAGCTATTATCTGTATTGGAGTGAATCCCATCTAAAAGTGCAGCACACATTAAAATATGGCTCTCCCTGTAACATTCAAATAAACTAACCAGATAGAGACCCTGAACTTGAATTTCTGTAGACAGAAGGTTCTAAATGCCATCACTGACCAAGTCACTGTTTGGATTCTTTTAAACTAAGAAGGAAATTAAATGGCAAATTCTTATCAGACATTTATTTATTGCAACACAAAAATCTTAAGTAATAATAATAATAATAATAATAATAATTGATTCAATTTACCATTTCTTCTAAAATGACCACAAGTATAATCAGAGAAATCAGGAGCCATGGAGTGAGACTTCATGTTTGCTTAATAAAATCCTGTATAAACATTTTCTGCTGTGTCAGCAATCTGAGCAAAAAGTGTGTGCTTGTTTACGTTTGTGAACTTATGCACATCAATGTGTATACATATATAGAGAGAAAAACAACAGACTTGCTCAGTTGAATGCCTATCTGTCTTTCAGTAGGAGACATGAATGTACTGCTATTTAAAGTTTTTCAGCCAAAGGCCAAAGCTTTGCTCATGGGCTTTAGATAGATATACAACCTGATTACTGAAGGACTTCAGAGGACAAGTGCAAGCAAAAAGTAGGTCAGATAGAAAGGAAAAATAATGGATAAGGGCCCAGAGAGTTATACTCTAAAGAAGACTGTTCAAAGGGGTTGTTTTAATGTGAAACTTGCCAGATCCTGTAAGTTTGAAATTTTCTTTATTGTAGTCTGTAAGAGCTTATTTAAAATCAGGGTACGTTAAGAAAGCTGGCAGCAACGGTTGTAGCACAAAATATTTCCCCAGTATTAATGACTAGCCTGAATTCCTATACCTTAGGCAATAAACATCTTTCAGGAGATCATTAGTACCCTTAAAAAACTGAAAATTGAGAAAATAAGTTATGCATCTATTTTTTCTTATTGAACAATAGAATTTAATTTGTATGTAGAGAACAGATCTGAAAAATTATTACTTTAGAAGTACACTGTTATAACTTAATCCAGCCAGCAGCTCAGCACCACATAACGCCACCCTAATGGGAAGAGGGACAGAATCAGAAAAAAAAATAAAAATAAAAATAAAATATGTATGTTAAGATAAAATCAATTTACTCAGACAGAAAAGGAAAAGAAAAGCAATGTTAGTAATACAAGATACATTTACAAAACAAATGACACAAAAAGTAGTTGTTCAACATGCACCAACCAATGCCCAGCCAAGTCCCTTAGCAGCAGTTTATTTCAATTATAAAACATACTAAAGATATTTTAGGTTTAACATAAGAATTTCAAGTAGATTTTAGGAACATCTTTCCAAGCTTTTGATAATGCTACTCATTAATGAAGCTGAATAAAAGGAAAGAAACGTTACTCTGAGACAATTTTGCACTCTAGTGTTATCTTGTAATTGCTTTTATTAGAATTTCAGTGCAAATGGTTGAGGTTTGAAATATATATACCAGTCTTTACAGGATCTTCAGCTCAATACATGGGAGTTTATTTTCTGTGCTGAAGTTTGCTGAACGTGCTTAATTCTCTCCACCAGCTGTAAGAAGTACCTAGGAATTTCAAACTTAAACTTTAGTATTCCTAAGGTAAGATAATAGACTCATAGAATGGCATCCATCTCTGAGGTAAAGGGCCTAGGCTTAAACTGACATTTCTGCAACATTTTTTTTTGAAGTTACAGAAGGAATGAGTCACTTGTTCACAGGACATGTTTCACTGACTACAAGGGAAAATGAGAGTGATTAGATCCTAAATCTATGACAAATGAATGGCATGAGAGTAAAAGAAGAATGGAAAATATTTCCCTGGTACAACCTTCGGATCTGAGTTTAAATTCTGTGTGAATTTTTATTTACATATTGGAAAAGTTTTGCTGAAGGCAATCTTCTGTAACAGGAAACTAAAGACTTTTTTTTTACTCTTGCAATTCTTTGTTTCAGAAGAAAAAAAGGAACCAAAGTGGCTAAGGGAAATTCCTATTATAACATTTCCAATTATTTTTATATTTTCTTTGATTTACAATCACTTTCTGTACTTTAGAGCTATTTTAATCCAACAGAACATAGTACAGAATGAAAATGATTTTGAAATATTGCCCGAATTTTTTTTTTTGCACAGTCTACTGGATTCTCCCCAGATTGATAACATACTGATGTAACATGATAAATATATCATGTGGAAGTTCCAGTTGGACTCCAGCTTCTTCATAGGGCAAAATTTCCAAGGTGAGGAAGAACATGTATAATTAGATGAAAGAAACTTGGTGAGTCATGTTAGGATGACAGATAAACATCATGTGCATCTCATTGCTCAAGCATTTTGTCAATAGGAGGTTATTTCACCAATGTCTGTTTACTGTTTTTATCTCATTGGTTCTTCTAATTGTCCTAGCTACACTTTTCTCTCTGTGATCTTTTCCCTTGCAGAAATGTAATGTTATCTCAAATCTGATAGACCTGAAGATGCACTTAAGATCATTGCTCTTAGTTATGGAGCAGTGAATGAAAACTTGAAAATACATATATGTATCTAGGAAAATTAATTGTTAGGGAACCTTATTAATGTTTTATTATTGGTTGTTATACTCCCAGTCATCTCAGGACAGTTATGATGATAAAACTCATTGCATTTATGTGTGTGTCTGTACACACCCATGTAGATCAGGCATACATAGCTTTACGTGTTTCTCAAAGTTAATACAGTCAGAAAATTATTAGTTATATTATTAGTATTTAACTAATGTGTGTTCTCATCCACATTGGGTCAAGAAAATTTCCTTTCCAAATGGCTTTCTTGTGAAAAAGATCATAAAACTTCTACTATATATCAACAGCTTGAACATAGGAGAGAGAAGATTTTGAGTTCACTATCTGAGTCTGAAAGGGACCTCCAGAGGTCACCTAAACCAAACCCTATTCAAAGTCTTATCAGAGCAGATGGTTGAGAATAGCAGCCTGTTGGGTTTTGAACTCTGAAAGACAGAGATCACACTACCTGAACAGTCTGCTATAGGATTTGATCACTTTTGTGGCTAAACTAAAAACTAAATATCTAATATCTAACTGAATTTCTCATGTTCCAAGGCATAAGAATTTTCATTTGACTTAGCTTGTTTAGCTCTTATTCAACATTATTTTATGGAAGATTTTAGAAAATTGAGCATTGTTTCTTGGCTCTACTGTATTGGAATATGTCCTTCTCATATCATACAGTAATACAACTTTATAAATAGCAAATGCATTGAATCTCTTACCACCAAGACTTAGTCACTTACTAAGCAACACACTATGACATTGTAACAACATTTTTGTGACCCCCAAAATGGCTTTCTCAACCACAAGGACTTTGTAATCCTCTTTCTAAACAGAGTTTTAGATTATTTGCTCAAGATAATGGATTACAATTTCATTTTTAATTAAACAATATTTTAACCAATTAAATGTTTCTAGTCCAAAGGAGAAAGACAACAACAACAATTACTTAATCAAAACTTGTCTAATGATTAAGTCAACTTACCATTACGTACATTTAGGTTACAGCAAGCCTTTTCTCCAAATTCTGCAAGTTTATTATTCTCTTTGAGAAAGATTTTTCTTTCAGCAAATCACTCCAAGTGTAACCCTCAAAAGCCATTTGATCCATGAAAGCATAGGATTCCACACTGCATCCTCCCACGTCTGTGGGAGAAGTTATTTCTCAGCCTATAATGCTGTGCAGATCGGCAGCAAAAATTTTTTGTCTCTTCTTGCCTATTCAAGCTACAGTGTAGCCCAGTTAAACTCAAGGTATAAGTAGCCTATACAAAAGAATAATGGAGGCTTTTATTTGCATTACTTCAATTTTCATAAACATAAAAAAGAACTCGGAGTCCTTATTATTAATATATTTTGGAAGTGCATAGCAAATATTAATCAGCGGAAAACTTGTAAAACCTGATAACTTCTTTGCTACAGATAACATTTATATTGTTTTAATGAAAGACTTTGAAACATAAAGGAATAGTAAAGGTTTGCTCAAGGATATTATGATGCATAGCATTTCCATTTTATTGGTCTGGGATGTGGAAAACTATATGAAAATGACATCTTTCTACCTCACTTAGGAAACTTAGTAAATGATGAACAATAAATTTGGATTCTACACAAAATCAGAGACCTACAAACATCTAAACATGACTACATGTAGACATGCAGATACTTACACACAAGTATGTGTGTGTGTGTGTGTGCATGTACACATACATATATATGCGTAAACGCATTAAAAGATTTATTTGGCCCAATGCCTGTCTGTGTATTTGTAGGTGTATATGCATACACAGTGAAAATATGAGAGTGTGTGTACTGATTCTTGACATTTCCTAATTTTCAGTTTTCTGGCATCTGAATTAAGATAACTACATACACTATAATTCTAAGTGAGTCACTGTAATAGAAATAAATGTTTCATGAAAATACATGGTAGAACAATTGTACTTAATAGAACATCTGAAAAATTAAAAAGCATAAAAAGGAGCAAGGATCCTTGTACATGTTTTTTAATATTCATTTTTAAAAACATTTCTTTGTAAACAGCAAGCTAATCAAAGCCAGTAGTAAAGAAACAACACATCTTTTGTTGCAGCCTTGAACTTTGACTGAATCAAACCTAACTCTGTAGTCATCTGGTGAACATATGGGTATTGTTCATCCCCTAGATAAACGCTGTCTAAATCCACAGATACTTTCTTGTGATGTTTTTAGGACTGCTAGCCAGACAATACTATGACTTGATTCCCCTCCCTGAACATGTTCAGGTGGTGGGGGATATATTACCACTGAGATTGTCACTTGGATTTATTCAGTGGATAATTGTAGTGTCAGGGCTGGCAATTGGGTAAATGTATACAGATAGCAATACAGTACAACAGACTTTAACCTTAAGATCTTGCCAGTTCCAAGATCCTGTTTCTCTTGAGATGATCAGAAAAGTTTTATTGGTGCTATTTCTTCTGAATCTATGTTACAGGTTGTTCTGTAAAGCATTAGAAATCTGATGCAGCATAACCCATGAAAAGAGACAGCAATTGCTGTATTTCAGGTTTTTATTTCACATTCTTGGTGAGCCAAATTTATTTACAACTGGAAGTGTCTGTATTTGTTATCTTCGGCTCATTAGTATTTTTTAGTGTAGTGGATAAATTTCCTATGTGCTACTCTACATAACCTATTCTAAATTAAAGGGTAGTGGCAATCTTATTCTGGAAAAAAAAAAGAAAAAGAAAAAAAAAAGTGGGTTAAATAGCCCAGATCTCAGAGGAAGAGTTAATGCAGAAGAGAAACAGAGAAAGCACCACTTACATCCTCTTCTCATAGAGCACAAATGTGTGGAACCAAATTCCGAAGTGTTGATGGTTTCATATCAGTAATTCAGTTGAAGTCTGAGTGAACATGGGCTAATGGAAAACAGAAAAGGATTGTAGCAGGAAGGGCAGTAAGAAAAGGATGTGTATGCTCATCCATGCTACATCTAGCACATATGAAAAGTATTCTTATTCCTGCTCAGTACTGGGAAGAACAGAGGTTGTTGAGACACTAACACGAAATGACCTCTAGTCTGCGGGTGGATGAAATTTCACAAATTCTCTCTGCTCTTTGGTAGTCCTTCAGAAAATTACTCAGACATTTCTCAATGTATTCATAAGGAATTTGTATGCTTAATGCTGGGATCTTGAACCAAACACCAGATTATTTGGGAACACCTATGGTGGAAGTGCATTTAATACATTTGGAAGATAGAAATAAAAACACTCTTGTGCTGTCAGAGACTTAATGAAATAGCCTAGCAAATCTCTTTCACTCTCATATGAACAGCTCAAACACTGCAGGCATATTGTGGTGGCCAGAGAATGCTAAAATTCTTTGTCTAGAGTATGGTGAGATTTTCTGGACTAAAAAAAAGTATTTCTCTGTCATTATGATAAGTAACTGACATCCATTTTAATGGTTTTGAAAAATTCTTCTGATACCCAGGATATTCTCAGACCTTCTCAAACGAAAGAAACGTATAAAATCAGTGGCAAATGAAAGAAAAGCAATTTTGCAGTATCAAAAACGAAATTATCGTCAGGGTTTTTGGATGCTTATCAAAAGCAAGACAACTACTATTTTAAAGAGCATCCATAATTTCTGCATATGGTAAAAATGACAGAGCGAGCCAAACACAATAAAGTCCTTTGTCATCAGTAGATCACTGCAGTAGAATTCACACCTGCCTCCAGCACTATAATCCACAGGTCTTCTTCCATGGTTCAATTCTTAAGATCTCACATTGACTTCAGTAGGCATATACAGACCCACAGATCTGGTCACCCCTTTCTTCTCCTTGTGGGTGGAGCATGACACCCATAACAACTTTAGTTTTATCTCGAAGCCTATGCATTTGATTGTTTTGCACACCTGATGATAACTACCTTCAAGAATAGTGCTCATGTAAGTAAGGAAAAGGGATTTCTTTTGTGAGAGACTGAGTTTTCTTTCTGGCAACATTACATAAGCAATTCAGTTTCTTATTCTTAGTAAAAAACAATTACTACTTCCAGAATTATAAAGCATTTCTTATAACATTATTCTTACAGGGAAATAGTTTAAAACCTTATTGAAAATACATGCTTTGAATAAAAACAAATCTTGATTCAGTCTCCCAAGATCAGGCCCAATGGGTGAGAGAGCATATAGGAAATTATCTGCTGATATTGTCAATAGTATATCATTTCTATCATCTGAATTTTAGCAAATATTATTTTACTGTTTAGGAAAGATATAAGACAAACAAATAAAATAGTGAAGACATTGATATTCCAAAATATCACTTTTTTTGAACAAAAAATTCTTAATTTGCCTAAGCTAATACCATTTTTCAAGCAATTCTTCTTTAACTTCAGCTTCACAACTTTTGCTTATTTCCCTAATATTCTTCCTCATGGGAATTGTCAAAAAAGAAGAGAAGGTGAACACAACACTCTTCACAGAGTAATGAAAGTTTTTCATGTAAAGAATTTGTTGAGGCGCTGATGTGATTCAAAATAATGCTTTTAGTGCTTAGGGTATTTACTTGGTATGTAAGGGTTACTTATATCTGAGCTTTGAGCTAATGCTTTTCCAATTCCAGGAGAATACTCCATATCATTGGATTCCTTGGCTGACTGTGCATGTATTTACAGAGCATGGAATAATTCCCAAAATGAAGGATTGGAAAAAATGACATCAAGATGACCTATGGCCCAGTAGCTGAGCACTCCCTTAAAGTAAGAGAGATATGAGTTCAAACTCCTGTTCATGATGAGACATGGCAGAGAGAGAAGAGTTTCTAGTATACTGCAGTCAATGCCTTAGTTATTTACCCATGAAAAAATCTGTAGAATTAGCTAATAAGAACAAAAAAAAAAAAAAAAAAACAACAGAATTTTGCGTCATCCCAATGGAGAAAAATAGCCTTAAAATTCTTGGAAGTATGCAAAAGGGAGGAAAGCAAGTTGCACCCTCAGCAAGTTTGCAGATGACACCAAGCTGAGTTGTGCGGTTGATACACTGGAGGGAGGGGAAGCCATTCAGAGTCACCTGGACAGGCTGTGCAGATGTGCATCCATGAAAACCTAATGAGGTTCAACAAAGCCAAACGTGGGGTGCTGGAATCGGGCTGGGGCAATCCCAGGTATTTATACAAACTGGGGGAAGATCTCCCTGAGATCCCTGTGGAGAAGGACCTGGGGGTCCTGATAGGTGAGAAGCTGGACACGAGCAAGCAGTGTGTGCTTGCAGCCTGGAAGGCCAACTGTGTTCTGGGCTGCATTAAAAAAGAGGTGGCCAGTAGGGAGAGGGAAGAGATTGTCCCCCTCTACTTGGCTTTTGTAAGGCCCTATGGTCTAGTGTTTGGTGACCCTACACATAACAGAAAGGTTGAAACTAGATGATCACTGTGGTTCTTGTCAACCCAGGCCACTCTGTGATTCTATGAAAGCCCTCTCTCACTTAACTCTGCTTGCAACATTTGCAGCAGCAGGAAGACTGATTTTAAAATCCTAGTCCCCATCTCCAGAGTAGATCTTTCAGCGTCTTCTTTTCTGCTTCCTCTTGCTTGTTTTAGTTCTCTTACTCCCCAAATCAATCTATATCTCACATGTAGCCTTCTGGGTTTGTTTTTTTTTTTTGTCAGGGACTTCCGATACTGTGAGCTGCCTCTTTGTAAAGCTCATCCCTGAGTTCCTGTGAGTATACTGGAGGAGACAATGTCTCAGTCATCATCCTGCTGCCCCTCTGATTACTCTTGGATTGATATTCAGATCAGAGTGATCAGCCCCCTATTTGAAATGATTCATAAATTTGCAGATTCAAATTTCATTTGTTAGTGGCATACATAAGGAAAGTTTTGCATAGCTTTGTTATGCACTCATTTCATGAACAAGTTACTTGGATTGATCAGTGAATTGATGTAAGTTTCCTCTGGATGAGATTCTTAAACCAATAACAATTTGAAGAGCTTCAAGAATTGTGGTGTCTTGAGCAGCTGACACCAAAAAAATCTAAACCACAAATTCTGCTTCCTAAACATCCTTACTTGTCTTCTCCAATCTCTTTTGGTCTGAAAAATTGAAATATGTTTTGGCAAACTGGACTAGCCAAATATTTTATGTATTGAGTCCTCCAGAAGTAGAAATAATAAGATCTGTTGTCCATTTGTTTGATTTGTGGTTGCAGTTATGGGTTCATAGCAGAAGTTACTTCCAAAACAGTAGATAGTGGTCACACAGACATTAAGTCTTTTCTGCCATAAACTAACAGTGAAAATACACCAGTTCAAATTCTGCTTAGTTATACATATACCTAAATCTCTCTTGTTTCACTGGGATGACTGCAAACAAGAATGTAGACTTTACTGATGAGAAGAGACACTGAAAATAAATATAAGAAATTCAGAATTATTAATATCCTGACTCTATTTTTACAAAATTCTTTTGTTTTATTTAATTTTAGTAGCTGCTAGACAAGGTATAGTTTGATGAGGAACACTTATAAGAATAAATCAGCATCTGTTTTTCATTGTTTTTCTGGAGATTCTCAATTTCTGGTTTCAGATCCATAATTCTTTCATTTTTCTCCAATGAAGAGCATCCCCTTTTTTAATATAATTTAATAATTCAAATTGGTATATCAGCATTCAATGATATTTTAAGAAAAGGAAATTGATAAAGGCATGAACAGATTTTGCACATAATTTGTCATAATACCTAAGCATTTCCAAAAAAGGTGATGTAAATAATAGTAATAATAACAACAGTAAAATGTTCTACAGTTCTGCACATTGTCAGTGTAAATCAGACCTTGCAGCAGTTCCTATGAGACAGAGTGTTATATTCTTCCCCATGAGGGAAAGTAAAGTCATTATTTAAAAATCACGAGGGCTCTATGATATATAAGGCAGCAGTTTCATCCTAGGAATCTGAGTTTGTCCCCTGAAATGCATACAACATTGCCCCTTATACTGACATCTTTACTGATGTGAAAGATTTATCTCTTCCAAGTAGATAATTTTGACACCAACTTGTACTGCTTAAATATATATTAGCTATGTTAAACTGAACTGAATGTGATGGTGGGAAACTTTAATGTAGGCCATTAGGAGATGTTAGGAAATAAAGTACACACAAGGAGAAAACTCTGTCTCTAGCCATCTGCTTGTCCTGATAGCACATAGACAATTTGCAGTATACAACAATTCCCTCAACTTGCTGAACAGCAGGTGCTCATCTTTTCCTTCAGCTGTCCAAAAACTGTTCCTTTACAATTCTTCTCCTTCTCCCTGAGGGATTCTTTCATATCTTTGTAATGGAAATTTAGAATAACGAAGAACAGGTTCTGTTTGAACTAGAATTATCTCAATTTGTCTGGTAAGAAATGGATCTAAAATCTTATTCTATCCTGTGAGCATTCTACTTAAATGAACAAACAATCTCTTCTTTTTTTTTCGTAGAGTCATGTCTGTTACAAATGAAAACGACAGAGGGATTTTACAAACAATAAAAAGCATAGAGTGCAAGGATTATGAAAAAAGAATTCTGTTTTCAGTGTCCTGTTTCTCAATAAATGCTAAGCCATAAGTAAAGCAATAAATTATACATATACATGTTATTGTCTTGTATCCTTGGCAATCAATTTTGTCTTCAACTGAAAGGGATCACTGTTAAGTGTAGAACAAGAAATATTGTGGTGAGATGGTACAGAGGGTATTGAGAAGCGTATTCTATTCAAAAATAATACCTGGTAGAGGACCAAAAATCAGGTTATAGTAACACTAAGTTAGATAGACAACTGCTACTAAGTCTTGTGTACATAATTTTTTAACGTTTATATTTTTAATTACATGCCATATGCAATCTTGAAATGTCTTAGTCTCTGCTCTTAAAATTTAATGAAATAAACTAAGATTTGCCATAGTCTTAGAGACTGCTAAAATACAGTATTAAAGTTCAAAATCCATGAGCCTATTAAAAAGAAAAAATAAATATAAAAGGTATATGTTGGAAATGTAGTCCCAAACTGTGAGCCCTGTAGATACTGAGTGACTTTCTCCATCTTCAGCTGACTCCTTATTCATGTTGGAGGTTTTAAAAGCAGGTATATATTTTTTCTGCACATTCTGTATCACATTTCAATATTCAGAAAGTCAGTGACAGTGCACATCCAGTTCTAAGGAATCTGGTCAAATAAGCAAGTTCCAGCTATGGAGAAAAGCCCATAATAATTGACATAAATAACAGTTGTGGCTGCAATGATTGTCTTGTTTCCACAGCGCACCTTTTGTAGCATGATCTGAATTAGAAAAAGGCCTAGAAAATGAAAGATGTAAGTTTTAAAATCTCTTTAAACCTATATTTACGTAAATTTGTTGTTAAGGGCTTTTTAGCCCTAGTATTAGAGCAACTGTGCAGTGAAACAAGCTCATGGGTAAAGAATAGTTTTGGTGCCTATTGTTTTTATCAGAAAAACAGAATCACACAATCATGGAATCACAGAATGACCTGCGTTGGAAGGAACCTCAATGATCATGCATCTCCAAAACCCCGCCACAGGCAGGGCCACCAACTTCCACACATATTTAATACTTGACCAGGCTGCCCAATGCCCCATTCAACCTGGCCTTGAACAGGGCAATGTATATTTAAATTCTAAGAGACAGAGTAAGGAATTAATTCACTTCCATATCCTGGATAAATGCCTTGTGTCCTATTAAATAGGGAAAGAGAAATGACACCAGCAGCTTTTTCACTTTTCAGGAAAGCCTTTGCATTCTGAGAGTGCTCAGAAAGCTCCAACAGTCTGACAGATACACAACAAGCTAAAGGAGGGGTTTTGACATCCTAATTGAATGTTTTTAGGAGATCCAAATTGAAAATAACCGGTGCTTGAGTAGCTTGAAGTACCACATAGGCTACAGGTGAAAAACTGTGGACCCCAAGAAATTTAGGAATCTCCAAAGCCAAGTGTGATGAAGGAGACGTTTTTCTTTTTCCCGACATGTTGGGATCTAGACACTCAAATACTAGCAAAATCCTATTTTAGACAGCTACATACTTTATTAGATTTTTCCTCAGCCTTTACAAATATCAGTTTCCTCATGCATGACATGGATAATTTCTCTCAGTAGTATGCAGGAATTACGAGGATGAATTTGATATACAGAGTTAATGTGGTGATGAGAACAGCATCTAAGGTGATAGATCAAAATAATATGACATAATACCACTTAAAATGATGCAAAGTATTAGAGATCTACTTTTTGGTCTTTATCATTTTTTCTTTCTTACCAGGTTACTCTAATCTTCTGTTCGAATGGCCCTGTTTATCTCTGACATGGGCTATAATTTTAAAACCATCATCTCTTTTCAAATTGCCTAGTTTCCCAGTTTTCAAGATTAGAGACTACCTATGGAGTTAAGGTTTACATCAGTGTAAATCTTGTGCATCTGCTTCATTTCCAATTGTGGTAGTTGTTTCTCGTTTGTTTGTTTGTTTGTTTTTTCATTTGCATGGATTTTTGGATTTATGGTGTTTTAGGGATATAGATGGGCAGCAGAGAGGAAAGATCTTTGTTTTTCATTGTTCACACAGCTCAAGTGTAGGTCAGGGGCGATACTCTGAAAGAAGGGGAGATTTTGCTTTTCTGTGACAGCAACCGAACTTGCTCAGCTGGGAGATGGTTCTGGAGGGTAGGACATGAGAAACAGAGTGTGAAGGACACAGAGCAAATAGAGGGTCCACAGCAGGAACAGAGACCATTCAGTCCCAGGGAGGATGAGGGAGCAAGCAAGCAAACAAGCCTCCCAGAAAATGGAAGAAAACAGAAATTTTTTTCTTAGGACAAGAAGGGGTAAAAGTTCTCAGCTTTCAGCTGAGAATCTACTTAAAATTTCGGGACAAATATTAGGTCTGGGAGGAATATCCACTGTCAGAGGAGAATGTACAAAGGAAGGAAAGAGAGATTTTTCATTTATTTCTCTATTTCACTTTTTTTTTCCTTTTTTTTTCCTTCCTTTTTTAAAAGTTTTTTTTTTTTTTTTTTTTTTTTTTCTTTGCTTTGCCTTCCTTAGGGAGAGGATTTGGGACTTCTTATCTTGTTTGTGATAACTGATTTTTTTTTTTTAATTTTCGTTTAAAAATCCTTTGTGTGTTAATTTTAACCAAAATTTCATCAAAAAATATTTCATCAAAAAATCTCTGCTTCTTGCAGTCTTATCATAGTCAGACGTTTCATATACACTCCTTCACTGTTAAAAAAATACTGCTTATTCAGTAAATAATTATTATTTCAAGATTTATAACCACGCAGGTATGGAAAGGATGTTGACTTAACATGTCTCAAGTTCAGCTGAGCATGGATAAAAGCTCTCATCAAAGTTCAGATTTACTTAGATCACTTGAATTTTTAAACTGAGGAAGACAGTGACACACATCCCAAAATAAACAAATCAAACCAAATATTTGAGAATCTGGATTATTTTGTTGACCCAGGCAACAATCTCCATTGTCATTAGTGAAGTCACCAGTGTCATACCACAAAGGAGTTTAGCTGTGTGGAGTATATTAAAAAAAAATTAATTCCCAAAAGAAGTGTGAGTAAAATTTTATCCTGTTACTTGAGCAGAAAGTAGCAGAAGGAAGATAATATTTTATGGAAAGCTGTGCTCAACAAGCAGTTTCCAGGGAGGATAAGGTCAAGGAACTAGTGGTCAGTTAAGTTCCTCAAAACCGCAACAATTTTGTGACAAAATAATTTTTGAATCTACAGGGAGGAAAGCCAGAAGGCAGCTGCTAAAAATCAGAATCAATATCAAACTTCAGTCATACTGTTAAGAACTGCGGCTTCATTTATACCAGTAATAAGCAGAAAGGGGCATGCTTGCAGTCAAATAAGTTGTTATACTGTGAGTATAAAATAATACTGTGTTCTCATGAACAATATTCTGAGGCATCCTCTCATGATATGCATGAAACAAATATGCATGAAACCCAAGAAATGACTTGGCCAGCTCTCTTGCAGGAGATCTGATCAACTTTGGGGGCAAATGAAACAAATCCAATGAACATAAGGTTTTTATAGGGTTCAGTCTCTTCCCACTTTGCTCTCCCCTTCCCTACCATTATTTATTTATATATTTCTTAGTAGGAAAAATAAAGCAGGGAATCCTTTTCAAACTACTGATATGCAAGTGAGTACTCAGTTTTCTTTCTCTCTTTTACTGAGTATGGGATGATGTTTAAGCAAAGAATTTTGTCAGCACCCTATCTTTTTAAATTTTTCTACCAGTGCAAGATGATAATTACAGCAGGAAGGCTAATATTGTCAAAAGAGCGCAGGAGGTCCTATAAGTAAAAAAATAATGGTAGTTTCATGCAACTTGTGAAATTATAATGCATCTTATGAGTAAGTCAAATCACTTTTTCTTTATAATTTCTGAATTCCATGGGGGCTATGAAACACGTATTTAAAACGTGTGCAGAAGTACCTTATTCATTAAACAGCAGAGAAAACTAGTTGAAGCTTTATTAAAAATTGACTAATAGGCATTCCAGATAATTGAAATGACAGCCTGTTTTGACAGCTGCAAACAAAAGTATGCTTGCTCCAAACAGTCAGTGTAAATCTTTTAGATTTCTAGAAACAGAAATGATGCACTGTTTTAACTTAAATCAAATTATAAAGTTAAAAAAATTCTAACTATTCACCAAACAAGTTGAAGTTATGCTAATTGGAGGTACTGTCAATCACCTCAAAGATAGAGTTTGAACTGAAACAATTGCTAAGTTCTCATGCCATGAAAAAGGTAGAAGGTGAGTACTTAAAAAAAGTTTTATCTAGCAGAAAATGTAAATTAAGACAAAAACATCACTCTAAACTTGATTTACAGAAAGATACTGAAGTATACAATTTTACTGAAGTTAATGGATGCTGCGAATGTCTATCAGCATTGAAAATCAGGCCCCAGCGATCTACCTAGCATGTATGACAAATAATCTACACCTTAAAAGGGCTAATGTATAGTAACAGCCAATTATCCTGTCAGGAAAATAATAATAATAATAATAAAAATACAGAGGCTACTTTTCAGATTTTCCAGCTATGAGAATTCATAGAATCAGAAAGAAAGAAAGACAGAATTATAAAAGGCAAGAAAGACAAGATGAAACTAAAATTGGATGTTGTAAAATGAGACAATTAAAAGGGAAAATTGAGCAAGCAGACAAGTTGGAAAACAGAAATATTTTTTTTAAAAGAACAGTCAGTGTATTGAAAGGGTAAGTTAAATATCTTAAAAGAGGTAAGAGGAAGTTAAATATTTTAGGAACATCACTCAGGTACTGATGTACTACATAATAAAAACTGACATGAGTGCAGTACTTGCCAATAAAACTTTAAGAACATGAAGACATTACTCTGTATTTGACCTTTATATGTTCTTTTAATCTGTGTATACAAGTATACATTTCATGTCATTATCCACCCTCTTTATAATATTTACATAAAGGGAAACCAACAGAATGAATTCACCACAGCTGTGTCATTTCAGCTATATTTATATAAGAATAGTAAGCAACTGCCTAGAGGAGAAAAAAATATTCAAAAAATGGATTAAAAAAATATTCTGTGTGGTATTTGACTTTAAAATTGCTAATAAAGAAGGTCAAATAATTCAATTTTTCTATGTACTTTAAAAATAAACTGAAGGAAAAGGAGAGGAGAAGAAAAAGAAAGGAAGAGAAGGGAAGGTATTGGAAGGGAGAGGAAACCCAAAGTTTTATTATCCAAATTCTGCCATACAGACTTATATGATATTTGACTAAGTGTTAGACCTGCTGGAATAGCTGAACAAGAAATCTACATGCTGTTTTGAAGAATTTATTTCATTTGATTGTACAATTATTTTAGTCATTCCATATGAGGAGGAGTGTACATATTTCACAGTTATCACTTCTAAAGTGTGCTTTATTCCAAGAGGAAAGAACAAAAGGACAACCAACTGTTAATAAAACTGGTTTGCAAATGGAACTTGATTGGGTATTTTTAGATTTCTCAGGAATACATGTGGCACAGTTTGGTATCAAATACATTTGTATAATATGCAAGCGAGCTCAGAATTGCAAGAAACAATTTAAATCCCATAAATGTTTTCTCTAAATTGAATCAGAGAAGGCTGAGAAGCCTCTAGATACTGTACAGGGATTCAATGTTTAGATTTTAAATGAAACAATTTTTAAAAATTGGAGCCTTGCCATCATTTATAACACTGTTGGAGTCAGTGTGCTGGTAGAAGATTTTCCTTTTCGGTTCTTAGCTAATCTTTACTGCCAGCTTTCACTGTCAAACATAGGAAATGAGGGGGAAGGTAAAGTGTAAGGGAGAACAAAAACTTAAATAAAACTTTATTACAGAAAAATATATCCCCGAATTTCATTTTAAATTATAATAGGAATATCTTATTCCTTACACTCAAGCTTAAAGACCATTTTTGAGAAATACAAGAAAACATCTCAGATATTTTCTACTTTCATTGTATCCAAATATATTAATTTCTTGGTTCCAGTGAAGATTTATGCTGCCTATATTGCACAAGGTAAGTGTAAATAACAGCTATAAATTGCTAAGCAGCTAATGTTGCTTGTGAATGGACCCATTGTTCTCAAAACAGTCTGATTTTTAGAGAATTCTCCTAACTTAACGCCTATGAGGTGCCATACAGGAAAAATGCTATAAAAATCTAATAACAATAAATATGCATTGATATTAAGTTATATTAGTTTGGGTGAAAGTGCATGCGTTTAAAACTTAATAATATATATACAGTTAAAAGAGTTTTAAATTAAAAAAGGTGTGGGCACATGTGTGTCCAGCTCACCATATATACACTCACAAGACCTTGATTTGATTTGATGTTTGATTATTAATTCTTAGAAATAGAGGATATCTGGAACTGTAAAGAATGAGATTATAGCAAGTTTCCAGTGCCTTCTGCAATGAAATTCTCATGAGTAGAGGAGACTTATTTAGCAATATGGCAGCTCTTTCTCTAATTTTCTGAAAAATAATTTTTTAAGGGAAGGTCTAGATCTAACACAGGTCAGCAGCCTTGAGAAAATACCTGATCTTAGAGGAAACATAGATCTGTACATTTTGTGTGGCCAAAGTTACACTCAAAAGTGAAAACCTAGATTTCGAAACCTTTGCATCATGCTAAAATTCCATAAACAATCTGAGTATGGTAGCTGGTCTCATACATAGCATCAATTCCTCAATCGTCCACAGCTCAATGGAAGGTAAGGGTGATTGTTATGCAATATTAAGAAATGGAAAATATTAATTGGTGTAAACAAGTCTTAACTAATGCTATAGATAGCATCTACAAATCTTGTGAACAAAAAATATGATAAAGGAACAATCCTCACTGCATGAACTGGGAGCTACCAATGACTGCCAAAGTGTTACAGGATGGATAATAAAGTCAGCCACAAACCACTTATCTTATGCTATATGAACACACTATATCCAGTACAAGAGCCAGTTCATTCACATCCATAACCTATTTTATACTGTTACAATTCACTCTGAAAGATTTTGAACATATAAAAAATACACTTCTGAACATTGTTCATAGATGATAAAGACATTCAAATACAAAATATGCTAACATAAAAATAAGTTGCTAGTTGTATGTTAAGGTCACACTGAGGCTACTGTAGATATCTTCTAAAGCCAAAAGAATAAAGTGATTTTATCGTACCAAATACTATGCTTTGATTTATTTGTTTTTTTTTTTTTTTTGGCTGGCAGTGTATTTCTAGGTCATTCACGAGTAATAACAACATTTTATAAAAGGAACTAAAAGAATAACAACTATCGTGTTCTGTCATCCCCAAGATCATAAGATAATAATAATCAAACCCCAATATTTTCTCTGCAACTATAACAACAAACACTTATTTAAAAGGAAAGGCAATTGTTTTCAGTTTTAGCATGTTCTTTTGTTGCAAAAAATTGAGTTTCACTTAATATGTATTGTCTTGAGGAAATATATTTCCTTAAGTTAATATGCATTCCTTTGAATTATAATTTGTTAGTTACTGTAAGTATGAATTGATATGGAGCTTAGAAGAGTGTATCTCATTGTGAAAATAATAGTTTGACATGGAAATTCAATGAAATTGAAATGGATTTGCAGATGATGAATAAGTGAGGAAGTTTTAGTAGATCAGAGGCAGAAGTGATAGTTTCTAAAATAAATTGGAAAGAAAATGTACAATTTATTGCTCTTCAGCCATTCTCTTCTCTCAGAATCAGGCAAAGTCTAAGTTAAAATAATATAAACTGGTAATCTTCCTTGTCTCTAGTTTAGCTAAAACTAAAAGACATGCAATGGGAAAAAAATTAGCTCTCGTATTCAAATTAAACCATTCCTCAAGCTTGAATGGAAGGCATGAAAAGGAAAAGATCAAATCACACTACTGCTAAGAGAAAGGAGTATTGGCTAAAGTGACAGAAAAGAGCTTGAGAGAAACTTTCACAGTTCATTACAGTTCATTACGGTGGCATTTTTTTGTATTCATATAGGTCAAAAAATAACCAATGAATTCTGATATTCAGGATTGCTACACAGATTTTACTCATGATGTTTTGTTATATGCTTAGTTTGAGAACTCTGTTTCAAGCATCCTTTTAAGAAAGAATTGCCTCGTTTTCTCGTTTTCACTTCATATACATACTGGTTATTCCACTTTTTGTTAAAAATGTTACTGTCCTGCCTCATACTTTTCCAAGTACAGGCAAAGAAACGGTGTCTTTAACTCAAATTTTTGAGAGACTTAAACTGGGCAGGTAGCTGAAAATAAAACCAAACAATACGCAATATTTAAGCACTAAATAATAAAGAGCATTAATCTTTATCCTGAGCAAGAAGTCTTCATAAAACGTAAGTATGCTACAGAACATCAGTGACAGAGCATTGAAGTGCCCTCAGCCATCCTTTCCAGAATCCAGTGTTCGGTTGTAAACATCATTGATCATCTCATGGTTTTTATGCGCATATTAAATAAAATGGAATTATTAGTGAGGGTCCATTTCTAATTTGTGCAAGAAGAAGCTTACCTAGCTTGGCCTCTGGGAACATGCTTCTTATCAAATTAAATTTGAATATTTTCAGCTTTTCACAGGAATGCTCAGGGAAAAAAAGGAAAGCAGGAAGCATGTAGAAATCAACAGGTAAAACTGTAACACTTTATAGGCATTTCTTATTTACAGGACTTTTTTTAAAAAAGAGTATTATGAAAGCTTTTCATTTGGGCTGAGAATAAAACTGTGGTATTCAAGTGTTTTCTTTTTTCTCCCCTAGAAACCTTAGCCCTTTGCCTTAGCAATCTCTTTCTAGACAGTTTCAGAAGGAAGGAAGGAAGGAAAGAAAGAAAGAAAGAAAGAAAGAAAGAAAGAAGGAAAGAAAGAAAGATGTATATGAGACTGCTTGCACATATTTGCCCTACATATCTGGAATTTTCTTCCTTGGGTTTTCCGCTGGGACGAAAAGGAACAGTCCAATATTTTTTCTCTGTATTCTGTGGTTCAAGTGCATGTATTATTCTTTATTGACTACAGTCAGTAGTTAAAACTGGTTCTAAAATACTGCAATTAAACAGTGCATGCTGATATCTCCATAAGAGATACCATGATTCTTGGTGCCTTTTGTTTCTCCCTCACTGAAAATAATAAAAGTTATGTATTCTAATATATCACTTGTTTTAAAACTGAATTAACTTACCATGTATATTTGTCCCTCTGTATTACATACATGCACACTTGCATGACTGGCTATCCTCATGCTTTCTGTACAAAAATAACTGGAGCCACTGTCAGGGTGGCAGAAGTATAGAATAAAATAATGTACTAGAACAATGTGAGATTGAATTCTTTGTGAGTTTTGCTGTCTTCTTCCAGAGGCAGACTCAGTGGTAAATCTATTATGGACAGTACAAGTACTAGCGTAGGAAAGTCCAAAAACTAAAAGGTTAAGCAGAAAATGGCAAGGCAGAAAGCAATGCTGGAGCTTGGCTACAGAAACTGTCTGACATTATCCCTTTTAACTAGACTCACTGCATCTCCAGTACTTTGCAAATTGAAATCTACTACTGGACAGCATGATTTACAGAAAGTGACATGAATTTTCTTGTACCTCAAATGACCCAACAGCTTCCCAAAAAGTTATTGCTATTTGACTAGAGAAAATGTTTGATCCAGGAATGTATATGGGACTTCATAACACACAAAATACTTCATGAGCATTCAGATCAATGTATAGACTATAAGAGAAGTCAGCTTCAGTTCTGGTCGTCTTTTTCATGAGATTAACCATTTATTTCTCATTCTTCAGTATTCTCACACATGGAGAGGGACACTCCGCTACCTATAATAAATGAAGCATGCTAGATGAAAGTACTTTTAAAAAGTGAGGACTGGATATTCTTACATAAATTGCCATTAAAAATACAAAATGATTTGATTTTATTTTCAAAATGGATATTTGTGAAAAATTCCAAAAATGTAAAGCAATTTTATGAGTAACCTTATGAGCAGTGCAAACTCTTTTCTTTTTTTTTTAACATATTTGTAGGCTTTATTTATATTTATTTTATTTAGTTTTATGGTGGTAGAAGAGAGATTATTTGAGGTATATTAGATACTTTCGTATTTACAGAAATTCAGTTACACTTTGAAGAATTTTTGGATGAAAACAGTCATACTGTTATGTTTTATTAAGTTGAGTGTCTGATTTTTTTTCCTTTTCTTTAGTTTCATATTCAGCAACAGAGGTAATGAGAAGAATATTTCAGTGAATTATTTCCTTAGATCTCAGTAGCTAAGAAGGATATGACTCAGTTGAGAAATATTCAGTGTATCTCCTTTCATACATACCTGTCAGGGTTAAAATCTTTTTTATTAACAGGCAAAAGGGAAAAAATTGTATCTAGTGTACATGTTTCTCCCCAGGAGAGACATACCATTCAGAAATATAGCTGTTCTAAAAGGCAGCCTTCAGTATGTGCTTCTGTTTTAGTTGTTTCAGGAAACTTCACTTTGGGAAGAAGAGAGAACCACATTGTCTAGCAGAAAGGATGACTGTGCTTTCCATGAGATTATAAAGAAACCTAAAGGCAGAGATTTTCATTTGCTCCAAATTCTATGTTCAGAATCTTAAATTTAATAAAATAATCTCTTTCTCTGTGCTTGACATATTGTACCATAGTCTGTTGTGTTGTTGTTGTCAAATTATAGGGGTTGACATGATGGAATCACTGGAAATAATTGCTTCTGACTTATTTATGAGAACAAGTCCATATCATAAAACTAAAATAAATTAGAGCATGACTGGAAATTGATGCAGTCATTTAAGACTTAAAATATTTTGTCCTTTTTTCTTTCTTCAGTCGCAATTGCTCTAATGTCCATAGATGATGCTGTGAGGAAAACACACGGGCATCTAGATATTAATTATTTAAAAAAATATTAGGAAAGTTAAAGAATGTGTTATCTTTCCCCAGACATGATAATAATATACACTGTTTCTTTTTTTCTCTATATATAAGAGATTGAGTAGATTGAGAAGCTGTAGGCTGTGTTGTTGATTAAGATAGTGCTTGTTCATTGGACATAAGAAATTGCACTAAGAATTGGAAACATTGCTATCCCTTCTCTGTTCTTTTAGTCAGTGATTAAATGTATTTACTACCTCAGCAAATCTACAGAGCTATGCATTACTTTTCCAATAAGACGCTGGGTTGCTTGTTGGCCTATCATTTTTGGATAACGTTTGTAAATGCTATAAACCTGCAAGTATTTTTGTGATTGCTAAAATATTATGTGCAAGCTTAGAGCAAGGATGAGTTTAAAGTTCTGAAAAGTTTAAGTACAATGTCTTACCAAGATTTAGTGAGAGAAAAGTCAAGGAAACATTCATAGTTTCAAAATGGTTATTTCTATTATGGCTATTTGACTTTCTGTGTTGTTTTCCTTTTTTCTTATGATGGGCTTCATCATTTTGCACATCCTGTATTTTGTTTTGTGTTTTTTTGTTTGTTTTTGTTTATTTGTTTTTTTGTTTTACCATTCTTAAAGTGAAATTAATTTTCTCACTCCTACATTGTGGTTCCAGGCAGTGGTATTGAAGTTCTTCTAATTTTAAGTCTCAACAGAGTTTGTTTTTGGAAGCTTATGTCTGTCAAAATTCAGTGACGTTCATAATCACCTGATACAAAACTGCTTCTTTCTCTTAGTGTGTAAATCTGATGTATTCTGGAGATTTATATGGATTTTTTTTTTTTTTTTCATTATTTATATCTTCTTACAAGAATCTTTTCATTTGGTCTTTAGTTCTGATTTAAAAAAAAGTCTTTGTCATATAGCACGACTAGTAGGCAGCTTGTGCATGCAGCTGTTTAAGTGGTAGAAAGAAAGACAGATGAACATAAGATGTGCAGTTAGATCAAGCTTTTCTCACTTGCTATAATTTGGCATTATTCCAATGGATCGTAGGATTCATATCTTTATTGAATATTTATTTCAGTGTGATTGTTAGAATAACGGGTTGTACCCTGGCTGCAATCTATGAATCAGTGAGACAACTGTGCTTGTCTGTGTTAATACACAACACAACCCTGAAGCAAAGCATGAGAGCTAGGGATAGCATTTTCTGGGAGAGCTGTCTAACAATACACATTCTACCTCAGGCAGTTAATATCCTCTGAAAACTATGAGTCTGTTTCAGCAACTCTAACTCCATCGGAATTCCAATTAGAGCATCTTTACTAAAGATGTTTACGTTACAGAAAACTTTGTGAACAATCTGCATCTTCATCTGAAGCTGCATGAAATTCTTTTTTTGAATTAATAAGTATATTATTATTATTGTTGTTGTTGTCATCTATCTGTAATTGCAGTACTTTTCTCTGGTTTTTTTTTTGTTTTTTTTTTTCCAGTGATATTTCTAATTGTGCCAATCTGTGGTAATGATGGCCATTGAGCTAATTTTTTGAGTTTTATTAACACTAACTTTTAACTCATCCATTTGTTCCTGATGCCTTAAACATCTCCTCTCTGACTCGTTAAACTGGAAAAGAGTTGCACGGCATTATGGGCCATTTGTGTCTGCAGCACACAGCTTGATGTGGCAACCAGAATCATTTGCTCCAATCATCGAGGTTTTCTGAACACTGAGCATCATCTTCAATGTCAACAGTAAAGAAAACATCTGTGAATGACAGTAAACTTTCAAAATAACAAAGAAATACATCTCACCTCCCAACTTCTGAACAGAGGATTGGAGCTCTCCCTTAGATCTCTCCAGGGTATGAGTAGTTGTACCTTTATGAACTGAGCACATATGTAATAAACTAATGATAAGATGGATAGGTCTGAAACTCCTTGGACTTGTGTAATGACACAATAAGTAGTCCAGCACACCCATAGGTAAATTTTGTTTTCAAGAGCACACAGACATATCAGATATCAGATTATTTTCAATGCAGCTATTCATAATTCCTTGTATACTTGTTGGTAAAGCCTTTAATATTGTCCGGGTAGTACACACAGAGAAAGCTGCTAAATCTAATATATGTTAGGAATTTAATACTCTGTGTTTTAACACTTCTCCACTTTCATTTTTTAAGGCTGATAAAAATAAAAGAGTAATTCATTTTTCATTCTGATTTATTTCTAAATTTGTCCAACAATATTTTGATAAATATTATTCCTTTCTTATCCTCTTCCCTTCAAAAATAATATGCAAGCACAATTTAAAACAAAAAACAAAGTTCAGAGAAAGGGAACATAACAACATCATGCCAGATTTGTTGCTGCTGGGAAATTTTGTCCTCCAGACTGCCTTGCTTTCAATGCACTATCATAAAATATATTTTTATGTAATTTAAAACATATGTTTTAAAGTGTGCTCTGCAACAACTGAAGAAAAATGTGACCAACCAACCCATTAAAATTGCTGTGTATTTTGCATATCTTAAATGCAAATACTAGGAATTATTTTACATTACAATAATCTTACTATTCTAAATTAAGTTCGGGTGTCAGACTAAAACACTGGGTCTAGATGACAGCTAAATGAAATATCTTTACTCTCCATTACAGCTACAGTGAAAACAAGGAAGGGGGAAGGGAGGCAACAAAGTTGTCAAGTAGATGAATACAGCTTCTTAATATCAGCAGTAATGGAGAAACTGTTTGCCATCATGCAAATCCATGCTTAGTGAGCAAAAAGCATTCTCTGAGATTTTCCATCAATGTCAGTTGTATAGCTGTAGGACTTTAAAAAAAGTAGTCTGCTGTAATGCGAAAGTATCATACATTTATTTCCTGAATACTTTTTATTTTGCAGAAAATTTTAATGATGTTATTATATATATGCCTATGTTCATCCATTGTTTTACTAGAATATACTGCATGTAAGATAAAAATATAAAAAAATATATTTTAGTATGCCACAATCACTGCCATGAAGAATCATAATGTAAACTCATATTTCACTGTAAAGAACAGATGTACTTTAGCTGATTATTTGCAAGTATAATAGGTGGTTGTGATGGGACTTGAAAAATGGCTATGTTACTTACAGGAAACATGTCAAAACTGTGAGACAACTGAAAACTGTGATACATGAGACACTGGAAAAATCCAGTTTTCTCCTGCCAAAATCAGATACATCAGGATTAGATCCAAATGGATTTACTTGTCTTTCATCTACATAGCTACCTGCATGTGCATACGTTATATATCACTCTGACCTACGTTTATATTGACAATACATTTTAAACTATTTTTCCCCTATATTATTTTGTCTTGTTTCTTTTATTTTCTGTCTTAGAGCATTGACTAATTCAAAATCTCATCCCTCTCTGAGATTGGCTGCATATTCTGATAAACCCGAGCAGCTGAAAAACTGTATTTAAGGGGAACTATTGTAAAAACTCTTCTGGACCATTGTTGTTCTACTTCTATATGGCGGTATTGACAGGCTTCCAAGATTCCGTGATTCCTTTCTTTTCAGTGTAGATGGCCTTGAGTCTTGAAAATTGTGTGTTGTTTTTGGTTTTTGTTTGTTTGTTTGTTTTGTTTTGTTTTTACTGTCTCTCTTCCTGATACATCCTCTCTGAAACTAGATTGATTCTAGAAATGAAATGAATCCAGAACTTATTAAATCTAACTGCATAACAAGAAAACCAGGAACAAGGTACGTGAATGTATATTATTTATGTTTTTTTAGTGCAGGCTTATTTTTCGGGAAGAATGTATCCAGGGTAAATCCTTGGCTTGTATTCTCCCTGAGAGATAGAGAATTCAGCTGTGAACACAATGGCTCAAGGAACTATTGTTCTGTGAGTCTGTACTGTACTTCAGATTGTTGTTCACTAAGATTACAAATAGGTCCCCTAAATGAATCAAGTAGGGCATAGGAAGCCTCAAAGATTCAGATGATATTAGAATATAATGTCACTTTGTCATTCTAACATTCTCTCTGAAAGAATAAAAAGAGGAGTAATTTTTGAGAACAAATTTAATGAATACCTTACTTTCTTCTACATCACCCAAACTTTTTTAACATCTATCCTTTCTCTGCTTTCTTCACATTCCAAAACTTATGGCTCTGAAGTCACTCCAGCTCCAGTTCCTCATGTTGAAGCTTGTATGCGCATTACCTTTTTCTCCTTCCATTATTATTACTTTTTTTTTTTTTTCTTTCTCTCTCAAATATCAGTATGATTCAGAGTCCTTTTTTTAATGTTAGGAATGGGACATTGTTATGCTGTGTAGTGTCCATGACTGTGATTTCTTGATGCATTTTTCTCCTATGAACTATCAAGGCAGTTTAAATTAAGGAAGGAGCCTTGTTCAAGAATTCTGTTTGCCCTTTATTTTCATCTATTTTTCCATTAAAGCTATTGTACTTTTACTTACAAGTGTTTAGATTTTTTTTTAATTTAGGATTGGATAGATTTCAGTACCGAAGAATTCAACATTATTACACAAAAAAAAAAAAAAAAAAAAAAAAAACCAAAAAACAGAAAGCATATTAATGTGAATGTAGAATATTTCTTATTTTTTTTTAATTTGATTACTTGCTTAGTAATAATTGATAGTTTCATTTTTTCTTTCAACCTATGTGGAGTTTTAAGGCAAAGAACTCAAACCTTAGAAGATGCTGTGAGTCAGATAATAATTATTAGACTAATTCTACAAGTAAGTAAACTGCATCACAGGAATTTAATGACAGTTAAATGGCAGAGCATAGAAGAAGCCTATTCCAGATGAACTCCTTTTAATTAAACGATGCTTAGGATCAGCAGTTTTGTTTTTAAAAATCACTTGCCCAATATATACACTTTGTAAAGAATTGAAATGATAAATATTTATATAAATATATCAAATTAAATAAGTCCTTGACCTAAAAGGACAGGACTACACAGTAATGCAACTGTAGGCAGAAGAAGTAGTGTGGGATTGAAAAAAGCAGCTGTTAATAACAGAGGATAAGGAAGATAAAGAAAAATTAACCTCCTCATTTCATCTGGTAAAACTTCTTTCCCACTTTCTGTAGAGAGATACAGAACAATACAGATCATTCCTCAGAAGGATAATGTTTATTTCAACAGAGTTCTTCAGGTACTTTGTCATTACCTACCTCTTCCAAAATGCCATTCATAGAGACCTAGACAGGCTTTAGCAGTGGGTCCAGGTGAACCTCATGAGATTCAACAAAGTCAAAAGCAAGACTATGAAAATGGATCATAGCAATCCCTGCTATCAGTAAAATCTGGGGGCTTTAAAGATAGGGTACAACCCTGCTGAAAGGGACCTGGAAATACTGTTGGATGGCAAGCTGGACATTAACGAGTCATGTGGCCTCACAGCCCAGAAAGCCAACAATATCTTGGACTGCATCTAAAGAAGTGTAGTCTGCAGTCAGGGAGATGATCTTGCCCCTCAGCTCTACAGAGTACTGCAGCCAGGAGTGGAATTCCAGATGTGGAATACTCAGCGCAGGAGGGATGTGGACCTATTAGAGAGTGAACAGAGAAGGTCCATAAAAATGATCCAAGAGATGGAACACCTCCTTTATGTGGACGGGCTGAGAGAGATGGCACTCTTCATCCTGGAGAAAAGAAGGGAGGCCTGATAGTTATCTTTAGGTTATCTTAAAAGGGTGGCTATAAGAAGGAAGAGGACTGTTTAGCAGAGTCAGCTGTGATAGGACAAGGGGAAATGGTTTCAAACTAAAGAGGAGACTTAGATTGGATATAAGGAAAAAGTCTTTCATTATAAAAGTGATGAAGCACCAGAATAGGTTGCCCAGAGGGGTGATAAGTGCTCCATCCCTGAAGACATTCAAAGCCAGGCTGGTTGGGACCCTGGGCATCTTGATCTAGTTCCCAAAAAAGCAGTCAACAACCCTGCCCACTACAGAGGTTTGGAACTATATAGTCTTTGACATCCCTTCCAACTCAAGCCATTCTATTATTCTTTGATTTCCTGTAGCTCTTTAGAAATATTTTACTTAGATACAGCTTTGTATCTGAGATCCATCATGACAGATTTGATCCTATGAAACACAGCAACTGGCAAAAAACAAGGCTAGAAAAAAGATATATATAAAGAATTGGGGATTAGAGGGATTTGTCTATGAGGGACAGACACAGAGATTCACTAACTGGTACCACTGGACATAACACTTAAAAAAAGTGTATTCCACATTTTTTCTCTCACAGAGACTCACACGTACACCAAACAAAGACTGTAAAAAGCAAAGGAACAAAGGCTTAAGTTCCTCCTTTGAAAGGAAATAGTTACAGATGAAATACCCAGGAAGTAGAGAGAAACCAGTCAAAATCTTCTTTATCAGACTTAGTTGTAAAGGACCTTGTGAAAGTTGACTCTAATCTCTCTAATCTTTGTGTGCGTTACTTCAGCATGGTAGCAGTGAGCACTACAGAAAAAGAATCAATACAGATGTGTGGATATACTCAAGGAGACTGCTGTAATGCTGAACAGTTATGCTAAGAAGAATTGCAAGAAGAATTTATGCTACGAGTTGTTTGTCAATATTTGATTTCAAACTTTTGTTACCACTGGATAAAAACAAAAATAAAAACAAACAAACAAAGAAAAAAAAAAAGCAAACAAACAAACAAAAAAACAACGAGCAATTCAAAGCAGGCAGAGGGTAAATTTTTGATCAGTAAACTTGAAAATTTGAATTAATGGGAAAACAACATATTTCAGGATTCATGAAATGCAGCTACTTCTCTGTTTCAGCAAACAAATTTCTTACAACCTTGACTTAAAATGCCAAGGCACAGAATGTAAGATTATGAATTTGAATCCCTATTTGACCTCCTAGGTGAACACGACTCTAAGAAAAAGCATTATTAATGGAATTGAAGACATTCAGAGAAACAGCTTTCAGCTTTAAAATGCACTCTTATACTATAATGATGATCACATATGAAAATTTCACCCTAAAGTATCAACGAAAATGTTGAAAAATTAACATTCCATTCTGCAGTAACATTGTTAAGAGTATAATTTTTGTATTTTGGAATTATTTTGTATTCTTAATTTTATGTATTTTTGTTCTGATTCTGTATTATAAGACAATTATATTTCTTTATCTTCATATATTTCTAATGATTTCTGGAGTTTACAGGCATGCCTCATTTTCATATGCATTTTATCAAATTTAAGTTGCAAAACTTTATCATTTAAAATATTGTCACCTTTAATAACAGCACATTTCCAATCAAAACATAATGACTTAACATGAAAAAATTATTACTTTTACTAATTCTAAAATGCCTTTTTTCAAATTTTTACTTTGTAGCAAATTTAGAGCTAGTGTCTCAAATCTCCAGTGCCTAGAGTTTTCTGTGTGAATTTTTTTCATCAACTTTTTTTTATAAAGGAACAAGCTTTTGCCGAGTATTACTGAAGTTATCCTAACACTCTTCCTTTGAAGTAAATATTTTTAAACTCAATCAGTAGAAAAAAGTACTTAGTGCATATATTATTATAGTATTTATTGACTGTCAGGTAGAAAACACTGAAATTTAAACGTGACTGGGGACATAGCTTGATTCCACTGTGAAGAATTACCTTGAAGATCTGTACTAAAGTATCTTGATAGTTTAGAAAAAGTTACATATGGTTTTATGTTTCCTTTCCTTTTTATTGTCCAGCATTTCTTTTCTTTTCCTCATTGTTCTCTTTTAGATTTTTTTTTCGAAGACTATACATGAAGTGCTTCAAGTTCTACAGATTCTTTCTGCACCCTAATCTGCGCCCTACTGTTGTTGTTGCTTCAGCTCCAAACATCTTCATTAGTAATGAAAGTAGGCAGTTTCTACGTATGTGGAATGAGCTTCCCAAGAAAGCAGTTGAGTCATCATCCCTGGAGGTATTTAGAAGAGATGTAGATGTGGTGCTTATGAAGATGATTTAGTAGCAGACATGACAATGCTACTTTAACAGTTGGCCTTGACAATCTTGGAGGCCTCTTCCGACATTAATTATTCAATGCCTTTGTTCTCCTTGCTCATGCTCTATCTTTCTTTTGTCCGTGTCTTATATACAAGGACTGCTCCAACAGTAATGCCTCCCATTTTCTTACATTGGCCTACAATATTAGAGGTGGATGTTGGTGATATGGTAGTAGAGGCTGAACCTTCCTTCCAATACACATTACATTTTGTTCACGTACAGCATGGACTTCCTCCCTGTGGAAAAAAATTGAACCCACCGACCCTCACCAACACTTGCTGAACACTTTATGGAGACCAACCAGTGGATGTGAACATAGTGAAGCATTTCAGCAGTGGCAACAGCAACAGAGGCTCACCTCCCATGATGCAGATTTTTACAAGCATGAAGGCTCTTGTTCATTGCTGGTGAAAATACGTAGCTAATCGTTATGACCATGTGGAAAAACAGTGTTACGCAGCTGGGAATTTGCTTTATCAAAAAGTGTAATGGTGCTCTTTGTATCTGTTCTCGTTTCTAAGAAATTAGAAAGCATTACTCTCAGTCTGACCAACATAATTCACTAATGTCCCTAAAAATTATTAGTTCTTCTGTGGTTCATCCCTTTCTCTTGTTTCACTCTTATTTCACTTTTCCCCTCCCCTTCTCATCTCAAAAAACTATCATCAGATTTCTTCTATCTTCCTCTTTTTCTTTTACTCAAGTTAATGAAGTTCTTTTTTACTGTTATTGAAGGGTAATCACTTATCACTATTCTGTTAAAAATCCCCATTCCTTGCTGATGTTAGGAATAGTTTTTTGTTTTTTACAGACTGCCTTTCAGTGGCAAGTGACAGATGAACTAGATGATCTTAGAGGTCTTTTCCAACCTGAATGATTCTGTGATTCTCTGATTCAAAGAACCTATTCACTACTCAGTAGCCAGCTTATGAAACCATTATTCAGAAATGGTTAAAAAAAAAAGATAGATAGAAAACATTCTTGTACAGTCCCCACAGAATTATGCCTGAAGTCTTCTGCTGCACTTCATTCATTGCAACTATTTTTGAGACACCTATTTTATTTTGATTTTACATGGCATACTGTCTTCTGCACATATTTAAACCTAGCAGAATCTCCAACACATACCAGTGTATTGGGTCATTCCTTGCTCAGTTTTCATCCTGATATTAGCTACTTACTGAAGTCTTATAAGAGCCAAGTAACAGATTAGTAGTATATTTTAACATTTCTCTGTCACTTATCTATATCACACATGGAGAAAGAACTGAATTTTGCTGTTAGACTGCAGATGAACATCAGATTATGCCTTATCTTTTTTATTTTATCTTTCATAGAAAAATTCTAGATGAAGGAAGATTTCTGTGAATGGATACTTTGAGGAAACTTTTAAAAATGTATATTTCTATGTTGAAAGAAACTTGACATTTTTATTTTTCTACGTATCATATTGAAAACAATAGTGGGATAAAAAGAGGACAAAATCCCATTTTCCATACTCCAGAGGTTACAAAAGTGTAATAGGTTTTATAATTTGGATATCTGTGTTAGTAATAGTGATTTCCCAAACTTTGGGAAATTAGACACCTAACTCCTTTGAAGTCTACAGATTCTTCAACTTGGAGATTTAGTTAAATAAACAAATCTCACCTTAAAATTATGATCCCAATCCCTATTACTTTCAACAAAATCATCCCCATTTACTTCTGTTTAGATTTTAACTTTCTGAAAATATTATTACATGAAGGGTTAAGTAAAGAATCCAAAACTCTTTTGGCACATGTTGGGTTATTCTTTAGAAGGATACTGATCTAACATTCTTGCTGTTTTAAAGTATTAAATAAAAATATATAATATTATTTGACATGTGAAAGTGCAAATTTAAATGAAAGCAGAGCTCACTTATTACTTTTACGTAGTATCTGCCAATCAAGCTGAGACTTTATGAAGAACAGCAAAGTGATTTTCAATCATGTATGGTATATCATGTAGGTCAAATTCCTTTATGTAAATCTGTTTCACTTGGGTGTTTAAATTTCAATAAAAATGTAATGATAAAAAGTATGGCTTTTATTTCTCCTTCTTTCTCTAATTCATTTCGAGTTCTGGCGTACAAGTGTTTTATTGAGCATGACACCTACAAGGGTTATTGTTTTAAAAAGGTGTTAAAACAAGAATCACATATGTTTTGGATAATGGAAGCATTACAGGAGACTTCCCCATATAACCTTTTTTTCCTATAAGTTAAGGCTTATGGAACTGTTTTTGTGGGTTAGCTTGAGTTCATCTGCATTCTTCAGATCACCAAATGAGTGTTACACATGACTGCTAACAACAGTATGGTGCATTTCAGCATTTCCCATTGTTCTTTAGTATTTCATTGTTTTTTTTTTTAATATGGGAGATTACCCATGTTAGGCACATACTGAAGTTTCTTACTACTAAAATTTTGTCTAAAGTTAAACAGCAACCTCCCTCTCAGAGCCAATTAAAAAGAAAAAAAATCTATAGTTCTTTTGCTTGCAAAATAAAAGTTGTTTTTGTGAAGCAGGACTCAGTTTCCACGTCAAGATTTCACTTTGCAATGAACACTTGCAGAAAATGGATACTAAACCTATCTCACTTAAACATGCAAATGAATGTGTGGCCTCTGAAACACTCACCCTTTTTTGCCCACCTCATTATTTGTTTTTTAAGGGAAGAAGAAAGATGACATGCACCTCTGAGAGCTAGGGTATTTCTTAGCAAGGAGATTAACTTTCATGTGTGATGTGGGTTAGATCTCAAACACTGGGTAATATGACACATCCTAGTCTATTATACAAATTGTGAATAATAAGCAGTAGATAAATCCACAAAGGGAATAACATGTACTTTGGGACAAATTCTGCATTTGGAAACCTAAATGCAGCTCAGAGGAGAAACTAAAAACCAATCATATTAAATACTAATCTTATTAAATGTATTTGGCTGTATCCTCAACTGCATCAGTATCATTCCTCACAAGTAAGAAAAAATAAGCTGGTTTACAATAGTTGAAAGTAAATGCCATGCTGTTTTTTGTATTTTTTTTTCTTTTCTGTGAAATATGTCTGGTCCAGGAATTTTTGCATCCAGTTTGTGCCAACGTTTGTAACACAGAGCTAAAAAAGTACAGGATAGAGTGAGTAGAGCTGAGTAGGATTCCGTGCTTCCAATCCATTTAATTTCTTAGACATTTAATTTATTTACTTACAAAATTTATGTCCTTGAAAAATAAAAAAAAAAAAAAAAAAAAAAAAAGGAAAATGGACCAAAATATGAAATTAAAGTGAACTTAAAGAAAATTCTTAATTAAGTCAAAAGTTTTTGAAATGTTTTGGATTTCAAAATTAAAAGAAATTTCTCTGAAAATGAAATGAAAAAGTTTTCTAAGCATTAACTTCATTCAGCCTTCTTTCAAACAATTTCAGGCAATGCAAGTAAATTCGATTTTTTCCTCTCTCAATAGTTTTAACATTGACAAATCAAATTTTCAATTAAAATTTGTATTTTTTTTGTAAAGAAATCTATTTTCTTGTGCTATTTAGTAGCTTGCCAGAGATTACACAAAAGCACTTACATATGAATTACATAGTTTTACTTTTTTTTTAATGTTTGCGAACATATTATGTCCTGACAAATTCTGTTCATAATATCTCAGCATGTTGGTGGTGATCAGTTCCCTTCACATTTTCCTGCTGCCTGGAAATCCCAACTGGAACAAATTGATTAGTTATTTTCCTCATTAAATAGGTCATACCAAGAGTTCTGTCTCATCCACAGTTATTTCGTCTTTTAACAACTCTAAAAAACATTTCTTGTACTTTTAAAGGAATAAGTAGGTATTGCAAAACTCCAATTGTGGACTTCAAAACAAACCTCTCAGGAGAACAGAAAGCTGAAAGCTGTCAGGAACATTGTACTGCTAATGAAAAGAGGAGGTTTCACAGAAATGGGTCTCTTTTGTTTTAACACATAAACATAGCACTGAGTCATTTCTACTGTATATGCATTATTTTTCTAAAATAACAAATATAAAAGCTGATTCAGTTAATGCTGCATAAAGCACACAGTCTCTGAACCTTACTCAGTGGGAATGAATAGAAAAGATAACACCTTGTCAAATCATCCAAAACCAGTATAACTTCTAATAACTGAGTTTTACAGATATTCACCCATCTGTTTATCTTTATGCCCTGAGAACAACTTCAGTGGTGTTTCTGGAATTTCTTGCCAAGTGGCAGGGTTAATATGTGTTCAATTTATGTGGCAATCTAATGACACAAAAATCATCCTGTCAGAACAGAACTGTATTTTCTACTATGAATGAAATCAGGGTTTGGCATGGGTTTTGTGGTGAGAATACACTACACAAAATACAGAGGAAGCTTATTTAGATCATTGTTCTGTCGTTGAAAAATAAGTTTCTTCATTCAGAATCCTAAAAACACGACAAATCCCACAAGTTTTAAAATATATGATTTTTCTGGTATCAAAATGGAAAGGTAACAAGATACATATCCATCTACACACTTGGCTCACATTTTTCAAATAAGTATTTTTTAGTAACAAGCTGTAAAAAATTGTTGTGATAGAGGACCGTACGTCCTATGGGATTTCTGCAAAATTCCCAGTTTTTGTGAGTTAACACATTCATAATAGAAGTTTTGGTGAGGTATGTGTATGTGTGTTCTGAAGTCAGATTGCTGAACACCCATGCCCGAAAAAGGTCACCTTGTACTTGCAGTTTTGATATTAACCAAATTACATAAATTTAATCTCTTCCTTTTCTGTTTTCTTCCTTTTTTTCTTTTTTTCTTTTTTTCTGTTTTTCTTTTTTTTTTTTTCTTCTCCATTTAATTTTAAAGCGTGTTTAAAACTCTCAGGAAGTACAGTAAAAATATTCAGTGATAGAACTGATCTCTGTAAAGTTGGCTGGACTGTGTTTAGTTTATGCTCTGGGGTTTGTTCTTTTCTTGCCTTGTAAATGCAATTAGTGTTAATGAGAGTAATTCATAAGTATTGAGAGGAAAACCCTGCTCTGGTGATGGAAAGCTCTTTCAACTACTGTACTCATATTAATTGCTTCAAAAATACATAGAAAAAAAGTACTAATAGAACACTGAAGGCAGCTACTTACAGGTAAGAGGAAGACTGTTGATAAACAACAGAAATGACAGAAATTGAATTGTTTCCTTTTGTGCATATTAAAGATACTTAATTATTTTTTTCATTTGCTTTTAAAATTCGTATTGATGTGAGTTGCTCATGATGAAGTGAAACGCAGAACTAGAACTTAGTGGTTTTTCAATGCTTGAAAGTAGTATTGATTTCCATTAAATCTTAGTGATAATTATCGAATGCTAGTAAATAACACCGCGATTCACAATCTCAACAGACTTTGCATAACAAACACGTTCAAGTGTTGCTCCACAGCAAGTATTAGCTTATTTCATTTGTGAATATGACTAGAAGATTTTCTAGATCTTACTGTTGCTGATTTGATAGGAGTGTTATCACCTGAGGGGTACACTTGGAATTTAAATAGAAACAAATAAGATGAAGTTGTTGTAGTGCTTGGTTTCCTACAGACCTGTCTCTAAATGCCTATTCCTTTTTCCTTCAATTGTTCCATCACTCTATGTTCACTTTTCTGGTCTCTGTACCAAATCAGTATAGGTTAGCTCCTTTTCTTTTTTCCAGAGACTGAAAGAACAGTACACAGCCATTACCAGTGTAAAGTCAAAGCTGAATGGGTAGTTTTTATGTTTTTATTCTGACGGAATATCCAGATGGATGAACTGATCAAATGCCTACTGACTATAAACCATGGTCTTTTCTGCAATAGAAATTCTTTACTGGGCTTTTTTCCCTTACTCATGTGCTGATATATGAATATATAGCTTGAAACAAAAGAAATCAGACCTTTCACTACTAAATTCGGCTGAAATAAATTATCTGGGGGATAAAAAAAGAGAGACAAATAAGAATTGCAATCCCATTGTTTTTGATTTTCTGAAATTATGCAGTTTTCTTGAACAGTTTTAGAAAAGGTAACCAGCATATTCTATTTTTTTATTATTAGTAGTATTTTATTTTTTAACAGGAGTAGTGAATTTAAATAATTGCAGTTCTGTAAATAATTGGAAAATCAGGGCTGTTGCTGTCATGAGCAATATTAAATTTGGCTGCTTTGGCTTGGTTTGCTTTAAGAATTTCAGGGATACATGATCTCAAAGGCCTTTTTCTTAAACAGTTTCTCAAAATGTTACAAACTAATAAAAATCTGTTATGCCTTGTATACAGGTGTATTTATTTATTAAGAAAAACAGAACTCTGTAGAATCATTTGAAATACAGTACAATGCAAGTAAAAATCTAAAAAAAAAGTCAGTAATTCATTAATAGTATTTATCAAACATGGTGCCTACTGTGCAATAAAATATATTCAGATAAAGAAAGGGACGCTATGCTCAAAAATATTCAATCAAGATGTGATGAAAATTCTTGAAAGAAACAAATATCTAATTTTCCTTCTGAACCATTTATGCGTTTTATCACCTTTTTATTAATACAGTAATAATTAAAAATAATAAATAATAAAAATAATAAATAAAAAATAATAATTAATCCACTTCACTACTGTATAGAATCATAGAACCCTTAATGTTGTAACGGACCTACAAAGGTCATTTAATCCAACTCCCTTGCAATGAACTGGGAAATATGAAGCTGGGGATGTGCAGTCTTATGTAAAGGATTAACTCCCTGATTAGCTCCAGGAAACATTTATGACAAGTACCAAATAGACACTTCTTATTCCTCCTCTAACACTGGACAAGAGCTGCTCTACAACATCTTTAGATCAGTATACCGGTGTTCACACTCTATGGCCTTCATAGCTCATCACTGAAGTAATCAATGGGTGAGGAGTCTACAGTAATTGTCAATTCCTATAGTGTTGTAGCTGCAAATTTTTCTTTAATGCTAAGCATATTTTACATAAAAGATTATTTTTTATGGATTCTCTTTGATGCAGCTAGTGTTTTCTCTTGTGAGATAGCTACATTTTTTTTCCCTTCTGAACTTCCCTGTTTAATTGGTCTATAATTATTGGATAATTATTCTGTAATTAATCTGTTTTACATTCACATGCTTTACATCTGGAAATATTCTATATATTTAAGGTGAGATTTCTGAACATTAATTTTGAAAGTGATATTAAAGCAATTCATCTAGAGTCATGGTTCTCCCTGCATCATTTTTAATTATTATTTTTTCAAGCTGTAAGGTGTTTCTTTATACTGAATCTTTGGGAGCTTTTAAGAAGCTTCTGCAAGCAGTCATTTAAGCATAATTATTTGCTTTTCCTTTCTTGAGTTTTTAAGCCCTTGTGTTCATCTACTCTCTTCATGCCAGCATTAATACAGATTCATAAAATGATGTGCAGAACAGTACGGAGATTATGAGAGCAATCAGGTCTCATGTCTCAGCACTTCTGCCACCAAATTCAATGAAGCTTTCCCTAAAACACAACTAGGTGGATATATTCTTGTTCTGTTCTGATTATCTACCCCTTCCTGAACCTCTGCAATCTCTTTTTTTCTGAAATAGAGATGAGGCGAGTGCTGGGGCAGATAAGAGATGTGATAGAAATACTTTTCTAGACGCTTTTGTGATATCTGGTACTGAAAGCTCAGAGCATGACAGACCACAGGACATGAGGTCATGAAGAGAAGCATTGTTCCTGTCAGATTGCTATGAAAGTCAGGATAATGTTCTTTCCAGCTCAGGATAATCTCTTCTTGGTGAAGGTATTTGATTGTATCCCCAATAAACAATTTCCAGCTGAAGAAAGACATTGTTAGAATGGGCAACCAGCTTTATGACTTCTGTGATTAGCCTGAAAAAAATGTTTGTTACCTGACACTGTTTTAGGCTAGATGCTTTATATTAGACTTCAAAGAAAACAAAATGACACATCATTAAAATTTGTTCTTGTGGTATATGAGAGACATTATTTTACACTATATGAGACATTTCAGGCGAATGGGAAGGTTTTGTTCTGTTTCTTTTCTCCTTTCATTTCTTCACTAACAGCAAGAAAACTGTAGAATAGGAAGGAAATTTTGTCATCTCTCTCAAAGGAATAAAGTCAGAAATGTGTGCTAGTTGCATTTTTCTGGTAATTTTTCCTTTTTGAAAATTCCTCTTATACGTACCAGAAGAAAAATTTACAGAAAATCAAGTTAGGATATAGCTTTTTATCCTGAGAAGTAAAAAAAGTTATAAGCACTCCACACAGTAAGCTTAACAGGATGTAAAGAATCAGCCCATCTCTCCAGCCTGTTCAGGTCTCTCTGGATCACAGTCCTTTCCTCTGGTGTATCAAACGCACCACTCAGCTTGGTGCCGTCTGCAGACTTCCTAAGGGTGTACTCAATCCCAATCACTGTGCAGGTCACCTACCAAGATGCTAAATAACATTAATGCCAGAACTGATTCCTGAGTAATGCCACTCGTCACCAGTCTCTACTTGGACACTGGGCCCTTGTCTGCGACTCTCCAAGTGTGACTATCTACCCAATTCCTTATTCAGTGATATCCTTTTTCCGTAAGAGGAACACGATGTAGTCAAGCAGTCCTCACAAATACAGATGAAAATCCAACAGTACACTCAAAATCTGAATTTGTCTTCACAGCTTCATGTCTTGCTCCAATTACACGAGGGGGAGAAGGTTCTTTTTGATATAAGTATACCCGATGGTGAAATTAAGACATAATGGATCAAATGTTTGCCTGAACACTTTGTTACAAATTGCTTAGGGATATGGGGAAGAGAAGACAGGTGATAGAAAAAGGGATAGGAAATAAAGCAAGGAGTCTTTGTAGAAAGCAAGGGAGATAGTTACCACCATGGGTCCAGTGTTTTTTGTAGTGTGTTTGTTGATTCCAAGACCTCGCTTGGTCACTGTGGGGGATAGGAGAAACACAGGAATCTTCATACCATAGCAGCAAGCAGGCCCCAAAAGGTTCTTTTCTAGGATGATTTTTCCTCTTAGGGAATTCCTGTGCCAAAGGTTTCTTCTCTTTGGGAGTTTCTCTCCAAAGTCCTTAGTTTAGCGGCGAACTTTTATCCCCCACTTCTCAGTTTCTTTTTTTTTTCTTCTTTTCTCACTATTAGTGTGACACAACTGGCCCAACACTCCCCAGCAGGGAATGGTGCCTTCATTGCCATGCACAACACTATCGCCTTTTGCATTTTTCAGCTTCTTCAAGTCACATCCCCAAATAAACTGCTTGTCCCTCTTCTGCTTATCTTTGCAATCATAAGCAGAAAGCAAGGTGACACCCATCATTCGCCCCCCTAGATAAATTGCAGTTGTCAATTAGTCTTATCACCAAAAAGAATTCACAAAGCAAGCTTTGAACCAAAAAAAAAAAAAAAAAAAACGTATTCAGAAAAAGGTCTTTCTCACTTTCTTTACAGATTGATGAAAAAAACAAACCAAAGAAAACAAAAAAACTCTGAGTTAAAAATTGTGAAGTTCTTACATCTTCAACATGGGAACAGGTATTACATCTTACTTTGTAAGTGATTCATTTGGTCTGAAGTAAGAGAGAAACTAATGTGTAAGAATAACATATATGGTTCTTGTGAATATGTCTTGATCCAAATGTGAATTCCATGGAAGCTGTAAATTGAAGTAAGTGGAGTTACAGCTGAGGAAAAAAATAGATATTAAATCATTATTTCTATGTTTCAGAATAACAATGAAATAGTTCTATGGCAATAGAGGTATACTTTCTCACTCTTTAATAACATTCTAAATATTTGCGCATATATTTTAATTGTTTACAGTTAATATATAGAAGTAGCATTTCTCTGTTTGTCATGAATGTTGATTTAACATAGTGCATTTGCTTTGACTCTCTGTTTTCATTAAGCTTCAGTGCTGAGATTGAAGGATTTACCATATCTATTTGAAATAACATTACATAGAAGGAAAAACACAGGATATTTGATTTTCAGTGAAACTTCTGGTAAAATTAGAATTCTTACAAACTTACCCCTGTTTTTTGAAAATAAGAGAAGCCAATTTATAAATGTGAAGTTGAAGTACAGACTGGTGCAGGGGGGAGTGACAGCAAGAAAATAGTGGGCATTGTACTATACATTATCAAAGACTCCTATAAAATGAATCCTTGTGTATAAAATTTAACATATCATATACAGGGGTATTAAAAGGAACAACTGGTTTATTCTAGGCTATTTGGTATACACAAGTCAGAGGAATACAATTTTTGATCTTTTATTCTCTTTGCTGACTGCATATTTTATTTTCTTAATTTTTATCTGGGACTCAGTGTTTTCAAATGAGATTTATTATTCTTTCTTTATTATGCTGCCATTGGGAAACAAAAAAGGTTAATAACTTTAATTATCAGTGTGAAAGTAATAATAAAAAAAATATTGATATTTGGAAAATCATATTGCAAGAGACTTATAAAAAAAGTTCTGTAGCTACGGAAGAAAGATCCTGCCAAACAAATTAGCTGTAGTTGATTATAAAATATGGTGATGCAGCTGTGTTTTTAAACAAACACAAACAAAAATACAGTACTCTATCACTTCTATGAATGAGAAAATACAGCACAATGCACGTGTTTCGGATTTTACTTTGAATCAAGTTATGAGAAGAAATATACAACTGTAAAACATATACATATATGTATATTTTTAATGTGGAATGATCTTGAAAAATTGTCCAGTAAATATAATGTTTCCTGTGTACAAAAATCTGTTATTTTATATGGGATGAAACACGATGAGGAACAGACTATAGCCCTTCCAGAACTGTAATCCTGATTTGGTTGATGGCATTGAGTTTGGACTTGGGTACTTCTCAGTTTTTCTGCCTGAAAGGTTTGGAAATCAGCAGTCTACTCTGAGGCCTAATTAGCTTTTTGTACAACACTGTAGAAATGTGAAGTGCTGAAATGCTATGACTGTCTAAGAACTACTTTAAAAAGCAGCTTAATGAAATCAAAAGTGCTTTTGTACCACGTATTTATGTGTTGTTGCCCCTCTACAAGGCCTGAAAGGAATTAACATCTATTCCTAGGTTAATTGGCCTCCATGGCATCTTTCTTCCTGAGTCTTGAAGGGCCATATTGCCTGCAAATCCAAATCCCCAGATGCATTTTAGTAGCTAATACACTGAGTGAATCAGCTGACTTCTTTTTTTTTTTTTTTTTTTTTTTTTTAGTTATTCAAGAAGCCTGATTGATTGGTTTTAGACATCATCAACTGCTGATCTTGCAAGCTTTCTTTGTAGATGTCATTTCAATAACTAGCATCAGAACTACGTATACCACCCACAGGCTAATGCTGGAATTCTTCAGCTGCAGACTTGCAAGCATTTCAGATACCTTTTCAGCTCATGTACTTTGTAGAAGAATGAAAAAATTAAAAAAATTTGAATGCCATTCTTCACAGTTGTAGAAGGGTGGAAATACTTCCTTAGGTTTGTGTGCTGGACAAAGTTGCCATCCCCTACTTCTAGTTTAGTTCAGTTTACAGAACCACACAAAATGACCCAATATCCATTGTTTGTTTTCTTTGGCATTTAACAAACTTATACATGCTTTCAGTAACAGCAAGAAAATTTCAATAAAGGAAAAATGGTTCCAAGAAAAGTTAGACTCCTAACTACTTTCAAATATTTAAGTCCTGATCTGACTTTCTAGCTAATCAGACAAAATTATCTATATAGTGTGCCAGATTTAACATATATTTTTTAAACATCAGATGGACTATATCTATTAAAGCATGAAATCACATTGTTTCTACACCTATGAAGCTGCTATTCAAAAATGTCTGATGAAGAATACATGAGGCATAAATTGGAAAGGAACAAAGGCCAAAATCTTGGAGAAAGGAGCACCCAACCCACAGATTGCTGAAACAACATGCAGTACTTGCTCCCACAATATTGCAGTGGAATACATTATATATTTTTTAAGCTACACAATTGATTTTAAATAAACTATTTAGAAACAGAAACAGTGGTAACCTTGATAAGACTAAAAGTTCTGGACTGACAGAAGATAGTGTATAACTAACTATTCACAGTTAAGCATAGTTTGTTTATGTTGTCCCCTGGATTTATCAAATGATCTTTGTAGAAATGGAGATAAGTTTGTTTTGTATTAATACTGTATCCAAATAATAAAGATTCTTTCAAGTATTTTTAACCTCTATAGTTATTTCAACTTTTACTTCACAGTTAGTTCTTGATTTATGTTAACCTCTCCACTGGGAACATTGTTATATATCATTCAGCACAGAGAGAACAAAGATTTCTGAAAATGTACATACAGATATATATTCTTTAAATAAAGGAAAAGATAACCCACACATGAGAAATTCTGAATACCTTTAGCTACTTGTGCAGAAAGTAAGAACTCAGTGCATGCTATTGACAGTAATGTCAGTGTTGCATTGTTCAGAAGAACTGGGAGAGATGTGTTTAAGACTGTAATTTGTCTTTTATTATTGATAAACAGATTTAATTTTCTTCCATTCCAATGCCCCCCCCACACCCCCCCAAAGGTTTCAGAACAGATCAGTAGTATGAAAAATAGAGGGAGTACATGAGTTAGGCAAAACGATCCAGAAGTCATGGGAGGCAGAATCAGAGAGAAGCTCTGCAATGAAAAGGACAGAATTGTACATTTGTATATGAATATAAAATGACAAAGAAACACAAGTGTGCACACCACACACGCATGAAAGCATTGGATAGTTTTCTTATACAGGGTATAATAACAAAGTAAGTTTTCTTTCATATGTCGAGTTAACTATAGGAAAACATTGGCTTTTTTTTGTTTGTTTGTTTTGTGTTTTTAGAGGACAGAAAGAGAAGGCAATAAACTCACATTGTTTTCCTAAACTTCTTTCTATGCTGTAGTTTTTCAATAAAAACATATTTTGTTTTCTTATACTTCTAACTGTATAGTATAAACACAGACTTTTGAGCATAAGTAGATCTTTACATTTCTGTCTATTTATCTGTATATAGCTGCTCACCTTTCATTAATATCTTCATGCATTAAGATACTAGTTGATTAATGCACTGTGCAAGATAATAAGTCTTACACTATACAATCCACCCAATAAGAAGATAATTATTCTACCATCTATGTATGTGCATTTAGATATCTTATTCTTTCATTTTCTGAGAGGGAAGGAAAGGGAAGGCTGACTATATAACATCAGTAACATCACCAACTTGAAAGTCTGAGAGCAACTCATTCATGAACTCATTCATGAGCCATTAGATACAAGAATTCCTCAAGTGATATTTCCTGTTTTGATGATCATAAATTATTTTATCATGTTGCTTATTGTGTGACTTATCACAACATCACAACATGATGCACAGGAAATAGCTCACTGCAGTATAATATTTTGATCATGGAGCACCACAGGAGGAAACCAGTGCATCTCACCTTAATGAAATACAAATTTTGTCTATCCATTTTATTAATTAGCAAAGTTCCCCAGATATAATTATGAATCAACCTTTAATATGCTTGCTTCATCCTGTTCATCATGGGCATAGCATGATAAATATGCTACATATATCTAAATACAACTTATGATCTCCAGTGTAGCATTGAAGAATCTTTAAATCTGTGATTGGGATATATTAATTGCCTGAAGAATTTTATAAAAATTTACTTAAATCATTCCTTCTCTCCCATCCTTAAGTCAGCTTTGGAAATTATGTTATGAATATTATGTTATGAATTTAATGTATCATTACAGCCATTGAACAGCCATACTGATCACTGAAAGGGACTGCAGTAGAATAAAATTCAAAATACTCTCTGTTTTCTACTACTGTTAGCAGCCTTGTTAGGCAGAGGCTCTTATATCTTGTGCCTCATTATCTTCATATCTACATGCAGGGACAGGACTGGAAGTTAATACCAGCCCCATGTCTGTCTTGCTTCTTTCTCAAATGGAAGGCAGGCAGTTCTATATAAACATGCAGAAGAACTCCTTTATGGTAAAGGTAACAGAGCACTGACAACTCTTCTATGGAGATATTCATGACCCATTTGGATGCCTACCTGTGTGACCTATTATAGGGTACCTGCTTTAGCAGGAGAGCTGGACTTGATTATTTCTTGAGGGCCTTTTCTACCCTCTTGATTCTGTAATTATTATACTTTTCATGAGGTAAAAGAGTGGTCAACAGTAATGCAGCTTTTGTGTGAACTACTAGAAATTATTTCAATTCTTCAAGTAGGTAGCAGGTACCTTATCCACTGATTTCTAAATTAACATTTGATGGAATTAATGGTGAATTAATTTTAATTTCAAATTCTTTGTTTCGTGTCCTTTTTTTTTTTTTCCAGATGTGAACTTTATTTTAAAAACACAATGCATAAATATGACTTAAATTGGAGGTAAAATAAAGTGATGTCAGTGAGATTTTAGAAGTCAAGACAGAAATTGTTGTTGGATGACAAAATAGGAAGTAAATTCCTGAACTGAGAAGTAAACTGAGAGTGGGCACTCTAAACAAACATGCAATATAGTGCTTCCTCATATAATTTTGAAATTCTGGTTTATTAATAAAATATTTTTGTCTTACCATTATATCTCCATGATTAATGGAAAAGGATTCCTTTTAGTTTTACTGCCTAGTATTAACAAAGTTTTTTTTTCTAATATATAAACAATTTTTATAGTAGCCAAAAAAGAAAAAAAAAGAAGAAAAAAGCTCTTGATGGGACTTTGTAAAATCTGTCATGTTCTGTAAGTACTGTTAACAACTTTCTGTGAAAACTTGCAATTTGCATCGAAGCTTGGTACCCAGTTTCAAATTCAGCAGTATTAAGGAGCTTAACTTATGGATATATAGCAGAAGCAGAAGCCTTAGGTCTAAAGTCCGCCTACTGATTGTCAATTACTACTTCTAGCCTTTCAGAAAAGGTGTGAAAGAAAGAGCAAGGAGGAAAGAGCATGGCTGGAGGAAGGAATGCTTGTCGCAGAAGGGAAGACAACCTTTGTGAGCATCCCACAGTAACTGCATCTGAGCTAGAAGCCCAAGGCTCAGAGGTGTCAAGAAAATCACACATCTTATAAAGGAGACAGATCTATAACTGGGGGGAGAAATGTGTTACCTACCTCAGCTTCCCTCACAGAAATGCTTTGGAGCCTGCTTTAAGAATCTGTGACCACTGAAGGTATGGCAGCAGCACCATGGTACTCCTCACGGAATGTTCACAGTATGTGTAGCATGAGGCCCCTAAAGACCAACTGTTTCAAATGTCTGGTGTTAATGATCAAAAATGAGTAGGAAACTATTAGCATGAAGGATGCTGCTAATGAAAATCTGTCTAGTTAAGTTTAGCTTTAGAGTTTAAACTGATCTAGCTTATCATTCTTGTGCATCACAGTGATATCTAGGTGCCAGATATGTACTTGAGCACCAATTCAGTTGCTGCAGTACCCATTCATTTATTAAAATTATTCTTTTCGATTGGTTTAGTCCTACAGGCAGCACTTATAAAATATATATCTTTAAGTTTTTACTCTGCCGCAGACTTCATACTGCAAAGATAAACAAGTCAAGTCTCATCTCCTTTTCTGTTAGGTTTGCTGGCAGACAACAAAACATCTGAATAATCTCTGATGCAAGGTTAAGATGACCGAACAGAACATGAAAAACATGAGAAATTGCCAGACATGACAGATAAACACTGTCAGAACCTGCCAAAAGTTACAGACAGCACTGTGAGGAATGCTTGGGTCTCACAGACAATTAATGGGGAGTTAAGTGAGAAAGGATTAAACACCACAGGATACTGAAAGGCATCACCAGGGGACCTCATAAGGGAGAAGAGCCTTTTAATATTAACTGTGCCTAAATAGCCACTTCAATAAAACCATATGATTACCTAGGTAGAGAAGTCTAAAAAATGCCATATGTGGATACAGATGTAGCAAAACTGATTTCAAAGGGTGTAAAATAAACAAAAATATGAGGGATGTTCTTTATTTGGGACAGGACTGCAACAGAGAAAGAGTGGAAAAAAGGAGGGCAACAGAATGGGAAAAGAGGTAATAAGATGTGTAAATTATGTATTTAGAGATGTCCAAGTGTATCTCCCTTATTATACCGCAGCTGTGAGGACAATGAAGCAAAGCTGTCCCAATCATAACACATGTTAAAGCTGATTCCATAATCGGGAGGACTTGGTAGAATGGAGTAGAGTGCCTTCCCGTTCTAGAAAGGAAAAATCTGGGACAGATGTAGTGAGAATCCCTATATCAGTGACAGTGTCTGTTCCAGGCTTGAAATCATCAGCATCCTCCTGAACATCTTTTGACATCGTTAATCTTCTTTACTATGGAGATCCTAATACCGCACTCTTGCTAGCTATTCCTCACAGGACTTCATGTTTCCTGGATACAATAATCGTACTTACACATCGCATTCTAGACATGTTTAACAAAAATAATTTATACTTTTTCTGTTGTATCTATTTAAATTTCTCTTTAAGCACAGCCTTGACCTTTCAACCAACATCTCAGCAAGCTCTAGAAACTCAAGGGTAAATTAAAATATAACATATGGTGATCTCCTGACACCCATTATAGAGTTAACATTTAGGATCCTGTCATAACACAAAAGCTCATTCAAACATTATTCAACAGATTACCAATTCTAAAATTTCTCATGTCAAAAATCAAGCTACATGTAGACTTCTTTTTTTTTTCACAACAGTGGTTGTTAAAATAAGTGGAAAACAGACAGAAAATGGATAAATTCTCCTGTATTTATGTTTCAATTAAAGAAAATAAAGAATTTTTGTTGCATTGCCTTCCATGCTACAAACCCTAACCAGGTCAGGACCAAATAACAGCACGTATACACCAATATGATGAACAGCAAAATGGCATTTATTACACATGAAACCTAGCTTATATACCCTATGTGCTTCGTCTACGCCCCTAAAGCATGTGCCATACATCCATCACAGAGTAGGGGAGGTCCTGACGCGTCACATCCCGATGGGGTGCCTCGCAGTCACCTACCACAAACTTTTAAGAGAATAAAATTACCTTGAAGGATGATGAGTACAACTTTCCATTGAGAACATCTGTATTTGTGAAGTATTCAGGTTTATTGATGTTTTTGGGAAAAACAAAACAAAACAAAACAGAACAAAAAAAGCACAAAATGAAACAAATCAAAACAAAACCTTCAACAGCAGTTTCTTTCATTTGTCCCAGATATTTAAGTATACTCAAAGAAGAAAAAGTGAGCATGTATTTACATCTATTTAACTATATGAGAGTTTTATTACTTCAGTTTCCAGAATGCTTTGTAGAAAATCTAACCATGAACCCTTAGGTGTTGTTTTCTCACACTGTGCCATAAGCAAAAAAAAAATACATGCTGCCTTCTCTGAACAGTCATTATGTCAATCTTTGTAGCTAAAACAGCAGCTGAATTTGAGACTCAGAAACAAAATACAAAATCTATTTCTTCTAATTCTGAACATGAAATGTTAACTTCAATTGTATTTCCTCTGGATGATCTGATGTACTTCAGTGAAACACAATGAAGTTTTTCAATGTTAGCAAGCAAAACTACATTGCTTTTGTACTTATAAACCAGCTTGGTCCAGACTCAGTGCTAAACCAAAATAGACTTATTCGGTTAATGGTGGTGGTTGTGGCTTTCAGCCAATTGAAGAATTTTTGATGCTTTCTCTGGTTAAAAGACGTTGATCTGAGATGAAGCAAAGTGTTTGCAGAAGTCAGTGAAGAGCAAAGCATGGAAATAGTAAAAGATTTTTATGAATGTATACTGATAGAAAATACTGTGTTTTCCCCACACACCCTTGAGAGGCTTATTCTGCATATTATGTTTTGGCCCTTCCTAAACATCAGGATCAGATGTGCCTTTTGCATAAGTCCTTAGATATATATACTGCTTTATCCTAATCAACCTTTTCTTTCTTAAAACCTTTCCTCATAATTTTTCCTATTATCTTTATCAAAATAAAAACAATTGTCTTGTCAGTCTTTGAAAAAGTGCTTCAGTTGTCCCATACTACAGCACTACAGCTGCATGTCTGCTCAATGGTTCACTCAACACATGCAGATTAATCTGTTGTCTTTTGTTGTGGTTTAACCTGGCAGGCAGCTCTGCACAATACAGCCGTCTTCTCACTCCCCTCCAGTGGGATGGGGGAGAGATAACCAGAAGGCAAAACCCATTGGTTGAGACATAGACAGTTTAACAGAACAGAAATGGAGAAGAAAATAGTAATAATAGTAATAATAATGATAAAAGGCTATACAGAAAAGAGTGATGTCCAGAACAATTACTCATCACCCACTGATCGATGCCTATCCACTCACCAACCAGAGGCAGATTCCCCAGATAACTTTCTCAGGTTTTACTGTTAAGTATAATGCCACATGGTACAGGATCTCCCTTTAAGCAGTTTGGATCGGGTGCCTTGTCTGTGTCCCCTACCAGCTCCCTGTTCCTTGCTGTCAGTGCAGCAGGAGAAGTTGAAATGTCCTTGGTTCCATGCAAGCACTGTTCAACTAATAATTAAAACATTAGTTTGCTATTAACATTATTCTCATCCTAAATCAAAAAGACAGCACCATTCCATTAACTCTATCACATCAAAAAATAGAACATTTTTAAAAATCAACAGAGCAGAATTCCCATCTTCCAGTGCCCTTTTTTTTTTCCAGTGCAGAAACCAAGCAAGGCAAGCAAGGTCTCAAGGTAAACAGGACAAATAAAAAAGAAAGCAGCTAGTAAATCTTTGTTTTCCAGGACGTAGTCCATAAGCAATCAGAAAAACATCTGTAAATACATTTTCTTAAATGTCTTTGATTACTTTTCTATTGAGAAAATAAGTAGTAAAATATCCAGTGATCCTATCATTCCTTGAAATAAAAGTTTGCTCTTTCTTTCCCACTTAGTCCTTCTATCCTCATGTGTAGTTGGGTGCTGAGTTCCTGAGTAGAAACAGGAAGAGAGTTCAGGATGTTAAGCATTATTTTGGTTTCAGGAAGGCTTTTTCTCATCCACCGTGGGACAGAATAAAAGAGTCTAAAAATTTCTAAGTTTAGGGTAGTGGTAATGTCTTCTTAAATTAATACCATTTTGAGGTGGTGATTGTTTGTTAATTTAAGTGCCTTTGGCCTCATTAGAATATAATACATTTTCAAGGTTAGTACTGTATCATGTAGGTAGTAATAATAAATAATTTTCTTGTCAGCAGGAAGTCAATGAATATTTTGGGACTCCATCTGCAGACTATTTGGCCAGCAGGAATATACTCTGCAAATACTCTGCTACTGATGTGTCTGTAAACTCCTGTTAATTATATTGGGGATTTACAAATGAACATCAAAGGCCAGTTTGTGAACTCTCTGAAGCCCTGATCCTGTGAAGGCTTATGAATGTGCTTAATTTTGCACACTGTTAGTAGTACTGTTGAAATTGATGTGACTTACCATTAGCTAGCTACATGCTGAGTGTTTGTAGGATTGGGGACTGGTGGTGATTTTATATAAATTTTACTTCACTGACTCCAGTAAGTTTACTTGTTGTGATTTGCATTAAAATGACAAACAGAAAACTATGACCTGAAGGGGAAATGCAATCCTAATTCTAAATAGATTAGTGAACATTTTAAAACTTCACACTGAAAAATGACAATCTTCACACAATCAAACTGAGTTAAAAGGACACCTAGGTCTTATATGCCACAGATGTAAATCAACAAAACTTAAATTATACACAAAAATGACTACGGCTTTATAAACAGGTCACAAAAATTAATTGAAAACACATTTTGACCCTTCCATCACAAATTTTTGCATTTATTTCTTCAAATAAGTGCAATACAAAATTAACTTTTTAGTTGAAATACGGTATTTCTAAAAGTTAGAAAATTTTGCTCTGTGAACTCAGATGTGCTATAAATTTTTACATGGGACATTCTCAGCACAATATTTTTTTTAATTAGGAGAGTCAGCAGAAAAATCAGAATTGTCTGCATAAATAATATGATCATTTTTTGCCTGAGCACTGCTGTAATAGTTTAACCAGAAGGTATTAAATTAACACCTTTAGCAGAGAGCACTGGGGTATCTATAAGGGAACTATATTATTTAAGAATTCTCTCCAGTCTGCCTATATGAAAAATATAAAGTTTCAGATTCCTTAAAAATAGAAAAGTGAACAAAATCAAAACACTGAAAGAAAATGTATGTTATTGAGCAGAAATATTTCTCCACTTCTCATATAATATATCAGGGACTTCAAGAAATTAAGCCGTCCTCACATCATAAAAAGCATGCAGGAGAAATCTAAGCAGGCTTCAATTTCTCACACAGCGGAGGCAAAGTGTCCCTTTGTCCTTGCTCGGTTAGCATAGCCCTGTGCTATTTGTCTTTGTCAAACCTGTGCATTTGAGTACCAGCACTCTGGAGTCCCAGTTTGGGCAGTGCTTCTTTGCTAAATGGATGCGCTGTAGGATATTGACTACTGTGAGTTTGACAAGGCTGCCCTTTTGACAAGGTGAAAGGGGTCATTATATTCACCTCTGGGATGCAGCCAATATAAATCTCATTGTTAAGGAGACACAATGTGTTTAGAGGCCAAGCTACAAGTACAACAGTCCCCTGGATACACAGCTGCCTAAAGAACACATTTCAAAAATTGTTGCATAGTAGCTGAGGTCACCCAAATATGATAGGAAACAATCAATACTTTGTTTATTTGATATAATATCTATAATTGTGGTATAGTATCTATATTTGAGACAAATATGAGAAACCTATCTTGGGGCTTTCTGTGACAAACAAAAGCTCTAGTGTGAGGACAAATTAATAAATGCCAGGCCATCCACAGGAGAGATGAAAACATATGCAAATGAGCAAACCTCCACAAACCACTGCATTTCTTAATCTTCTTCATCTGTCCCACCCCTTTTTACGGTTAAGTGAGTTATTGCAGCCCTAAAGCTGTAGCAAACCTAGCACCGTTTTCACTAGAGACTGGGACTGAATCCCAATGAGTGGAAAGCGCTGATTAAATGACAGAACAGTCTTTTCCGTTCCAGTAACTCCAGTGGTCAGGCATTGTGATAGCAAGGACTTTGAATGTCATTGAGCTAAAGGAGATTTCACAGTCATTATCATTCCTTGCATATTCAGATACAAGGTGGGCCCCGGCTTCATGGCCTCCTTAATACTTAGGCTGAACGAAATTAGTAGAATTTCACTAAAGAGTCCCATATGGCACCAAGGAAGCTGGCCCACTTTTGCAGAACAACAACTGAAATGCTGCTGCAAGGAAGTAATTTTCACGCTCAAAGGAAAAACCTGAATCAAGCACAGTAGAATGTGTATTATCTCTGAAGCTTTAAATGATAAAAAGCTAAATAAGTGCTTATACAAGCAAGGGTCCTCTGAAAAATTTACACATCAAATGTTAAATTGCAAGGGACTTATTAGGATAGCTGTTAGAGACTATTTAGTATTTTTCTGCACAAGGAAAAATAATCTCCAACACCTGGAAAAAATGGCATAAATTGGATTGGCATCTGGATTATGCCCCCCCCCTTTAAACACTTGGGAAAACTGTGTGCTCATGAGACAGGTCACATGTTGATGGTGCAGATGCCTGGAATCTTTAGTACACATTTACATCAGAGGTATCTATTTCCTCTCTAGTTGTTTTAGCTAATTATTTAGCTAATTATGTCACAAAGTATATCTGTGATATCTCTACACTGAAGTCTAAATAATTACATACCTAAAAGTATTTTAAATTGTACTCTGAAATAAACATAGGTGTTCTGGTGAACTGATGTAGAAGAGTTAATATGGTCAGTACCACAAAACAGATATAGACTTCAATGAAGCAAAAGCCCTTAAAGTCTATCCCTGCTAATACTGTCAAACCAGACAACCTACTGAGATTCTTTCTAAACTCAAGTTCTGGTTGATACTCACTTTTGAGGAAATTTACAAAAATATTTTCTACTACCAGCTTCTCATGTATTTCTCCCCCATTTTGAGGGCACAGCTGAGGTGAAAGCTTTCTGGTAATAAGCAGGAATACTGACCAACTGTATACTTGTCTGAAACTGCAGTATGTGCTTTCCGTTTTGATCCATCCCTGATCATTTTATATTTCAGATCCCATTTTTTAAAAATATTTTCCTCATATTTCCTATGGCTTCATCTGTCTTAAACAGTGTCTCTAATCTTTTGGTATGCATGGCAATAGACAGCTAATTGTAAAATCACATATTTTTAAAGTACCTTTTATCTTTCTGCTAGTTTAGCAATTGCCTTTCCTGATGGCTCCATGCAGTCTGCTGTCAGAGCATCTTTCCTCCTATTGTTTAGCATTCAATTCACTGCTCATTGGCTTAATCCTTTCCACTCTCTTCTATTAAAAAGGGGATTAAGCATTTCTAAAAATAAAAATAAATGTTTAAAAGTTTGAAAAGGTGATGCAAGCAACTGTGCCTGACTAGCAGTTTAAAGAGTTCAAACATTCTCTAATTAAACACTAATGTCAAGGAAGGCTATATTATCCCAGGAGTTGAGATCTTCAGAGGGTAGTAGCTAGTTACTGATAGAGCCTGGAAAGATTCTCACTGATAATGGAAGAGCAGTAATAAAACTATGTTCGACAAGAAAGAAAATAACACAGTTAGACAATTTTTTAAAAGTGACTTAATAGAAGATGGACAGTGTATCAAGTTGAAAGTTCAAGCCTGTTTTCTTTTTTACTATCTGAAACATATACTGAGCTTATTCACTGTTGATCTGAGTAGAAACAGAGATGCCCAGCAGGAAATTCTGCAGAACTTTAAAATTTTTCTGCTCAATGCAATCTAATTAGTATCAAGAAAAATCCTCATTTCTGCCTCTGAGTTTGAAAAATTTATTATCAAAATACCTGGAGAAACTGGAAGTTGAGGTGACTTAGTAAGGCTTTAAAGGAGAATTCTGGAAATATAGATAGACATCTTTTCTTCCTCACAATTATTGAAGCCAAAATCGCGTGTACATTCACTAAGTCTCTGGCAACACATAAACCCTTACTACAGAGAGGGAAAACTGAGGCAGATTGTTTAGGGAAGTCGATCACTAAAGACATCATTTTTCTAGTTCAGCCTCCTTGTACTCCAATCATGTGCTTTTCTCTTCAATTTACTAACTAACCACTCACTGATACTGAAACGAAACAAAGCTTTTATAGCCTCAAGGAAACACTATGTGTTTATGCTTGATTTATGTTTTTTGTATATACAGAAAAAAATAAAAATTAAAAAAAAAATGGAGTAACAAATATAGTGTAATTAAATCAAAAATTATGAAATGGGGGAAAAAATCTTTTTCACAGAATTACAGGGAGTACATTTATTTCTGTTCTTTCATGTGAGAGATACAAAATTTGAGAAGTGCATTTTTAGAGCTGGAATATATTCTGTAATGCTCAGGTATAGAATAAGGATTACTAAAGTTCAAGAGACTATATATGTTTAGAAGACAATGGCATAGATTTTCGTGCTTGTGAAGTATAAAAGTCAGTGGGAGATCTATACAGAATTCAAGACCCTTAGCTGAGGAGGTAATTTTAAACTGAATAAAGGAACTAAAGGTGTGTAACTTCAGAAAAGCATAAGCCCTAGAGAAAGCTGTAACAGTTTAATTAATAACAATGATGTTCCTAAGAAAAATATGGAAAAGAAAGAACATGTAGATAAAGTCTGTAAAAATGCTACAGGAATGTATGTCTCAGTGATT
>NW_024884142.1:30331292-30372482 GCF_019232065.1 Centrocercus urophasianus
TTTTTTTTTTTTTTTTCCTGACCTGGACAAATTATTATGATAATATTTTTCTGGACTATGATTTACCACTGTCTTTTACACTGCTCAACACATTTGTAGTCACCTAGTAGTGTGTTTTGTCATTAAAATCAACAAAATAATGCACTAAGTACAAATTATTGCAAAAATTTAAAAAGATTCAGAGGCAGAGGATGAGAATCATGATAGAGATGCAAAATTTCTTTTAAGAGGAAACACTGAAAAGATTTTGACTGCTTCACTCATAGACTTGATGAAAAAGTTTGTCCAAAATTTTAGTGCTTTGATTAGTTCCTTGTGCCTCTTTTTTTCATGAGTTCAATGCACTCAATTTCTAACTTCCTTAAAATGTATTTGAATGGCATTGAGAAAATATAATGATCATTTTCCAAATAATTCTGTACAATTGTACCTCAATGCAGAAGCGCATAGAGATCTTTTGCTAATACATATGTTTCAACCTGAATTAGTGATTGATGTGAGTGGATAAATACTGCGCCATAATTCTAAGAGTTGATGCTCTTTTTACATAAGCTGGAATAAAATAATATATCCTACCAAAACTCTTATTCCAATATACTGCTAAAACATGCTGAATGTATCTGTAATTTACACTGAGATTTATAACAGAATAATTGCAATGTTATAGTGAAAACTGGAGAGAAGACCACAAAGTTTTATTTTAGAATATTCAGTCTGACAAGTGTCAAGGAAGACCATACTAACATGTGCTATTCTAAAATTACAATGTGTTTTACAAAAGCATTGTATTAAAAATAGCTGTAGAATAATCAAACAACAGCAAATGTTATTTATTGAGGATAATGGAAGAATGAAACGAAGGAAAAAAAAGCCAACAGTAACTCTATGAAGTTAATTGTAAGCAAGCAAAACAAACTTTGCTGTTTTCCTTGAATTAATGAACTGGTATGACTGTCCAGATTTCCAGAGAAATGAGGTAAAAGATAATCAAAATTAATTTAGTTATTTTGCCTTTTGAATATTTATTTTAATTATTCCCATCAGAAAAAATGCATATCCATTTATATATAAAAACATTTCTATTAAGGATTTTTTTTTTTTTTTTTTTTAATTCAAGCACATAAGTTTCATGATTCTTAGGCAATGATTTTTGTCAAACCAAGTCTGTGGCATATTTAAGAGCTTTGAAGTTAGGCTAAATATCCCATAATTCTATTCTATATATTCCACATTTTGTGAGATGAATAACATCCTGATTTTTAGAACACTGTAGTAACAATTATGATAAACATTTTGATCCTGTATTTGATAAATTTCTATCAAAGTATTTAAGATTTCTACAAGTCAGAATAATGGATATGGAAATAGTTTTGTTTGAAAATTCCCTAGTATCTTGGCTAACTCCAATGCCTTTCTTACCTCCAGTATAATCTTGAAGTTCTTAGTTTCCAGGAAAAAAAATATGCTTTTTGTCTAAGCTTGACCCACCTCCTTAGTAGAATGAAATTCATCTGTTAATTGGATCTTTTTCTCTGGTGATTGAAAAAAAAAAACAGAGAACTTATACAGTGTCCTACTGAATATTCACATTTAAGCTACATCATGAGAACATAAATCAGAAACTAAAATAACCAGCATTGATTTGACAGATCAGGTAGGAGGGAACACTTAGTTATGGTGATTAATAGGCCTTTTCAGGAAGCACTTATATACTATGGTGATAGGTGTTATAGCAAATCCTTAGATAGTCCTTGATGACTTCATATAGTCTAATTCCTTTTTGACAGTAAAGGGAGGGTAAAAATTAGACTTCTAAATTACCTGTTTTGTATTCACAGGGAAATAGACTGAACAAACTACCATGACTACAGGGGTCTAGGTTGAGATTGTAATTTTCAAGGGCACTTGAAAGAACAGCTCCTAATTTTCTTAGATGATTTTGAAAAACTAGCTCAAGGTATCATCCTGTGAGCTGTTACACACAAACACACATAGGTCAATCTCTCTGAAGTTTTTGATAGATTGTTGTTTAAGAATTAAGTTTTTATGGATTGGGGCTTAAAACAAAAACAAGCAAACAAAAAATTATAACTCCCTGATTAGAAGTTTTGGGCAAACACTGTAAGATATTTAATTTTTATTTTTTTCTATATATTTTGGCTCAGTTACATACTCATGTTTCACCCATGTCTCAACTTCAGCAAATCAATCTCATTATTTGTACTTATAGAACAACCAAAGACTGTGGAGAAGTCATTGCCCTGATGGAACAGTCATCAAAATTATACCTCCTTTCCTCCAAGAATAGGGAATACTGCTCGTTATCAGTAATTTTCAATATGTTAAAGAGTTTTCCTCTCCCTTTGTTTCCCAAGGAAATGACAATCGATTCTAACCCTCTCTAAGGCAAAATATTTCAGCTTCTTGTAAAGCAGTTCTAATTCTTGAGCTTTCCTGAATCTTCTCTCTAACTTAAATGACAATGACCATTTCCACTTTGAAATAGTCCTGCTGTAGCACTTTCAGTATGAATATGCCTAGAAAGAAAGCCTAATAAAAGGCAAACTAAATTTTTGATAGAATGTCTTTAAAAGCTTATTATATTTAATCTGTTAATTAGCTAAGAAGAGAAATGCATAAACTAGCTTATTTATTTACATTTAATATACAAGCATATTGGAAAAGTAAAAAAAAAGTTAGTAATTTACCTTTCACTAATAAAAATAGATGCATTCTTTGTACATATGGTATTTTTTATCTGATACTGAGCTGGAATAAATGGGCAGAGTTCCTCTGAAGTGAATGCAGTTGTGTTGATTAGTACCAGCAGTGGATCTAGCTTTTACATCTCGGCTGCAACCTAATAATTACCACAACAACTCTTGTACAGAGAAACAACACTACCCACTAATTTTGTCAGAAAGAAAATGGAGTTCATAAGCTTTTCTTCTGTTTACAGAAGCACTGTGTGAACTGGAGTGAAAATTGTGAGTAACTTATAGTGTACACTGTAATCTTCCTGCCTGTGACAAATTCATTTCTAAAGTTATTTTAGTGCTGGCATATAGAGGATTTTGAAGTTCATTCTGAAGCAGATATATATATATTGAAGCACTGACAAATTATCAGGTGAGAACTTCCAGAGTTCGGGAGCACGAGAGACATTACTGATGGGTCACATTCTCTGCAGTGGTAATTTGTCTTCGTTTCTGTTTATTCCACAAATAGGATTGTGTAAACTTTTAAGGTTTGTGGGATCATCTATTTTTGAGTACTTTTGTTTATGCATGTTGAATGCATTCTCTTAAGCATTCTGTATTTCAAAAATATGATTTTTTTTCTTTATAGTTTTTCAAAATTACTTGAATTTTGAATAAATCACTTGAGCCCAGGGCACCCTTGTCTTGTCCTTAGGGCTCTTTACTTTGAGAAGAGTGGAGCTGCAAATCGCAATTGGAAAGTATAGCTGAATGAGATTTTTCATAAGGGTTGAACATCTTCATTTTTATAAAATGATATATTTCTTTAGCAAGAGAAAATTCATGTTAAAGTCTTACTTCTTACTATGATTCTGTGCTTCTGGTTAGAAGAGATCTCTGGAGGTCATCTGTTCCATCTCTTCATCCTCACATTGAAATAATTAAACTTTACCATCCCTGACAGGGTTCTGCCACAGCTGTTCTCAAAGTCCACAGCTAATGCAGACTCTTAACATATTCATTATCAGTTTGTTTCAGTGATTTGTTATTCTTAAAGATAGAAAGATTTCACAGTGTCACGTAAGGCTCTTATGCTGCAATTTCATCTCACAGCTTCTTGACCTGTCCTCTACATAGATAGAAAGCAGATAGTTCCCTTTCACTTTACAGGAGCCTTTTATATATTTCAGAAATGTTATCAGTTTCTTTTCTGTCTCTCTGACTAGAATAAACCACAGTTCTTTTAAACTTTCTCTACAGGTCATTGTAGAGAAAGTTGAGAAGAATCCTACATTATTCTTTACCCTTATCTTATTTGTAGTTTGATGCTTGTAAATGCATTAACTGAAGCTGTGCTAACATTGGTAGAAAGAAAATATTGCTGTCTTTTGCTTTTTTTTTTTTTTTTTTTTTTTAATAATGCATTTTATTGTGCTGATCTACACTCTAAAACCAAAAAATATAATTGATGCATGCTCATGCAAACCCAGTGACTCGGCTCCAGTCAGATTCAGCCTGGTTCTGTGGCTAAAGTGGCACTTGGACCCATGCCCCAGGCAAGGGAGAAGAGGGAAGACAGGGAGATGGGCCCAGAGGAGAAAAACAGCAGCAATGAGCTAATGTAAAAGAAAACTATTTTTCTGAATATGGTAAAGGAATGTGAGATAACACAATATAATACAATATAATTGGAATTGAGGCTAATAAATTGAATACAATAAGAGATGGAGTGTTCAAAACCAAACGCGTTACTTTAAAGCTGTAGATGAGATGTCTAGTGAGTACGCATAGCACTGATGAGCAGAAAAAAAGCGGGCCATCTCATAACTCCCAGTTAGTTTTACCTTTCCCTCTGAACAGAAAACAGAAACAGAATAATGAAGTCTTCTGGGAGCTGTAGCTCATCTCTTCTCCTCTGAGACAGGTACCGAGAACTATTGGTAATCCACAGAACTGGAGCATTAACTCTTTAACTCCCAGTGCATTACATACTGTTATGACGTGGAATACTGATAACAGAAATCACAGAACCGTGACACCCAGATACACTTTTACCATTATGTAAGTGGAAAAAATAACCATTCTAAACACATGGCAGAATCTTACATTTCTGTTGATTGATTGATTGATTTTTTTTTTTTTTTTTCCATATGTTCATTTAACTTCATTGTTTTGACTCTGGGATCCATATTGTGATTTATGATTACAATTTATAAAACTATATGCTATGCCAATTTATAAAACTAATTTCTATTTCTATATTCTAAATTACTATATGCTGAATAGCATGAGATTTCTGCAAGGCAATGGACTTCTATTTTAACTCTCAACTGTCATTGCTTTCCAGACAAGCTTTCCTATCACATTATACAGTAGGTTTATTCAATTTCCATCATCTGGCTATGAACAATTCATTTCCCGGATATCACTTTGGTCCTAGATACATATAATCATGACATCATAGCATTTTTGGGACCCTGGGAAGATATCTAGTACAATTTCTAACACAGAGCAGGGTAGGGAGTGAAGACAGTTGTGTTTACATGGTTTCCACGATCCAAATGAATGAGGAAAATTTCCAAGAACTATGATCCTATAACCACTCTGGGCATGCTGTCCTCATAGAGCAGACTCTTTTTCTTATTTTCTTATTCTTATTTCCCTATTATTTTCTTATTTTCCTTGAACATGTCTTGTTTCAGTTCATTACCAGTTTCTCTCATTCTTCTTTCCATCCTTTTAAAGAAAGTGGATCTATCTTCTTGGTAGTCTCGTCTCAAGCATTAGAAAGCTGTTTTTGTCTTTTCTCTTCTTTGAATAAGATCCATTCCTTCAGGCTCTGCTCACAGGACACGTGTTCCAGCCCTAAACAATCTTGGTGGCCTCCTTCTGGACTCTGCTGCACTCCTTCAACTTTATGGACTCTCCTGTATTGAAGTCCTGAAAAATGATTGCAGAATTCTTGATGCAATCTATTACTTGCTAGGTAAAATCACTCATTTCTTTTGATCTACAGTCCATGGTTGTTTTTTTTTATGCAGCTCAATATGTGATGAGCTCTTTTGCCAGGGCACAGAGCTGACTCACATTTGGCCTACAGCCCACTATGTCCTTTTCAAAAGAGCTGCTTTCTGGCAGTCCCCAGCCTGTACTACTTCATGATGTTAATCTGCTTCTGGCACAGGATATTGCTATCATTATTGCTGGAGTTTATGAGTGTCTTGCTAGCCCATTTCTCCAGCTTGTCTTTCAATATTGCATCCTCTGATTCAGTTATCCAAAAAAGTTGAAGGCACATTCTAGCTCCACAGAAAATTGGCAAAGATATTAAAAAGGATAAATACCCAGCATAGCCCATAGGTTTTCCACTTGAAACCAACCACAAGTTAGATTATGGATTGATAACCACTACTTTTTCAGTGTGATGATCCATACAAATTTTTACTTTCCTTGTAATCCATATTCTAGGCCTTAGTGTTCCGTGGCAAGAGGGCTCTGAGTTCACTTGCATGTGCGGTGAGTAAGGTGCAGACTACCTCACTGGTGCAGAATGAAGGACGTTTATTTTAGGTGCTTACAACCTTTTATACCCATGCAACAGCAACTGGTCACAACAACACATGCCTTGTGTGTGTTTACATCTGGCTCAAGTTACTGCTGAGGTTTTTTACTCATTAGCAAGATTATGACTTTCTTTATCCCACGGAGCTCCAGCAAAGACACTTTCGGATCTTTACTCTGGTGGAGTTGATGTAACATTGTCTATCGCATTCTCAGAATAAACAGTTTCACTGTAGAAGTCAAACAGGTTGATCAACCATAATTTTCCATTGGTAAATACTTATTTCTTAATCTCAGTCACCAAAACTGAGTTCTAAGGGAACTCAGTCCCTGGAGATCTCCTGGGTACCAGGATGAGAGTAACTGATCATAGAATCATAGAATCACGATGGTTGGAAAAGATCCACAGGATCACCCACTCCAACCATCTGCTGATCACCAATAGTACTCACTAAACCACGTCCCTCGACAGAATGTCCGAACATTCCTTGAACACCTCCAGGATTGGTGACTCCACCACCTCCCTGGGCAGCCTATTCCAGTGCCTGACAACTCTTTCAGAGAAATAGGATTTCCTAACATCCAGCCTCAATCTCCCCTGGTGCAGCTTGAAGCCATTCCCTCTAGTCCTATCACTAGTTACAGGAGAGAAGAGGCTGACCCCCAACTCATCACAATCTGCCTTCAGATAGTTATAGAGAGCAATAATGTCTCCTTTGAGCCTCCTCCAGACTGAACAATCCCAGCTCCCTCAGCCGCTCCTTGTAAGCCCTGTGCTCCAGACTCCTCACAGCTTTGTTGCCCTTCTTTGAACCCGCTCCAGGGCCTCAGTGTCTGTCTTGCAGTGAGGGACCCAAAACCGGGCACAGTACTTGAGGTGCAGCCTCACCAGAGCTGAGTACAGGGGGACAATCACTTCCTTGTTCCTGCTGGCAACATTGTTTCTGATGCAAGCCAGGATGCCATTGGCCTTCTTGGCCACCTGGGCACACTGCTGGCTCATATTCAGTTAATAGAGCTCATCTTGCTTTTTTGAGAACAGTTGTGATTACACTTACCTTTTCCCATTTATTTCTGAAAACAGAATACCAAAACAATCATCAATAAGTTAACAAATTATTTGGGATCTGACCTGGGGATCCAGGAGAGAGAAACTGAAAAACATATCAATTTTCTGTTTTGCTCTATCTTCCTTTCCTAATACTCTATTTACTGCCTTGATTGTCATGGAGTTTAGGTATTCACATGTATTTGTATAATCCCAAGGCTTCATTCAGCAATATAGCCCCAGGCAACCAGCTCCATGTGGACTTGCTTAAGTAGGGATTAGACAACAAACAAACAAACAAACAAACAAACAGATATCTCCAGAGGTCCCTTCTATTCTGTGATTCTACTGCATTAACAGGCTATTCAGAATCTACCTATGAAAATTTGATTGCTTTTTCTACTTATGCTTCACCTTACATTTATCTTCACTGACTCTAGTTTGTTACTGATGTCTCTGATATTGGGTTGTGTGAGTCTGCAGATCTCACAACCTCTTTTCATCTTTCCTAGATAACTATATTCTGTTACAGACTTTGTCACCTTACTGTTAAAATTTCTTTCTGGTTCTTTTATTAAGTTTTCATTGGCTCAAACAAAGAGATTCCATTCAAAAATACCCTAAACTGCAAAATCTTATCTTTAATATCAATTGTCCTTTTATTCTGCCTTTCCATTTGATACTCATTTCTATGAGACCATACTCTTCTCTCCAGAACAGAAGATGATGAAAATAGAAATTGTAATTTTGAACAGAAAGTAGAAAAATATTTTAAATGTGAAAAAAAACACAGATAATTTAGTTAAAAATGAAAGTATCCTATTTTTAATTGCTAAGAGTTTAATATTCAAGTAAATCATTTTATGAGAAATGCCTTTGGATTTTGATAGGTATTTCTGTTCAGATTTTTAGATTTAAATTCTAAACCGGCACCTCCCCTATGAGGACAGACTGAGAGAGCTGAAGCTCTTCAGCCGAGAGAAGACTCCAAGGAGACCTTATGGGAGTCTTCCAGTACCTGAAGGTACTGAAACAGGTTATCCAGCAAGGTTGTATGTGCCCCATCCCTGAAAGCACTCAAGACCAGGCTGGACAGGGCTTTGAGGAACCTGGTCTAGTGGAAGTGTCCCTGCCTATAGTAAGGGGTTGGAATTAGATGATCTTAACTGTCCTTTCCAACCCAAATCATTCTATGATTCTATGATCTTAAGGTTTTAATAGAAGCATCTTCTGCAACTTACAGACACAAAAGAATACACACTGATTTGTTCTTGTAATAAGGATTTGGAGTCAGTGAGTGAAACAGTGAACCACTTAAAGTGATCATAATTCATTTATCATCTCTCTGAATCTCTGAGAATGGAGTCATGGCCAATGACAATCATTCCTGTGCTGCTGCTTTGAGTACCTTTAAGTTGCTTATGAAAATGACAGATGTTGAATAGTTTTATGAGAGACACATTGAACTCATCAGGATCTAATGACTAAGGTAAGCAGTTTTAAAATTCTGTCATCTGATTCTAAAGTACAGAATTGGTGTTGAAGTCATAAGTATGCAATTTGGTTACAATCTACTCTGTATCATCGTGTATATGGGTTTCTTTTGGGGTTTTGTTTATTTGTTTGTTTTGTTTATTTCAAGTAGATATTAGCAATTTATCAATTAAATTAAATTAAAGCATTTTTATTACAATTTTCTATTATTTCCTTCAGCAATTTGCAAGATTTTTATCAATGCTGATCGTAAGTTAGAAGATAAAACAAAAATTGTTCTATCTTCATTCTAATGAACTTCTGTGTTGCCTTACAATGTTCTTGTAATTTAGGGTTTGTTGTCTTGCTTTCTTTTCCTTTTTAATGCAATGGAGAAATCAAAAAAACTGATAGTTTTCTGTGGTGGATTTATGGGAGTGGTAAATGTCCCTTTTCTGGAGACAGCAGAGGTAAGGTCGGACCAGGCTCTGAACAACCTGATCTAGCTGTAGATGTCCCTGTTCATTGCAGGGTGGTTGGACTAGATGACTTTTAACGGTTCCTTCCAATACAAATTATTTAATGATTCTATGTACGTATTTAGTGGTATTTATGATGATTAATTCTTTGTTTGTAATACTGCTACTAAGTCCCTACCTGTCAATTTTCTTTTCAACTGACTGTGAATTTCCTTATTGGTGTTTTCTTCTGACGTGTGATTTAGAATCTGGTCCATTGCAAATAGAGAAGAGTAGTGTGATAGATTACCACATGGATTATCATATTTCCAAAATTACAGGGTCTGTATAATGGTGTTCTGAAACTCCAGACTTTCTCATTATTTTGAAACTGGAACTCTTAAATCAGTGAGCTTTTTATTTAACTTCTTCTTATGCAGGGAAATAAACTACTAGAAAATCACTGGGGATCTCATGGTTTCATAACAAATGCAATAAGAGGTCAGTCCCTCTGTAAATAACATCAAAATAGTCTTGATTTTGTTTTAATTCTGTTTTATGAATATTCATGGTTTGATTAGGAAAATGTTTATTCTTCAGTGAAGTAATCGTGGTTTATTGATAGGCCAAAGTACTCCTATACAGGATGGTGTATAATCAATGATTGTTCTGCTTAAGTGTTAGAGTTTCCATAATAAAACAAAGCCTCTTTTTCATATGCTGTACATTGTACTGTAGAGTTAGCTGACAGTTCTTGACTGCTGAAAAGTCCCCTTTGTTTGATATAGATTTTTAAAGGCTCTAGAAAGATATTCTACTTTCTCTGTACTGCATGACTCTGGATATGACAGGCTAGCTGTTTACTTTAAGATGCCATAAACCTGCATTACCACAAATGGTGGTTAGATTCATACAGAATCACAGAATCACACAATTGCAAGGATTGGAAGAGACCTCAAGAGATCAAGTTCAGCTCCCCTGCTAAATAGGTCACACAAGTAGGTGTCCAGATGGTCTTGAATATCTCCATGGAAGGAGACTCCACAACATCTCTAGTCAACCTCTACCAGCGCTCCATCACCCTTACCATAAAGAAGTTCTTCTGCATGTTAGTATGGAATTTGCTATGTTCACGTTTTAGTCCATTGCTCCTTGTCCTATTGCTACACACCACTGACAAGAGCCTGGCCTTATCTGTTTGCCTCCCACCTCCCTTTATATATTAATAAAAATTAAGCAGATCCCCTCTGGGTCTTCTCTTCTCCAGAGTGAACAGACCAAGGTTATTCAGCCTTTCCTCATACGGGAGGTGCTCCAGACCTTTCGTCACCTTTGTGGTCCTCTACTGGACTCCTAGGAGATCCACTGTCTTATTTGAACTGATGAGCCCAGAACTGGACACGGTATTCTAAATGTAACTTCACAATGGCAGAGTAGAGGTGAAGTATCACCTCCCTCAACCTGCTGGCCATTCTCTTTTTAATGCATCCCAAGATACCACTGGCCTTCTTGGCCACAATGACACACTGCTGGCTCATGGCCAACCTGTTGTCTACTACAACCCCCAGATCCTTCTCTGCATAGCTCATCTCCATCCAGCAGGTCATCCTCCATACTGTACTGATGCATGTGATTATACCTCCCCAGGTGCAAGACTGTATATTTGGTCTTGCTAAATCTCATCACGTTCTTCTTTGCCCAACTCTCCAGTCTGTCCCAGGTCTTGTTGAATGGTAACATGGGCTTTTTATCATCAGCAAACTTGCTGAGGGTGAACTTCATCCCTTCATCTAGGTCGTTGATAAAGATATTGAACAGGACTGGACCCAGCACTGACCCTTGGGGAACACTGCTAGTTACAGGCCCCCAATTAGACTCTGCCCTGCTGATGACCATCTGAGCTGTATCAGTCAGCCAGTTCTCAGACCAGCTTACCATCCACTCATCTATTGCCCACTTTTAAAGTTTCATAACAGGATGTAGTGAGAGACAGTGTGAGACACCTTGACTAATACAAGGTACTGTTTTCTCCCCATCTACTCAGCCAGTGTGGCCTATAGTTTCCTGAATCCTCCTTCTTGCCCTTTTTGAAGACTGGATTGACACTGGCTATCTTCCAGTCTTCAAGCTCCTCTCCTGTTCACCAAGACCTTTCAAAGATTTTCAGCAACCACTTCTGCCAGCTCCCTCAATATACATGGGGGTATCCCAATGGGGCCCATGGACTCATGTGCACTGATTTTCATTAGATGCTCTCTGATCAGAGTATCCTTGGCCAATGGTTCCTCACTCCACCACTGTGAGATAAGCCACACTGAAGATATGACAAAAATGAAAAATAATTCTTTCTTTCTGCTATGTAAGTTTTCATCACGATCACTCTCTTAATCAGTCATCATTACAGAATTATGCTGGGAGGATGTGAAATGGAAGCAGGACTGAATAACTGAGGTCACTGTAAGTAGCACTAGCTGCTAAAGATGAAGTCAAACTGCAGTAGAAACATTTCCTTTTTATTTACAAGCTTTCATCCCTCTTTCACAAATTTCTTCTTTTTTGTCAGGATTGCTCATTTGTTACGGTACACTAAACTCTTCATAGTTTTCCACTGTAAATTATACTTAGAGTTGTGCATTTACTTTTAGTAATAGGCATTTGGACAAAAAGTTATGGAGATAGGGTATCTTGCTAGAACCTTAGTAAAATCAAGGACATGTTTCCAGCTCTGACATAAATGAAGGTGAAGTCAAAAGGACTTGTGGTGGGAGGAGATGCTGTGCAGCTGTGTAATCACAGGTTGTAGTAAGCAGCACTGCTGCTGAATGCAACTGGTGAACCTGAGTGCCCTTAGCACACCTGCACATGAGTATAATTAGCAGTGCACCCTTAACTTTTTAACAGTAAGAAACATACATGATATAAATTAGATTGTGAAGATGGCATTACTTCCCAGAGTTTAGATTAGCAATTAACTTTTGAAGATTATGTTGTTCACTCACAGACTGGGTGCTTGCTAAAAGCTAATTCACTGGGATCTAGGATCAGGGTAACACGTGAGGAATCAAATCTCTCAAATGGAACAGCTGGTGGCTGTCCTAAGAGCAAAAGGCTTTCTTATTGCATGAGTCCTTGAAGCTGTGTCTCCATCTGCATTAGCAGAGGCTTCCCAACCCACTGTTCTGCTCAGTTCTTTACTGATTCTGGTCCTCTATGATGTCTCCATTGTAAGCAAGCACCACTGTAAAGGATTCATTTGAAATAGACATAATATCTCCTAACTCTCATAGCTATCTAGAAAAGACTGCTCTGTTTGACTGTGTACAATTTGATCAATTTTGTGGTAGAAACATCCTGAGACACTGTGAGATAGCAAGTTTCTCCACCCAGGATGATAAGTAACTTATTTAAACACTGAAATTGGTCTAGGCACTGCGTGGTTTCCTGGGGGAAATTTTCAGAGCAGTCTGAAATTTCCACCTGGAGAGATCCTGCAACAATTACTCAAATTCTTAATTGAGAGGGTTGCTAGAAGTTCAGTCAATCGCTGTCTCAAGTCAATATATGGTCTAAATTCCTCCATTATCTCTACACCGACATCTGCATGGAGAGTTTTTTGGTCACCCAAAGAGTTAATGACTTGAGTGTGCTTTGTTTCCACACAGGCCACGGGTCTGCTACCCAGCTCCCCCAGTATACTATAGGGCGAACCTGAATGTGTACTTATTTTTATACTCTATATCACTCTCTATTAGAAGGTAGACAAGATGAATATCAGCCCCTCAGTGACTACAGCACTGCCTAAGGAAAAAGTAATTTCTGACAGTTCGTTCACTGTCAGATTTTAAACAAGATTTAAAATAATAATAATAATAATCCTGTTTTTAATGTCTTTACTGTATTTAAATTGTCTTCATAGAAAATGTAAAGTGGTTAAAAGTACAAAAGATAATAATAGATACAAAATATAACTGATTTTACTAATGCAGGTATGGCTCGATTGAAGTAAAAGACTTGCATTCTTTTTCCATTGCTTGAGAACATTGAGTGTTGTACTTACTACGTACCAAGGTGAAGTATAACAAAAGCTCACCTGAATGAGTGTAGCTGAGAGTAGCTGTAGCTGAAGATGCTTATCATTTTCCCACACTGTTGCTGTTGCTTTGAAGTAATATCTAAACTAAATATTCTTTAATGGTGGTCCAACTCACAAGTCTAATGAACTGTGATTTTTTTCTGTGTTTGCATTTAGATTTTTAAGGCTCATGGTAAATACAAATCAAAGAAATTCCTTAGCATATAACAAATTCTAGTTTATTCGTAATGAAAAAAGTGATACTGACTTTATTTGACAAAAATCTGTTAGAACAATTTATTTATTTATTTATCTGATTTAAAAATTTCTTCAAAATCTGGAAGACAGAAAATGGCAAGGCTAGGAGATGTACATATTTTGAATCTACGTATTTGTACAAGAAATTAATCTTTATTTTTTTGTGTCTGGCACAAAGTGAGACAGTGTGACTATACACAGCTTGTGCTGAAGGTAATTTCAGCACCATTTATACATTCATTCACCTGTCAGAATGGCTAAGCACATCCAAGGTCACAGATGTGGTATGCAATTGAAAGGGATCACAAGCTAGGTGTATTTAAGAATGGAGGGAGGGGAAAAATAGCAACACAGATGGATAGTACTCTGGAACTTTGCAACTGGTGACCTCAGACAATCAAACACTGTTAGACGCAATCTATAATTAGATATTATGAATTCATTACTACTTTGCTTTCATGTATTGTTGTCTGAATTACAACTTCAATGGTAAGAAAATGAGTAGGAATAGAAGTGAGAACAAGGTATATATGCCTACTGTCAAATCACTTTAAAACTGCCTCATATCTGCTGAAGTTCTTTGCTTACATCTTAGTTGCTACGAATATCCAATCTGGCACTTAAGTACTCCTAAATAACTCTGGTAGTTCCTTTTAGCAGGCATAAAAAAACACAAATATCTTACCTGGAATGTTGTTAATTTTGGGTTCTTAGTCTCAAAGCCTTTTTCTTACCTGCAGAATATCAGTGCTTTCCAAAGACTTTAACAGAGACAGTTTGCATTCTTCAAGGAAGAGAAGACTTTGGGAGTTTTAACTGAAGCAGATTTCATACAAAAAACTGTAATTGAGGTCATCTTAATTCAGATATTTTATACTGTATTGACCTTAAATTAACTAACTTGAGACCTATTACCTTAACAGATGCCATAACTGACATACTTCTAATAGGTGCAGCATCTGTATGAGCTTGCCTTAGGAGCTCTGCATGAGAATATATCTGTGATAGAGTACATTTAAAATTCTTTTGGTTTTTCAGAATCAGATTTTCATTTAAGAATTTTCTGACAATTTTAAGTTGAACTTCAATTTCAATTTCAGTCAGTTTTTCAGTGGAAGGATAATATAATAAAGAATTCTGATATAAATTGATTGAACTATCAAATTATAAACTCTTCCTTTGATGTAAATATAATCATGTAAAATTTACATTTATCAGAATAAATAGAAGAAATAGAGACTGAATCATGGGTCCAGTGTCAATAAAACATAAACAAAAATCATCTAGTTTGCATCCTCAAAAATTCAGAGCAGTTCCTTCTCTGTAAGAGATTAGGTTTGAAAATTCAAATCAGAGCCAGAGATTTAGTTAAGAACAGTTAAGAAATAAGCAACATGGATGTTCAGATCTTATGGTCAGGACTCAAACTTAGCCTTACTATTTTCGCTTATGTCGTGGTTTTATGATTTTTTTTTTTGTTATTGATATTCCACATCATTACGTCCACTGGGAGTTAAACTTCATACTCCAGTTCTGGGCACCTGTTCGGAAGAGAGGAACAATGTACCCCAGGAGACTTTGCAGTTACAGAGGAGATATAATCCCTGGCAAAGTCATCTGATGTGCTCTTCTTTGTCAGGCTCTCTTCCCTGCTGCTCAACTGGACTGCATCTCACCTCAGTGTGAGGCCTATCCACCTTTCTGACACTCTCCTTATATTTGATTTAATAACTTCAGTTCTAATTATATTGTATTATAGTGTGTTATCTTGCATTCTGATACTCTATTTAGTAAAATAGTCTGTTTCTCCTCAGATCGTTGCTGGTGTTTTTAATTATTTGGGGTCCCCTGTTTCCCTTTTGCGGAGGCACAGATTTTCACAGAATAACAGAATGGCCAGGGTTGGAAGGGACCTCAAGGATCATGAATCTTCAACCCCCCTGCCACAGGCAGGGACACCAAACTCCACATTTAATACTAGACCAGGCTGCCCAAGGCCCCATCCAGTCTGGCCTTGAACACCTCCATGGACGGGGCATCCACAACCGTTCTGGGCAGCCTGTTTCAGCACCTCATCACTCTCTCTGTAAAGAATTTTCCCCTGACATCCAACCTAAATCTTCCCTCCTTCAACTTAAAACCATTTCCCCTTGTTCTGCAGTTGCCTACCCTTTCAAAGAGTTGATTCCCCTCCTGTTTGTAGGCTCCCTTTAGGTACTGAAAGACTGCAATTAGATTATCCTGCAGCCTTCTCTTCTTCAGGCTAAACAAGCCCAGCTCCCTCAGCCTGTCTTCATAGGGGAGGTGTTCTGGCCCCCTGATCATCTTCATGGCTCTCCTTTGGACTCTCTCCAACAGTTCTCTGTCTGTCTTGTACTGGGGGCTCCAGACCTGGACACAGTACTCCAGATTGGGCCTCACAAGAGCAGAGTAGAGAGGGACAATCACCTCCCTGTCCCTGCTGATCACCCCTCTTCTGATGGAACTTTGTGATGGGATTTTGTGAAATCCCCCTCACTAGTCACGTAACCAGGCTGAACCAGCCCATAAGCCAATGACAACTTATAAGAGATACCCAGAGTTGTAGGATTTCTGCATGCTGAAGGAGAAACATCTGCAGCTGGCAGGAGATGATAGGATGACTTTAGATTTTTACTATGGCTTCTTAACCTGATTCTGCCAGCTCATGGCTATGTGATGTAGTTAACATCTGACAGAAAATTTGGTTTGAGGCTGCACTGCCAGATGGACTGAACATGAAGTGTCCCTGGGCTGGAGAAGTAAATTCAAGGACAGAGCATCACACTGAAGAATTATGACTGTCTTGAAAACTTGACTCCTAAGAAAGTTTCCTAAGCATTTTCTCCAGTCTCATTGACAGCTGAACTTAATCTAGACATAGTAATTCATGCTTGCACTTTTAAGAGCTATAAGAGAGAAGGACAGGGAGAAATGATAATAAACAAAGGAAATAAACTCCGTGTAACAAATGGTTTAAACTACTCTTACAAAATGTTTTCCCAATATGTGAGTATGAAATGACAAGTAGACACTCACAGCTGAGGAATCTGTGTGTTTGTATTTCTGCACAACAGGCATTTGGCCTTTAAACATATAGTTAAAAAACATTTGAACTTTGTTCATTATTATGGATGCTCAAGAAATTTGATACTTGGCAATATCTCATAACCATTTACTTTTTCTGTGGCTTTAATGCCAATCTTTTTTGGACTTACGAACATGACTGCTTATAGCAGACAAGGTAATGGATATGTCCCTTCCAAGTGGCCTTCTGTGAGAATCCTTCTTTGGTTGTTTTTTTTTGTTTGTTTTTGTTTTGTTTTTTTTTTTGGCTCAAAGCTTGTTTCCTAAGGTATTTCTTGTGATAAGACTGACTTGTCTAAAAGATGAGTGATGGGTGTTGCTGTGTGGCAATCAACATCACTGTGTGGACAATTTTAGCTGTTTGTCTTCAGAAGATAGTGCTCAGTATGGTTTACTGGCAGAAGGTCTAGCCTGTGATCAAATAACTCCAGCTTGCTATGGGAGACTGGGGGATGATGCCATTGTATCCTGTGAAGCCAAGGTACAAATTGGCACCTCCCTGCTCCCTCTTATCTGCTGGCAAGGCCAGGGAGATAGGAACAAAGGAGTTTCCGCTGAGATCCCAAAGCCAGAAACTGCCACTCCAAGAAGAGCTGACTCAACCACTCTGGCTTTGAGCTGTCACTCCAAAGACAGCTGACTCGACCATTTTGAAACCATTGAAAAGGGGCCATCATCGCCGTGGTTGTCGTTGTCAACAGAACAACAATGCCCAGTGACCCACCACTACTGAAGATCAATGACTGAACTACAAACCACGCTTGATCCATGGTGTTGACTATCTGTCTCTTGCTTCCTGTAAAGATTCCTTGCTTCTTCTTTCCTATCCTTTCTATCACCTGCCTTCCCTTCCCCATTACCCTAATTCATAATAGTGTCCATCCTCCCCTTCTCCATCTCCCTGATTAAGATCTGTAGTAAACTGATCGGGCCAACATTTGAACCGTTGTTTCTTAATCTCATGCCCAGTATACAGATATTAAAAAGAACCTCCTCTCCCTCCTATAAATTGGTGCAAGACACCTTCACGAACAAAATTCACCTTGAAGAAATGACACTTTTGATGTTACAAATGTGAAGGTTGTGTGATAGCTAGTGCATTGTAATTTCTAAGAAGGACAAGCTTATTGTTTTTTTTCTGCCTGGTTTTCTTCTGTGTTGTATTAGTTTGCTTTCGTTTCTGTAAGAATTATGCTAGCTTTATGATTATCTCATTCATATATAATTTCATATTATCTCCAACACACATGAAGACTTGCATTTTATGACAATAACTATCTGTTCTTTAGAAAAAATACTGAATCAAGCTTGCAGATGTTACAAGGAAACTTCTGAGTTAAAGAAATATCAGTTAACCTGGCTTTCTCATTTTGTATTTCATATCACATTGTTTTCCATCTTATGGTTTTAACACTTTCAGGGTAAGAATCAACACTGTACAGAGCTGCTCAAGCATTTAATAATTGACCTTTGGGTATTTGCCCATTTGGGAATATAATGAAAAATTGTATTTCCTTGTTAGTTGTTTTATTTATACTGCAGACTTCTGCCAGAGTAGCCATGTCAGTTGGGGTAGATGAGGTGTGATTTGAGACTGATTTAGCTGTGGCAGCAAAAACCTATCATGCAGAGTACAGTGGCAGAACTGTATTTTTGTCAGCTCTCAGTGAGAAAGTATGCTTCACCAGATATAATATAGATATGTGACCATAGTAAGAGAGCTTTACATGATGCAAGACTGTTACAGAGTACTTGTACGCAGAAAGTACTGTTTAGGATAATATGACCATGACCATAGTAGTAACAGAGTTGATTATATGTGTTGCCTTCTGGATTACTTATCTATTGGATCCAGTTACTTTAGTAAGTCATTTGTAAGGGGCCTATTTCTTGTAAGATAGAGATCAGCAAAATTCAAGTCATAACATAAATGTTTTAGCATGGAAAAACTATTAAAGCAAATAACTTCTTTGACCAACTACTCTGTTGCATGTATTCCTTCTAAAGTTTATCCTATATAGTATGACATACAGCTGTACAAGATGCTGTTTCCAACAGTGATTTTCTTCTCTAGCATTTAAAATCTCAGTAATCTTAAGCCCAGTTTGCTTGAATATGCACCTGCAGTGAGAACTTAGCACCATGGAGTTGGATGTTCTCTGTACCACAGAAATGTAGAAAATATATTTCAGGTGTGGACATTTTCATTTTGACAGGCTTTTATCAAATTTTAATCCTGTCATGTTGATAAATGAAAACGTCAGTGGAAGGAAATATTATTGCAGATAATTTGAACAATTATCTTTCCCACTGCAAAGCTTTATGGGACAAGACCCTGGGCTCATGTGTGTCAAACATCTATCTAGAAAAAGGTTTACAAGTATTCTTATCCAATATGGAAAAAAAAATTTCCTTAGGGAGAAAAATAATGAGTTTGGGACAAGTTGTACAAAGATGAAAATTTGTTTCTCCAGTAAGTTTTTAGAAAAATTTAACAAGAGCCAGCAGTGTGCTCTTGTAGCTTGGAAAGGCTCCTGTGCTCCATCAGAAGAGGGGTAGCCAGCAGGGATAGGGAGGTGATTTTCCCTCTCTACGCTGCCCCAGTGGAGACTCATATGGAGTACTGTGTCCATGTCTGGAGTCTCCAATATAAGAAAGACAGTGAGCTGTCGGAGAGGATCCAGAAGGCCACAGAGATGATCAGAGAGCTGGAGTACTTCCCCTATGAAGACAGGCTGAAGGAGCTGGGCTTGTTCAGCTTGGAGAAGAAAATTCTGTGGGATGACCTAACTGCAGCCTTTCAGTACATAAAGGAGCCTATGAACAGGAGGGGAGTCAACTCTTTGAAAGGGTAGATAACAGCAGGACAAGGGGAAATGGTTTTAAGTTGAGGGAGGGAAGATTTAGGTTGGATGTCAGGGGGAAGTTCTTTACAGAGAGTGGTGAGGTGCTGGAACAGGTGCCCAGAGATGTTGTGGATGCCCTATCCCTGGAGGTGTTCAAGGCCAGACTGGATGGGGCCTTGGGCAGCCTGGTCTAGCATTAAATGTGGATTTGGTGTCCCTGACTAAAAAGAAGTTTATCAATGAGTGTAGTGGTAGAATGAGGGCTATTCGCTTTAAACTAAAACAGAATCATAAAATCATAGAATGGCTTGGGTTGAAAAGGACCACAGTGATCATATAGTTTCAATCTCCCTGCTACATGCAGGATTGCCAACCACTAGACAGGGCTGCCCAGAGCCACATCCAGCCTGGGCTTGAATGCCTCCAGGAATGGAGTATCCACAACCTCCTTGGGCAACCTGTTCCAGTGTGTCACCACCCTCTGAGTGAAAAACTTCACAGAATCACAGAATCACAGAATCATAGGGGTTGGAAGGGACCTCCTGAGATCATTGAGTCCAAACTCCTTGGCAAAGCAGGTTCCCTACACCAGGTCGCACAAGTAGGTGTCCAGGTGGGTTTTGAATATCTCCAGAGAAGGAGACTCCACAACCTCCCTGGGCAGCCTGTTCCAGTGCTCCATCACTTCCTCCTAACATCTAACTTAAAATCTCAAGTCTCAATTTAAAACCATTCCCCCTTGTCCTATCACTATCCACCTTGAGAAACAGCCCTTCCCCCTTCCTGTTTATAAGCTCCCTTCAAGTACTGGAAGATCACAATGAGGTCCCCCCCAGAGCCTTCTTTTCTCCAAGCTAAACAAGCCCAGTTTCCTCAACCTTTCCTCACAGGAGAGGTGCTGCAGCCCTCTAATCATCTTAGTGGCTCTGCTCTGGACCCACTCCAAGAGCTCCACATCTTTCCTGTACTGGATGCCCCAGGCCTGGATGCAGTACTCCAGCTGGGACCTCACAAGAGCCAAGTATAGGGGAACAATCAACTCCTTCTCCCTGCTGGCCACCCCTTTTTTGATGCAGCCCAGAACACAGTTGGCCTTCTGGGCTGCAAGCGCACATTGCTGGCTCACGTCCAGCTTCTTGTCCACCAGGACCCACAAGTCATTCACCACAGGGCTGCTCTCAAGGAGATCTTCCCCAGTTTGTATAAATACCTGGGTTTGCCCCGACCCAAATGCAGCATCCTGCACTTGCCTTATTGAACCTCATCAGGTTTTCATGGGCCCACTTCTCCAGCCTGTCCAGGTCCGTCTGGATGGCTTCCCTCCCTTCCAATGTATCGACTGCACCTCTCAGCTTGGTGTCATCTGCAAATTTGCTGAGGTTGAACTCGATGCCATCGTGTATGTCATTGATGAAGATGTTGAAGAGCACTGGTACCAAGACTGACCCCTGAGGGACACTGCTTGTGACCAGCCTCCACCCTGACAGAGAGCTATTGATCACAACCCTTTGGCTGCATCCAGCCAGTCAATCAGTCCATCCTTCAAATCCGCATCTCTCCAATTTAGAGAGAAGGATGTGTTGAGGGATCATGTCAAAGGCCTTGCAGAAGACCAGGTAGATGACATCCACAGCCCTTCTCCCATCCACTGAAGACATCACTCCATGATTGAAGACCACCAGACTGGTCAGGCATGATCTGCCCTTGGTGAAGCCATGCTGGCTGTCTCAAATTGCCTCTTTATCTCTTATGTGCCTTAACATAGGTTCTAGAAGGATCTGCTCCTTGATCTTCCCATGCACAGAGGCAAGGCTCATCAGTCTGTAGTTCCAAGGGTCTTCCTTTCTAGGAAGGAATAGGGTAGATTTAGATTAGATATAAGGAAGAAACTCTTCACTGTGATGATGGTAAGGCACAGGAACAGTCTGTTCAGAGAAGCTGGGGATCTCTCTTCCTGGAGGTGTTCAAGGCCAGGTTGGGTGGCACCTTGGGTCATCTTGTTCTGAGAGATATCCCTGCCAGTGGCAGGGGGTGATTGGACCAGTTGATCTTCAGGATCTCTTCCAATCCAAATCATTCAATGATTCTATTCTTTTACATGCTTGTTTATTTTCTTAAACTCCATTTCAGCTAGGACTGAAACACTGAGTATCACGTCTGCCTGCAACTTTCTCCTTATTTGGCATTGACATTGAGATTAACTGAGTCATTTATTCTGTTTATCTAATCAAACAGTTAAACAAATATCTTGAGTTAAATTAGCTACAGCTGATCAAAACTGATACACTTGTGAGAAGTATGATTTTGTTTCCTCAACATGAACAATAAAATCATGGAAAAACTTGAAGTGTTTTTAAACTAAAATATCTTGCATGATTTTGTTTATCCAAAGTGGAAAGAAATATATTTTCAAAGATTCATCTCTAGAGCCACAAGCAAACCTACAAGTGGTGTAAATTAGCCATGGAGGACGGTTGGCTCAGAAAGTAAGCCATGGGTAATGGGCCTTGGTCCAGTTACATGCAGTTAACTTCCAGCATGACTTTTCCTCCCACTAGACATTGGCACTCCATGGTTTATTTTGTGCTGAAGGTGTCCAGCTAGCTCTATGACTGTGAGACAGTAGCCCTATGTACATGCATCAAGTCTGAGTCACTGGAACATATGAACAGGTTTATTCAACCAATACCTGGGACACTTTGTTTTTTTTGAGAAAGATACAGGCAAGAGAAGCCTGAAGAAATAACTCTACTAAGATATCAAGAAGAAACAGTGTAAAAATTCAGTATTAACTGGACCTTAAATTTACACTGTGATTGAAAATATCTCTGAAATCTGTCTGGGCAGAAAAATTCTCCTCTTTTTTTTAATTCTAACATAGTTATAATCTTGGCTCGGTGAAGTGATACTAAAGTCAAACAGTCATTCTTTGGCTTTGAAATTTAAATAGGGTTAAACAATTTTAATTATATGTGTTTGTTGAAGCAAGTTTAGTAACATTTCATAGAATCATAGAATCCTTAGAGTTGGAAGCGATCTTTTAAGTACACCTAGTGCAACTCCCCTGCAATGAACAGGGACATGCACAGCTAGATCAGGCTGCCCAGGGCCTGATCCATCCTCATCTTGAAAGTTTCCAGGGACAGGGCATCAACTACATCTCTGGACAACCTGTTCCAGTGTCTCACAACTCACAGTATAAAAGACTTTTTCCTTATATCTAAGGGAATAGACCTTAAATATAGGTATAACCTAAATTTCCATTCTTCAAGCTTGAAGCCAATTTCATAAGACTGAGATTCTTTTATTTGCAAAAAGAGAGGATCGCACTCATTTTAGTTTAAGGATCTCCATATATCAGTGTTATATCCAAAAAGATGAAGCAAAGATTGCCTTGAAACACAGATATTTTAAATGTATGATTAAGGTAGCATCAAACATGAGTATAGCATGGATTGTTTTTTGCTCACAGCAGGACAATGTTTTCATAGTATTTTTTAAGGCCATAGCTTCCGTGATTAAGTTGTTGAAATATTCACCTGAAAATTGTTGATTGTTTTTACCACTTTGTCTCTGCATCTCTGAACAGACTGGCAGAAATTTGGCTTCATTTAATAGAAGTTTTCTTAACTTCATACCTACAGATAGAATCCCTTTCTGAGTGAGTAAGTAGCTTCACGAAAGGAATTTTGATTTGAGACAAACAGGCATTTGTTTCATTTGTTGTATTACAATAAATGGGTTATAATACTGGTTATCATGTTGGCTAAAATAGTGTTACTATATTAAAGCATTACTAATGTTACTATATTTGTAAACACTTGTAAGTCCTTATGACTATCTGCAAAAAATATCTTACACAAGGAGTCCAGATCTCCACAGAGCAATTAATTCTCAATTTAAATAAATAAATAAATAAAAATTTATTGTATCTATATATATAATATATACATTTATATATATTATAAAACCTACTTTCTGAAGTTTTTGACTGTGTTAATGGGTAAAAATTACTTCTATTGTATGGGGGTAATAATAACCACTGTGGCACGCTGGTGAAAAAAATGTATGAAATTACCTCTTCTCCAGAGCTTAATAAATTATGTCCAGGCTGAAAGAGCACATGCAAGTAGTGCTATTTCCAAATATCCTTTAAAAAATGAGTGGATGGAGATAGTACAGCTTCTCACCTTTAATTGGCTGTACACTTAAATTATTAATTCAGAGAAGGGATTCTGTAGTTCAAACCCTTATTTATTTATTTATTTATGTATTATATGTCTCACAGAATGATTTATCCATATAGACGGAGAAACTAGAAAAATAAAATGCATGCAGGTTCTCCATACACAGTGTACTTTAAATATGTCTTAGGCCAGTATAAAAGTAAGAATGAACAAATTATTAGTGAAGTGTTCAGTCCTTTGAAAAGCCCAGTTTTTATTCTCATTTTGGGGGGGGGGATCATTTCTGTATTTTATACAATGACCCTTGAGTATGAATGTAAAAACAAAAATGAAAACTCTACATCAGATTTTATTATAAAAGAAACAGTAATGAAAGAAGATTTACCAATGATTTGTGCTAGAGCAAACTTTGCATTTCATAACACTTTCTAAAACAGACTTCCTTCTGTAATCTTCTAGTGAGTCTTTTCTTGAATGTTTGATAAGTCTGACACTGAGCCATGAATTTATTTGTGCACCTCGGCTGCATACCACTGATCAGGCTAGTAACAGAAGTGAATATTTATTAATTCCACAGCTCTGTACTGGACAATTTCTAATGCTACCCTGGCTTAGACCCTGAACTAACTGATCAGAATTGTTATCTCAACTGATACCGATCATTAATGCAATGTGACATGAATAGTTCATCTTTCTGTGTACACATCCAATTCTGCAAACTATATAAATTCTCACATTTTCAGAAGAATAACCTCCAGAACCATTTTTATTTTATTTAGTAATATTTTAGGTCACGAGTACCAGCTTGATATTGAGTTGCTTGGGTCACTGGCTAATCTGGTTAAGATGCCTGAGAATCTGGATTCTTTTTTCCTCTAATTCTGCAGGCAGATAGTATCTGAAATGATATCTCATTCAGAATAAAGGAATTTGCTAACATGTTAAGTTTTGGTGTACTTTTTGGAACATTTATGGTGCTTGGGAGTAGAGCCATGTGATATGATTGTTGTCTACTGAACTAGCACACAGTCATTATTAGAACAGGGATCTATATTTTCCTAAAGGAATGAAGATGATCCATAATGCAATATCTTTGCAATGAGAAGAAAGGTATTTGCATGAATACTCTGGGGGCTTGAGAGCAGTAAAGGTTGTATCTCACTTGTGTATATAGAAAATGCCAGTTCCACCATAAGACAGAAGAAAGAGTTCAGATGAACACGTGAGACACTGAACTAAGGAAGTTTTATCTCTGTAATCTTAGACAGTACAAGAGGGATGTTTCCATTGTTGTTTTTTTATGTGCAAAGATAAAATCTAGAAGAACTAAAGCCATAAGAGCAACACATGTTGAACTTCCAACTGAGCACTTATTTCTCTACCTTTTAGTAAATTCATGTGGCCTTTAGATTAACAATAATCTATGCAAAATTAAATATTTATGAAAAAAAGTTTCAATTTAAAATATCATCTGCACATTTATAATGTATGTTCACATTAGAAAGGAAGAAATGTGTTTTCAGTCAAATGGAAAAACATCAATGCTTTATTTCCTTTAAAGGGAGTAAATTCTTTCACTTAAATACAATATGCAGGAAGTTTCCAAGGGTTCCAAGATCACTTAAACAACCCTCTTTCTGACAGAATTGCCAACTTTATTTTGGATTTAAAGGAAGCAGCTACACTGTTTTCTGGAGTGTCTAATCTCTTCTAGATAGATTCCATGGAGACACATTGCAATAGTTTATTCTCTGCTTCATTGTGTTTCTTGAACAAAAGAAAGAAAGAAAGAAAAAAGAAAAAGCTATGAAACAGAGAGAAACTTCCAGGTCAGCATTGATATCTTAGAATCTGAACTCCATTTCAAACTAAGAAAAAGAACAGTCATAGTAATGTTTAACTTCAATAAAGGATATTATAGGTTTAAAGAATTATGATATGATACTGTATTTAATCTAATATTAAAAAACACAACAACAAACTTGTAAGCCTGAAGTTGAAGAGTTATTTGAACTGTAGTAGCTATAGTTTCAGCAAAAAAGATTATCAAAAGTATACATTTGAAAGACAAGAAATTTTATTAAAATTGCTTTTCAGAATACCTTTATCCTGTTATCTTCAAGATTTCACTTCTTCTATATCCAGCATCTAATGAAAAATTGAAAAGGAAGTCAAATCTACTGTAATTCTTATATTGTGAAATATCAGAACAGAGGGAGAAAAAAAAAGTAAAAAAATGTACAGTCTCTTTATGAAAAGAAATCACAACAGAAAATCACAACAAGAAATGGAGTCTATTTACAATATAACAATTTATTTAATTAATTTTATAATTATAAATAATAGTTACTTCTAAACAATAGTTACGTATCACTTTACATAAATATGTGCTGAAAACTCATTTGAAACAGACCTTTGGCATTAGTTCCTTTATAATGTTGTATTTTATCTTACAATTAATTAAACCTAAGCAAAGGTATGAAACAAAAATTCTTCCAAAAATTATTTTAAATAAATAAAATTGAATATATATTAAAATACACAGATTATTTGATAGGCTCTCACCGTACTCATTAAAATCAGTCAAGATTAATCATACTGTCTCACATACAGCTAATGTTATAGCAGATAAATATGCAAATGTGAAATTTTTACAAGAAATTACTGCTGACTCACTGCGATTAAAATAATTGTTAGTTCCCAGTAGGATAGACAATCTTGAGATAATAAATATGACTGGTCTTCTGTTAGTTAAAAGAAAGATATCTGTATATGGAAGAAGAACCATATATGAAATGCACGTAACTGAGTTTGATTTGCATTGTTCTGTTGCTTAGAACATCAGACTGGGATTCTCACTGCAGTGTTACAGTCAAGATAATAACAAATGTTCTCCTTCATCAAATGATATCAATTCTAAGAAATAAATTGTTCATCTCAAGCAAAAATTCATTTGATTTCCCGTGCCAGATACCATGTAAATATGAGCAAATATTACTTTTTCATGCATCATCTATATTAGTGATGAAACATTTAACATAAATTTGTAGTGTTTCTCATAGGAACATTTATAGATATACCCACCTGTTTTTTTTTTCTTGACAAAGATGGCAGTGGTAAGTGGTCTTATTCTGCGAAGTTGTAATCACCTGCACACATACAGATGAAAACATTGTTGCCATCCTGGTGGTAATAAAATCTGGATATGAGGATATGAGTATTATTTGAAATGCAGTGCCATAACCTCAACAGACAGCCAATACAAAGCACTAGGAAAGAAAATACAATGAAATCAATACAGAAATATTAAGTTTTCTTTTAAATATATCCTATTGACAGACAGTTCCTCTTCATCAATCATTAAAAATGGAAATGTGTTGAGGTAAAATGAAAGCTTCCATATCTAAACATATGGACTTGTGTATTCACCAAAACCCTGATTTAGTTAACAAGCTATCTTAAAGGGATCAAGTGGATCCACTGGAAAGAATTAAATATATATTTGTCCACAGGTCTAAGAAGTTAAATAAATGAATATCTGAAAAGGATACATATGTGTTAAATTGTCTTTTTGAGAGAAACTCTGATTTTTCCAGCTGAACAACCTCTGGTACGTCACTGGAATGTTTCTGGTGCTAGGCTATAATGGACAAAGTTCCCTTCTTAAGCTCTATACAGTTGTTTCACTTGGATCCTAAATTATTTAACACTTTCTTGAATTGATTCTGCTGTAACTCAATCAAGTGTGCTAAGGGGAACAAGAAGCAATATTAAAGCAAATTTGATTTTATCTACCACCCACCCCTTAATTGCTTCAGTGGCAGAAGTCTTAGCATTTAATCTTTGAAGCACTAGTTATATGTCCAAATAAGTTACAAGTTTTTAGAAACTATCCTGTGCACTTGCATTAGGAGATCTTAATACATAGCAGTGTGTTTTAAGGAGTTGCTATAGAAACAGCTCCTTAACAAAGTACATTCACTGATGGCTATAAAGAATCATAGAATCACAGAATCACAAGGTTGGAAACGACCTACAAGATCATTTAGTCCAAGTGTCTCCTCATAACCGTTGCCCCCACTAGCACTAAGCCATAAAGAGATGCAATGGTCTCAGAAAAACTACTACTAATCATACAACATTCAAAAATTACTAGGTGTTGGTTTCAAAATTCTTATTTAAGGGGCCAAGAAAACTCCCTTTTCTTCTCTTCACTCCTACTTCCCTGTTTTCCAGTCCTGAACTTCAGTTCAAACATTCTCAGATGGAACTGTGTTTGAATATTTCCTTACCTGTATTAAATTCAACAGTGACTAACAGGGAAAGACTCAATAGAAATAAACAAAACAAGTTTCTTCATTAAAAAAAAGAAAAAAGGAAAACAGAACAACACAAAAAAAAATCCCCACAAAAACAAAAACCTGTGCCACAAACTGGAAAAACAAATTGGTATCATAACAAAGTAGTAATATAATTATTGGAAGAAATGAACCTTTTGCTTTCTTTTCCTGTAGCCCATGTGATTCAGGCTTCCTGAAACCTGAAGTCCCAGCTACTTTTTGATTCACTTATTTTCTATAATTTTCCTACTAACTCAGTAGGTGGTAAAATGTGTTTCAGCCATTCACTTATTCACAATTAAATATCACCTCGTATTTAATCACCTGTGAATGGATAGAAGTCTGTACAATTAATGCTTTTAGAGTATTGCTAGAAGGAAGGGAGGAAGGAAGGAAGGAAGGAAGGAAGGAAGGAAGGAAGGAAGGAAGGAAATCATCAAATGATTTGGAATGGATGGGACTTTAAAGCCTGTCTAGTTCCAACTCCTTGCTATGGGCAGTGTGCCACTCACCAGTGGCAGGGTCCCATCCAACCTAGCATTTAACTCCAGGGATGGGGTATCCACAGCTTCTCTGGGCAGCCTGTACCTGCACCTTACCACTATCTGAGAGAAATATTTCCCCTTATCATTTATTCTGAACCCCTTCTTTTAGTTTAAAATCATTCCCCCTTTTCACTTATAGCTTGTGAAAAAGGTCTGTCTTCCACCTGTTTATAAGCTCTTTTTAATCTTGCTTCAGATTTTACTTTTACCACTGCTTTGACACATTGAGCATGTCTACAAAGTCATTGTTTGGTGCTAAATCATCTCACAGGATGGGAAACCTAAATTTAAATTCAGCCATTTTTTTCACCTCTTGCATGCCATAGGCACAGAGCCTTGAAGTAATTCCAAAGTTAAGTGACAGTTTGACTATGCAGTGATAACTGAATATACAAGATCACCAAATAAATAATTCTGATAAACAACCCTGACAGGTTTTGAGCTTAATCAGATATAGAAAGGAATATTTTAAAATAGTATATTATTTAATTTCAGACCACTAAAATTATTCTGTTATATACCAAATGAAAAAAAAGTCAGTTATTATGTCTATAATCATTACACGATTTTGAAGGTTAATTGGTAATAAAATCCTACATTTTCAAGCTGTTTCAATCATAACTACTATATCATTTTTAGAATAAAGATCATACAACTATTGAACCATAACAGACCTCCCAGTTTTTATGAAATGTGTCTCAAGAGGTCTGTTAATCTCTTCTGGGCCATCTGTCCCACTTGAATCAGAGAATATAAAGACATTCAGGATTATACAGAAAGTAGGGCAATGCATTCTGGGACATATCTAACTTAGGTAGAATCATCCAGAAGGAGCTGTTAAATTAGAATCATTGAGCAGGGCACATAAATGGCTAGAAATCTGGCTAGAAGACTTATCAAAGTGTAATTCTTTCACAGGAATTTTACCAGAGCTTGCTGGAGATACTAAGAGCAAAAGCTAAGATAATGATCAAACTTTGAATTCTCAAATCTTTATAAGAAACTGCATCCCTCATCTTTGTGCTATTTGTTTGGATAAAACAAAAAACAAACAAACAAAAAAATCATTGAAACCTTTACCCATTTATTATTATTATTTAAGTACATACTGAAAATTCCAATATAATTTACTGTGACTGTTGATCTCAACTGTTGAGATTCTGCCAGAAAAATAAATCTGGTCAACTGCTTCACAATTATTTTTTTTACTACAGGATGAACTCATGATATCAAACCTTTAAACATCCACTGAAGAAAACAACTATGCCTAACAGACTGTAGAACTACGACAATGATATTTACTAAATCTTAGTAATCATCTCATGGTATGGGCAGCTCTGTTTGTCTAGTTAGAATAAGGTCCTGAACCAGAAGCTAATTCCAGGATGGTGCCAACAAATGTACAGCAAGCTCAGCTTCTCACCAGTGTTACTGCTCTCATCAGTGGAAATCCTCACACTGTTTTTATCTGTCTTCACTCATTTCTAGAATGGTTTGCTGTTGGTTTATCAGCTCTCCCTGGGAAAGGAGAATGTAAAGACTTCTCTTTAATTGGAATCATACCTTTTGGAGCAGCTCTTAGCTGTTGATGGGGAGCTACACTTTTTATCAGGTTTAGCAATTCAACAAAGAAAAATCTTTTCAGAGCACATCAGTGACAGTGATTTTAAAATGCTGTATGTGTATATGCCTCTCTTTGAATACCCTATCTCTCTGCAAGCAATACTGACAACAAGGGAAAAGTACTTTTCATTATTTTACTCTAAATATCAAAAGTTGGCTGTCATCTTTTTCCATTTCAACTTAGTATAAATAATCAGCTAGTCAAAGAGCAAGAACTGCCTTAAGCCCAATATAAAAGTTTTGGAATAGTCAGAGGAGAGAAGAGTCTAAGCTTCAGATGTTATTACTCCCTGATAATATACAACATTGTTATGTTAAGCCACTGGGTTGACTAGACTGAAATCAGACAATGCACCTTGCTTTCAAGCACACCATGTTAGAAGATGAATTTCAGACTTCAGCATTCCTAATCCCTGAAACTTCTAAGTGCAGTGAGGTTAAAATATCATTTTGCACTCCATTTATTAAAAGCCATATAATGTTTAGCATGTATATTGGAACTCTACACAAAGCCATAAAAAATATTTAAATACATACTTTGTTCAAAATCACCCATACAGTCCTGCACCTTGAATACTTTGTAAAACTCTCCATAGTATCAGATACACCGGTGACAGAGCTCCCAATATAATTTTCCCAAAGTATGTGCTTCCCATTATCTGAATAGTACACATATACAAATGGAGAAAAGACTTTTTAGTTATGATAAGACAGAGTTTTTTTGCAAATATAGGAATATATGGGTTTTGATCTTGGTACTGAACAATTTATCTAACCAGTAAGTAAGCAAAATGGGAGGATTCTCACTGATGAGAAGACAGAAGATGAAAATAATTTCAAACATTAAAAAACCCCTGAAATTGCATTGAATTGCTGTGGCTCATTGAGATGCCACATATGAGCTAAGCTGATATAACAGACCTATTTTGTACTCTCATATCATGGTGACTGCAAAGTAAAACTTAACCAAAATAAACTACTTTCATTACTTGCTTTACTTCTCATTTGCAAGGGATTAAGTATCCACATGAAGTAAATTATAGTAGTGGTATATCAATTATATGTCTGCATCTGTTTATCCTGCCCATAGACCTAATATACAGGTAAGAATTATTCACATTCTCCTCTTTGAAGGCTTTACAGAAGTATGCTTGTTATTCCTTACTTTATTCCTACAACATTATCTCTTTTTGCTTTATTTTTTAATCATAACCATGATTTTTATTTTCCTGACATTACCATCTGGAAAACTGAAATAGTTACCTCCAGATAAAAGAGCAGCCATGCCTTTTGTCCAAAGAATACCATTAAAAGAGAAAGAAAAATATAGGGGAGGTTTGTTATTTAATTTAATAATTCGATGTCAGTAGGTAGCTGAGATTTCCTCAGGCATTCCACCTGGGTGAGGATATTCTTTTACTACACCAGAGCCCTTCAGCCATATTCCTTCTGTACCTCAATTCATTACCTGTAATCTACAGGTCACTATGGTCGCTGGTAATCTCCTGAGGCATCAGTCATAGAGCTGGAGACAGTGGCTAGTGATTCTGTTTATGTGTTTCCTTGTCCTAAGGGATTTGTTATACAACTTAGAGATGAAGGGAGGCAATAGTACATTCTAAGGTCAAAAGAGACTGGATGACAGCATTGAGGGCTCAGCTTTCAGATCTCATCTTGCAAACAGTCAGTGTACCTTACTTCACCTACGATTTATTTAAAGATAATCTGCCAGAAGTTTAGGACTAAAATTAAATTTCTGTGGGTGTCAGGATGCTCTGGATGCATTCACAATCCTCAGGGCAGTACTGGCACTGTCAGCAGCAGTTGTCTGTTCCCACACTGCTGGACTTCATCTCATCAGGCAGGAAAGGATATGTCAACCTTATTTAAGATGAAGATGACTAGGTTCCTAAATATGAGTGTGATGGGTTAACATTTTTGTACATTAAAATTTAATGAATCTGGCATATTCTTGGCATATTTTAGAGTGACTGGACAAGGATGCTTTTTGCTGAAGACTACTGCAGAGAATGTTCTTCTGTATGAAATCTCTAGTGACTTCTGGAGCAGTGTAGACTACTATTCAAACCATCAGAAAAAGGGGAAGTAGCTTCAAATAAAAGTGATAGCTACACCTAATGTGCCTACTCTGATGTAAGAGTGATGGATTGTCTTATGTAGCCAGCTTTCAGACAAAGCCAATACACACTGAAGTTAGAATTCCTGAAGAAGATGTGCTTCTAGTTCTATTTCCTGACAGTTTGTCATGGGGAACATGAACCTGGCCTTGAAAAAAAAAGATAGCGCAAAACCTCTGTTTCTTGTGCTATACTCGAAGGTCTCTATGACTCCCAGAATATATGGACTACAGCCAGAAGTAGGAGGAGACGACAGACCTGTGCCTTAGTGCCAGTTTTCAGTGTTTCTAGCATTATGGGGATTACATACTAGGTTCAACGAGACTCCCAACACTTCCTGAGCTTTCTACAGACATCTGCAGTCATCAAGTTACTGTGAAGCCAGTAGTTCTGTTGCACCAAGAGTTCTGAGAGCAGCTGACCATGCTGGCCAGCAAGGGTCAGAAGGGAAACACTCTTGCAAATGCTTTTAGATAGCAGTGTACCTGCAACTATAAACCCAGGTTTTTAAGGACACCTCAGTACAATTTTTTATTTTTTTTTCCATAGATCTCATTATTAGGTACCTTATAGTTCTAAAATATTCATTTCAATGATTTCATAGACTCTGAATAAACTGGCTATATAAAACATTTATAGCTAATAACTGTCAAATAATTTCATGGCTTGAGTAGAAGAAGATAAGTAAAACACAAGAAAATAGCTCGGGTTTCTGCTCTCCTTTATCTTGAAAATCTATCTTAGCCTGAAAAAAGAGTTGATTTTTTAAAATGTATTTATTATTATTTATTCCTGTGTAAAACAATCCACAATCCTCTTTTAAGGGAATAAAATAACAGACCTGAAACAAATATCCTATTTTTTTCCCGCTCATCTGGAAAAAAATTTACTCAGAATAAAAATCCCTTTCATTTGTGTGGGAAACTAGCAACATAGTAGCAAAGAAAGGAAGATACTCATTCCTTCTGTGGCACAAAGAAATCTGGAGAGTGTCAGGAAGTTTCAAGCTTCCACGAAACTTCCACTCAGCTCTTTTGCTGCCCTCTTTGTAACTGACAATTATCAAACAGTTTCAATCGACCTCTGGCTGTCGCTAACCCATGTGATACCTCCTCAGTTCCCTTACCTTCCGGAATGGTTGAAAGTGCCCCAGGGGAGTTGTAGCAGCAGTAAAAGAACTGATTACTATGCAATTCAAAGTATTTTTAAATGTATGCCTAACAGATAAAATGACTAATCCACTGGTGTACCAGTGATCATCCTAAATTAGGAGAATACAAATTTCAGTTGTACTACCAAAGGGAAGCTAACCTGTACACCATACTAACTCTTATGAAGTTTGGGGTTTTTGTTTGTTTGTTTGTTTGTTTTTGTTTGTTTGTTTGTTTTTGCCAAGCATGTAAATCAGTCAAGAGTGTCTGAATATTTTAGAGATTTTTATTGTCTTTGTTTTCCCCATCTTTTCTTGCTTCCTTAAGACAGTTCCTGGATGCCCTGCCTTAAGGTAATAAAAAGTATAACATGTCTATATTTCTCCTGTACATTACAGTGAAAGATCTAATTTCACAGTTTCTACTGTCTGAAGTATTTTTTTTTTTTTTCTATGCAGCTCGAGATGGCAATGCTGATAAATAGCTAGTGCGTTCAACAGGGACAGATTTTACTTGGTGAACTGCTACAATTGATTTGGAGTCCTAACCTTTACTCCACTTACTCTGTTTCCCACTCTACCACCTGCAGCCCTATAAACAGAAAAGACTTACATGATGGAAGCCATCTGTACAGTAACTCATCCCATCAGAGTGCTGAAGAGCTGTTCTGCTTAAGTGTTATCAATGTCTTCCAAGTTACTGTGTATTTTTCTTATTGCTAAAAACAATCCCAGGCTTTCTTTTTGGCAAATTAGTAAGGAATTCAAGTAGCAGATGTTCAAATCATTTTTTATTATTTCCATATTGAATTTCCATACGGATACCAAGATAAAGATATGTTTCTAGGTCTTTGTGCTACGTGTAGCAGTTCAATCATCTCTGCCCTATAGGCAGTAACTGTGATATAAGGAAACAACTGGCAATATACTATCTGAAAATCTATGTTATTTTTATTACATTTTGCCTTCCTGGAAAATGCCAGAAACAACTTCTGATTTTTACTCTGCTATATTCCCTACAAAGAATGAATGAATACTGTAGGAAATACCTGAATAATTGCTTACATGTTACTGCTGAAAAAACTTCCTTCAGTCAAAAATCTACCTAATGTTCTAGAAATAGAAGCTTCCACCTTGACATTCGTGAGTATAAATTCAGCATAGAAAAGTTTCTCCTGAAATTATGAATGAAGTTGTACATCAGTATAAAATCTATTGGATTTGTAGAACTATAAATCTTTTTGATAACATTGTTCTCCTCCTCCTTTCATATATTGAGGCATACATACAGACTTCTCATTATAATATTTTCCAAAATAAATTATTTTAAGTACATTCGTATTGTGGTTGTATTAAGAAATTAAATAGTGTCAAGGAAGATTTTCAGACAATTGATTGCAATAATCTATAATGGTAATAATTAGCACATACTCAAGCATATTGTTGGCAGGTGTTGATGAAGATTTTCACATTAATTCTGAGTCAAAGCATAGGAGTTAGAACCTTCCTGGAACTGTTACCAATAAACAATTCGAATTCAGACAACATTTTTTTTAGTAATTGATACTCTACAAGCGCAAACAAAATGTTTTCTATCCCAGCTAGATTCAGCAGCCCTACTCAGGTGTTATTGTCTCCACCTTGTTTATAAGCTTTCTTATCATCATTTCTTTCAGACCTGAATTTATCACATGGTACTAGGTGAACCAATCCTTCTAATCCCTGTAAAACTCAATGTACAGAAAATTAAATGGCCATAAAATCACAGAATCACAGAATCACAGAATCACATAATTGTAGGGGTTGGAAGGGACCTCCAGAGATCATCGAGTCCAACCCCCCTGCCAAAGCAGGTTCCCTACAGCAGGTATGAAATGAATGCTTCACAGATGTCTGAATGGCGTCTGACATGGAAGTGTCTATAAAGCAAAGGTGTGGAAATGTCAGCAGTTTACAGGCTGGTTCAGCCTGGTTTCGTGACGAGCGGGACAGAGAGATTTTGCAAAATCTGTGCCCCCAGAAAAGGGAAACAGGGGACTCCAAATAATTAAAAACAGTGGCAACGATCTGAGGAGAAACAAACTAATTTACAAAATAGAGTATCAGAATGCAAGATAACACACCATAATACAATACAGTTAGAATTGGAGCTAATAGATCAAATATAATGAGAGAGTGTCTGAAAGATGGATAGGCCTCACCAGAACACTGAGGTGAGATGCGCAGTATGGTTGATCTCCTTTCTAACTGCAAAGTCCCCTGGGGTACTTAGTTCTTCTTCTTCTTCTGAACAGGTGCCCTGAACTGGAGTATTAATAATTTAACTCCCAGTGCAATACATGATGTTATGATGTTGAATATTGGTACCCAAAAATCATAAAAACCATGACAGGAATTGAATTCCTTCACATGGAAAAAACATCACCCATTGACATTCATCAATACTTGCTGAACTCTTCTGGAGACTAAGCAGTGGATGTGAGCACAATCAAAGTTGGACTTCATGGGCAATAGTTTCCAAACAGTAATGCCATCATAGCAGCTGTGGAAAAGCAGGTCATCTATGCCCTTCTGGATTTTTATGAGTGTGGAATGTATTCATCACTGGTGAAAATATGCAGCTAATGATGATGACTACATTGCAAAGTAACGTTTTGTAGGTGAGAATTTGCTCTAATAATGTTATTGTGCTCTTCGTAGTCTCTGAGGAAATAAACAGAGGCATTACTTTTGGACAGATCTATAAATCTTTGTACGTTCTTTCTGTAAAGTTTTGTTTGTACTCTTCATTTATTTAAGGAATTTTTTTTTCTTTATACAGTAGACTAACTGAGGAAAAAAGTTCAAAGGAAACTGTGTAAGGAAAGTCTAGAAAAGCACTGTCCTCTTCACTGACAATTTTGACTTTTAGTATACAGAAAAAGAGTAAAAAAGTATAGAGACTTTTAGTACAGAGAAAAAAAACGTGCAGTTATCCACATATACAAAATGGAAAACCTGACAATTTTTAAATTTTGTTTTAGTCTATGCACAAACTATTTTTCTTGTTTAGTATCTGACCACAGGGAACTAGAAGAAGTAGCTGTTGTGGTCAACCACAATAAGATCAGCACCCAACTAACTTTCAGCAGTAAGGCACACAGTTGCTGTAAGAAGCATAAAACTAGCTGAAAAAGGAGATGATTTTTCTATACCGTGTCAGCTTATCTGAAGCAGGCATACCAGGAGGCTAGATTAAATGTCTTGAAGTTCCTGTGGCTGTTTTTATTATTTCTTGATCTTGTTTTATCAACTTGTTTGTGTTTTTTTTTTAATCAAGATTTTTTTCTTTTGTTTTGTTTATAAATAACGTTAATTCCTTCTTATTCTGCCCTTGTTAGCTAGTGTGAGTAGTTGGTCTCTATCCTCTTATAACATTCCTTTTTTGTGTTTGTAGATAGTTATTATGATTCCCCAGTGGTCAGTACGTTTGGGTATTGAGCATCTGCTCAAGAGATTATTGATGATGTGGACAGTACCAGAATAATAGCACAATGCACTGTTAAGCCATTCTGGGACCAGGACTGTCACTGTGTAAAAAATCAGAGACACCTACAAAATGGAAAGTTCGTATCATGAACACAAAGAAGGTGTATTTCTTCATGTGTAAGTAAATTAAGCCTTTGCAAAGCAAGAGGAATTATTTATTAAAAGAATAGAAAAATATGATAATTATTTAAAATAAAACAGTTCAGCCTGGAGAAGAGAAAGCTCCTGGAAGACCTGGTAGTTGCCTTTCAATATATTAAGGGAGGGTCTATAAGAAAGAAGAGAACAGACTTTTTAGCAGGGTCAGTTGTGATAGAACAAGGGGAAATGATTTCAAACTGAAGAAGAGATTTAGACTGAATATAATGAAGATGTTTTTTTACATTAAGTGTGGTGAAGCACAGCAACAGGTTGCCCAGAGAGGTGGTGAATGCCTCATTAGAGACATTCAAGGTCAGGCTGGACCAGACTGAGCAATCTAATCTAGTAGCAGGTATCCCTGTTTATTACATGAGAGCTGGACCTTTAAGGCTCAACTTTAAGAGTTTCTTCCAACTCAACCGATTATAGGATTCTATGATTCTACAATTTTCTGCATATATATTTGTTCATTATATTTTCACGGTGTCTCAAAGCATCACATAAAGCTTTATGTTTGTTCCCAGACATTTTGTTCTGAATTCCTATGAGATTTTGACATTTCTATGATACCTTCCATGCATGAGAAGAAAATATTACGAAGCCTGACAGGTGTTGACAAGCAAAACACTCACTAATGAAGCATGGTATTAATTATAAAGTTTGTATCCTTTGTTTTGATCCTTGATTTGTCTCAGAGTAATTTTCAGGTAAAAAGCATTTTCTGTTCAAGTCCACAAGAAAAAAAGAGAGAGAGAGAGAGAGAGAGAGAGAGAGAGAGAGAGAAAATGTTTTGGACAAGATTATAGAAAAAAACTGAAGATGAGTTAAGGCTAAAATATCCTGATTTACAGATCGTTTATTTTTTATTTAATAATTAATGCCAGCTGCACCAGTGTGCTTAAATCCTCCACAAATAAGAAATAATTAAATTAACAACACTAAAAAAGTTAAATAATATCTTAATCAGTGAGAATATTTCAGTGGGAAACATGGGGAATAAAAACAGAAGAAAACAGGCCTTTGAACTTCCTGAAGTTTGACTGAAAGACACATTCACACAGATGCAAATACTACTGCTCTTGAAGAGTTTTGTATTGCAATATATAAAATATACATATAATCACTGCATCTACCAGCAAAGTAATGTAATTACATTACAAAAAGTAATGTTTATACAGTTTGTCCTTATATTTTTTCCCTTTTTCTTCAGTTCCCAACAATGTTCTGGATTAGAGAGTATCCTTAAGGAGGGTACAGTAAAAATAAAAGCACTTCTACTTCTAAAATGGAATGTTTAGATGAATATTTTCTATTATAAGTCAGCAATATATATTAAAGTGAAATTATTATCTCTTTTCCTTTCTCATTCAGCCTGCAAATTCCTTCCGTGATCTGTGATAAAGATGTGATTGAATGCTGAATATTGTTGCACTGTGTTTATGTACTGCTGGAACACTGTGGTAATTTCTTATCCTGTGTAAAATCTAATGGCAGATTAGAGCCAGAGTACTGAGAGCCTTCCAATTTGAAGGCATGGAGTGGGCCAACTGGCACAGTACTTATGAAAGGAGCATTCATACCAGGCATATTGCTAAGCTGCCCACTGTGAATGAAAGAAAGAGAGACAAGCAAAGTGTTATTGAAGCAAAGCCTAGAAAAAAGGCCATCAAAGAAATGTAACAATGAAAGGCTGCTGTCAGAGTAGGATCACTAAAACTGGAAGGCTTGTAGCAAGCTTGGCAGGTAGACAAATACTGTTGCAGATCATGGCAGCAGGACAAGCTATCAGGATACTATACCTAGTTGGCAAAGTTTTACAATTTTTACAAATTCAGTTGGTGTGGATTAGGAACCCTGCAGAGAAATGATTAGCAGCTATAAGTATAGTTTAGCCAGCAGGAAGTTGAACTGAAAATCTACTAGCCTCTAAAACTTTGTCTTTTCCTCCCACCCACTGTCACGGAAGAGGCCTTCATAACGTAAATATTTTGATGTTTCATTTGGATATATCAGTCCAGAAGAAAATTTCTTCTTTCTTCCCAATTATGAGAGAATTATCTCTGCAGTGGAAAAGGAAAGTGCAGGTGTCCGTCTTTCATCATCTGCAGTACCTGATTCAAGAAAAATCTTGGAATCAAGACCGTTCAAGTTTCTGTGGAAATATTATAACAAAGAAAGAAAGAGATCTATCCAAGATCTCTTCAATTTTGCCTACTTTCTTGTAGATAGACTAGAAATCCAACTTGTAAGCCTAGAGATCTCCTGGGAAGAGATAACAATTCACAATGAATCTCACTGAAGTCTTATGTCCATGTTTTAGCATGGACTCTTTAACACTCGAAGTTTAGCTTTTCTTTATGACAGAAACTTCAGCAATTTCTAGTTTTCTACAGTTTTTTAACTACCTACTGCAGTTTCAGATTTGAGGGACAGGCATGTCCTCTGCATTACTTCCTCACCAAGGAGTATGGCTTTTTTTTGCATCAAAGCTGTGGATCACAGCATAATCCTACTCCCATTTGGCATTGGTGCTTTTTGGAACTCTCCAGTGCTGTATGATGGAAAGGGAGAATACAAGAAAACAGAATCATTCATCTTGTAGTGAGTGATCCTTTTTAAATTCTCAGGGACAACTCATGGTAGTATGTATATATCATATCAAAGTCAACTGCTAAAAATAATTTTATTTATACATTTAATTATTAATTTATTTGCTTTATTAGCATGACTCACCCAGACAAACTGTCATGGTTATCTATGTGATCTGTAGTAGCAGTACAGTATCTGTACTATTTATAGTTTTTTATTATTTCATGAGGCACATCGACTGTATTGCCTGTCTTTGGCTTATGACTTAGCTCATATAATAAAAGATCAGTTCAGAAATAAATGAATAGAAACCAGTGTATGTTCAGACGAGTATTTATTTTACCACCTGCCTTTCCGATTGCTCTGAATTGCAATTGAGGACAGCTGTGTATAGACTTTTATCTTGGATCTTTGCTTTACAGTTGAGCTACAGTTGTAATCTCTTTTATCTATCAAACTTATAACTATCTAGCTATGTTTTCTGCCTTTTACTACCTACTAATAAATATAAAGTTATTCTACATACTCTGATATATTTCCGACTCATTCTGTAGGAGAGTATCATCTTTCCACACAATCACTGAATACATTGTTGTGAGTGGGAATAGTGCTGAAATAACAGAGAAAATGGCAAAGTGTTCTACAACACCCACTTCTTATCTCCACTTCCTGACACTCTTAAGCATTATTCATTCTCAATCTGACTTCATTTTATTTTAGAGTATAATGGATATTCTTGTTATAACTGTTCAGCTAATGACGTAGTTCAGCCTCGTTAAGACAGATCCTGATTCAATCTTACTTCCCATACAACAACCGACATCAGCATCTTTGGAATCTAAAAGGTGGCTACAATACGGATAGCTTGAAGTCCTCATGTCATATCATATCATGTACCCATGATATTTTGTTTTAGGGATTTTTTCCCCATGTTTTTGTATGTGGAAGGATGTGGGTATTTTGTTTTGCTTTGTTGTTGCTGGCTTTTTTTCCCCTACAAGTAATAAATAGTTCACTGGCTTCAGTGAGTGGATAACTATCATGGTTTCTTTTTTTCTAGCAATGCAATTTCCTTATTCACATTAATTCAGAATAACATTCCAAAATAGTACTTGAAGATGTTTTTTTTTTACATAAATGTGTATTTCTGAACAACTTACTTTCTGCAGAATACACAATAACATTCTGTTCTTTTTTTTCAAGACTGTCTAGAAGTACTCTTCAGTATTATTCACCATTGAGAAACTGAGATTAACTTTGGATCCAAAATACTATGCTCCATCTCAAGTATTAGATTTTCAGTTACTTTGGTGTTTTTTATTCTCCTCATTTGGGAAGAGATCCTCTGGAAAATTCTGTTAAATTACTCCCCTTCCCTTCCCTTCCCTTCCCTTCCCTTCCCTTCCCTTCCCTTCCCTTCCCTTCCCTT
>NW_024884142.1:30372492-30374670 GCF_019232065.1 Centrocercus urophasianus
TTCCCTTCCCTTCCCTTCCCTTCCCTTCCCTTCCCTTCCCTTCCCTTTTCCTTTTCCTTTTCCTTTTCCGAAGTGGGTCATGAGGGTCTCCTTCTGTTGGCTGAGGGATGAAAAATCCTCATCTTCCTTGAAAAGGGTTGTAGTTTTTCTCCCTGTTAACTTTTGACCATTTGGTAGGACATCCCTCTAAACCAGTTTCTTCTAGCCTTCCCTTCCCTTCCATCTAATCACTGTGGACATCTAATCACTTCCCTACCAAATGTCTCTGGGCTGTTCTCAAACCTTATCGGTATGGCCTTCATTCCCCTCATTATCCCAGACCGAGTATCTCCCATCCCTTATTTTTCTATCAAGCTCTACATTCTTACTTCTATAATTACCTCTATAAACTAACTATCCCTCTTCACCTCCCTTATTCTCGCCACTGTGAAGCCTTGTTGCCTTTTCACTTTCACTTATGGGCCCCTTCTCATCTTTCACTTCATCCCCTCCTCCCTTCCTCCCAATCTTCCAAATTTCTTTCCAACCTTCTAAAGAATATTTTCTTGATCTTGTATTAAGAGAGACTTAACAGAGGTAGCTGCTCTCCTTTGTCCTGTGCTTAAATAATAAATTGTTTAACTAACTATAATCATTATAACTGTAATCAATAATCATTTGCATTTATGTAATATTATCCTCTTTCATTTGATCATATTTTGTACAGCGTTAGCAGCTTTATCGTATTTAACTTTTTTACACCAAAGAAAAAAATGAGCTACAAATAGAGGGCTGCATGATGCACTCAGTGTAGACATAATTAGATATGGAAGTTAAAAGCCAAGATTCAAGCAGGAGAAGATACTTGTGAAGGCTGAAGCTGCCGTAAACTTGATAAGAAAGGAAGAGGGGAATTTTAAATTGAGATTACTGGTAGGGTAGCTGTTTGTTTCCATAGTGGCATACTGTACCTTCAAATTCCAGGAGTCCTTGACGAAAAACCGTTCTCATTCCCTAATGTTTTATAGGAAAAGTGGAGCCCCTTGGAATAGTTTTCAAGCAGAAATCCATCATCATGACAACACTGGAGAAAGAAGGGGGAAAAATCCTTTCTGGTAGGGAAATAAAGACATCTTAAGCTTGACTTCAAAAGCTCTCTACAGCAAACAGTAGCTGTGGAGATACTGTTTCATCTTTGCCTCTGGGATATTATTAAGCCTTTCTAGTAGCTCTAACTGCGGGAGAAGGGATTACAGAAGTTGCTGCTGTGTAGCTGCCTGACATACAAATATCTGGAAAAGCACAGATCACGTTTTTTGTAGAAGGGCCACTTATTAGACAGCACCACAAGCTTAACCTAAAATGAATAGCACAGCATACTGTCTAGCTGCACACTAACAAAAACTTGCAAGACCTTCACAATTCACATCGGTCTTTTAAGTGCTTTGGGAGAATATTCAGGCTCCCGGCTCCCCTTTTGTCATGGCTGTGTATACAGAGATTGATGCCAATTGAGTCTGTGCTTCTTTGGAGCAGAGAACCGTGCCATGCCATTCACTCTGCTTCACTTAAGGCTGTGTCAGCATTTCCATGACAAATCCTTACTTTCAAAGGTTTGCAGCTTAATCGTAACAAATTCTGCAATTGGCTAAAATGACACACGCAGTTCCAGTGTTAAAAGCTTTGTGTGTGTGTGCAGGAGAAACAGAGAAACAAATGATTTCAGGTGCTTCTATTTATTTCAAGCTACTGCTTTGGCCTGGTGATGGCTTTGTGTTTTAAAATGGCTAATGCAGTCAACGTTCCTAATTGTTAGTTGACTGTTCCTTTTCAAAGGGAAAAAAAAAAAAAAAAAAAAAAAAAAAAAAAAAAAAAGAAGAAGAGAAAACAAAAATAAAAACACGTTTCTTCAATGTTTTCCATCAGGTTGCTAAGAGTTTTGAAAGGTTAATTTAGTGAATGAGGGGTTGGAAACCAAATTGCAAAGTAGTGGAAACTGATTTAGAAACAGTTGCTCTCAGAAAAAGTCCTGAGTTTCAGTTTGTTAATCCTAACAAACCAGGCCTCCACACTGATAAGTCTCAGGCATTGGATAGCACGTTCAGTCCTTACCATCTGCTGCATTCTGTCAAGTCTTAACTACTTGAACCGAAAAGCAGATTTTGTTTTTAAAAATATTAGCAAGAAAAAAAAAAAGGT
>NW_024884142.1:30374770-30414579 GCF_019232065.1 Centrocercus urophasianus
AAGAAGGAAAAAGGAAAATCACCTCCTGTAAATACTGATAAGACAGAATGAGAAGTTCTAAGGTTCTAGGGATGGAAAGCTGGGCAGAAGTTGCAACACATTCCAGGTCAGGGCTGGGCTCTTAATCATCACAGAATGCCTATGGAAAAGAAAGCATGTGATTGAGTGTGGGATTAAACGTAAATTGATACTTTTCCACAACTGTAAGTCAAATACTGATGCTGTCATTCTAATTCTCAGGGAACTGCTCTCTGCTACTTGCAATACTCACAAACAAAACTATTTCTATGAACTTGAGTGGAATCCAACACACTTCTCTTTCATCTCAGATGCAGTCTTACACAAAGGGCTTATACGGCCAGCTTGCTCAGCTTTTTTATTCTATGACTGAAGCAAGAATGTGATTCTGCCCAAATTCAAGTCCTCTGTTAAAATGAATCTTGCAGGATTCACTCAAAACCTTCCTCACTTTTAATTTGCAAAAATTGTGTGAGGCTAGACAGAGTCTGCATAGCACTTCAATACCACATGTGAATGTAGACTTTCAAAGAAAGATTTTAAGTTGTATTTCCTGTTACTTTTCTTATTTTAAAAAAAATGGCATATATAATGAATATAATAATGAAATATGAATATATATATTTCTTCTAGGTTATGAATATATATATTTCTTCTAGGTAACTATGAAAATCTACTTAATACTTAGGATTTTTTTTATCTTATGTGAATATACAATTTGATTTTAGAAAAGATAATAGATGAAAACATCATAAATACATAAGGCTTTGAGAAGTAAATTTGATTACATGGAGAATACTGACACCTATTTAATTAAGTAAAGCGTAAGTAACTTGGAAAATTGAATTCTGAATGATTTAGTAACTAGAAGTGAAAGAGGTTCTATAAATACTTGTTTGCAAAGTAGATTCGAAGTTCCACTTTGAAGAATTTACAATTAGCCTTAGTATGTTCCCTCAAACATATCTCTTTAAATAAGAGACAATTCTGATGAATAATATATACAAATTATAAATGGATAAGAAATCTTACATCAGGAGAAGAAACAGAGAAAATTACTCTGGACAGTAAGCTGGATCATTTGAGTGACTATGAAATAATGTGAAATGAGGGAAAAAAATATATGAAGTAGAGAGCATTGATCCTGTGAAAAATTGGTCCATGTTATGCTTTTTCTTGCCTTAAACCACTTCTACTCTGTAAAAATTAAATGACTGACACAATGACATTAGGCCCAGTGGAATTTGAGCCAAGCATGTCTCTTATGAATGCAAATTTGAAGGAATAAGATCATTGAGCTCACCCTCCTGCTTCCCTTGAGCTTTCTGTTTAGTTTGGTAAGATGCAACATGGGTCGTCCATGTAACCTGCTTAACTTTACTATAGTTAGGTTAGTGAACGCTATCACCTGTTGCAGTTTTAGTTCACTTTACTTCTGATGCAAGAGGCAGTATACAATGATAATTATTGCTACCAGTAATAATTAAAAAGCACATGTAGTGAGGTAAAAGCATCTATGCTGTTAAGAAGTGATTGAAATACAGACATCTGATAATGCTCACATAGTGCTAGACTGTTAGAAATAAGAATATATATGTTACCATGCAAGTTGCTATGTTACAACACTGCTGCTTTTCCACATATCTATCATGGAATTCTCTGCTTCTTGTTTGGTACAAACTACAGAAATGACTATCCCTAGATTTTACTACAATCACAATGCTGCAAATTAAAATCTCTTTGGTAGTTGTAAAAGTGGGAAAATTGCAAGCAAATTATTTCAAATCAAGCTACAGCACTATTGAGAAGCAGGGAAGGAAAGGCACAATTTGTAGCACATCTCTACTCCATCAGCTCTTGAAAGGCATTACAGTATCTATATAGGGGCCATCTCAGGGGGAAACGGCCCTCGAATCTTCTATTTTCAGGAATCTCGTATAAACGGGCTTTCTGATTTCAGCACCTGCTTATGGATTTTTTTTTCAGATTTTAGAGAACGAACAAGAGTCACACTGAATGTCTATGATCCAAAGATGAGGTACACTGAAATCTGATTTTTTTTTCTTGTGACTATGCTTTCACTATCCCAAATTTTCCTCTGTACTCCTTTTCTTTCTGTTCTCCCTCCTTTCTCTCTGTGCTTGCCCATATATTTCATAGCGTAACTATGGGCTGAAGGTGTAGTATCCAGAAAGGAGTGCCTTCAAAGAAGATACATTTTAATTATTGGCCTCATATCAGATCTAACGAAGTAAATCCAGATACAGCTATGACACAAGATATCAGTCCAGAAGCGTAAACATCCCATCCGTATATGCAGTCCATGAGTCTGTATATGATTTAGTAATAACTTAAAGATCTCATAACACTTCTAAGACAAATGAGGTACAAATATAGAATACATGTGAAGACAAGGAAAAGTCCTTTAGGCATTGCCAAAGTAACACATTGTAGAAAATTAATTTTCATGCTTGAGCTGTCAACAAAAAATATATCACTATGTAGAAATTCTATGAAAACTATAACCATTTCCTTTATAACAATATGTGCTGTAAAATGAAACTTGTATAAATACTTTAGATACAAGTACAGACTTTATTTCTCCTCTCAGGAAAAAAAAATTACCTGGTGTAAATTACACATCATGATACGATGAAAAATCCTGTATTTTAAAATCACTGTGGTATCAGATTGTTCAATAAGGTCAAAACTTAAACAAGTCTATATTGCTGAATTATGCTTCATAAATTTCAGAGAAAGTGAAATTCTATCAAGTTATATAGTAATTTGAGTAAAGAAAACAAACACTTAAAAATTTTACTACTTTGTTACATGAATAGGATTTTTCTCTTTTTTATTTTTCAATATGGATAAGTGAATGAAAGTACAATAAAATGTAACTATTTGAAATCCTTTATACTTATATTGTTTTATAAAATCCCATTTATTTCTGATTTTATTTTAAGATAAACTAAAAATATAATTAAATCATCTCTAACAAAACCAACTATGATATATTTCAATAATTATCAAAACAGAATATTATTAAATTTACAAAATATGTAAATTTTGTGATTATTTGCTATAAATATACACATATATATAAAATACTTTTCTTGAAAATGTATTTTCTCATAACAAAGGTAAATAAAAGTTGATATCTAACTGTAACTTGTTTGTCAGTCAGATATGGCAGTAGATAACTTCTGATTATCTGTGAACTTCATAAACCTTATTGCTGGACTGTGGTGCTAGCACATCTGTAAAGTACTGAAGTGCTGGAAAACTTCTATAACATCAGATGTGCTCTGTTTTCTGATGTGTTTTCCCCCGTACTTTTAAGATTAGGCTTTAAGAACCTTTTAAGACATGGTACCAAGAGACATAAAGTTAATTACCAAAATGATTTACTATTCTATATAACTTAAAAATATGTCTATCTCAATAAATCAAATATTAACCATTTTTCCTTTGAATAAGCTTCCTTCATATAAATACTAATAAGTGCTATTCCACATGAACAGCATCATTATAAAGACAGCTGGTTCATTTCCTTCTATGTGCCTTTTTTTTTTTTTTTTCAAATTTCAGGCACAGAATGAATTATATGACTTACATATTTTAAACTGCACTAAGAGCAAAATAAATAAATTATCTAATTTTTACACCATTTTTCAGTTTAGGAAATGTCAACAGATTTTGCAGTAACATGAAGCTTCATTAATGAACAATTTTCACTTCATTTTCTGTGAATCACATGCACACACATGAAAACAAATTAGATTTTTTGGAAACATGATCATTGTCTGAAATTGTTAAGCAGTTTCAGTATCCATATATTCAAACAAGAAAAAAAAAAACATCAATAATGAGTACTAGTACTATTGGACACTTCAAATAATCAGCTTGTGCAATTTTGAGTAGCAGCTCTCTAACAGTTACAAAAGATGCATGATTTGTCTGTTTTGTATCTAGATTAATTTCTCTTTTCCCAGTTTTCACAATTATCAGTTTCAATATGCTGGAATGACTGCAAAATCTGCTCCTTTGGCAGGCACTCCAGTCAGGTACAGTTGTTCACCACAGTGCTCTTCGCAAACAAGAAGAAAGGGTTGTGAGCACAGATCAAGTGAATAAATCTGGAATGAGGAACAAATATAAGTATAGATCTGGGATAAAACTGAGCTGTCAAAGCAAATTTAGATGTAGATTAGTCGAGATTAAGCACTAGAGTGAAGTTCCTGAGTCCCTTCTTAATTCGTGACATTGATGAATGTCCACAAGTAAGTCACTTCCCATTTGAGCTGCCATATCTTTTAGTGATCCTGACCTCCTTTGTGAAGTGCTTTTTAAATCTATACTAAGTTAAGATGAGGTGCTATTATGAGCACAATGACTACGTAAGCAAAAATGACTGACCTTGTCACTCATCTTTATCTGTTAACATGTAGAGTTGGAGCAACTAGAATCTATTTCACCTATAGAAGACACATGGACGCTGATTTCCTGTATTTTATACAGACATCTTAAGTCCAAAACATCCAAAATTCTTTAGAATTTTAATATCTGATTAGGCAGCTACAGTAAATGAAGCAAAAACTCTTGGGCTAGTGACTTCATGAAGGATAGAACAACAAAATCACAGATAATTCAGATAAATTTCAGTGAGAAACAAAACAAAACAAAATAAAAATCTTACAAAATTTGGAAGAAGAACTTGCTTAGAAGTTACTGAAGCAAAGAGGGAGACAAAGACCAAAGATTTTGAGTTAGCATTAATCACACATTAAAGAAGTTCAAATTAAAATTCTAACATACCACATTTTCATTGTTTCTTTAAAGTGAAAGAAAATCTTTAAACCAGCACTCAGTCAAAAATATTTCAAAACATATAGGTACAGAAATTGGTTCGGAAATATTTACAGACATTTATACTGTTCTATTACTATATCTGATGCCTCTGAAGATTGAAAAAAAAATCATTTAAATACAGAGAAAATAAAAACATGATGCTATCATCATAAAGAGAAAGAAAGGACAAGAGCTGCAAAGCAAAGCTGATGGATCAAAATCATGAATCTTGTAACATCAACATATATGAAGATTTCCATTTTTAATTTACTTTCAAATAAGTATTTCCTAATAAATGCACAAATCTTCAAGAAGTGTTTATTGTACTTTCTGTTATTTTTATTAATTGCAGAAAATGCAAGCCAGGGTGATCAGATTTGAGTACATGCTGTTTTGGGGGATGTGGGGACTATTCTAAAATTCTAATTATTCCATCTTCGTAATGCTTAATAACTTTGTAAAAGATTTTTTTAATCTGGTGTTCTCCACAGGTCCTACCTGTGGCACAACTGCAAAATCCTGTTAGTGTGTGCTTCAGAAATCAGCAAAACATATTTTTGTCATTCTCTGTGTGGCACTGATTATTGAAACACACTGAATGGACCTGTGATTCCACGTAACCCTTTAAAGACCTGTTTAATTTAGTGGCAAGACCTATACTTCCTCAGGAAGAAGGGACAGACTACTTGGGGAGATTACAAGGAGGTTGCTAAAGTATGCAGGAAGGAAGTTAGGAAGGCAAAAGCCCAACTTGAACACAGATTGGCCACTGCAGTAAAAGAGAATAAGAAATCCTTTTACAAATATATCAGTGGTAAGAGAAGAACCAAGGAGAATTTCCATCCTTTACTTGATGTAGTGGGAATGCGATCACTGAGGATAAGGAGAAGGCTGAGGTCCTCAACACCTTTAATAGACAGATCAGTTATCCTCAGGATGCTTTACACCCTGATCTGGAAGTCTGGGATGCCACGCAGAATACACCCCCAGTGATTCAGGTGGAAACAGAGAGCTCCTCTTCCATCTGGACTGTCACAAGTCCATGGGACTGGATGGGCTCCATTCTAGGGTGCTGAGGGAGCTGGTGGGGGTGATTGCCGAGCCACTCTTGGCCATCTACCAGCACTCCTGGTTAACTGGAGAGGTCCCAGGGTACAGGAGGTTTGCCGGTGCGACTCCCATCTACAATAAGGGCTGTAAGGAGGGTCCAGGGAACTACAGGCCTGTTAGCCTGACCTTGGTACCAGGGAAAATTACGAAGCAAATCATCTTGGTTGAGATCACACAGCATGTGCTTGGTGTCCAGGGCATCAGGCCCACTCAGCACAGATTCATGAAAGACAGGTCATGTTTGACCAACCTCGTCTCCTTCCACAGCTGGGTGACCAGACTGGTAGATGAGGGAAGGGTTGTTGATGCAGTCTACCTAGACTTCTGCAAAGCCTCTGAAATGGTCTCTCACAGTATCCTCCTGGGGAAACTGGCTACCCGTGGCCTGGACAGGTATACCCTTCTTTGGGTAAGGAACTAGCTAGAGGGCCGTGCCCAATGGGTAGGGGTTAATGGAGCTAAGTCCATCTGGTGACCTGTTTCAAGTGATGTCCCCCAGGGGTTGGTACTAGAGCCCATGTTGTTTAATATCTTTATTGATGACCTAGATGAGGGGATTGAGCGTACCCTCAATAAGTTTGCAGATGACACCAAGTTGGAGGTGGTAGCCTGGTACCCTGCCTGAGGATAGGGAGGCCCTTCAGAGGGATCCAATAATCTGGATAGCTGGGCTGAGGTGAATGGGAAGAGGTTAAACAAGGCCAAGTGCCGTGTCCTGCTCTTTGGCCACAATAACCCCATGCAGACCTACAGGCTAGGAGCTGAGGGGCTGGATGACTGTGAAAAGGAAAGAGACCTGGGTGTGTTGGCTGATACTTGGATGAACGTGAGCCAACAGTGTGCCCAGGTGGCCAAGAGGGCCAATGGCATCCTGGTCTGCATTAGAAATAGTGTGGCCAGCAGAAGCAGGGAGGTGATCATCAACCTCTACTCAGCACTGGTGAGGCTGCATGTCGAGTACTGTGTTCAGTTTTGCATCCCTCACTACAAAAAAGACATTGAGGTCCTGGAACGTGTCCAGAGAAGGGCAATGAAACTGGTGAGGGATCTGGAGCACAAGTCTTATGAGGAGCGGCTGGGGGAGCTGGGGTTGTTTAGTCTCGTTACAAGGAGGCTCAGAGGAGACCTCATTGCATTCTACAGTTTCCTGAAAGGAGGTTGTGATGAAGAGGGTCTGGCCTCCTCCCATGCAGCAAACAGGACTCAAGGAAATGGCCACAATTTGTGCCAGGGGAGGTTTAGATTAGACATAAGGAAAAAAATTTTCTCTCAGAGAGTGTCCAGGCAGTGGAATGGCCTGCCAAGAGAGATGGTGGAGTTGCCGTCCCTGGCAGTGTTCAAGAGGCATCTGGATGAGGAGCTATGAGATATAGTTTAGTAGCTTGTGGTAGCAATGGCAGTGGGAAGACAGTTGGACTAGATGATCTTGTAGGTCCTTTCCAACCTTGTGATTCTATGAGTCTATGATTCTATGATTGACTTCAAGTGTTAGCCCCCTGTTGTTTGCTGCCATGGCTTCTGTACCAGGTATGCTTTTCCAAATTAATATCTCTTTTTAACTAAAATGAATTTCAGTGCCACAAATAAGACAAAGGACAGTATTTCACCTCACAGATTTTTACTCAACAAATTTCATGTGAACTATGAAACATGTGTTCACCTTTACTTAATCAGCTTTGGATACATTTAAAAAAAAAATCATACCTTTGAAACAATTGAAAGATGATTTCCCTTTTTTCTGAATTTCTCATTAACTATAATACATCTTGCATTTTCATTTGAAAAATAGATGTAATAATATGTATATGAGATAATACAAATAAGAGATATTCCAAATTCAGCATTGTTTAGGTCTAATGCTAATAATTCAGTACATATTTTAGTTCTTACAGGCTCAGAATGAGTGCCAAGCACTCTCTGCTATGTGTGTTGGTGGGCTTACGTAACCATGTACAATTACTCGTATGACTGCTCTCTTTACAATATGACAGATTTGCACTCGGAAAGCTATGAAGAAATAAAATAAGGTATCTTATCTTTATCAACAACATAGACATTGAGATCAAGTGTATCCTCAGCAAATCTGAAGAAAATACTTAGCTGGTACGCTAAAAGGAAGTGAAGCGAATCTGGACAAGCATGAAAAATGGGCTCGCGAGAATCTAATGAGTTCAACAAAGCCAAGTAAAGGTGTTTCACCTAGGTCAGGGTAATCCCAGGTATGTTTACAGATGGTGAAGAACTCACTGAGCAGCCCTGCAGAGAGAGACATGGGGGTTCTGAAGTACAATAAGTTGGACATTAGCCAACAAAGTGCTCTTGCACCCTGGAAGGCCAACAGCATCCTGGGCTACATCAAAAGAGAGGTGGCCAGCAGGAAGAGAGAGGGAATTGTCCCCCTTTGCTCAGTCCATGCAAGGCCCCATCTGAGGTACTGTGTCCAAGCCTGGGGCCCCCAGTACAGGAAGAATGTGGAGTTGTTGGAGGTGGACCGGAGAAGGAGCATGAAGATGATCGAAGGGCTGGAGCACCTCTCATGTGAAGGAAGGCTGGGGGAGCTGGGCTGGCTTAGCTTGGAGAATTGAAGGTCCCTTGGAGTCCTCATTGTAACCTTTCAGTACTTGAACGGAGCTTATGAGTAGGAAGGAGAAAAATTTTTATACGATCTGAATGTGATAGAACAAAAAGAAACAGTTTTAAACAAATGAAGGGAGATTTAAATTATCTGTTTGGATCAAAATTCTTTACTCAGAGGTTGGTGAGGTACTGGCAATGCTGCCCACAGAAACTGTGGATACTCCATCTTTGGAGCCGTTCGTGATCAGGTTGGATGGAATCCTGAGAAGCCTGATCCACTGACTGGCAATGCTGCTCAAGCCTGGGAGTTGAAATAAGATGATCTTTAAGGTCTCTTCCAATCTAACCCATTCTATGATTCTATCATAAGGTATTAATAATGAATAATTTTCTGTTTAGCTGTAACTTGTCACACTTGTCCATACATACTTTGTACTTGAAGACATTAAAACATTAACAAAATGAAAACCTACAACACGTGTTACGCATTGCACACCTTTTCTTTCTTCCTTTCCTCTTGGCTCTTGGAACTTTTGGAAGTGCCTATGCAGGAGAAGCATAAATGTCTTCTGCAGCATTTTGCTGAGCCCCAGTCACTACCTGTGGAAGAATATAATCTGACGCTGACATCAAATCTCCTTCTTCAAGGATATAAAAATTGAAAGCAGAATACTAAATATCAGTGTTTTAAAATACAAAAACCCACTAAGATAACTGTTCTTAGTGTTTTTTCTCCGTAGTATCCTGGCAGATGTTGCAATTTTTTGACAACCTTAGTGCATTTTGTTTTCAGAAGTTAAAATTAGGCTATAAAGAGTGATATGCTCTTTCATGAAACAATAACTTTACAGCTGTAGATATTCTGGGGCAAGTAGCAGGATCAGAATGAGTAAAACAGCGTAGCTTTGAACGTTGTATGCCTTTGCTTTTTAAAATGATTGAATACAAATGAATGGTTCTTGAGAAAGGAAGACAACAGAAAGACCAAGGAACGGGATTGAGGAAAGATCAGTATGAATGCTTAATGTACTTAAATTTAAAAAATATCAAGAACAATAACAAGAACAAAATTGAAAGAGAGAAATGATAATTCAGTCTGAAAAATAGTGAGTCCTTTATTTTCAGTACGTCCTTTCAAATTTTATCTAGGTCATTGTGCGCTGGGGACCAAGTATTAATGCCAGCAAAATGTATGGAAAGGCAATGAAATTAGCCCACAGACAAATTTTAAGAGTTGTTAGCCCTAACTGGTTCTAACAACTACTGACTAGCTCACATCCCTGAGAAGACTGATTGAGACATTTAAAATTCCCAAAATGAATGTATACATCCACAGAATAAAACTGTCTCTTACAACAAATAGCATCTTTGTGAGAAGAAAGTGAAGAATTATGCATTTATTATTATCAGTAACAATAATCATTTCCATCAGAATCTGTAGTCCTTGGTTCTTGTTAATATTAATATCTACTATCCTTTTTCTTCTCACTTCTACTTTCCTCAGTTCCATCTTCATTCTGTTGCTCAGAAAAAGGCCATTCACTCTGATCCTGTATTCAACTCCCCTCACTCCTCCACTGACCCCCAGCTTTCCTCCAACTGCTCCTTCTCCCTCCTTTTACCAACCTTCTCAATATCCTCTTACTTTCTTCAGATGTTTTCTTCGGACTGTAGACATTCTCTGAATCTCTACCTTTTTTAAGCCAAAACAAACCCAGCAGACAATGGAAGATCTGCCTTGGTACTCTTTGATTCTCTGGCTGTTACATGATTCAAAACTCCTGAATTCTTTCATTTTATTTCAGCTTACTTAAAGAACAGGACATTTTTTCCCCCCCCACAAAAACAAAACAACAACAAAAACCTTGGGGCACTAGAAAAATACATTAAACATTTACCTACTGGTCAATTCTTTCCAGAAAAGATCTTTCCAGAAAAGAAAACCAAACCAAACCAAAACAAAACTTGTATATTTAGTGAAAATCATTTTTTAAGATTCAAAGCTATAACTATTTAATTCATTTATTTGAATAATCTTGCATTGATAGTTAAAAGATAAATTAGAGAACTTTTAAGATGTAAAGATCATTATGAATGCTTCATGTTCTGTTAGAATCATACTGAGTGGCAGTGAGCTGTTGACTGATTCACAAAAACAAAAAGATTTTGCATCAAGGAGCTGATTTACCAAAAGAAATAACATTCAAAGCAGAGCCAAAATGTAATCAAGTGGAAATTTCTATACATTATAAGGATATCCAAGATCTTCTTTTTAATTTTATTATCTTCAGCAACAATGATGGTTAGCATAGCAAATGTTCTCCCTCCTTACTTCAGTTTTCTGTCAGCTATTCATTTGATTATAACCACCAGCAGAAAGTTTATTTGGGAGTGGCAGTGGCTCATTTTTGAGAAATATGAAACAGGTTGGAAAAACATTAATAAAACTGGGGAAGAAAACAGTCTATGATGTCAACACAACCTTCAAATCCATGGACCACATTTATTAAAAAAATAAATATACACTTATGTCACGCTCTTGTCATTAACATTTAATGTGCAAAGAGTGGGCGCACATTGTATATTTAATTAAAACAAAAAATTATGACTTCCATCTGCACATGCAGACCTGGGAAGGGACTTAAGGTGCACGCAAATTTACATCTGGTATTCAAATAATGGTGGGGGGGATATTTTGACCATATCAGGTATCACATCATTCCTCTAGTGTAGAATAAATACGATACCTTTTTATTAATGCATGAAGACATTTTCAATATTTGAGGTTTCTCAGGCACTTGTGCAGAGTTTAAATCATATGGAGGAGCACAGCTTTCAAAGTTCAGGAGTTTTCAGTCATTTACTTTGCTTATTTGTATTTTATTATTTTGGTTCCTTTGGAAACACAAAAAGAATATTTTTTTTTTTTTTTCAGCACTGCTCTTTCTCTAATTCTTTTGTTCTACATTTGCTGTAAATGGGACCATGATAAATCTGTACAAAAGTATGCAAACTCCTTAACCGTATGCTACTTTTACAGCAGTTCACTTGTAGAAATGTTTTTTTGTCAATCAAATCCTTCTCCTTTTGGCTTGTCACTCCACTTGTTCACACTGAGGCTAATCCTGGTGCTGTTGCTCTGCAGCCACTGGGGCCACCATCTGCTCTTTGCCCTAGTCAGGCCTTTAATCAAACAGTGAGTAAATCCTTCATGACTGGGAAGGATTTCCTGGGCACTAGCCAAATGGCAACATGCTTGGTCTGCGTGGAGTCCTCTATGAAACACTGGGAAATAATGTGCCTTCTCAACATCTTCACCTGAAGGTAAAAAGATTTCTCAGGGCAAAAATCAATCTCTCTTGACCATCCTAGTAGTGAGCAAGGAATTTTCAGTTTCAAAATGAAGTTCTCAAGTGGACTTCATACAGATGAGACTGAGAAAGATTAATCACATCCAAGAAGATGTTTGTTTTGTATTACAATGAACACCTTTCAGTCCCATCAGAAATATATCTACTGAGAAGGGATAAAAGTGACCTGAAAAGACACTGATTCAGAATTTTTTTCTTGATAACATGTGAACTAGCTTAAAAAACTGAGTAGCTGAAAGAGCAAGTCCAAAATGCCAGATGGATCCAGGCTTTGTGGCAAAGGAAGGGAGCCACTAAACTAACACAATTTTCTTCTTCTGTGAAGTGGATGACTGAGCAGAATGAGCCTCTAATGGAGGCACTTAATGGTACAATTTGTGCTGAGCCCAGCAAAATTGCATTTGATATTGCTGGAGTAAGACACTGTTGTTGAGTAAGCATGACAGCTGGGCCTTAAAATATCTGTAGAACATGACAGAATTGCTGAACTAACAAGATGCTGAGCCAGTATAATGAGTAGAATGTAGTAAAAATAAGGCAATAAATGTGTGGTGAAGACAGCTGTATATGAAAGAAAGGGGAAGGAATGTCTCTCAGCCAAAGAAATTTCTTCTCATCTCTATTGTTTGGATTGAAGTAGATTCAGCAGAACAGCAATACAGACTGGACAGATGAGAAAAGAAGCGCCCTGTGGCTCAGAGCATCATATGGAGGTAAAACACAACTCAGAAATTATCAAGGTGGGATCTGCAGAAGAGATTCAGTATTGCACATGCCAGGGGATGAGAATCATCTGTTGCAACAGTGAGAACTTTCTCCATGTAGCTTTAACATACGTGAATCTCCTGTGATATGAATGTAACCTCTAATTGCCAGTGGAGGAATTTAGCAGACCTTAGTATTTTGGGAAAAATTAGAGGTTTGGGTAGAACAGCATTTGTCATAATGAGAATGCTATGTTGCTGATAAGTGTGTCCTACTGAATTTACAATAAATACCTGCTGCCATTTATATTGTTTCAATAATTACAGGACCAGTGATAACAAATAGGTACAAAGAAAGGGAGGTAGATAGACAGACACACATACATTGTATATAGATTCAGTGCCATGTTTAGATTATCATTTTCTCATTGTTCTGTTGCTAAAATTGCTTGTAGTCATTAGTTGGCTTTGGTTGTTCCACAGTTAAATATTGCTGACTCATAGTTATACTTGCTGTTGCTCTTCTTGCACCTAGTGGAATTACTATACATTATCAGTCAACATAATATACTAAAACCATTATACATGGCCCCTAAGAAGCTAATTTTCTTCCTCATTGGAAAATGTTGTGGTTGTACTCCACTAAATATAGATTATTTGTATTAACCACCTAATTTTTATACTTGCATCTTTAGGAAACATCAAGGGGGTAGGGTATTGCTACATAAATTATTTCATATTGCTAACTATTAGCCTAGTTTCTGATATACACACTCCAGGAGAACTAGCAAAAGTATTAAATCACTCTATCAACTAACAGAAATGCTTGTTTATGTTTCAGAGAATAGCATGGATTAGAAACCATTCCTAGGTGGCAGATTGGAAGTCATCATCATTTTCTGACATGAGGAGAGTTCAGTTGCAGAGTCATAGACTGCACTGTGTCTATTGGCTTCAGGAACAAAGAACAAAACCTAGCTCATTTTATATAATACACGCAGCCTTATGAATCTTTATTACTGATGTCCATTAAATTTTTGAACACAGTTCTACACCTTGTAGTAAGACTTCCATTAGAGTATCTGATGTTCCATGAAATGAATCTTCTGGAAAAATTCCAATCAATAATGGAATTTTGTATATGTTAAAAATCTACAGAATTTAGAGAATTATTGATTCCTTATAAGGCCATAGAATATCTTACAGTATAATATAATTCTATATCACATTCAGCATACACCAATAATTGTAAAAAGAATATTTTGCCATTCTTTTCTTCATTATTAAACTGTTACATTTTCATCTATGAGATTTAATGTTTTCCATTACAGAGAACATCATCATTTTTTCACTCTTTAACAGATTGTTTTTCATTTCTATCTTACTCTGATTTTTAATAAAAAGCAGAAAAGATTTTGAAAAACAACACATTGAGCTCTCTTTTCAAGCATAAGCAGAATGTTTACACTTGAATTAAAGGAGAAAAAAAGCATTTGTCAGCATATTTAATTTAAGTTTATGAATGTAAGTAATTAAGCTTAAGTCTAGACTCAGAATTACCTTTTTCTCCACTCTCTTCAGGTTTTAATTGGATCATATTTTTATGTTTTCACAGAATATCTCTCACATGTTGCTAGCTATTTTAACAAATATATATAGAAAGGGAAAGACAGCTTTTCTCTATCACTTCCTATTTTTTTTTTCCCTCAAAATCTTAAAGAACAATTTAGCATTTTAAGGACTCTTATTTCTGAGACAAATTTTCAAAAAGAAGAGCGGAAGATCCACATATCTCTGTAACAAAGTTAATTGTTCTCTTGTGGAGTATGTCGCTGAAATGAGAAATGTGATAAGAAGACTATGGAGTAAAGTTCCAAGGGCTGGCATGAATGCTCAATTCTGTCAGCAAAGGTTTGAAAATACTTTGGGTCTCAGATATGTTAATTATATAATATCATTTCCTAAATCAAAATATACCAGATTGGAAATACAGAAAGCTGCAGTCTCCCCCTCTTCCAAGGAAAAGACATTTCAGCTAGCGGCCATGTTGACAACAGCTGTTCCTGCTGTGTATGAGTCCTCCTCTCTCCCTTTAAAGAGAGCGATATTAATGTCTGTGCTTAGCTAGTGTTGAGATATCTGTATTCAGAAAAGGACCTATTCCATGTTTCGTCACTTCCATGAGAGCAACTCTCGACGCAGAACCGATGCATCCTGATCTTACAGTGCGTATTTTAAGGCAATATGCTAAATAGGTAAAAGTCTGACATTGACACCAAAAGCAGTAATGATTCCTAGAAGGTGAATACAAATACACTTAATAATAAGCCTGAATAACAGAAAAATATGGTATAGATATACAAAAACTATTTGCAATAACAATAATGAATAGTGACAATTTTAACAGTTATAAATTTTGGGGGGTTTTTTTGTTTGTTTTCCTCATCAAGAGATAGAGTCAGTCCATATTTTCAACATGAAATCTGCAAATATAAGTGTTTGGAACTTCACTGTTTTTTAATAAAACAATGATGCCAAGAAAACAAAAATACCACCTATAGCTGAATTTTCAATTAAACATTGATTGTGTGATGCAAGACAAAATCATAAAAACACAGAAAGTTTATTTTAGGGGTTTAGTTTCCTGTTTAGCCAAAATTAGTGTGAACATTTCACTTCCATCTCACAAAAATAAAAAGCAGGCTGTATACCAAGAAAGTCAATTTTGTAATTCTTCATTTTTCTTTAAATAGACCAACTAAATGAGAAAACGAGTGCTACTAAAATATGACTGCAGAATTTAATCTTCCTCTGCTTTTCATCTTCTTTCTGAAGGTTCAGTGAAAACCTGCGTCACTGCCAAATTCTGCTATGTGTAATGTTTTATTTTCTCAGTTCTTTCCAAACTTGTGCATTGACCTTAAAACCTGTGATCATTTATGAGACTGTTCTTTGCTTTCAACTTCATACAAAATGACTGGTGATGTCACTTGGTCAGCATAAGGTTTAATCTTCAACCACTGCACACTGTTAAAATTACGATGATGCTAACTGTAGATCTATTTATATATTAGCAGGAGGCTGGAAGCCAAACTAAATACCTTTCTAGTACATTCAAAGTCACCATAGGTGTTATTTATGCTATTTCTGTTCTTAATATCTTTGCCAAAAATAAAAAATAAAAATGATAAAAAATAATAATAATAATTAAAAAACAAAAACAAAACAGTCAAACACAGTTGTCATCCAAAAATAAAACACCAATGAGATCTTCTTTCTGTGGGTTTTAAGATCATTCTGCTACCCAGCAGAGGGTCACTGTTCTTTTCTACCCCCTGTGCCTTTCCAGATTTACTGGAAATCTGTTCAAGATTGAGTATATCTTACTACTCTAAAAACTGCTGCTAAATTCTGAGTTAAAGATTCACTTCTCTCTCTTTTTTCCTTGAATAGAACAGAACCAAGAAGAACCTATCCAAGTTTCCTAGCCATCAGCAGAAAATTGGTTGAATGCTTTCTTATTGCTCATCCTTCAGACAAGTTCACTAGTTCGGAAAACATCTTGGGACCAATTCATGTCAGTGTGTCTGTACTGCTTCTTTCATTAGCACGAAGAATCTCAAAGTAATTTAAGATGACGATCTGATTATTAATAAAGAACAGCACCAGACACAGGTCAAACATATCTGCCTTGTATTTTTCTTCCTTTTGTTATATCACAATATTAAATAGCAATGTGAAAAGAGAAATCAACTTTGCAACTAGTAAGGGAGTTGTCTATCTACCTATTTACTTCGTGCCAACCTAATCATATCACAGCATAGGGCAGTTTGAATGCTCATGTAAACATACTCATGTAACTTATTAGAAAAAAAATTATTTTCATTTACATTCACTCAGGTTACTTTCTGTCTTCACAGTAAATTTGGATATATAAAAAAACTCACAAATTCACTTACTGGGAATTTTACTAGAAGTTCAGTAGCTGAAATATAATCACTGAAGTTTCATTCATTTTTATTCATTTGTTTTTTATTCATTTTCTTTTTCTTTCTGTATTAGTACAGCAGCTCACACTCAGTAGATTACTAGGGTCTGCTCAGCTCCACCAAAACAAAGAGCAGGCCTTCAGATTGTCACTGGACAATGGTGTGCCGTTAAGGGTAGAGACTCAATACTTTGAGAAAAAGAAATATGAAGCACTTTAATTCTTTTGATTTCTACTTCAGAGACACATCTGACAAAAGAAATTTGCATCAGGCTTTTTATAAAATATTATCCTACTGCTGAGCCACTCAACTAAGTGCCCTTCAATCATTTGCATCTCTCCCCTCCCTTCTCCATTCCTCTCTAGCACAAACATTCACCTGCTTTTGTCCTCATGTTTTTGCTGTCAAATGTATAGCTTTTAACTGGAAAGGCAGTGCTTTTTTGTTCTTATAATGCCTCACCCAGTAAATCTAAAAGGATGTTCCCTTTGAACTGCTACCTGCTGAATTGTATATAATGCAGACAGTATTTTTTTCTCTGCCTCATCTTCCTCTTTCATCCCAAAAGAGAAGAAATGCTGAAGAGGCAACAGAGTTCAGAAAGGCAGTATTTGTCTTTGACTAGACATTCAGTGAACACTGTATCTAGTAGCCCCTCACATCCCTGCTTTCATGACCTCTCTAACCTCCAAACAATTGATTCCTTTATACTCTCCATGCAAACAAACATACCATGCATATTGTGAAGCTTATCAATATTCCTATTATTTAAACAATCTCTTTGTTTTCTAGCACTGTAGCATCCACTTTGTGATGCTGGTTAGAAGGAGTCCTTTGGTTTTGTAAAATAGTTGGTGATTTTGGTTTAGTCACTTAGGAAATGTAAGATATCTTCTCAGGTCTTGCAGGTAAATCATTGACATATTCAGGCTGAATTATGAAAAGATACAAATCTGATACAAATCAGATTGAATATTAAAAAAAATTATTCACCAAAGTGGTGGTGCACCTAAATGTGCAGTCAAATCTGAGTTAAAAGCCACTCCCATGTATACTGAAATGAGATTAAAAGAACTTTCTTTTCCATTATTATTCATAGTGATTGTTACATACATAAAAGTTAAGTGAAGCAAAGAATGAACAAACACTCCTACATTCTCACATGCTCTTGTAAAATATTGTGACTGATCAAACTTCATTCCCATCACTGCCTCAGTTTCTCATTATACCTTGTGATCTTGGAAAAGGTCCTTCAACAAGCACCTGAAGGACCACATGATCTTTCTGAATACCCTTATACTACACACACACACAAACACACACACGTAGTTTCTTTTGAAATTAATGCCTCCTGGAGAGCACAACAACATTATGTGACAGAGCAAATTCTCAGCCACAAAACCCTTTTTCAACACAATCACTACCGTTAGCTATGCATTTTTACCAGTGATGGACAAGAATCTAGATACAGTGCTCATAGAAGTCTGCATGGCTATACAAAACAAGACTTGTCTTTCACATGTCTGTCACCACTACTGAAACATACCAGCCAGCATTCACTATGCTTATCCACTGTTTGGTCCCCATAAATGTTCAGAACACATCAATGAATGTCAGTGGGTGTCATTTTTCTGCATGGAGGAATTTAGTGAAAAAGCTTTGCTCCAAAAACACTTCCTTACCAGACATCATTTTGTCAGGCTTCCCCTGAGATCTGTCACATTGCCACCAAATGTAATGAATGATTGGCAGGAAGGTACTACCTCTACTGCTGTACCACCATTATCAGCCTCTGATGTTTTAGGCAAATATAATAAAATAGGATGCATAACTTTCGGAGCAGCCATTGTATACTTAACCTCTTAGTCACACTCAAATCCTGTTTAGTGTACAAGTAGAACTGAATTTATTCATCTTCATACTATATTTTAATAAATATCCTTTCTTTTACAACACTATCACATAAATTAGTTTCAAAAGATATTAAGTAAAATTTTATAAAAAGATTATTTACACAAATATAAAGCCCTTTTTTCTTGACAAAACTTTGGGCAGCTCTAACTGTTCGTAGAGAAAAATGGCGAGGCTGATTCTTCATGGTTGTAGGTATTAAAACCAGGTTGGGAAAACAACCAAGCAAATGAATAAAATCACTGAGGGGGCATCAAAATATGATAGCACCAGATGCCACAATTACTCACTTTTGCAGCCAATGGCTGGAAATAAGTAAGAACATTGCAAGATTATCAGTAATAATCAGCGTGTTGCCTGGCGGCTATATTGTAAAACACTAAAGAAGCAGTTATTCTAAACCAACAGAACAATGAAATCTCCACAAAGTTTTTAAAATATCACAGATAAATTAAGCTATGTTTATTTATTTATTTATTCATTTTTCCAAGATCAGTTGATTTTTAGAGACTTAGAGCAAGAAATGAAGCCTAAAATTTCCCTCTGCCACCTATAAAAGGACTATTTTAACCACGAAGTTGTTGAATCATCCCTCTTTCACTTCCTCCCCTTTTTATTCTTGATGTTTTATTCTAGTACAATGTCCACTTCAGTTACATTATTTTTAAAGTGAAAATGCTCGAAAGTGAGTTTAAATAGTCTTTAAAATGGGATTTAAATTAGGATTTACTGTAGACTTTGACTATCCCAGGCTACCCATAACATATTTCTTCCTACTTAGGGCAAAGTGTAGGAAATGCAGCTTTGAATTATTTCGAGCAGACTGATGCCAAAATCTTCTGAATCTGAAATTAATGCTCTAAATAACTGCTGACTGCTGTACAAACAGTGTGGAAACACATTACATCTTACAAAAAAATGGCAACTGTGACTGAATTCTGTGTGTGGTTACAACATACTTACTGGATTGAGTTCTTCCAGAGTTCCTGGTAAATTTTCATCTAATGTCTAGAACCAAACCAGACTATAACACTACAACAATATCCAGACTTCTTAACAGGATGGCACTCTTGGGCAGCTACAAACAAACAAAGTAGTTTTTGAGGAACAGTTCTACTGTAAAGTAAGTCATTTTCAGACTTAAAATGTTTTCAGAACAACAACAACAACAACAAATAAAATAAACAAAGTCATCTCAACTGAATGAATGACGAAGTTGAGTTATGGTGCCCAAATTCCATTTGACTTCCTCTTGAGAAACTACAACTCTTTCTGAAGTTATACATGAACTCCTGACTGCAGAAAATAGAAAAACACCCCTGCTACTTTAACTCCCCTTACAGATGTAAATAAAATGTAGACACAGATTTCTACTTCCTTCCATTTCAAAACCAGATGTGGAAGAATAAGACCACCTACAAAATATGCTCAGGATCTGTAACAATTTTGCAGTTAATGCTTTTATCCAGACATGAGTGAACTTCATGCCCTCCCCACGCTTTTCTCATCTGCTCAGCGAAGTGCGGATTAAGAAAACATGTCATTGCTGTAAATTGATCTTGAACTTCCCTGTTTCACATCTAGGTCTTGCAAAAATACTTACAGTCTTAACTATCGCTGTAATAGACTTGGGTAGGAAAGAACATTGATTTAGCAGCCAAAATCCCGTGATCTTTTTTCTAGAGTGTACCTGGATTAATTTCATGGAAGTTAAAGATGTAAGTCTTGATTTTCATTAATGAAATAAAAAACAAAATTTGGCCAAGAATATTTCTAAATTTATGACCTTAGTAGATTGGTTCAGGCCCTCTTTGGGCTTTAGTCACAAAATAACACACAGCATTGTTCAAATTGATGCGACAAGGGCAGCTTTAAGAATTACATTTCAGACCTCAGTACAGAAAATACAAGTTATTGTGCATGAGGGATCCCTTATTTCACTGAAGCTGCTAAAAATATAAAAGGAACTAAATATGCTCACACTAAAATTACCTCCATAAGCACATTTAAACAAGATGTGCACAATGCAGTTGAAGTGAAAAATAAAGTACAGAAAATATCTGCTCTGACTTCATGCACATCTCTCCCTGGGTGATTTTGAAGACTCAAGACTTCAGAAGCTTAAAAAAATATCTATGACAGAGTCAGCTGATGTTAATTCTATAAATACAAACTATAAATACGGTATCTGCCACTAGGAATAAAATTATACTGCCCTGAGCACTAACAGAGTGATACTACCATCAAAAGAATTTTATATGTCATAAGCAGTTATTACTAACCATCAGAACGAGAAAAAATTGTTGTTTTTCTTTTTAATAAGTTTTGTATTGGTGAGCAACAAAATTAGTAGCCATCTCTCAGTTCAACTACTACTACAAATATTTTTTTATTTATCTGAAAAGTGTCTAAAATAGTTAAACAAAACAAAAATTTCAACATTGCAATTTCAGTGTTTGAGGTGGGAGAGGACATCTTCATGTCATCTGGTTCAACCTCTTTGAATGTTTGGTAATGCTTGTGATGGTTTTGGGCATAACAACTTATCTGCATATTCAGTAGAAAGATAAAACTGCTTAAAAATATTATCTGACATGGAAGTTAACTACAGTTTTCCATGTCTTTACTTTTTGGCTCTTTTTCCTGTCAAAACATGCAAACTGTCCAGAGCAATGGTCCATAGTCTGTGATGATTCTTGAACAGTGACTGAGACAAATTTGGAATCTTAACTGAGAATTGAATTTTCATATCAGGTTAGGATTTAATTTATCTGAATAGATTTATGTTTTACTTTTCTACAGCCTTCCTGCCTGTATGTATGGGAACATTACACTTACTCCCCCTAAACCATGCTTTGCAATCTATAAAAGAGAACATAGCTATTTTCCTTTATAAAGAACATGAAAATGAAGTGTTAAATGGGTAAGAAAAAAAAAAGAAAAAAAAAAAAGGAAGTTATCTGGAGGACAGCCTCTGCTTGGAAATGGCTATGTGTCCATCAATGAGTGGTGAGCAATTAATTTGTGAGAGAACAACTACGTAGTGCTAAGCAGCCTACAAGGTTAAACTACAAGCATTCCCTTCAAGTAGAGAAGCTTAAATGAAGGTATAGAAGGCATCCATTTTCTGATCAGTCATGATGATACAGGACTATTCATTACTCTTAAACTTTGAATATGTAATCTGTATTATCTATGTAAGATACCTAATAGCATTGTTTCTTGTTCTTGCTATTTGGTTTAGATTCTAGTTCATGGTATTTTAGTATGTGTTCTAGTGAGTTAGAATACAGAATTCTTAATAAGGAAATGGAAAATTATTCTATGCAAAATAATATCAAATTAGTCATTTAAGAGAAATTCTAAGACTAAAAGTCTTAGCCTAATGAGTGGCTTGAGTTCGTGTGGACAGAGAGATAATAAAAGATGAGGCAGCAGAGGACAGTCTTCATTCTGTACATGTTAATTTCATGATGCTTCCAATAATTTCATTTGACAAAGAGAGCACATTTTCTTTTTTTTTCTAGCTTCTATTTTTCTTCTCCCATTCCAAAACTTTGGCTTGCAATTTATTTATTCATTTATTTATTTAAAATGAACATCATCTGTTCATGTTCTATGGATGATTACAGTGTATAAAGCCCTGATCCTACAGGTTCTTATATGTGTGAAAAATTTCAAGTGGATGAGCAGAATTAAAATTTTGCAGAAGTATTTATAGGAATAAGGCCGGTTGGTAGTAACTGCTTGTGGAAAAGAAGCTCTTTTCTGACAGGTAACTTCTTGTGTGGTTACAGCCTTGTTAGCTCACTCCTGAAAAACACTTCTTGGGTTCTGGTCTGTGCATGTCTTCAGTTTTGGGAAATAGAAAGTGAAATTTTAGGTCCTTAGAAAAGACAATAAACATGATATGCACAATCAAGGACATTTCCTTTCTTTACTGATAGAAAAGGTAAGCAAAAATATTAAGCAAAATAACTTTCCTTTCCAGACTTGCACTGACACAGTGAAGAGTAGGAGCTAAAAATCAGATATCAAAGAACAAATCTCCATAATTTTGATGTAAATAAACTCTTAAAATAAATATTTAAGATACAGTTTTTTTTGTTTTGTTTTGTTGTTTTTTTGTTTTTTTTTAAATCATTTAGATTAAAAAATTGTCTAATGGTCTGTAGCCAGGTATCTTACATGTAGATTGACTATGGGCTGTAAATGTTACAAGAACACACGTGATGTCAAACTAAACCTCAGCCATAATGGACTTGCATTTAGACCATCATCCCTGCATTCATGCTGCTGGGCATGGCAACTCAGATTGCAGGAGACAGGGGCAATGTGAAGGCCCTGAGACATGGAAGACTGGAGATGTCCCCAGCAGTGGGCATCCCCTAAGAATCCCTAAAATTTGTGAGATGACTTTTCAACTTCTTTAATAAGGGCAGGAGAGTAGAGGGAAGAGAACAGAGTGTACAGTGTAGGGATAGTCAGAAAGCGAAAACAAATTTGCTGCAAGCAAAGCTGATAGATATCCATGGGGCCTTTCATTTGTCTTAATTCCCTAGGTACTGTATGCATGCGGTGATGCACTAATCTTGAGCATCTTTGGATCTTTCTTACCATACAAGCAGCTGGGAGGCAGACATCTGCACTGTGAACTTACTGTGTGAGATGATTCACCTCCCTTCCCCCTCTCTTTTTCAGCTCTGTCTCTGATGAGGCCATGTGTGTGTATATTCAAGGATGCCTGCAGAGCTTTCTATTCCCCAGGAAAGTCAGTAATAATCTGAGGAGTCTGGTGCACAGGCAACTTTGTACATATTCCCACAGAGGGAATGTGAACATACAACTAATAATTAAGGGCCTGGTTAACTACACTGTTTTGGCAGAGTTGTTCATGAGAAAACTGGTACTAATAGTTAAGCCAAACAGACTCATGCCAGGAAAAAATAATAGCGAAACAGGAAATATTTTCAGCTTAAGTCACTGTCAGGTTATTTCTCACACCATTTTCACTAGTCATCTTCTTCAGATGCATACAGAGGCCACAAACAGCTCTCAAAAAATCTGTCTCAAACAAGAACTGACCAACTCATCTATCTTCGTTGGGACTTGAGTTTATAATTTCCCTGAGTTGAAAACACACCAGAATGCCAGATCACATATAGATAGGGCTAACTAAGATATAAGGATCAGCATCCTCTGAAAAGTCTGTACTGGCTCCGGCAAGCATAAATAAACTTTCTTCATAGCAGCCTGTATTGTGTTGTACTTTGGTCTAGTAACTAGGACCGTGCTGATAACACAGTGGTGTTTTGCCTTTTAATGAGTAGTGTTTGCACAACATCAAGGCTTAATTTTTTTATATTCCCTGCCCCACAGTGAATATGGTAGGTAAAGACAAAGAAGAGATACTGCCAAGGCAACTGACCTATATTGGCCAAAGAGATATTTCTTATCAAGCACCAACCTTAGCAACAAAAGACTGTGAGATATTTTTTCTATTTCAAGGAGGTTACTGAAGAGTAGCTGAGCACTGATGTGACCTTGGGTACTAGTGAGTGACTGGCTTTGCATTACTCTTTTTTTTTTTAATTTTTTCCTTGATTTATTAAACTGTCCTTTTCTCAACCCATGAGTTCTCTTGCTTTTTCTCTTCTTATTCTCTAATAATTCTCTCTGTCTGTCTTGGAGAGGAGAACTGAGCAAACAACCATGTGGAATCTTTGCTGCTGGCCAAGATCAACTAGCCATGGCTCCTGTCACACTGCTGTGACAATATTACTATTTCTTGTCTCACATGCATTATGTCTGCTTGCACAGTACTATGTCTCCAGCCTTTTATGACATATTAAAAAGTGTGACTCAAAAGTGGGGAAAGAGGAGAAAAAATGACTTCTTCAGGATGACTCTGAGAATCTGGCTAAGCAGGGCTCTGAAATGTTTTGCTAGTTCATGCAGATAAATACCTATTTGGCTTTTCTCCACCTGAGTGTTGCATAGCCCTACATACTGACTGTATCAGTTCTGGCTTCTTCAGGTCGGTGAGGATACTGCAGTCTTATACAATAACTCCTTGTAAGACAAAGGAGGACTGCTTTATATTACTGCCACTTCCATTCCACTAGAATAATTTGGATCAGTAGCTTTTCTCAGACCCCAGTCTACACGCAGCTTTTACTCTCAGGTTAATTCCACTTTGCTGTACTCTTCTGCTGTCTCTGCACGCTTCTCAGCCTAGCACCTACTTGTCTGCTAGAAGACTGGAGTCAACAGACATCAGTTTACACCATTCATTATTCCTTTTAGACTGGTGCTGTGGAAACAAATGCAGCAGACTCCCCACCATGGTTCCTAGGCAGCTGTAGCTCCTCTTCCTAAATCAGAAAGGGTGAATCTACCAATAATTTTGCTGGTCCTCATCTGTACACACACTACACACATACTCTCTTGAGCACAGTAGAATATGGTTCAGAGGTAGTAGTTCTTATTGTACTGTCACAATGTTGGGTTAGTGTCAAGTGAATATGAACATATCACACACACACATTTGAACACTGTTTAACTCTGCAGCACTCGTCTGAAAGAGTAGAGTTGAACTTTTGTGGATTTTTTTTTTGTTAATCTCAAATAAACTGTTCTCATAGAAATTCCTTTTCACTATTTGGAAAATAATACAATGATCTCATGGAAGAACAAAAGAAAGAAAGAAGGAAAGAAAAAGGAAGAAGAACAGTCTATTTTATGTAACTATCATAGCTTTTGATAATACTTTACATTTTGCTGTACATCCCAGTAGTAGCTAATTAAAATCAGTCTAACAGTACAGGAGAGAATCAGAAAGCAAACAGCTTACAGTGCGGCTTTGGGACTCACCGTGAAGCACAGCACTGCTAATGGATGGCAGTACTTGATCCAGAGATTTGGAGGTGAGAGAGGCAACTACATATACTTCCATTCCAGGCAGATTTCTCATACAAATTCAGCTATGATTCTTTGTTTCTAAAATGTTACCTAAAGTCAGAAGCACCTCTGATTTAGAGGATGAGAACATGGTAAAATGTACCCAGAGATGCAGGGAAATACCATTTTTTAAAATATAGAAATTATTGTAAATGGAAAAGTAGGAAAATAATTTTATTTGTGCTTAACCTTTATTAATTCCTAAGACTTCCTTCTTAAACAAATTCTTTGTCAATTCACATGCTAAATCAGTGCAACAAGTGCATTTTACTTTGTTTTCCCTGTAAGAGCACATATAGAATTACAAGCAGATGCTATATTTTAATAATAGGTATTTTTCACTGAATTTCAATATAATAGAAATGGACATTCTATAGCATGCATTCAACTGTAATAAACTAGATTCATTTATAGTACAAAAAGAATTGTGAGTTTGAAAATATGTTTTCTTCAGAATATTTAATAGAAAAGAACATATCATGCCTGTACATAAATGATAGAAACAGAATGCAATCACAGGAGTTTGTGCACCCATTAATAGAAACAGAATAGAAAAGAAGAGACTATGATGAATATGTTTGTGATTTTCACATATCATATATAAATTCTATCATCCAGAAATGAAAGCTATTTTTTCCCTTAACAAGAAAAGAAAAAAATAGGAAGATGCTTTTGAGCATCTTTTTTTGCTATGTGAGCTGTATGGTAGATCCTTGTATTCAAGGTCTTCTCTGCCTAATGATACCTAATAAAGAAAATGGTGTAATAAATACATACACTCCTTGCTTATAAATAAATCTGATGAACTTTAGACAGTAAGATGTGACTAAAGTAAGTGAACTAGTATGGATGCTGGTTAAAGGGGTAGCTGTCTCATAGCAAAAATATGGTCTGAGCTTTTGTAAGGCTGAGTTCTGTTTGTGATTTATCTGTAAAGGGTCTGTGCACTCTTAGTCAAAACATACTGAGTCATTTTTAAGCAAAATATGTTCAGCTGGCTCTGTTGGTCCTGTCTGAAGACTGTTTTAATACCATACATTTTAAATCAACCAAACTTAGGAAACTGTATGCTTTTAAACTCAGCCCGAAGTCTGTTTACAGGGGTAGGTGCAAAGTCCATGCTTACTGAATCATTTGTAAACCATTCTATTGAATGGTTTACCATTTAGTTCTTGAATGGCTACCAATTATTTCTTAAGCTATTTTCATTTTGCACAATCTTCCACTTTTCACAATAAGGTTTACAAGCAATAAGACAGGCTATGTTCTGCCCAATCGTGACACAAAATTGAATCCGTGGAATTTATTTACCATAGAATTTATGGATGTAAAATATTTGCATGGATGCAGATAATAGTTAAATGTATTCATAGCAGATAAATCCTTCAGGAAATATGGAAAAGAAAGATTAAACTGTTAGCTGAGAATTTGTTGCACAGTGTTATAAGCTAGGTTTGCCTCAAAAAGTACTATGTTCATCCATCCTTCCTCTGCTAGGTACTGTTAGGGAAAAGGTAGATGGACAGTGGATTCAGCTTAATACGTATATTTTAATGTTTTTAATTATGGAATTAAATTAATTATGACTGATTCATGCATTCAAAATCTTCCCATAGCAACAACAAAAAATGAACTATACATATTTTTGAGTAGAGATTGAAAAGAAGCAGTATCAAGAATACTGTAACCAAGTCAACAAACTTTTCAAACTCTATTTTGTTTTCAGTCAGAACAGGTTAACAAAAGACTGTTTTTTAAAACTGGTGTATCTTTTGAAGTAACTGTGATAATCCAGTGGTCATACTGTTCTCATCATATAGTATAAAATGCAAGAAATGAACAAAATATCTTTAAAAAATAGTTGCTTTAGATTGCTGATTCCTTTATTATTCTGAAAGAACATACGAAAATGATTGCTTTGACTGTTTACTCGTCTCTAGCAAGAACTTCAGTAACACATTGCTCCAGATCCTAATTATAGTGGGTGTGGTATATAAAAAAAGAAAAGTATAGAAAAAGAAATAAAGATTTTCCATTTAAGAAAGACTTGTGGATGCAGCTTACTATGACTTCAAATGACAAATAAGTGTCTTTTTAAACTTTATACTACAAACCCTCTGTCTGCACACTTTTCTTTTTCCTGTAGTAGTTTCCTGTCTTTTACTTCAGCATCCAGACTTCTATGACTCACTTACACAAATATTCCACACTTGCAACAAGCACAGCAAAGATTGAAGAAGTGGCGATCCACAGCTTTATCCAATGTCAAAAGTTATTTCAATGAAAATAGAGTAGAAAATTCATTCCCATACTTCACAACTAGGTCTTGCAGAGATTGCTGCTTTAGAACAAAAGTGTTATAAAACACAGAGGGAGTCCCTTAAGTTTTGTTATTTGAGGAAATTGTCTATACTGTAAGAGAAATTCTCATCTGAATCAAAAGATTGAAATCGTCCCTTATATTTCACTGTAGGTTTATAACTGTTTATAAAATTCACTAATTATATAATATAATATATGGAAACCAAATTCATAGAAAATTCACTGCAGTATCTTAGAAGTTGCTAAATCCAGTAGCTTGACAGAAGTGAGGTTGCTGCCACAGTGCTGTGCTCTAGCCAACAACAAGGTTGAGCTGAGCAAATGTACCTGGTAAGTACATACACACACTTCCACAGTACACATAGAATCATAGAATTACTCAGGTTGGAAGGGACCTCAAGGATCATCAAGTCCAGTCGCAGCCTAACCATAGTACCCTAACTCTGACAACCCTCTGCTAAATCACATTTCTGAACACCACATCCAAACGGCTCTTAAACACATCCAGGGACAATGAGTCAACCACCTCCCTGGGGAGCCTATTCCAATGTTTAACCACCCTTTCTGTAAAGAAGTGTTTTCTAACATCTAACCTAAACTTACCTTGGCGCAACTTGAGGCCATTTCCCCTTGTCTTGTCACCTGTCACCAGTGAGAAGAGACCAACCCCGCTCTCACTGTAAGCACCTTTCAGGTATTGGAAGAGAGTAATAAGGTCTCTCCTCAGCCACCTCTCCCCCAGACTAAACAGCTCCACCTCCCTCAGCCTCACCTCATAGGGCTGATTTTCCAAGCCCTTCACTAGCCTCGTTGCCCTTTTCTGGACCTCTCCAGTACCTCCATGTTCTTTCTGTACTGAGGTGCCCAAAACACAGTATTCGAGGTGAGGCCTCACCAATGCTGAGTACAGGGGCAAGGATGACTTCCCTAGTCCTGCTCACCACACCATTCCTGATACAAGCCAGGATACCACTGGCCTTCTTGGCCACCAGCGCACACTGCTGGCTCATATTCAGCTGACTGTTCATCAGAACACCAAGGTCCCTTTCCATCAGGCAGCTTTCCAGCCACACCTCCCCAAGCCTGTAGGGTTGACTAGGGTTGTTGTGATCAAAATGCAGGACCCGATGCTTGGCCCTATTGCAAATCATGCCGTTAACCTTGGCCCGTTGATCCAGTCTGTCCAGGTCCCCCTGCAGTGCTCTTCTCCCCTCTGGCAGATCAACACTCCCTCCCAAATTGGTGTTGTCTGCAAACTTACTGAGGGTGCACTCAATCCCCTCATCAGGATCATCAATGAAGATGTTAAACAGAAGCGGCCCCAGCACTGAGCCTTGGGGGACACCGCTCATGACTGGCCGCCAACTAGATCCAACTCCATTGACCACGACTCTTTGGGCCCAGCCATCCAGCCAATGCTTCACTCAGAGGAGTGTACACCCATTCAGACCATGGGCAGCCAACTTCTCCACGAGAATATTATGGGGGACAGTGTCAAAGGCCTTACTGAAGTCCAGGTAGACCACATCGACAGCCTGACCCTCATATCCATAGTCATACGGACAGCCACAGAAATTAATTAATACAGACCAAAACACTTACTCAAATATAGATAACAAAACAGCATAGTCATATTTCTGACTGTGATAGCTCAGGATGGAGGTCAGTAATTTCCACATAAGAAAAAATATCATTGCCTCCAATGGCTGAACTTACACACTGCAGTCTTTGCAGGGATTCCCTGCCCTCGACTGTGCTTCTGGGCTTCTTTGTGTCTGTGGAGGTGAGCCCTTAATCATAAAACCTGACATTATAAATCTGTCTGAATTTGGTTTTGTCTTTCTTTGCAATAAGATCAGGATAATATCATGATTATCACAAGTTTGGCTGGGCAAGGTCAAAGGTACATTTGTAAGTTCTGTGGGTTCTTATTTGAATCCAGTGCTTCTTTGAAGGAACCTCTCTTTAAATAGGAAGTAAATTTTTTTCAATTTACTGAGATGAAACATCTCCTTTGCAACTAAACTCTGTAATTTTTCCTCCCAAAACAAGTGAGAATCTTTACTTTCTTCACTCCAGTCTTAAAAAAGTGCAATAAAGAGGACCTGAGAAATTACAGGCCAGTCAGACTCACCTCTATACCTGGGAAGATGATGGAACAGCTTGTTATGATGTCATCTCCAAGAGAGAGGAAGAAAAGAAGATTATCAAGAAGAGTCAACACGGACTGAATAAGAGGAAATCATGTTTGACCAGTTTGTTACCCTTCTGTGATGTTATGGCTGTCTGACTAGGTTAAGGAAGAGCAGTAGACTTCAGCAAGCAACATCTCCCATAAGATCCTCATAGATAAGCTTAGGAAGTGTGAGCTAGATGAATTAATTAACAGTGAGATGGATTGAGAACTGGTGGACTGGCAGAGTTCAGAGCATTGTGACAGTGGTGCATAGACTAGTTGGAGGCCTGTAATTAGTCAGGTTCCTCAGACCTAGTCCTGGGTCAGGTCTTGTTCAACATCTTCATCAGTGACCTGGACGAAGGGATAGAATCCAGCCTCAACAAGTTTGTTGATGATACGAGGCTGGGAGGAGTGGCTGACACACCAGAAGGCTGTGTTATCATTCAGTGAGACCTGGACAGGTTAGAGGGTTGGGTGGAGAGGAACCTTATGACAGTCAGCAAGTGCAAACTTGTCCACCTGGGGAAGAGTAATTGCATGCATCAACACAGGTTAGGGGCTGATCTGCTAGAAAGGAACTCTGCAGAAAAGGACCTGGGTGTTCTGGTTGACAACAGTTTGAGCATGAGTCTGCAGTATGTCTTTGTGGCCAAGAAAGTATCATGGTGTGCAATAAAAAGAGCATGGACGGCGGGCTGAGGGAGGTGGTCTTCCCCCTTTATTCTGCCCTGATGAGGCCACATCTGGAATATGTGTGCAGTTCAAGGCTTCTCAGTTCAAGAAAAATGGGGAACTGTTAGAGAAGGTCTTATGGAGGGCCACAAAGCTGACTGGTGTCTGCAGCATATCCCTTATGAGGAAAAGCTGAGAGACCCGTAAAGAAAAAGAAGATAATAAGACACCTTCTTAGAACACAGGATGAGATAATGATTTTTCGTTATGTCCTCTGGATCTCAAAAGATGTTTCATTATAGTAAAATTTACTGGGAAGTTTTAGTTGACTGTCCTGACAAAGAGAGTTAATTATAGAAGGCACAGAATATTAAAAAGGCTGAAGTTTCTTTAACTACTCCAGAAGTCTTAGCATTCTCAAGAAGTTTGCACTATTAGTAACATCAAATTACTCTTTGGAGAGGAAAAGTTTCTTGTTCTTCATTGCCTCAAGGTTCTCTTTTTTCTCCCCTGGTATTCATTGGCAGAACAGTTAGGGAAATGAGAAAATATTTTCTTTCACGATCAGTAAGAAAACAGCATAAGTGAACATGGAAGGTAAGAAAGTGAGAAAGATAATGGTTAAAACTGTAGTAGGAAGAACAAACAAAATCTGAAAAAAGGTAAAATATATATAAAAAAGGTAAAATATATAAATTGGGAATATTATAATTAAGACGCAAATAGACAAAGAAAAAAGTTTAAAACCGTAAGTAATATGATAGTTAAAACTTGTTGGATAGATTAAGAGACACAAAAGGAAAAAAAAAAACAAACACCAAAACAACAGAACTAGGGACATTTTAAATGAGAGGAAATCTAAGTATTAATATATCAGAAATACAATATTTCTTCTTCAAAATTCACAAGTAAAAGTGTTAGTTTTCGATAGTAATGCAGAAGAGCTGATTAATAAATGTTTCTTTTCAGTATTTTAGTAAAAACAAACAAACAAACATGAAATAGTTTCTATTCCAAAAGTAACTCCAGAAAACACTGAAAATCAGCTACAAACACTAGATATTTTAAAGAAGCATATTTAGTTATTTGAATCTAGTCTTAACAGAACAGTTGAGCAAAAGTGCATTGTTTTTTTTACTGTAATGATGATATTCAAAAAGTTACAGTTGCCAGAGAAGTTCTAGAAAACTAGAAGAAGGTAGTGTTCTGTCAGTGTATAGAAATCTAGAAAGAGAATGAGCATTTTTTTGAGGCTTGGAATAGTGAAGGTGTAGGACTTGACTGATTCTATTAACCTCCTTTAATTCTTTTGTAATGTCAATCAGCATGAGGTCATAGAATACAGACTATATATATATGTATAAATATTTATTTTTAGTTGTAAATGGGGCTGTTAGTAATAGCAATTTTCCAGTACACTTCAAAGGCTTCTGGTTTTTTTTGGGAAGTGAGATTTAAAAACAAAGTGCAAAAGTAAAATAAAGCATGACATTACTTTGATAAGACACTGGCTAACTTTAAGTGACTGTTTTCCTAATGACATCCTACAGGCAATCAGTTTTTAACCTACGTCAATTTAAATACATTTATTACTGATAAACACTGAATAGATATTTGGAGAAAGTAAAAAAAGAAAAAAAAATACTTGTGCTAGGTTTTCATATTTTATAATCAAGCTGTCTTCGTTTCTGACTACATATTATCAACAGATTATATGTACGCTATTCATATTTATTTGTTCTTCCTTTCCTTTCTTGGAAAGGAAACAAATACATAAACTTTTGATCTCAGTGATATGATGAATTCCAAAATCTCAAATAAGTTGTTTTAAGAATGAAAGTCAATTCCTATCTACAAAAACCTGCAAGCCAGTATTAAGCTGCTCTGTATCTCTGTTGAAACAAAATGAGTCTGCCATGGTCTTATTTTTATGAAGACAGGAATTACTTAGTATCTAGATAATATGCTTAAATTTTATTGCAGTCATACCACTTAGCAAAAAGCATACACTAGAATAAGGATGACCTAAAGCAATTTTCCTAATGCTTAAACAATTTCATAGCTAGATTGAATGAAGTTGAATGGACCATCATTCCTGTCTCCTAAGAAACAAAAAATTCTGAAAGTGAATACCTTATTACTGATTTGATGTAAGAGATCATTCTTTTACATCATTGTTTCAAAGCTTGCTGGGGACACAGACACTTGAACAACTGGTAACATGGGTTGATAGTGATAGGAAAAGGGGGAAAAGTTTTAAACTAAGACAGGAGAGGTTTATGTTAGACATTACGAAGAAGTTTTTCATGCAGAGGGTGATGACACACTGGAACAGGTTGACCAGAGAGGCTATGGATGCCCCATCACTGGAGACATTTAAGGCCAGGCTGGATGTGGCTCCAGGCAGCCTGGTCTAGTGGTTGGAGACTCTGCACATAGCAAGGGGGTTGAAACTGGATGATCTTTGAGGTCCTTTCCAACCCAGGCCATTTTATGATTCTATGATGATTCTATGACACTGATATACGGAGGTAGAAAGAAAACATGAAGCTCTATTTGCTTTGGAGTAGTAATTTTTTGTTCCTTCTCTCTACCTGATTTACTGCTCAGGTAAACTGTTTCCAAAGAAATATTAAATGTTAACTGTCCACGTTTGGAGAAGACAGGTGCTTATGACTGGAAGTCAGGAGGAATAAAAGGAAATAACATATGCACCTGTTCTAGAGAGAACTCAATCATACAACACTATTCAAGCTCAAAGTGTAACTGGGTTCTCTGTAGAACAATGTTTATACCACCTAGTATATGGGTGTCCAATATTTTGGTTTATCTGGGCTGAACGGAATGGAGAGGAATCATCTATGGTCACATCTACAAAGACTGCTTTGTAAGTAATGGCTTCTAGTTATTTCCATGGAAATCATAACCAACACAAAGAGAACAACAGCACTATTGAGTAAATACTTACTTACAAGACTATCTTTTTCATCACAGTCACCACCCATCATTAGCTATGCATTTTCACCAATGATGAACAAGTACCTGCATGCTGCACTCATAACAATCTGCACTAGTGGCGGTTGCAGTTGTCACAACCAAAAAGCACCATCCACTTCCTCCTCATGCTTGCATCTACTGTTTGGTCTCCATAAGTGTCCAGCTAGCACTGATGAATGTCAGTGAATTCCTCTAGACAGAAAAAAAAATTCACTCATTGGCACACCTTTGCTTCTTCCACACTTCCATGTCAGACACCATTTTATTAGACCGTCCCCCTGTTGCCATCTGTCACATCACAATAAAATATAATGGATAATTGGCAGGAAGGTACAACTTCTACCACCATACACCTCTGACACCATCATAAAATGATGGTATTACTTTCAGTGCAGCTGAATAATAATAAATAGAAGGAAGGTCCTAGATTGGATACCATGAATATTATATCAAATATCACAGCTTATTAAATAGAAAATGCAGTGATTCTTAAGACATGAATGCCAAGCCTCAGGTTTTGTACATAATTTAAAATCACAAGAAAGAAGATGACACTACTCACATTTTAAATCTATTTACTTATTGTCCATTCATAGGGTAGTATCCTATTTAATAACAATCCTGTTGACAATACCAATGCAAAATAGAACTGTCATTCTTCAGTTTTTCAACAGTTCAGAATTCACGTATTGAGAAAACTTAACTGCATTCCAGAGCTAGTCCTTCACAAATAATGAAATAATGTGCTTTTTTAGTCAGTTCTAGCCTACAGAGGATTTCTTAGCTCAGGTTTTTTAGTTTAGATGAAATGGAGCAAGCTGAACAGGCTCCAAAATAACTATCACCTAAAATACGGGGCACCTACAATCACTGCACAGTCAGACATGGACTTTAAATCCTATGCTCAGATTTCCAAGTAGATTGCTTGAACATTAAAGCATTTTTTTTCACTATTTCCTCCGTTTATTGAATCAGCTACATTTTAAATGTACAATTGCACTCATTCTGAGTGAACATAATCATTCTCCATTTCAGTGGGTAGAGTGCTCAGGTGGACTACAGAAATTGTTAGAAAAGGAATTTGTGAACATAGCAGTAAAAGAAAAACGGATAATCACGGAAATGACTTTCATATATTAACAGAAAGATTTATTTCTATTTATTTTCCTGCTAACATTTTCTAATACCTTAAGCATAATTTTACCTTTAATTTACATTACACGTACAATGTATTTTTAAAAAGCATAGTTGTACTAGTTTTTCATTTCTTTGGCTGAGAATTGTACATGTCTCGCTCCAATTTACAGGAAGGAGATGAGGTTCTTTTAATATCTGTATACCCGGCGTGAGATTAAGAAACAACAGTTCATATGTTGGTCCAACTAGTTTATTACAAATCCTAATCAGAGCAACAGGGAATGAAAGGAGGGCGATAGAAAAGATAGGAAAGAATTAAAAAAATGCGTAAAGTGGGGATAGTCAGCATCAGGAACCAGCAGCGGTCCCGTTGCACAGCGTTTTGAAGGTCCCAGGCAGAAGCAGCAGGGTGGGGGAGCAGCAGCGTGGTCAGCCTTGGGCAGCAAGCAGGTAGCAGGAGGCAGTCAAGAAGCCAATCTGGGAGGAAGCAGCAGGACTCAGGTAGCAGGTCCAGGAGAGTCCGTCAGCATGCAGGAATTTTGTAGTGAGGAATCTGATGGCAGGCACCTTTGTTCTTCTTCAGCATTGTAGTAGAGTGCAGAGCAAGTCCAGGAGGGAAAGAGGCAAGTTGAGAGGCTTCTCATGGCAGAAACCTCTTCTTCTTCATGAAGAACCTGTTGCCAGAAAACCTATGTTCTTCTTCATGAGGAATCTGTTGCCAGAAAAACCTAAACCTCATGGTTTTTGATTCCTCTTTTATTTGTCATGATACCTTGATTCTCTTCTACACTGAAGAACCAACTCTGTGCATCTGTATGTTTCATTAGACCAACCCTATTTTCAGTAGCAGGGCTGTTAATGCAAAAGTTAGTTTAAAACCAATATGATCCTCTTTCCAGCCTTGTCATTTAACTTTCGACCCAACCCAATTTTTCTTCAGTAGCTTCATAACACTTAGATCTGGAGTTATTGTCCAGTTAAACTAGAAGTTCAGGGAGGAAAAGCACATCCCTTTTTTTTTTTTTTTTCCCCTTAATTACAGTGCATATACATTAGAACTATTTTTTATTAGGCTAAGAGGAAAAAATGCTTATGTTCTTACTTACTAAAGAAGTAAAATTGCTTCTGACAGATTCCTGATGACACCAGACAAAGTATTTATAGATATTTATTCTACAAATAAATATGTGGCAGTGGAATAATTTTCCAAGACCCTGTAGATCTAAAACAGAGGATTTTTATTATCAGATCCTACAGCAAGGAATTTCCAAGAAAATGTGCCTCATAAATATGTATATGAATACATATGTGCATATGTATGTATATGCATCTATATTTATGTAATACACAATGTAGAATCAATGTGTAAAAAATTGTTTACTTGCAATTAAAATTTGGGGAAAATGTAACAGAATTAAGTGTGTTTAAATATGATAAAGAAAGACAGAAAAACAGAAACTTCAATTTTCCATCTTCAAGACTGTTTGACTCTACTGAAACAAGAAAGAGCTATTCTTCATTAACTCTAATGTGAAGAAGATTAATCCTAATTAATCTTTGTCTTCAGCTTCTGTCTACGTTCCCTTCTGAAGCAGTAGTGGAAGGAACATCTTCAAAGACAGATTTGAGTAGACACATTTTGTCTTTGAAATCCTCATTCAATTTGATGTGTGTATATATCATGTATATACGTACATATACATCACATATATACCCGTAATCTCTTTCAGAATATAAAGATATGTATAATATATTTAACTACACTGATTTAAATTCAATTAATGCAATAACATTTGTGTTTTCAAAAATATCAGATTTCCTTCTATATTAATAATTCTATAACAGCAGAAGCATAAGTCTGCCACGAAAAACAACAAAAAGCAACACAAAAAATAGCTATACATCTTGGTTGTCTGAGAAACAAATGTCACATTCTTTCACATTCAAACTGAGCAAAGGAAGTTCTCTTTTCAGTTGAAACATTATTGATATCAGCATGTGTTTACCAGCTCAGGAGAGAGGAGATGTCTCTGGTCCTATTCTCTTACAACTTGCAAAGCACTTGTTTCAAATGTGCTTTTTTTTTTCTAGCAGATAGCTCATTAGATCTCATTACCAGTCAGCAGCTGTCACGGGGCATGGATTTCAAACTTATGGCAACACAGCTCCTCACAAAAGCTTTCTCCAAAAATGGGGAAACAATTTATTTTGTCATTAACCTCGAATGACATTATACAAAGATCCATTTACACCTTTTGCTCTGCTGAAGAGCATTTCAAAATTCAGTAGTTTAAACTTGTTTCACAGCATTTATTCTCCTTAAAATGCTGATTTTTTGCTATTGGAAAACCTTAAACAAATAAATGAAGTGAAATAAAAGATGTTTCATCTCTAAATTTCATTATAAACTAGGAGAAAAATGTTTATTTGATTCTACTCACCAAGTGTTTGAAAGGAAAGAGGAATATCAGGGAAGAAGTAGCTGGAGCAGGTAACCCTCATTAGTGTCACCAAAAACTGTAAGGTTAGTATGCTATATTGGGGAAATAAGGATGTCTAGGAAATGTTGGTAATGAAACTGAAGAATTAAAAATTTTGATTTAATGTTCATGAATGGATGCATTTTAAAGGTCTTACTTCTAAAAACTTTCTGTATCATTGAAAAATAACAAACTCAGACTGTTATTTGAAGACCTAAGAACAAGAACTTGAACTTCTTTTATTTTAAAAAATAGAAAATGAAAAATTGCACAAAATATATGTGGTCCAAATGGCTTCCAATTGCTGTCATATCAAGTGTTTTGCATCCCTAAATACACAAGTGACAGAGCAGTATACAACATCTTCTGTGTGCAAGGGTAGTGGTGTCATTATTAAAATTTGAAGGGCTGCAGGTACTTAAAGAATACAGTAGCTTCAATGATTAAAGATATGTTTATATTGCAGCTTCCCAGGCATTCTTTTTTACTTTTTTTTTTTTTTTTTTTTTTTTTTTTTATTAAAAAAAAATAATAATAAAAAAACACAAGATTTGATTTACAACATAGTTTGTGATTCTGACAAGGCTTTTCTGTACTTTTCTTTGATTTCTATTATCACAGCCCTTTTTTAAGAATGTATTTTATGGTGCTGCTTTTTTTTTGGATTTTTGTTTTGTTGTTGTTGTTGTTTCTTTTTGATATGAAGCATACATATACATACCAGATTACTTACTGTCTTCCAGAAGTGTCATGGTTTGCCTGTAAACTGTTGAGAATAAGAGAAAGGTGATCTGTTCTTTTGTTGACTGTTTTGACTGTTAAACAAATGGTTTCTAGTTTTACCATCTGCCATTTTTTTTAGTATTTACAGCATTTAACTGAAGAATTCTATTAAACATTTTACAGATCCTAATAACTATTATGTACAACTGCCAAAATATAACATAGAAGAAAATATTATGCAGCATTAAAGCAAGATAGGTTATAAAAGCTACTTTTTAGAGACTAAATAAGCACAATTGGATATTTTATGTACAAAGAGCATTACCTGTCTTCACAGTGGAAACTTGCCCTAAGGTTTAAACAGAGAAGCTTCCTGGAATTTCTTTAAGTTATCTGAACAATTCATCTTGAAAATTAAGCAACAAAAAACTGACTCAAGTAAAACATTTATAAAAGAAAAGCAAACTTTTTCTTAAATAGCAGTAAGGATAATACTGTAAAGCAATCATTACATTTACGTAACAATAACAACAGCTAGGGCAATGCATCCTTATCCAGTTGTACTTAAGTTTCCACTCTTTATCTTGGTATTTGGGGCATATGCGAGTTAAGTCTTGCATCACTCTTGCACAATGGAGGCCTGTGTCTCACTCCCACATAGCAGATTTCCACCTGGCTGACAGTGACAGGCCTTGAAGTACCTGAGGTACCTAATGGTACCTGAGAAGGCACAATAGCTTTCCAATTTGATGGGAATGCTGATGCTAAGGAAATCATCGGAGAGGAATTCTTCATACCCAATTTTATGTGCCTAGAAATGGACTTGTAAATTTGAGCTAGTCACTGTAAATTCAGTAGTCAACAGAAAGAGCCAGTCATCTCCGGAGTGATTCAGCTCCCTTACAAAGGATTCATGTTACACCAATAAAATTAAATTAGAAAATTCCATCTCTGTAGGCCAGCGTATTTACAATGAAGCTACTTGAATAAATCACAGCTGTCTTATTTTCTGTATTTTTAAAAGAAAATAATTACTTGCACTGGTTTACAAGATTCTTGTGATAGGTGTTAGGAATGTTCTGAGGACATCAACCAGATACAGGATTTAGGAAGTGGGACATATGTGTTCTGAATCCTTGCCAAGCTGAGTAGAACAGCACGTAACCCCAAATGTAACTAGCTTAAGCAAGAAGTTGAATCACACAGAACATATTGACTTATCTCAGTATGCAGTTATGACACTTTTCGGAACTTTAAAAGAAGGCTTAATGATATTTGCAAAGCACAAGTTCTTCCACAGTGTAATGGCTTTGAGATCACAACTTTGAATTCAAATAGGTAAGTTCTTTTCTGATAACTTGATTTACGTGATATGCCAAAGATCACGAAGGCAATCCTTGGGAGGGAAGTGATTTGAGCCAAGGACCCAACTTCTGAGCTAATATTTGAAATTTGAAGTCTGTAAATCAGACTTTCTTTTTGACAGCTTGCTATATGAGAATGTAATTTTTTCTATGCAAAACATGTTCCAGATGGCTTACATTTGTAACTGTGCTTGAGGGAGAATTATGAATGTACTTGTTTGGCTTCCATGTTGGAATTACATGATGAAATATTTATCATTTATGAGTGTCTGGACCTAATATGTACACATGGTTTCCTCTTTCAGAAATCAAATTCATACTCTTTTCTTTTCTCAAGTTTTAGTTGCCTTGTTAGGAACAGTGTTGCATAGACAGAGATACAAGTGATATCCTGCTCATACTTGTTAGGAACAGTGTTGCATAGACAGAGATACAAGTGATATC
>NW_024884142.1:30414589-30436927 GCF_019232065.1 Centrocercus urophasianus
ATACTTGTTAGGAACAGTGTTGCATAGACAGAGATACAAGTGATATCTTGCTCATAATAAAAGTATCCAGAACTGAATTTCACCACATTTCAAGATTTTGCAGCTACTAATAAGCCAAAGAAACTGCTGCTGAACCTTTCAGAATGTAGGTATTTGTGGGGATAAGTTAAAAACTTTGAATTGAAAATATGGAGAGACAAACTATGGAGAAGTGGATGTATTCTTAATAATTTTCTGCAAAATTTATGACATATGCACAACTAAAGCAGTACAACTAGCCTTATTAAATGAGATGTTAATCTGTGAAAATAACTCTAAAGGCTTTGAAACTTCATTTTTCTGTACTTAACTCCTCCAAGAGCATCCTGTAGTTCAGAACACCATACAGTTCTCAAATTCCGTGCTTCTCTACATTCTCTTATGGTAAAATTTCCACTTTTGCTTGAAAGAGGATTTTTTTTTTTTTTTTCCTTCAGACCATATTCAAGGATAAAAACAAAAAAAATGTAGTAAGTCCTACTTTTTTTTTTTTGTTGTTTCACAAGACACTAGTCATTTTAGAACAAATTGGCCCTTGTTTTGGTCATGCATAGTCCTCGTTGTGACTGAAATCTGTGGCTGTTACAGCAAACAGCACTAGTAATATTTGTCCTATTATTGACGACTGAAACTGTTAAAAAAGAGCATATATGTTGCAGAGTCCTTCAACTGGCTGTCTGTAGAAGTAATTTTTTACTCTTTAAATATGGAATAGTTGTGAGCTATATATCAAAACAAAGATATATGTGCAGAATTTGATGCAGTAAATTAGCAATGTATGAGATCTAAAAATAACTAAAACTTAGAGTAGATGAGGTCCTTAAAATAAATTGCTTTCTATGCCAGTACTAAAGACACGACAATTATGATTTATATTAAGTATACAGCAATTAGCATACAAAACTTGATGTGTTTTTCAGGCTATTTCAAAAGAAGACATTAGAAAACAGTTTGTCATTGTGTTTCTATCACAAACTTTCTCTACTTTGTACAGATTCTCAGCATACTGTGACAGGTACATATTTTCTTATTGTGTAAAATGTTTATCATTAATGTTGTTAATCGACTTCTGTGCATTCTGATAATTGCTCAGGCCTTGGTTAGATACCAACTCAACTATAGAATTGATCGTATTTGACTGTATAAAGTAGCAATATTTTGGTTTTTTTTACAGTATCTTTATTGACTTTTGATGTACAGTTTCAGCTGTCTTGATAGGAAGGTAAGATATGGAAATCATTGGAAAGGGAAAATACATCAGATATAGTTCTACATGGATTGCTCTGCAACCACAAGATTCTTATGAGTCTCACTCTCTTCTTCTTTTCTTTCCAGAAACTTAATATAAATTAATATAAATTGACTATGAACAAGTCTGGTTTTTATTGTTGTTTTTGTTGTTGATGATATTTATTTGTTGAATTGATTTGATATCTTTTTTTCCTGCCAAATAGTCCTATATCCATTAGACTCTTGGTAATAATCCTATGGCATATTTTACAGATTGAAAGATTTTTAAATTGTCTTGAATGTTTTTGCTCTGGAATTAGTAAAACTTTATTCCTTTTCACTGTAGCTGTTTTTTCTTTGTCTTATGTAATGATCCTAAAAGGTGGTAAATAGTAGGGAAAAAATATCTTAATCACTGTATTGGTCTTACATGGCAAGGCTTTGGTAGCAGCAGGGCTGCTGTGAGCAGAGCTCAGCACTGCCCCATATCAGACTAGAGCCAGCTCCAGCTGCTCCAAAAGGGACCCATCATCAGTGCTGAGCCATAGGCAATGCTACATGTGCTCTGGGAGAGCAGATTTAAGAAAGGGAAAAAACTACTGTGCAACAGCAGCTGGAAGCGAGGAGTGAGAAATCTGAGAGAAGCAGCCCTACAGGCACCAAAGTCAATGCAGAAGGAGGGCAGGAGGTGTTCCAGATGTGAAGCAGGAGCTCCCTGCAGCCTAGGAGAGGCCCACAGAGGAACAGGCTTTCCACAGCCACTGTGCAGAGCAGTTCTCCTCCCTGTGCAGCCATGAAGGAGCCCATGGTGCAACGGTGGACACGGCCTGAAGGAACTGGAGCTCACAGATACTAGAAAGAGGATGGATACTAGAAAAAAGAGCAGTCCAGGCCAGAGCTGCAGCCTGTGAGGAGCAGCATGCAGTGCAGCAGGAAAGCTGGTGTAGCTGCCACTTCTGCGCACCTGTGTGGAGCAGTCAACTCCTGAAGAATTGGCCTCATGGTATAAACAGATGTTGGAGTAGTTCTTCAAAAGCTGCAGCCTTCAAGCCCATGCAAGATCAGTTTAGGAAGGATGGCATCTTGTGATAGGGACTCTGTTGGAGCAAGGTAATCAGTGAAGAAGTGACAAACATGAACAATTATGTACTAACAACAGATACCATTCCCCTAAGCTTCTTGGGAAAAGGGGCTAGAAGAGAGGACCAAGGAAAGATACTTTTAGTTTTGTCATGGTTTTATGATTTTTGGTTATCATTTGGATGTTATGATGTGGAATACTGATAACCAAAAATCATAAAACCATGACAAGTTTACTTTCCTTTCTCACTGCTCTAGTATTGTTTAGTCTAGTAGTGTTTGTTAGTAATAAATTATAGTAATCTTCCTACACTGAGTATGTTTTGTCCGCAATGGTAATTGATGAACAATCTCCCAGACCTTATCCCTTGAGTCTTTTTTTATTGTATTTTGTCCTTTTCCTTTGAGGAGGGGGGTGAGAGACGGATGCAGTGTTAGTGTGAAACAATAAAACAATTTTTATATGGCATATCTTTAGAAGATAAACACTGTAATCTTATGCAGAAATGAATGAAACGAACTCCCTTCACCTTAACCACCAACACATTTCCCTCCACAACCCAATAAATATCCTGAAGAGAAATCTGAGTTAGTTTTGTGAAAGACTTTTGGAAAACACTGTTTTATGGAATAAGCTATATTTTCTTTAATGGTTGTTATCAGTAGATCTCAACTTTCCCTGGAAATCTCTGTTTTACAGAAGAGAAACTGAGTCATCATAATATGACCTTATTTATTTGAGGTCAAAACTGCTGCTGAGCAGGAAATAGAAGCTTAAATCCTTCTCTAAAGCAGCTCATTGACTATGAGCTTCAGGATCCAGGATTAACCTGTGCAATCAGTTTGTGGGGTTGAACAAGGTGTTAGATACTGCAGTCAAGTATCATTTTAAGCTTCTTTGACATTAAGTATGAGAGAGTACAGTCCTTAAATTTTTTTTTAAGAGTTCAGCTCATGAGCTATACTTTCTGCTACAAGCTCATTCATTTTGCCAACTTGAACAGTCAGCTGTGAAATACCCCACCTAAAAGGGCATAAAAGAACAGCATAAAAAAATTGAACATATTCTTGTACCCTAGCAGGGTATGATATTCAAGCCCAAAATGTTCACTTAGTTAAAAATACTTAAAAACAACCTTCCGGTCTTCTAAAAGTGAAAAATATTCTGTCATACTTCCTTATGTTTGACGTTTCTGTATAAGCAAGTTTTCTTTTCATCGCACCACCATGTTGGGTATCTGGTTAATTGAGTTTTATTACATACTTGATTAAATTCCCTTGTCAGTACAAGGAATGATTAAAACTCTGTGTTTTAAAAGTGTTTTAGTTTGTATTGTACAGCTTTATATCCATTCTCAAGCCATCCTTTTTCATCTTCTACTCAACCAAATTATTAATGGAAGCCCAATTTTATGGGAAAAAAAAAAAAAAAAAAAAAAAGGAGTAATCAGTAATTTACAAAAATTAGTAAATTTTTCTAATTTCGTATTTTTTCATAATGAAATACAATCACTGTACAAAGGTACTGTCAGATTAATTTTATGAGTTCAATGGGGAGTTTTACACGTTAGCTAGAGATTAAAGGAGTTCACATCAAAATAGAGGAACGCTGAAAGGACATACAGAATGCAGGAATGTAAAAATCCAGCTGTTACCAATAAAATACTTAGCCCTTCATTTTACAGCCAAAGTTAAAATTTAGATTTCTGTTAGCTTAACTCTACTATTTTCAGTGGAATTATTATGATTTTTACTAGTACAGAACTTCACATAACTAAACATTCTGTGTGTGCCTATTTTCTGCACTTGCTTTTCTTCTAGCTAATGGATCTTTAACCTATGAAGTCCTCTGCTGCAAGATAAATATGTGAAATTAATCAATGGGATTTGCATCAGAGAGTTATATTACATGATTTGTTTATGTAAATAAGAAGTGAATGCTCCAATGGCAAACAGTAAGTGGCATTTGATTGGAGATATTAAGACCTACGTGAATTGCTGCTTAATAAAATAACACCACGTGACAAAATAATGTAAACAAAAATGTTAACCTCATTTAAAAAGAAAGAAGGATCAGATAGCATTTTTACTTATTGTTCATAGAAAGCAATAACATTGCTGTTATTGTTAAAAAACAAAATTGCTAATAATTGTCCATTATCATTTGATAATGGCCTGATATTTAATGAATGTACATACTTAAAGATTCATTCTCTAGATAGTAAAATATTATTATTCAGAGGTACTGAAAATAAATGTATTTTCACATGAAGTATGAATTACTTCCATGACTTCTTATAGAAATATGAATAAGTAAGAAAGAATTTATCAATTCGCTGACCTATAAAGGCAATCTTGACTTAAAAACCAGTTATTTTCTGAAAATGAGCCAAAATTTTCCTATCTTATTCAACAAGGATAGCTGGGGAGGTTTATTTCACTAATATTTTCCTCATTTCCTTTCAGACCATGTCTTCTGATTGACTTCTGAAGATATATATATGTATATTTATACATATTCTGCATGCATCATTTTATTCAGTCAAAGTATACTTCAGTTCATAAGAACTTGTTTGAAAGTAGAGGATTCAACCAGGTCAACAACAAAGGAGAAATGTGAAGTCTTGACTTGATGAAAGCTACCAAAACATTTTCTTGCAGGATTGTTTCCTCATGAGCTAGTCTGCTGCATAATGATCAACAACACACTCCTTTTTCAGTTTTAATCAGAAGGTTCTGAAGGTTCTGATGTTATTAATATATATTCCTGGGCTTGCCTGTAGTCTCTTATTTTTTGTCATCTCATTGTACATGTAAGCTTTCATGTTTTAAGTACAATGTTTCCATTTCTATGTCTTCCAAATATTTTAGACACAAGCAAAAATGTTCTTTAGACTTACGCAAATTCTTGATCAACCTTTTTGTTTATGAAAATACAATTTCTAAAAAGGTGTATGCAAGGCAAACTAGCCAGAGAAATAATGCATTCATGAATTTATACTGTTTATAATAAATACCTGAGGTGTGGGGGCCATAGTGGTGAGGCCAGTCTCTTCTCAGTGGTACGTGGAGACAGGACAAGGGGAAACGAACATAAGCTGCAGCATAGGAAGTTCCGCACAAATGTGCGCAAGAACTTCTTTACGGTGAGGTGACGGAGCACTGGAACAGGCTGCCCAGGGAGGTGGTGGAGTCTCCTTCTCTGGAGATGTTCAAGACCTGCCTGGACGCCTACCTGTGCGACCTGCTGTAGGGAACCTGCTTTGGCAGGGGGGTTGGACTCGATGATCTCTGGAGGTCCCTTCCAAGCCCTACAATTCTGTGATTCTATGATTCTGTGAACAATGTGAAGAAATTATACGCATTCTGTATGCTCATGTTCTGTAGGCTCTAGAGAAATGCTGAACTCAAGAAGTGATTTAATAGTTTGAAGAGCTAGGTGTCCCCATCTCAACATTATAGAATGTTAGGTTGTGAAGTAGTATTGCTGTGTATAGTTGTTCAGGCTAGATTTACAAGAGATACATACAGGTCTGTGCTAAAATTGTCTTTAAGACACTAGTAGCATTCTTCGAAGACTTGCCTTCAGTCTGTGACTATTTAAGCCTCTGGCCTACCAAAATCTCCACTGAGAAACTTCGTGACATGCCTAAATACATATTAATGGGTGTATGGACAACTTCTTCTGACAGTGCAGTGCAGATGAGGCAGCTCTGTACTGCCTTGACTTATTCCAGCATGATAATGTTACAATAGCATATATATTTTTTCTTCCTTTAATGAATGAATTCGGCTTAGTAGTTTATCATCCAATACATGGCCCAAACTCTATTTGGATAATAAGTTAATAAATATTAGCATAGCTGTATATATGTATAGCATAAGGAAGAATCATTTAATGTTACATTAAGGCCATTAAGCACAAGAAGGCAAACACCTGAGGGATGAATTCAGCAACCATGAAGACAAAAAAGATGCAGCTTGACCTATAATCACGAGCTACCTCATTATATTAATATCATCATTGCAATTTCATTCCATAATTGTTATTAAAAAACTGTGTAGAAGGCAAAACCTCTTCATTTCTAGCACACATCATAAAATCTGTTACATTAACTGCAGAATATAATGGCTTTCTTGTCATGATTTTTATTTGTTTCACCATATTACAATGTTGTGTTATACATGGATATCAGGTTAAATTCTGCATAAACTTACTGATTATACAAGAACTGTATTAGAAGTCAGTACAAAATGTATAACTGTTAAAAAAAACAGGAATTTCATAGACATTAATGAAGATAATTTTTAAAATACAAACAGAAGAATTAAAATGTGAATTGATAATTAGTTTAAAAGGTATTAGAATCAACACTGAATATAGCATTTGGACCTCTGAGTGAGTTCCAAAGATGAAAAGCCCAATGAAGATAGAATGTATCACAGGCTTGTCTTATTAATATATTTTTTTCTCATTTTCAGCATATTTGCTTATCTCATAGCTAGTGTCTTTGATACAAAATGCTGACACTATATATATTATTTCCAGAACATTAATAATATGTATCTGTATTAAGAACCTGGTGGACTCAGGATTTATGTCTCTAGCACTCTATATCAAAGTCCTCCAATTCAGTATTTGCTCAGTTCAGCTGATGCTTCTGAATATAAGTCTAGATAATTCTAAAATATGTTCTGACAGGAAGCATAGAATAAGAATAATAGAGTAATATTGTAGTTCATTCCATTCAAATGACATAGTTGTCTTAAATATGCTTAATTGATTCAGGATTTTGGTGAAGATTTGAATATGAATTTCTTTAAGCATTCAATCTGCTAAGTGTTTTCAGTAAGCCACCATGTTAAAATCCTCCTATTTAACACATTTCATTTTCGTAAAAGTTTTCTTCTATTTTGATCTTGGAGTTTCTAAATCCAATGGTTAAGACTTGATACAATTGCCCAAACTCTGGGAGTTGATTATGTCCCATGTCGTTTCCTCTAGCAGTCTAGAAAATAAGGCCTGTGTGTCCTCTGCTGTATCAGTCACTTCATGGATTCGCAGTAATCCTTAGCAAATTAAATGTCACTAAATTCTTATTCTTAAGCAACTGGATTGAGCAATTGGATTAAGATTCTCATTTTATATTTTTATCTAAGATAACAGTGTAGTCCATTTCACTGTGTAAAAAAAATAGGTCATTCTCATGTTAGAACCAAAGCAGATGGAATAAATTGTATCCTCAATGTGTTTCCCTCACTGTAGGCTATTCAAGGAGTCCTAATGTTTTTCTGAGTATGTACAAAATAAATTTGACCAAAAACCTATATACATCTCGGTAATACGAAGTTTATAGCACATGTATTACTGACAAAAAGCAGAGGATCTTTGGTGATATAGGTGGTCACATCCTGACATAGCAATAGCTGATCAAAGGATTTTTGATCTATATCTCTGTAGTAGCTATAAATAAACTAAATAATTTTTTTTAGATATCATTTTTTATGTTGCAGAAGATTAATTTTAGTTGAAGTGAATATCAGCTGAAATGTCTAAGTTTTAGATGTCTTTAGTAAGTTGTATTAGTTCTTGCTCTATTTTCAGTAACATCATTTTCATTTTCAGTAACAATCATTAAGAAAGAATGTTGGTAAGTGCTAAATTCTACAGAGATCTATAGATTTGAACATTCTTGTCCCAGCTTGATCCAGATCAGTTTGATGAATTTTTAGTATACATAGCAGTATATGGAAATTAAGATTTGTCTTGTTGTTATTTTTGTTTTTAAATAATCATATATTTGCATAGTGTTTTGTCCTATGTAAATCTCTTAAAGGAAACAGAGGCTGGAGACCAATAATAGCTCATAATAATGCCTAGAAGAGTAGAATTCTAACAATCTATATTATTTGATTATCTTTTGTCCACAAACCAACCAAGAAGATGAACCAAAACAATAAAAAACAAGAATCTTCAGTCACATTACAACATGAAAAAAATGAAAGAGAGCATTAATTGTTGAAAATACCAAAGAAACTCCTGTTCTGCAGCTCCAAACTTTTTAAGACTGACATCATTAAAATATCATATTTTCGTTCATAAATGCTTGATTTTTCATTGTCTGCATTTCAAATCTGCCTTTCATAATTCTATTTATTTTAAGTGAAGTGTGAAGATATTATCTCAGGGACAGCAGTGTTAAAGGAAGAGGAAAGAGAAGGAAAAAGAAAAATAATCTATCTAAAGCCTTTATTCATTTATTTGTTTACTTTTTATTTTTATTTTATTTATTTATTTTAAATATAATGTGAATAATACAGATATGCTTACATGCTTTTCCAGATTCCAAATCACTTAGCCCATTTGTCATTAGTTATTCTCCATAAGATTACTGACTTATTAGCCCATGGCTATGAACTGAGTTAAGGTGACTTTAGTATCTTTAGAACCTGGAACAGGTTCTAACAGCTAACATGTCTAACAGCTAACATGTCTAACAGCTAACATGTCTAACAGCTAACACGTCTAACAGCTGTCCAAATATACCCTTGCAAAATTGAAAATGTTTAACATAAAAAATATATATTGATAGCTTTTGCAACAGTTTTCAATTTTTAGTCTATCAAAGTGGAATAATAATTGAAAAAGTATTTCATTTTTATTCACCTTCCATTTTGACATGAAATATAAATTAACAGTTGTGAACTGAGTTTGTCTTATGCCAAATAAAATAATAAAATTAAACAAGTATTTTCAAATTGGAATTGAACTCTGCTCACACTGAAGTGTAGATTTATTTAGCTGTCCACATTAAGAAAGGATATAATGGAATTATCTTTGGTATCCATTTGAATCAGTAAGGAAACGGTTTTGTTCCACTACCAAGACAGGTTTTTTCTTCTTTGGTAATTTATTTTGAGCCAATAACTATAAACAATTATTATCATTTACTTCACAACTAGAAATGATCAATAAAGTATTGGACTGCAAGTTCTCACTGTTTAATTAAATCAGGCACTTTTCAGAAATGTAATTATTATATCTCTTACCATATTTCAATAGAGATTGACACTAGAGAAAGAGATAAATGTGCAAATAATTCAAATATGTATTTCCCTTTTAAAAACCTATATTTTACAGAGAAAAATATCATTCTGTTTGGGCCAGTTTCTTAGCAACATTGATTTTCATGAGAATGGGACTCAAAAATGAGTAATGACAAATAAATGTGTTATACTAACACGAAAAATAATTGCTAATGTAGGTTTTGTTTGATGTCTCAATATTCACAATATTTTGAAAGATAAACAAGCAAACAACAACTACAACAACTACTACAAAACACAAATTTAAGCAACTATAATTTTAAGAAACTATAACATCTGTACTTCGTTGATAGCCAGTAAATGGTAAAATTCTGGATTATAGCACATACAAATCTTCTTCTTCTAGAGGTATTGATGGGTTGTGGAGTCCTTTCCAGACTACTGTTAAATAAACTTGTCATCTGTTGAGGACTTCAGCCAAAATACATTCATGAAAGAAAATAACAGGCTGCAAATAATCAGAGATCAATTAGAATCTGTAGTTAACATGAAAAGATGTTATGGTCGCAGACTGCTAGCAGAATCAAGCATAAGCAAACAGGTATCGATTGTGTCTATAGCGCAAGAACATCTGAAGCTCATAAATAGTTTTACAGAAACTAGGGCAGTTTCACATTGTGTGATAATTTTAAGTGATTCATATTTCAATTACTCTTCTTGTTCATTTTATTTTGTTTAGGCCAGACTCTTTCATTGAGAGTGAACAGTAATTTACATTGTGAATCATCCCAGTTATGTTGTTAACATCAATCAGTGAGTAAAACATTACTTGGATATAACACGACAAAGAAGTTTTGGTATGCTCAATATATTATTGACATTTTGATGTTTTTTATATGCCTACTAGTAATAAAAATTATATCTGTGAAGAATGCAGTTGGGCCAGTTTACAATTTTGGACCAGTTCTGCTCTTTTATCCTTGTGTGTATGATATAATTTGTCTTGAAGCAATGAAAAAGTCCTGAACCCCTGAAGAACTTGACAACCAGTGGAGATCTTCATTCCGTTTTGAAGACAGTTGATCTTGTTAGGTGAACATCTGGTATGCAGAGTAAGCTATGGCACACTTTAGGCTGCTAGTGCATCATAGACAAGCAAATTATAATTTTTTAAAACACCCTTGCAAATTAGAAGTATCAAAATATCAGTAGAAGTAAGGATAACAAGTTTTAGTTTAGATATATTTTATCTATTATACTTATTTTATTGTAATGGATGGCCAACTGTTAATCATTTGAAGACATGGTAAGCAGCTAAGCATTGCGTATAGCTGTATGCAGGAAGGACTTTCAGACTTCATTCTCATTATGCTGGGAAGATGAAAAAGAAAACTTACTGAGGACCTTGGGACTGACCTTTTCTTGGGATTGATTTTAAAAATGAGTGAGGCAATTAGAATTGCGTATTATTTTCTTCTGTAATCTTAGTTTGATATTCAATGTTGTTATTATTTTATGTAAATACACTGCAATAACAGGGAACCTTTGCAAGATTTGACATGATTAGCTTCAAGGTTGATTTTTTTATGAGAGACTGCTCTAAATTCAAGGGTCAGAATCTTGGCTACAGGCCTTGTTTGTCAAATGTGATTCCTTCATTAACAAAATTTCCAGTTTTCCAAGTATTCTATGGCACAGACTTTACATTGTTCCAAGTACTCAAAAAAACTGGATCATTAGAAGTTTCTCTTCTCTGGTAATCATGACATTTGAACCTACTCATCCATATTATGAGCCATCAATGAAGTCCACTTTACTCTTTTCATGACAGAGCCTTAAATGTAGGAAAAAGGATGAGAGAAAGAATGCAGATATGCTGATACAATTACATGCTCTGGATAATACCTCCAGGAGAGTGAAACAGTTATTACAATTGATGTGATAAATTATTATTTATTAATGAGAGTTTAATTATCCACTGATTGAACAGAAGCAGATTCCCAGATAACCTTGCCAATTAGTTCCCTAAGAACCATTAAATCTGCTCTCCCTATATCCAAGATTGTGGTTTTGGTAGCAGTTCTCCTTCTGTTATCAAAGATTTAAAATTCAACTTCTTCATTGTTACTGTGGCCAACCACATTGTTTCTAACCACCACATCACCCATGAGACCTTCTGTATTAAGAAGGAACAGATCTGAAAGACCATTTCTCTGGCTGTCACCTTTAGTACCTGTGCTAAGGTACAAATGAGCTTATTTTAGCAATCTCATGGACCTGTTTATACCAGCTTTGTGGTATTCCCAATTAATGTCTGGCAAGTTGAAGTCATCCATATGGACAAGGATGGCTGATATAGAGATATTTCTAAGTTCCTCTAGGAATAATTGCCATCATCCTGCCTAGATGGCATGTAATTGACCACTCATAATAGGGAAAGGGGAAGAAAGCTGAAGGAAATTAAAAAGAATCTTCCACTCAGCTCATAAGACTATTTTAATAAGATGTTGAGTGTGTTTTCCTATTAAAAAGAAAAGTCATAAAACACTGAAAATAAGTAATACTGTTGGGAAGGAAATAAAACAGTTGTAACAGAGCTACTTGAAACTTTAAAGTAACTAATGGAAGGACCTCGCCCAAACTATTTTACATTAGGTTAAAACAAACAAAAACAGTCTGAGTCAAACAATTATGCCAGATATTGATAAGTGAAAGCTAGAAGATATGCGCTGTGTATCCTGAAATTATCTAAAGTCATGCTCTTTTGTCCCAGATAATTGGATGTATCATTATCATTCATTCTTATAATATAATACATATAAATTATAAATAATGTGACAAATCATCTGCTTGTGAATATCAGTGTAATTCCATTTACCGAAATGAACATGTATTGAATTCTGTTAATTGCACGTTCTGGTTCATACTACCTGAAATCACTATGTATTAGTGAATTCACTAATATTTATTAACTATTACTCCTGCAGGAATAGTATTACCTGTGAATCCACAAGGTTGGATTAAATGACAGACAACAATAAATATTCTGTAATTTGAATGATCTGCTTATTAAAGGAAACAGATGTTACACTATGAAGTTTAATGGAATAGAATCATTCAAAAACTCATTGCAATTGTTTCTTCCTCATGGCGTATTGGAATTTTCATGGAATATAATACACAGACAAAAATCCAGTATATAATTGAAAAAAAAAAAAAAAAAAAAAAAAAAGCTAGATAAAATCAAAACACATTTAAAGTAGGATATCTTACAACAAATATCAATAATGAATTAATTTTAAACCACTTGATTGTGACCTGAATTTTCTAGAAAATGCGTCATTATTATTTACGTCAAGATATTGAAGTGGTTTTTAAATTGAAATGCAATCAAAACCAACAAAAAACAAAACGAAACAAACAAGGACATTTAAATAATAATAAATTAAAAAATTGATTTTCAGAAACCAACTAAGAAGACAAGCCTGAATTATGTATTGTGAGGTTACCAGACCTGAAAGTGCTTCACAATTGCAATGTTTGACAGGATATATCCAATTCACATTCAATTTTAAAAAATATCGCAGATATAAAAGAGTTCAGGAGTTTTTTTCTACTCATGCCATCTTTTTGTAGTTTTCTACCCATGATACTCATCTCCTTCTATGTCTGGGTAACCAGACTGGTAGATGAGGGAAGGGCTGTTGATGTAGTCTACCTAGATTTCAGCAAAGGCTTTGAAATGGTCTCTCTCAGGCTTCTTCTGGGGAAACTGGCTGCCCATGGTCTGGAAAGGTACATACTCTTCTTTGGGTAAGAAACTGGCTAGAGAGCCATGCCCAATAGGTAGCGGTTAATAGAGCTAAGTCCAGCTGGTGACCCATTTCAAGTGGTGTCCCCCAGCGGTTGGTACTAGGGCCCATGTTGTTTAATATCTTTATTGATGACCTAGATGAGGGGATTGAGCGTACCCTCAGTAAGTTTGCAGATGACACCAAGTTAGGAGGTGGTGTGGATCTGCCTGAGAGTAGGGAGGCCCTTCAGAGGGATTTAGACAAGCTGAATAGCTGGGCTGAGGTGAATGGGAAGAGGTTTAACAAGGCCAAGCGCCTGGTCCTGCACTTTGGCCACAACATGCAGGCTTGGGGATGAGTGGCTGGATGACTGTGAAAAAGAAAGGGACCTGGTGTTGGTTGATGCTCAGCTGAACATGAGCCGACAGTGTGCCCAGGTGGCCAAGAGGGCCAATGGCATCCTGGCCTGCATTAGAAATAGTGTGGCCAGCAGGAGCAGGGAGGTGATCATCCCCCTCTACTCAGCACTGGTGAGGCCACACCTCGAGTATTGTGTTCAATTTTGGTCCCCTCACTACAAAAAAGACATTGAGGCCCTGGAACATGCCCAGAGAAGGGCAACGAAACTGGTGAGGGTTCTGGAGCACAAGTCTTATGAGGAGCGGCTGAGGGAGCTGGGGTTGTTTAGTCTGGAGAAGAGGAGGCTCAGGGCAGACCTCATTGCACTCTACAACTTCCTGAAGGGGGGTTGTGGTGAAGAGGGTTTGGCCTCTTTTCCCAGGCAACGAACAGGACCTGGGGCAATCACAGAATCACAGAATCAAAGAATTGTAAGGCTTGGAAGGGACCTCCAGAGATCATCGAGTCCAACCCCCCTGCCAAAGCAGGTTCCCTACAGCAGGTCGCACAGGTAGGCATCCAGGCAGGTCTTGAACATCTCCAGAGAAGGAGACTCCACCACCTCCCTGGGCAGCCTGTTCCAGTGCTCCGTCACCCTCAGCATAAAGAAGTTCTTGCGCACATTTGTGCGGAACTTCCTATGCTGCAGCTTATGTTCGTTTCCCCTTGTCCTGTCTCCACTCACCACTGAAAAGAGTCCAGCCTCGCCATTCTGCCCCCCACACCTTAGATACTTATAGACCTGGATCAGGTCCCCTCTCAGTCTTCTTTCCTCAAGGCTGAACAGACCCAGTTCACTCAGCCTTTCCTCATAGGAGAGATGCTCCAGGCCCTTCACCATCTTTGTGGCCCTCTGCTGGACTCTTTCCAAGAGGTCCCTGTCTTTTTTGTACTGGGGTGCCCAGAACTGGACGCAGTGTTCCAGATGATCACAATGGTCACAAGTTGTATCAGAGGAGGTTTAGACTAGACATGAGGAAAAACTTTTTCTCTCAGAGAGTGGTCTGGCACTGGAATGGCCTGCCAAGGGAGATGGTGGGTGGAGTCACCATCACTGGCAGAGTTCAAGAGGCATCTGGATGAGGAGCTATGAGATATGGTTTAGTAGCTTGTGGTAGCAGTGGTAATGAGAAGATGGTTGGACTAGATGATCTTATAGGTCGCTTCTGACCTTGTGATTCCATGATTCTATGATTCTATGATGTGTAAACCTAGTGCACTTCAGCTATCAAGTTTGGAATAACCTGAATCTCCATTTATGGGAACAGAAGCAGACATTGTTAGGTGTGGAATTTAGATGGACCAGTTTTTCTTTTGTACGAGGTTGCAGTCTATTTTAGTCACATGCACACAAATCTGAGCTTTATGAAAAAGTGAAAAAGAAAAATGCCTCTGAAATTATACTAATGCTTTACAGATAAAACAGTCACAAATGTGAAACTGTTAAGATTATCGTTTTCTGACTTTACTTGGGTGAATTTAGTCCTACTGTATTCAAGATTAAATGTTTCCCCTTTTTACAAGATCCCTCTGAGGTTGTTATGCAAACTTAGTGCAACACAACAGCTCTTGGGTGTGAATGGTGCATATGTAATTTTGGGGAACTTCTGTGAAAGGGAAATAGCCTCCATATAACTCTGGCTCTATGTTGGAAGCTGCAATTCACTTTTCTAGTTGTTGTACATTATGATTCTCACCCCTGCCGACCATTGCCCATACAGTCCCCAAGCAATCATAGAATAAAAGAATCAGAGAATGGCTATGTGTCATGGTTTTGTGGTTTGTTACCAGTATTTTACATTATAACATCATGCAGTGTACTGGGAGTTTAAGAGTTCGTGCTGCAGCTCCAGTCTCAGAAGAGAAGAATGAACCACAGTTCCTAAAAGACATTTCTATCTTCTAGGGAGAGGGAAAGATAAAACTGACTGGAAGTCATGAGATAGCTCTTTGCTCCCTAGCAGACCAGAGTATGTTTTTCAGAAATTCACTCTCATTTATTTGATTTATTAGCTTCAATCCCAATCAACTTGTATTTTGCTCCTCTAATTAGTAAACTGAGTTGTTTTCCTCTTCAGATCATTGCCACTGTTTTTTGTTCTTTTTTTCTTTCCTTCTCCTCCTTTCCCCCATTTTTGGGACAGTGGGCTTACGGGCCTGCCGTCCCCCTGTCATAGAAACAGATGTAGAGATAAAACTGTGACATTTTGGTTAGAAGGACTTTACTAAGTTTCAACCCCTACATCAGGGCAAAGTTGCCACATATTAGATCAGCCTGCCCAGGACCCCATCCAACCTGTCTTTTGAACACCTCCAGATAAGTGACATCCAGAGTTTCTCTGGTCTGCCTCTTCCAGTGCCTCACTACACTTGGAGTAAAATGTTTGCCAAAATATAGCATCACATCAGACAATATCAAGATAATCAATTCTGTCCCAGCTGAGAGCAAGAAATAATGTCACTATAATCCTTAACATTTCCACTGCACAGATATTCAACACAGGAGTCAAAATTATGCTTGTAAACTTGTAGCATCCAAGACCATTCCTTCATGCTGAAACAAATGAAGCTAGCTAAATGTTATTTCATCAGATAGCATCAGTGTTACAGATGCTCAAGAAGATTCTTAAGGAAGTACAAGTTGATGAAATTTTGAGATTAAATAGTGCATTATGATAGCACAGTTTACTATCAGAGCTCTGGAAGAAAATATGTTTTATTTGAAGCAACGAAGGAAATTGAAAGCCATATCAACATCTTAGTAAAAAGAGAAACATCCATTGATCTCTCCTGGAGTCATTACGTATTTATACAAAAAAGCAAATATACATTGAAAACCAGAAGTACATTTTTCATGACTGTCAGTACAAAACAAAATGATTTTCCTTTTTCTTTTTTTTTTTTTTTTTTTTTTTTTTTTGGTGTTCTAGTTAAAAGAGAGAAACCTTTCTTTAATATGTCTGCAGCACTGCTTTAAAAGGTCTAGGTTCATGCCATGATTAAGTGTTGTGTTCATGAAAGATTTTGTTGTATTTGCAATATAATTCATTCAAACAAAAGGAAATATCATGAAATATTTAGTAAATATTGTTGAGTGAGAGGAAAGGAAGACACCTCTTAGTGATGATATTAGAAGTAATAGACATGTTCATCACAGCAAATATGGTTATGAAATAATTAGAAAATGGAGGATAACGTTAAAATTGATTCCTTTCACTTTGACTCATCCAGCTGTGATGATGATAAGAGAAGGGAAACTCTTTTCCCACTGCTGAGTAATTTTAGTCCTCTTTGTTCTCTTGGGGCTCTTTTCGTCACTTCATTATAATCTGGGGTACAGGAAATATTCCTTAGCTGGTTCTCCTGCAAAGCGTTCTTTATTCTTCTCACTGAAAACTTGTAGATGACAAATGAAAGACAGTTTTTCCACTACAGAAAATAAATACGTATATGTATAAAATTGGAATGAAAAGCCAAAATCTCCTTCTTGCACTCAGAAAAAAAAATGTATTTCAGTGAATATACATCATTTTAGTAGATTCATAGTTTCACACATATTTTGATTTTTTTAAACGATGCATATGGAGCTTAACATTCAAGATGAAAAATCCTACTGAAGAGGAAAAATATATTTTTATATATTTTTAACATCACTTTTTAAATTAATTTTTTAAAGACATATAATCCTCTAAAATAACTCCTTCAGAAAATGTTTGCCAGTTTAGTTATAATATTGCCTTTATTTATTCTATTCATCTTTTCATGATGGACAATAACCTGTATTCCTATACTTTCTGATATTTTTTTCACTCTCACTTCCTTAGTTTCAGCTAAGAGGGAATTCTTTTCTTCAGTGTCAGGCATGATGCTATGTTTTGTATCTGGGAAAAAAAAAAAAAAAACAAAATTGATAACACATCAAGGTTTATAGTTGCTGCTAAGCAGTGATGTACAGAGCCAAGGTCATTCTCCCAAGGAACTGGGAGGGGACATGCTCAGGTCAGTTGACATAAAATAGCCGAAGGGATATCCCATACCATATGACATCATGCAGAAGGAGAGTTCTGAAAGAAGTCAAAGTTCATGTCATTCTCTTTTGCTCACTTGGAGGCTAGCTGGGCATCAATCAGTGGGTGGTGAGCAATTGCTTGTGCATCACTTGCTATATGTATTCATACATATATATATATGCAGAGTTGTCACTATTATCCTTTACCTTTTCTCTGTCTGAGTAAATAATTTTATCTCAACTCACGAGTGATACTTTGTTGTTTTTTAATTTCTCCCCCAATCCACTAGGAAAGGAAGTGAGCAAATTACTGTATGGTGCTTAAACACCTGCTGGGTCAAACCACAACATCCAATCTGTACATAACTTCTGAAATCAATCAAAAGTCAAGGAGAGAGAGAGAAACAAAATTATGACAGCTAACCTTACTATAGAATTGAAAGAGATTAAGAATGGAAACAGCAGAGGTTTTTCTTTTTGTCTGTCCCTGCAGTCTACATTAGTTATGAATACTTAAGGGAATTCAATTGGCTGATCATAGACTTACAACTAAATAAACAGAAATAGAGAACATTTCAAAAGCACCTAGTTACTCTCACTAATCTACATTTGAAATGGTTGTAGCAAAGCTGCACTTCAACGTATATGAGAGTGATGAGACAAAATTATAACTCCTGGAAGAAGGCAGAAGTGAAAATTTCAAGGACTATCATGACTGTAGTATTATCTTTTGATCTACTGAAGTATTTCAAACGCATTATTTACAGCTACTCTGTGACTTCTCCTTATGTTATGTGATTTTCTACTCCAAGGAGGTGGAGCTACATACTTAATTCCACAACAAAAATGCGTAAGTTGTTTCATCTAATTCCTTAATTAGTGAATGGAAAAATAACAAACAAACAAACAAAAAAAAAATCACATGAAAATTATTCTATTTTTCTTTTATTTTTGCACATTTTTTGGAAATAATAAATAGAAGTCTTATTTTTATATATAGCATCAAGTATTCTTTTCAAGCTTTGAATTTGTGAATATATTTAAAATTTTAATTGTTAACTGTTGTAGAAGTGTTGCAAAGTGTTAATGCACCAGTAAGATCTAGGTTGTTATACTGTATCCAGTTCTGATCATGTAAATTTTTTCTTTTTTCTTTTTTCTTTTTTTTTTCTTTCTTCTTTTTTCTTTTTTCTTTTTCCTTTTTTCTTTTTTCTTTTTTCTTTTTTCTCTTTTCTTTTTTCTCTTTTCTTTTTTCTTTTTTCTTTTTATTTTTTGGTCTGGATTTTGCTATGAATGTACAAGATGAAATAAAGCAAGTAAATGATTCTGTGGAAAAAATAAAAAAAAAGAGTTGAAAATTTTCTTTGGAAACCTTATCACACAACTGTATAATTACAAGTGATTGTCTTTAACTGCTCATGATTTCAACTGAAATCTTCACATTTTTCTTAAAAGAATGAATATTCTTTTTGCATTTATGAGAAAATTTGACTTTTGAAGTGAAACGAAGTATTTTATTGTTTTCTCCTGTAAGTTGTATAAACATTAATTGAAATAATAGGTCTTTTTTTAAGAGGAAGATATAGACTCTAAAAATGAACTTGGATGACAATTGCAGAAGCTCTTAAATGAAAAATGTACTTAGTCTTTTACAAATGAACTAGACTTCTGTTAATGATGAAAGAAATACATAGCCATTAAAGAAAGAATGTGAAAGGATTTATTTAGGTTTTTTTTCTTATTACAGTGTGTCAGTCAGCATTTTTCAGGCAGTCTGCACTAAAAAACTCTCAAAAATTCATATGCAAATTGAAAAGTAAATCTTGCATTTCCTTTCTGAATAATGAAATACACCATGGAATTACGTATTTTTTCATCACTTATTTTGAACTAAATACTGCCTAAATTACAAAAGACTTTTTGTTTTTCATTTGATCCCTAAGAAATATTACTGACATTTTAGAGAAATACAGTGTGATGTGGAAGAAATAAATGGAACTCACACAATACTATCTCAATGACTCAAACTTTTGTGTCAGGAATTAAACAAGGATCTGACATTTTAGGGCTTTCTACGGGTGCTGTCAGAAATTTTAGTTGGCTCTGGAAAATTTAACTAAGTTTTTCAGCTTAAGAGGCAATCACCAGAATGTTCACATATTCCTTCATGAACTAATAACTAATAAGGTAACATCTTCACATTTTCATTCTGTTATTCAAAGCAGTTAGGGATCCAATTGCATGACATAGTTAAATGGCATAATAATATATTTGATTACAGTGACATCTGGTAACATCTACTTATTTCAAAATAAATTATGTCTCTTCTGTGAAAGCTTTCTGAGAAATTGGGACCCTAATTTGGATATGCACATTCTGATGCTCATGCAGCACACTGTAAAGTATGGATGATAAAACTATAACATTAACTAATAATTAAATTTCCTACTTCAGTCAATACTGAACATTTGTAGATGATAGAAAACAAAATATTCAAGAGAGAAGTTAAAATTCCTCTCTAACCCATCACAATATTTGTCAGCACCATTTCATACTATTGAGGAGACAATTACAATGAACAGTAGGACAGGTCTCTACCTCTGTTAGCCTTCATGCATAATAAATAAGCTTTAAGTAAATAATTAATATAAACATTGAAAGCAAAAACAAGGCACGTTTTCCCAACCAAAAGTTTGTTATGAACCTCTATTATCAGGTAAGTTCTTGAATTTTATAACTGAATATTATTTAACTATTTAGATTCTGTGCTGCAAACATACTGTGTCTATAGAAATTTCCATCTGCTGCCCAGTACGTCCTCAGAGTTTCCTGGATTTTAATACAACAGTTGTTTATTTAGGGTCTGACTGCCATCAGAGCACTAAATGTGGTTTTCTGTTGTTCTGGTTTTAATTGATGAGCAAGATTGTTTACTACGTTAACCAATCCATTCTTACTCCTGCCTTGCTAGATATTTTTACTAATGCTGAATATTTAAGTAAATTTAACAAAAAAAATCATGCTAGGTCCACATATTTTGAATGTAAGTTTTTATTGTTGTACTTATTTCTGTTATAATCTTTTATCAATGCTTTAACTATTGTGTCTGAATTTCTTCAGTCCATGTAAAGGTTTCCTAGACCTTCACAGACATTACGGAATGTCTCTTAAAAACACACAATAAATATTAGTTGTAGATATTAGTTGTTTAGAGATCACAATCACATGTGAGCTTTGTTCCAGAGAATACAGCAGTGCTACTACTCAGGTAATGATATATTGAGTACTTCTGGCTCCAAATTATAAATTTTGATTTCCGTTTAAATGATAGACAGATTTTGGAAATGATAGAATAAAGATATCCTTCTATTAAAAACCTATTAATGAAATACAAAAAGCATAAAACTAAAAATGTTCTAAAGAAGATATAAGGTTTTAATGAGAAAATATGTGCTTTGTATTGTTCTTTTTCTTCTTAATTTAAAAGAAGATATTACTTTACAGTTAGAACAACATAAGTATTAATAAACTTATTCTACTTTTTACAAATATGTCTTGAGAAAAGTTTATAAAACAGCTTCTATACTAGGAAGCAGCGTTTAAAAATAAATTGTGAAGTTCATGTCCTGGAAGGTAACAATTTCTAGCAACATGCAGGTAGGTGTATTATTAGTTACAAAATTATTATGTCATATAATGATTACGTTTCTTCATGCCTAATGGAATCAGTTTATGGGTAATAGACAAGAGAGAAATAATGTTGTTTTCAGATAAATTAAAGACTGTGGCCTTACTGCTCTTCTCTAGGTTTTCTTTTACACAGTGTATTTTTCATATATTAGCAGTGTTTTGGCATGGCCCAAGATTTCGTCTTCTGGCTCCTCTATTGTTATCTTGGCCATGATTTCATTTCTTTTTTCTCTGTGATCCACTTTCTTAGTCTCTTCGTATCTTTCTACACTGTTGGCTTTGTTTTTCTTTTGTAATGTTGCACAACTTCACACATGGCTTTGATTAATGCTCACTTCTCTTGTATTTGCATAAGCAAAAGTAAGCTAAAGAAGTCCACAAAATATTTTTAGAAGCAACTTAAGAAGAAATGTTTCATCTTCTCCAGGGCTCTTTGATTTCTACTGGATTTAGTTTTAAAACCATTGGTCAAGATTCACAGTGGAAGGGGGTGCAGGAGACATAATGTTTTCCTGCCCCCTCTTACCAGTACCCTGTTGCAGTCATATGAAGAATTTAATAAAATGAAACACAATTTAGTGGGTTATTTACTGTGTGTACAGAATCTCTTTTCCCATTGCCATTTCAATCTGCTTTAATCTGTGGCCTGTGATAATAGATTTCTAGCATATGAAGACTACTATTAGACTGTAGCTCTCCTCTGTAATAACGGCAGCTATGCTTCCTTTCTGACTACCTTTCTTACTATGCTACTTGTTTATTGGACTTTACAAACTGTGTCCAAGTCACAACAAAGAGGAACATTTGTCTCTACCATGTCTACAACATTCTCCACCTTCCATATTCTTTTCACCTTTGTGATCTAATCTTCTAGTGCAGACTAGTTGTAATCAGTATTGATAACAAGAAATGTTAGTATCTCTAGGTGGTATCTTTTCTGGGAGGAAAGAGGTAAGACAGCTAGAAGAACGTCTTCATACAGTGTGCTCTTATTTGTGAAATTAAAAATTGCATTATGTAACTGTATTATATCTGTTTTTTTTTTTTTTT
>NW_024884142.1:30437027-30459527 GCF_019232065.1 Centrocercus urophasianus
TTTTTTTTGTTTTGTTTTGTTTTGTTTTGTTTTGTTTTGTTTTGTTTTTCCAGGATCCCAGTCAGTTAGAAAAGATGAATAAGATTCATCCCAGCATGAACATTACATCTCCTCAGATCTGGTTTCAGAACTGCATGAGAAGAGGTAAAAAAGAGACTGTAAGATCTATGAAAAGGAATGTATCCTTGAGAGAGGAAGGACAGACATCTACTCTTTAATTCATCCCACCTAATTTGAGGCATGTCTAGCTAATATACTTAGGAGAACGGTTAATCTTGTACAATCAGAATAGGAAGATACTTCGTGGACAAACCTACATACTCAAGAGGAAAGTTCGGATCATAGACTTAAATGCTTTTTGAAGGTCTATACCTCTCCATTTGATCAAGGAAATTAACCCTACCTTGGGCATGTTTCTCATTTAGTGTAATTAATATGATTCAATAGTGCATCCTGAAACAACCTGTGTGCATAAAAACTCAATAGCTGCCTAATGTGAGAATACAAAGAGTTAAGTGCTCAACTACTTACATTTACCTTCCAGAGTAACTGTCAGAGCTCCCTGTTCTTGCCCAGTCCCCTGCAGCTTTTCAAACTCACCTAGGGACCAGGGGTCCGTGTCATCCCTGGGCCATCAACCTTTCTCTAGTAAGACCTCAGCAAGGCCATTTTCTGGTTTTCAGAATACTTGTCCTGTTCAGTCATAGGTCTCACTTCACTGGGTCCACCCATGGACCCACATCCCAACCCATGTTGGTCTGTCCCTGTCCCCAGGCAGGTGCTTTGTTCTCAGGTCCGGAGCTGCTTTTGTGCTGTCACTGCTCTGTTCCTGTCTGGGGTCATGGGATAGGTCCTGGCTGCCAGGCTCTTCCCTTGCAAGACTCTATGAGGATCTCCCAATGTTCTCAAAAAAGTCTCCTCTGTGCCCTGGCAGGTGGGTTTTTTTTTTTTTTTTTTATATATATATATAATTTTTTCTGCTTGTAGCTTCATTTTCTCTCTAGTTCCTTCTCTGCTTTTAGAGAATGTTTTTTGTCCTATGTCTCTTGAAGCACGATCCTCAGAGGCATTTAGATGCCTAATAAAACAAAATTGGACTAGTGGAAGTTTTCATACTGCCTAAACATAAAACCATGCTGTCCTCTTCTCTTCCATCAGTCATGTAAATGTATTCTCATTATTCCAACACTAGAAGTAAAGGGAAGTTTGTAAACCCTAGAAAAGATGGCAGATGGAAGCTTAGACAAGGAGGAGGAAAACAGATCAGAGCAGAGGATAATCAAGTGGAAAGATTAAAAACCAAGGTAATATGTAATGATTGACTTCATTGCTCTGCAGAGCTCCTATTGCTCAAGGGTGCCAAGCAGGTAGATTCCATCACACCTACTGCACATCAATTGACACATGTGCAACGGACATGGTTTTTGCACTCATGACTTACTCATTCAGAAACCTCCTAAGTCTTCATTAAAATAGAAAGAGCAATAGATCACTGTTAAATGCAGTATGCCTGTTTTCAAAACCATTTAAAGAAAGAGTTTGATTCACTGTTGAATGAAAAATGAAAACAGTAATATCTTTCACATTAAACATATTGAGAAAGGTGCCTACTTGTTGGATGTGAACCTAGCATTTTTTAGGTACAAGAAGAGAACATTAGAAATTGTTTAATACTTGCCATTTGTCTCTATTACTGAATAATAATTCAAAATTTTACACTGAAGATAGGCTAGGAGGATATTCAGTAGTTCTAATCTGAAAAAGAATTATGCTGTGAACTAAACCTTCCCAAATCATCTTAAAAACTATCCTGGGACATAGTTGAAAAACTTCTTCAAATCCTTTCAAAACCTGACTGCGCCCAGACTTTTGAGGTGTCTTACAGACAGTGATGCATTTTGTCAGGATCTTCATATTGTCGTCTGGAGGAGATTTCTGTTCTGTGAGTAGGTAAGGTAATTGGTACCATGCTGAGGAAAGATTAGGAAATGCAGATTTACAGTGCTGTGGGTGACACTGGGAGGGCAATAATTCTGAAAGAGGAAAAAAAGAAAAGCTGATGTTTTAAGGGCAATAGTTCTGAAAGAATAACAAACATAAATTTCATAAAAGCACAGACTTTTTACCATTTAGGGTAGTGGCAAGGAAGTCAAGTGAAAAAAATTAAAATGGGCAAATATCACAATGACATTGCAAGTTTAGAGACAGATCTCCACATTTTTTCTAAACATTGAATAGCTACTACTTCTGAGAAGGCAGTAACATTATTCTTTTACACAGGAGATTTTGCCTGACAGTATATTTTTTCCTCACAAGGTTCTAAGATCACTTTACTGTTGCCCCTTACATGTAGTTCTCACATATATTTTATAGTTTAGCTGTCTCAACACTATTCTATGCAAATCAGTTGCCAAATAGAAAGAATTAACCTGTATTTTTACACAGAAACATGGACATTACACAATTTTTCCCTATGAGACGGGAAAGATTGGAATTTACTGGAAATATCAGCCATGCTTGGAGTACCAGCCATTCTACTCAGTCTTGATCTGAACCATGAAGTCTGTTTTCCCAAAGGAGCTTTTTTACAATGTTGAGATTTAATGTATTCAGTCAGTTCCCAATTACTGAGCATAGGGGAGGAGTGGAGCACCCCAGACTATGGAAAAACCTACACGATGCTACTGCTTGTAAACTAGAGATGACTGTTGAAAAACTGAGCTAGATCTAATGTTAGTTAATAATGAATGCTTTCCAGGAATGATTGGTCAGCAGAAATGTGGAGTATGAAAGCATGTCACTAGCTTAGGCCCTGAATTTAGGTCTGTGCCTGTACTGAAAACATGGAAGTCCTGAAATTATATTTTCAAATCTAGTTTTAGTATCCAGGCATCAGTAACATAAAGTTCACAGGACTTTTAAACTGTACGAATTATCTGTGTGTCAGACTGACTGTCTAATATCAGATAAATAAAATTAACAGACAAGTAGTGAATTAAAGATGGAATTTTAAAATGTTAAGTAGATAGAAATTACATTTCCTGTGGGAAAAACAACAAACAAACAAATAAAAATCTATCTAGATATCTAGATATCTATCCAGATATTCTATCTTACCTTTAGGTCTTAGAAGTCAGGGAGTGAAAAAATTCAAGTTTAATGTTTCAGATATAACAAGTTGCGTATATATGTACTGGACTTAAACAATGGAAGTACTGTTCTGTTATTTTACAAGTTCATAATACACACATCTAAAGATTTGCAAAATATTACAAAATCCTTTAAAGTCAAGAAAGATAAATTTGTCTTCTACTATTTTTTTCCCCTGATATGATTCAAGTTATCTTTTAAAAATTTTTAGAGAGTCAATAAATTCCTCAAATTGCTCAAAGACCTCACTAGTAGGTTAAGAGAGGTGATACTTCCCCTCTATTCAGCATTGCTTAGGCCATACATGGAGTTTGGTGTCTAGTTCTGAAATTCAAGAAATACCTGGATGTACTGGAAAGTGTCCAAGACAGCCACCAGATGAACAAGGGACTGGAGCCATTGAACTGTTTTTGAGGATGGTAAAGGGGAAGATGACAACATTGTTTTTGAGTAAAGAGATTTTGATTAAACTAATGTGGTAGCTATTTGTACTGATTTCTAAAATAACTCTGTTCCCACTATCCAATATGTGCCTGGTAATAAGTTAACATGTCTTTAAGGTGCTTCATAAAGTTACAGAATGCTACCAGAATGTGTTTAAAAAAGGTAAGATGTGGCAGAGTGAGGGAAAGAGTGTTCCTCTTCAGAGCAGGAATCAAAGATTTACAATCAAGTGTAAATTAGACATAAAATACTTTGATATCAAGATTCTGGAATTCTTCATGAGAATCTCAGGAATTCAGTACACATTCTTCTGAAACAAAATGAAATAAAAAGGAAGATGAAGAGTAACAGCACATACTTTTTGACCAAAGCTGCATTTATACGGAGATGAATGCCACAACTATAACAGCGTTTTCCAGATCAAGGTTGTAATGGGATTTTAAAAGCCCAAGTTGTGGACAGAAACTGGTATAAAACAAATTGTGTCTGTCAAAAGAGAAGGACTTTGCACTTATATCTATGGATAGTTAAAAAGTTGAAAGCCCTCCAGAGATTAGATACACCAGCTTTTAGAAAGTCACTAAGTGGGAATTTTCAGAATTAGAAGTTTCTGAGCTTCTAAATTATAGTGAAATTTCTTTTTAGGTACCTAACCTCCATATTTTGTTTTATTTTATCATTTCATTTCATACATTATTTTATTTTTTATTTTTATTTTTCCTTTTCTTTTATCCAGTATTTATCAGTTTGCAATAAGAGAATGACAGCTGTCTAAAAGAATCATAAACATTGAAGCATTAACACTGAATAAAATTTTATTTTACAGATTGAAAATTAATGAACATATGTCAAACCAAACAACTGACAAGATGTCTTGAAATATGTTTTGTGATACAAACACAGGTAGAATAAACTTTCTCTAGCAGAAAGAGTTTTGCGTCTTTTTTATAACCTGTATATGACTGTTTACGTGGGTGGATAGTAATAGGAGAAGGGGGAGTTGTTTTAAACTGAGGCAGAGGAGATTTAGGTTAGATATTAGGAAGAAGTTTTTCACTCAGAGTGTGGTGATGCACTGGAACAGGTTGCCCAAGGAGGTCGTGGATGCCTCATTCCTGGAGGCATTTAAGTCCAGGCTGGATGTGGTTCTGGACAGCCTGGTCTGGTGGTTGGCGACCCTGCACACAGTAGAGGAGTTGGAACTAAATGATCATTATGGTCCTTTTCAACCCAGGCCATTCCATGATTCTACGATTCGATATCTGAGCTGCTAACAGGAAGAGGTTACTGAAAATGCCTATTTAACCAGTGGAATGAAGGAATAACAGTGCTTATTTCTTCTGTCTCACAGATTATAAACCCTAACGACGTAACTAAAATATGAAGCATCTGTATCTACAAAAATATTTTACAGAAAAATGGAGAATGTGCAGAAACTTCTTAAAGTTTTCTTCTGAAAGATGAAGGCAGAGTTATTTGATAAGGATCATTAAAACATATGTTATTTACATCACAATATTTACTATATTTAAGCTTGATAATATAAAGCTTGCAGGCAATCTAAAGCAATAGCTTTAATGTCAACTAACACATAACATTTGATGGCAGAAAATGTTAGAAGCATTACCACTGTAGATATTTTTTAGGCTGAAAGGATAAAATCATTAGAGGGACTTAAAACTATAAGACTCCTGATACAAAAAGGCTACTTAAATTATTTTTTAGGCTTAATACTGATTAAGGTTGTGGAAAAAATAGAAGAAAAAGAAAACATCGTAAGAAGCAAGTAAAAAGGAAAGGACTCAGCTGGACAATAGTGCAGCATAAGCAGAAAGTTAGGGCTAGGTCAGGCTGGTTTTCTGAGCAAAATTATTCTCAAATGTGTGTATAGGTTCTTTATTTATAAATTTATATTTGCAGCTGAATATCTTTTTCAAAAAATAAAATAATATATTTTCAACTTCAATAATAAAATTGAGTAATATAATGACCACGTAATGTCAAGAATAAGATTTGGCAGAGGTGATGCTCAGTAACATATCTTCAGTCTCTCTAACTTCGTAAAAGAATTTAAAAATATCTGTTATTAGTCTATTTGCATTTTTTAACAATAGTCTGAACTACTTTAAGCCTTACAATAGTTTTTTGAAAATTCTTTTCAAAACACAGTCAGAAATTAAAGTTTTTAAGAAATGAACAATCACAGAATCATAGAATCACAGAATTGTAGGGGTTGGAAGGGACCTCCAGAGATCATCGAGTCCAACCCCCCTGCCAAAGCAGGTTCCCTACAGTAGGTCGCACAGGTAGGCATCCAGGCAGGTCTTGAACATCTCCAGAGAAGGAGACTCCACCACCTCCCTGGGCAGCCTGTTCCAGTGCTCCGTCACCTCACTGTAAAGAAGTTCTTGCGCACATTTGTGCAGAACTTCCTGTGCTGCAGTTTCCAGCCGTACAATGTATACTAATTAACAAATGGAGAAACTAGGCCATAAAGTTTTGCTAAATACAGAGAAGAAATTATTAGTAGAGAAATTGATAAAATCAATTTTCCTGATATTAAGTCACTGTTTAAACATCTAAATACATTAATAAGTAGCTTCAGCAGCTGCTGAAGATCATTGAGAAAATTGAATTTACAGAAAACAAATTAAAAAAATTTAAAGATTGCAAATATTTTTAAGTGATATTAAATTAATAACTGGTAAGAAATGGTAATAAATGTATAACTAAAGAAAAAAAATTGGAAAACTATGAGCTTTACCTGTGTGGTTGTCAGGATGTTAAAATTGTATTAACAGTTTAATAATTAGAGAGCCACTTTATAATTAGATTTTGTGAGGGATTTAATTGGTTAACTACAGCCTTTTGTGGCCAAACCTCAATCCATGGTGTTCTCTTTCAACTGTCACTCAAACAGCCTGCATGTATAAATTCCCAGTAACAGCATCCCTGCTACTTATAATCAATATCACTTAGCTTAACTTTTAGGGGATTTTTGCATCTTCAAGCCCTTTTCAGCCAACAGTGACAGTAACAATTGTTCTTAAGTATGCATATCTAATTATTTTTTAAGTAAAACTCAACAGCTATAAACTAATGCTTACAGAGTCACTTGGTTATTGAAAATTTGATAAAGGGATATTTGAATCTACAGGATTATTTGGCATGTTCTCCAGAAAGTATCCTACCCTATGGCTTAAATCCTTGATCTAATGCTCTTTCCCATTGTGAGAATTATTTAAATATCAAAGGCAAAAACTGTAGTTAAATGTGCTACTAAATCTAAGCAGTCAACATATCTATATGGCAGGCACAGAAGCCAGTCCTTTTCAACATATAAGGCAGGGCACTATTTTTTGGAAGAGGCAAAGATACACAGCTTTGAGTGCTCTTAAACAAATGCCTGTAGCGTAGTGAGAAATCTACGTTAAAATGATTGTGTCAAATAAAAAATAGTAATGCTTGAATTTCTGCCTCTGTTCAGAGTTCATCTGACTATGTTTGTTACTAGACTGTTCAGTGTACAATCAGAAAATAAGAAGAGATGACCTTTTTTTTTTTTCTTTTTTTGTTTTTTTGTCCCTACAAACTGTATTCATAGTAGCAAGTTCAAAGCAGAAAGAGCAGATCTAGCCTTGAGGTGGATAATGATTTCACTGAGAATTATTGGAAAGCCTTCCATCCTCATTTTCTGAGGAGTAAATATCTCTGTATTCTGCACACTGTGTTTTGTAAGTCTTATTATTAGTTGATAATTTTTCCTTGGTATAGTTTGGTCTATGTCCAACAGTTAGTGTTGAATTTACAAGGTGACAGAATACATGAGAAAAGGGTGTTGCATTCCAAAGGCTCAGAAACTGTTGTGGATTTAGTTCTCAAAACTTCAAGATTGTTAGGATTCAATTAAATGTTAGGATTCAAGAAACATAACCCGTTTAAAATAACTGAATATATCTGATATGGAGGTGCTAATATTTTTCTTGGGAGTATAATGACTGTAACTGTATTCAGGGAAGTAAAGGAACAGTTGCTGACCACTAACCTCTCAAAACAGTAGCATATAAAGAATTCAAAATTAAAAAGGAAAGGATTATGGTCAATTAAGTAAGTAGCTTAAATGCATTTCTGCCCAAGTTTCTTAGCAAAGAGACAAGGAATAACACGGAAGAGAGTACCAAAATGACAATACAGAAGTAGCTGAAAGTCAGTCTTGATATGTGTAGGGCAACTGTTAGGACACAGCTTGAGGTGGTGATTGAGCATCTGGTGAAGGGGTGCAGCTGGCCTAGGGGAGCCCAGGCAAATTATTTGCACTTGTGCTCCCCAGGTGACCCAAAAGGTGTGGACCCAGAGTGGAGACATCCTAGGAACATAGAAGGGCCAGCCAGAGAAGGGAGAGCATCTCTTGAACTGAGTTTGCTTTCAGAGGAGGAGTGCTGTATAGCAAGGCAGCCCCTTCACAAGCTGGGTGATTTCAGCTCTTGTTTCTGTATACGACGTTTGGTCTACATGCAAGTATTTTGACTGATGTTATCAAGAATGTGTCAAAAACAATTTTATTTCTTTGTAAGCAGAACAATACGTAAAGAAAGGAGGAACTCTGGACAAATGTTCAGAAAATGGTAAATGCTAGAGTGTATAGATTAATGGGATCCAAATAACAAGACAAGACACACACTTGGTACATACTTTGTTGCTGTAATAATAAGGTGGTATCATAGAATCTTATTAAGGTTGGAAAAGACCTGTAAATTTATCTAGTCCAACAGTCCACCTGCCACTAATACTGCCCACTAAAATACACCTCTCTGTACCACATCCACACTTTTCTTGAGCACCTGCAGAGATGGTGACTCAACCACCACACTGGGCTGAATGTTCCAGTGCTTAACCAATTTTTCTGAGAGATTTTTCCTAATATTCAACCTGAACCTATCCTAATGCAACTTGAGGCCACACTGTCTTGTCCTATTGCCTATTATCTAGGAGAAGAGACCAATCCCCACCTTGTTGTACAGGGTGATAAGATGCTCTCTGAGCTTCCTCTTCTCTAGACTAAATGATAGCATTTCTATCAGCCAATCCTCATAAGACTTATTCTTCAGACCCCTTATCAGCTTCAGTGAACATGCTCTAGGGCCTTGATGTCTTTCTTGTAGTAAAGAGCCCAAAACTGAACATGGTACTTAAGATGAGGCCCCGCCAGTGTTGAGTACAGGCGGGTGATCATCTCCCTGCTCCTGATGGCAATACTATTTCTGATGCAAGCTAAGAGATGGTTGGCCATCTTGGCCACCTGGGCACACTGCTGGCTCATATTCAGCTGAGGGTTGGCCAATATCTCCCGAACCTTTTCCTCCAGAATTAGCAGATATTTCTTACAAGATCCAAAGAACTAAGAACTGTGAAAATATATGCAAAATCATGTAATAACAGGGGTTGTAAGAGTCCTCTAGAGTTCACCTAATCCATCTTGCCTTCTAAAGCAGGTTCCCTAGAATAGATTTCATAAGAAAGTGTTCAGATCAACTTTGAACTTCTCCACAGAAGGAGATTCCACAACATCTCTGGGCAGTTTGTTCCAGCGCTCTGTCACCTCACAGACTTTTTTCCTCATGTTCACATGGAATTTCCTGTGCTCCAGTTTGTGCCAGTTGCTGCTTGTACTCTCACCAGGTACCACCAAAAAGAGCCTAGTTCTTGACACTCACCCATTAAATACTTGTAAGCACTGGTCAGATCCACTCTTAGTCTTCTCTTCTCCAGGCTGAACAGCCTCAGGTCTCTCAGACTTTCCTCAGAAGGGAGATGATCCTGCCCCTTTATCATCTTCATAGCCCCCCACTGAACTCTCTCTAGAAGTTCTCCATCCTTCTTGAACTGGACACAGTACTCCAGCTGTGGCCTCATTGTGGCAGGTACAGGTAGAGGATCACCTCCCTCAACCTGCTGGTCACACTCCTTTTAATGCACCCTGAGATACCACTGGTCTTCTTGGCCACAAGGGCACACTGCTGGCTCAATGGCCAACCTGTGTTTCTAAACAGTGTTGAGTAGAGAGAAAGTATCACCCTCCCTGACCTGCTGACAGTATTCTTCCTAAAGTAGTCAAGGATGATGTTGCTTCACAAGGATACATTACTAAAACAAGTTCTATTTGTTCTCCACCAGAACCCTCAGCTTTTTTTCTGTCGAGCAGCTTTCCAACCAGACACCAGCCTGCACATGGTTATTATTCCCCAAAGACTTTTCATTTCTGTTTGCTGAACTTGATGAGATTCTAGTTTTTTAGTTTCTCCAGCCTTTCTAAGTGCAGAGTTAATATGTATAATACGTATAAAATAAACCTCTGGGGGGTGCGCATTACCCTGAGCATTTAACTTACTAGCTTAATCCAGCACTTCCTCATTTGACTGTTGGTTGTTCTCTCTCTTGTCATTTGTTCCTAGTTTAAAGCTCTCCTTTATTTTTTTGTTCATCCCATTGGCAAAGACTAATGCTTTTGATTTATCCCACGGGTGCGGTCCAACAATTTATATCTAAAATGTGATGCAGAAATCCAGTGGCATATAAGGGAGTCCAAAAGGAACGTTTTTCCAGACCTTAACCACTTTGCTCAGTCTGTTTATTCCAATATCATACAAATTCTCCAACTCACTGTGTTTTGTAGTAGGTGCTCCTTCTGTTATGCATGAGTTACTTCTTAAAATTACAATATGAATCTATCTCTGTTTTTTCACTGGATAATAAAAAGCAGTTACTTGCATGTGTCAAGTTGCATGCATATATGATATGATATGGTGATATAACCTAGTATTATGTATATATTGTAAACAGTGTTATTGTTATAAATAATATGTGGTATTTATATATTAATATGTAGTATTAGTATGACACTATGAGTATATATGTATGCAATCAATACAAATATATAGATAGATACAAATGTATAAATATAACAAACTTACTCTTGAAAAGCTGAATCTGTACTATTATTGTCTAAAATTGTATTGATGAGAAAGCCTTAATTTCATTGATAATGAACACACTTTTTACTTATTTATCATTACACAGTTCAGCTGTTCTTCAGATGGGAATTCCTGAAATACGCAAATGGAATCTCACTGAAAGTCTATTCTTTATATTCAGTGGTAAACTGGAATAGAGAGAGAAAAAAATATGCAGGCAATTTGTTCACAATAACCTGTGAAGTTTAAGAAGATAATCATTTTATCCAAGAACAAGATTTTCAAGATGCCTTTCTATTTCCAGCCTGGAAGTCATAGATGTGAACATGACCATGATGTGAAAGAATTATCCACAAAAAGATTAATTAGTTGCAGAAGAAGGTAGATTTTCCTCACATTGCCATTGACGCATTGCCACATTGCCATTTACCATTTAGTAATATTGGATCCAAGAGTACTGATCTAGTTTTAAATTATTGGCTGAAGTTCCCCTCTGTAAATGGGAATTATGAAAGAGAGACTTTCAGTGACTTGCATACTGCAGGCAGCAGCCCTAAAGCCTTGCCTGTGTTTGACTTACCTCATGAAAATGTCACAGACTAAATAGACTAGACCTGCCTTGTTCATTCTTTGCTATAAGGGTCTAAAGACAGATCTTATCTGCCATCAAGCCCACTGTGTTCATCTCAGTCTGTTCCAAATATAGGGTCTGATTTTCTTCCCAGACAAACTCCATTTTAGGTAGGACAATTTCCTTTTTCCGTTTTAAAGGTAACTTAGTTTCAACATTTTCATTATTGCAGTTACAGAAGTTTCCACTGTCTCCAACAAACAGAGATTTCCGAGAATATTCCCTCAGCATATATGATGAATTAAATGTCTTTAATTCTGAATTAACAGTATTTCCTGTGTAGGAAAGTGTGTGCTGGGATCTGAATGAACTGGAGTATTTCTTCATAAGCAAATCACATATGGTACTAAAGTTAAGGGAGAGTAAGAGATTAAATGTTGATAGGGCATGACAGGCTCTGACAAAGAAAATAACTGGCTTATGACAAGGAAAACAGTTTATATCCTTGGTAATGGAATACAAGGTTGAGAAGTAGGAGTTAAAGAATGAAATGCTGAAAAGTCAAAGAGAAAGCAAAATGCAATGAAAACATCATTAGTCTGACAATGTACCATACAACAAATAAACAATTTTTGATTAAAAATATTGTTTTTAATATTTATACTGAGGCACAGTGAGATGAGTCAGAGACTCCAGATTACTTTTTTCAGGGGTTATTACAGAGATCACTCATAGTTAAAAAGTTATGACTCCTTGGATGAGTTTCACTCTGTAACAATGGTTTTCCACAAGGTAATTGCTGTTGGATTGCTTAAAGACTGATCTGGTTACAGAGCGTAGGCCTCTTTCCCCTTTTCACACTGCTAAAAGTAAAATGACAAAAATAATTTGTAAATGACAAAAATTATTTATCAATAGGATGTTTTAATTTTTCTAGAGATACACATGTTATCAGACAAAAAAGGAAAATGTGAATATAAGCATACAAAGATATAAGAAAGAAGTAAAAGAAATAATCTAATGGTATTTAGATATACGGTATGACTATTTTTGTGCATCACACTGTCTTGAATGTATGTGTACTGCTATGGAGATTTCACTATTTAGCCATTGGAACCTTTAGAAAAGCAAAATCTAGCTTGTATCAAAACTTATGTTTTCTTAGAAACAGAAACTTACACTGAGGCAAATGATGTTTTAGGAAATTTCTATTTTTTTCTGTATTTGAACATACTCAATTGTGCATAGACATTATTTACCATGTTAAAAATTTCTTTTAAAACTACCTCTTATTTGTATATAAATAAAGCAGCTGTATTTCAACTTTTCAACATGGGATCAGTCATAATTTATATTAAATTATTAATAAGCACTGTTAGTTGCATAATGTGAACACTAGCTACAAAGTACATGTTTAGCATATCAAATACTGCTACTTTTGTTTGTTTGTTAGTATAGAAAGATTACTATTGATCAGTTATTGAATTGAAAGAAGAGAGCAATATTTAATTGTAAACAGTAAGGATAGCTTTCCACTGACTGAATCTGTTTCTATGTTAAAAATAGCATTTTCTGTTTAATTCTCTGGATCTTGAGAATTATAATAATAGTACATTGGCATGGATTATGATTAAAGAGTTCTCTCCACAGTGTTAATGAAATGGAAACATAATGATCAAAGAACACATCTATCACAGACATATAACACATAGATAACACATATATATAACATATATCATAATTTGAAGATACAAAGCCCATATATTTTCAAATAAAACAAAGAGATAATAGGTGTTCAAGTTCAAGTTGCTCATGTTTCCCTTGATGTTGTATTTTTGGAAAATTAAGCACACATAAGTTTTGCATCTTGTAAGACATTCAAACAGCTCTCATTTTAATGGCTAACATAATAATTAGGTAAAAGTTGGAATACAAATAGTCTATGTGTTACTGAGTTAAGATAATTCAGTGAACTAAGGAGAAATAAAACATAGGGTGAAATCTTAAAGGTGACAGAAGGAGAAATAAAATGACTATTTTCTCATGATAACTCTGTTGTTTAAATTCTAAGAAAAAGAATCATGTGTCTAACTTGAGATATTTATCTCAGACACAAGCCTCTCTATTTTCCTATGTAGTAACTGAGCATTTATATAAATGTGTATATGTACGCTAGGCTATTACAGGTTTCTGTGTTTAGAAGACTTACATACCAAGTTGGGCTGTTACTTGGAAACAGAACTTTGATGAACTCATTCATTTGCATAATGACAAGCTTTTACACAATGACCTTCTCTGCAAATAAAGAACTAATAGTCATACATTTATGTCCCTAATTAGTTATTGACATAGGATATAATAGGGCTTATTCTATGTAGTAACTGCCATTGATAATTTTTTTGTCAGTGAGGGCAAGGCTCTTTAATCAGAACTTAAGTGGGTTGTCTGGATTGTTTCATCTCATTTCGTTTTCCTTGGATATTCTTGATATTCTTTATGGTATTTTATGCACTTGAGTCCCTCCAAGCAACTGTATCATCTTTCATTTTTCCAGATAGTGTTTATTTCTGCTGATTTATTTTACTTTTTGTTTGTTTTTCACTTTGCTTGCCTTCCTTGATGCACTAAGCAGAAGGTCCTGACTGTTTGCAAACCCTTATGCATATTCTACTATTTGCCATTTTGGATGCCTTTTAAATTCATTTAAACCTGATCTTCTTTACCCCTTCAGTAAACACTTTCCCCACAAGCTTGTATAAAACACATTTTTCCATCTGGCTGGTCCATCCCAGTGATACAAAATACTAATCTACTGATTCTAGTTACGTGTTGTAATATGTCTATATTTGGGTTCAAGGAAATGTTATTTGTGCAATGACCAGTACAAGCTGATATCATTTAGATTGTTTATTTACATTCAACATGAATCAGACTAACACCTGGCAGAAAAGGATGCTTCCCTTGCTTCTACTATCTGGCTGACTCTCAGCTGAGTTGATTAAAGCAGTTAAAAAAACTTAGCAAGAATTGTATAATTAAATTGTTTTACTTTGTAATCAGATGAGAACTGGAGACAGCATACTGGAGAAAGACATTGGATCAAAGGAGGGAGAGAGAGCAATCTAGAAAACCAACCATATCCTGGACCACATCAAAAGAAGTATGGCCAAGACATTGAGGGAGGTGATTTTGCCCCTCTGTTCTGCACTAGTGAGAACCTCACCAGGAATGCTGCATCCAGATGTGGAGTCCTTTGTGCAGGAGAGATACGGACACGTTGGAGCACATCCAGAGAAGGGCCATACAAATGATCCACAGAATGGAATACCTTCCCTACAAAGATATGCTGAAAGAGCTGGCACAGTTCAGACTGGAGAAGAGAGAGCATCAGGGAAACATCATTTCAGCCTTTCAATTTCTAGAGAGACTCTCTAAGAAAGAAAGGAATCGATTATTGAACAGAGTCTGTGGTGATAGGACAAAGGGAAATGGTTTCAAACTGAAAGAGAAAAGATTTTTATTGTAAGATTTTCTTCTTACATCCAATAAGGGTAGTAAAGCACTGCAACAGGTTGCTCTGTCCTTGGAGACATTCAAGGTCAGGCTGGATGGTGCTCTGAACAACCTGACCCAACTGGACATGTCCCTGTTCATTGTAGAGAAGATGAACTAAATAACCTTTGGGTGATCCTTCCAACTCAAAACAATTCTATTAGTCTAAAACTATTATAGTGTAGGACCATGTCAAAGGTTCTACTCATCCCTATTTTTGTTTCATGTCTAGGCAGAGTTCTTTACTGACATGAGCTTAGAAAACTGTGAGCGAAAGCTTCATATACACTATATATTCAAATGAAGGAACATTGCTTTCTTGGAGAGAATGACATTCTTTTATCACATTTGTAATCTATTAAAATAATACTAAAATTAAATGTTGAGTGCTTGAAGTAAAAGAAAAAGAACTCATTAGCCTGAAAAAAGTAAAACTGAAAGAAGAGTGAACAGGAATATTCTTCATGACAGTTTCCTGAGTCGACTAGGGTTATTCACCTGTTTGTTCATTTTTTCACTTTTGCTCTTTGATTAAAGGGACTATGGTGCCAAGGATGAAAAAAAGAGTCCAAGCAACCCCTGCTGCTCATGTTAGCCTTTTCAGTCTTTCTAGACCTGCAGCCTATAGGTGGAACTCCTAAAACTGCTTAGCTTCATTCACTCATTTCTTCATTCAGTTTAAAAAAAAAAAAAAAAAAAAAAAAAAAAAAAAAAAAAGGAACACAATTTCAGGAAATAATAGCATTTTAGTATTATTACTATTCTGGAATCTTCATGTTGAATAATTTCAATCAGAAATGCAGATTGGAGATGTGTTTAGAAAACAAACAATACTGAAATTTTGTAAACAAAAAAAAATATTGTTTTCAGAAGGAGCGAACCACATACACAGAGATTAAGCAGCCCAAACTGACTTGCAGAGGTAGAATCTGATAGAACTTCTAGACACAGGTCAGTGAGCAGTAGTGTAGAACCTGCTTCTATTTTAGTATGGTAATGAAGATGATTTCATTCCTTTAAGATTTCCATTTTAATTTATCCTGCATGGATAAAAAGCAATTTAAGTTGAGAAATAACAAATTCTTATTCTACATAAATAAAAAATGGAATAGAAAGAAGGTCAGACAAATTGCTCAAGCAAAGAAATAAAATTTTCACTGAAGCAGAGGTGAACTTTTAATTAAAAAAAAAAAAAAAAAAAGTTGCTGCTATCATACTGATTTCACAGAAAAAAAGTCAAAAACAAACAAACAAAAAAAACCCACAAAATTATCAAAGGCTAAAATTGCTGCTATATTCTCCTAGACATGTAAAAATAATAATAAGTCATTAGCCTTCCATTCTTGAAATAAATGCATCATTTAATAAGTTTTCTTGTCATTTAAATAGAATCATAATAATAACTTAATTATAAATTAAGCATAAAAATAAGCTAGAACATGAGGAAAGAAGTGACACCATGATAAATTTATGGCAGTCTGACTTATGTCAGAGAAGGTCATATAAAAACTGAAATCATTAATGAATTTTTCCTTGTGGGAAGGAAAAAAAAAAATAATATGTTTAAATTGCTCAAATAATGTAGCGTCAGTATTTAAAATGTCTAATATTTAAATATCTAATCCATACAATCTCACTCAATCTCTCAGATAAGCTGATAATGTCCTTTTTGCCTAGCTGAATCAACCTACTGCTATTGCAGAAATTTTACCATACTTGGCATTTAGCAGAATCAGATAGGGGACATTAAGGGGAAAGAAACAAATGGGCTTATAACAAAATTTTACATAATATTCTGGGAATATAACTTTTTGAATTACCTTATTCAACTTTCTCAAATGAGAAAAATTCTCTCCTCTTTAACACTTGTCATAAGGTCTAACATTTAGATATTAATTATTGTAGCAGGACATTGTGATGACTCATACATTTAATTTGTAGCATTAAATTAACATTTATTCTTATTTAATTTGAAAACAAATTTTGTCAGTTTACTGAAACAGAAGTTGAGGTGACAGTTTTGATTCTTCTATGGATAGTAGAGAAAGAAAATAACTTGTGTGACATTTTTCTCAGATGTGTTGATCTTTGCAGGAATGGAGAACCTGTTTGAAATCATTACATAACTTAACATCTTTTAGGAAAAGTATTTTTCCTATAGGTTTCTATTTTACACTAATGCAGTCTTTAGATATACCTCTGTGCTGAGCCAAAGCATTCACAGAAAAATTAATATCTTCTGCTGTTTTGGCATGCATAGAGATATATCAAGCATTAGCAGTGATGTGGCAAGAAAAATCAATGCTAATATTACAATAATCAAACTAGAAAAAAAATGTATGACTGTACTTCTCAGCAAGATATGTAATTTATTTGTTTTAAAACATCTCTCACAGCAATGAAATGTCACTGAGAAAAATGCTGATTGGTTAATTCCATACACTTCAATCTTTTTAATCTATTTTAATGTGTATTATAAAATGACAATCTATAGTTTTAAAACTCACTAGAAGAAAAAATTCCATTCTAGTATTACATTACATATAAGGCACTTAATTTAACTAATGTTCTGTATGACATAAGACACATACGTACCTATGTAACAAAAGTAACACTGTTACTGAAATAGATTCTTTTGTAAGAGCTATGAAGTGACAAATAGTATGAAAATCTTGTGGAGATGTTGTTTATATAAACAGTGATTATGATGTTTCATTGACATTGAGGCAAACTGGTACTTCTCAGTATTAGGTACATAATTGAATCTTAGGGCAAATTTTGATATTGCTCATTCTTTATTGTCTGTTTTTTTTTTTCATTAACTTCTCAATGGGACAGACAGAGAGAAATTCTGTGACATATGGTCACCAAGTGTCCATGCTTCTCTGTTACAAAGACTCCAGAAAAGGTAGCATTCCCCCTCATTCTCCCACCTCAAATTACATTTATTATGTGACATAAAAAATTCTGGAGACAAACACAAGAATGAACCCAGTTGGCTTCATAATCCTTCAAACCAAAAGCCAAAGAGATTTGAAATAGAATTGACAGCTGTAATTTGTGTATTAACACACACCAGCCTGGTTTCAATTGCTTCAAGTGATATATAAATTCTTAGGGAGACAACACTTAAGAAAATGTATGCAGTTACCCTAATTGTCTTCAAAGTATTGCTTTCAAAATATTTATATGGTTATCCATTTTCAAACAGTTTCTTCATTTTCACTGTGTCTTCTTTCCCTAGGTTCTTTCACTAATTTCTTCACAGTTTTGTCAACTCGCCAACAGTGCTATGCCTGCTAAATCCTAGGAATGTGGTCTGATTGGCATGAATTTTTATATCTGTAAATTTAGAGAAAGAAAACACTCTGGAACAAGTGATAAATTTCATCATGCAACTAGCAAGAAATAAGAAAGTAAAAAAGGTAATATTCTAAAATGATCAATTGGGGGGGGGGGAAGACTTCAAAGTATCTACCTATGTATTATCACTAGGAATCAAGGGTGGTTTTGAAAACATTTTAAGCAGATATTTTATTACAGGAACCATGATTTAAGGTTGTGTAAGTGGTAGTATGTACCTCTGTCCTAAAGGCCATGTCATAAAATAACTAAACTTACAGATATAGCTGGCACTGACCTTGTAGGTTTGCTTGACAGTCTTTTGGAGGCTTTAAGACTCATGTTTACATCAATTGTGTGTATTAGTATTTATCATGAACACCTAAAATTTATACAGCAACTAGTTCTCTCTTTTGGACAAACTCAACATTGCTGACTCCTAACATTTTCATTATCAAGTATGTAGTTCTACAGCTACATGCACCTTTGTAATTTTTATATTTCTGACTATTTCTACCGTTTAGATTGTGGCATTTTTTTGTACAGCTAAACTTATTTCCTGTTTTAAAATTTCTTTTGATATGTCTTCATTAAAAAAAATATAAATGCTTTCCAGACTGTTATAATTTTTCAGAAGAAAGAGGAAACCTATTGGCTCAGTTTCATGTTTCCTGACTATTCAAAGTGTTTTTTTTTTAAATGGAAGTTTAATTCTTCCTAATAACCTCTTTGTTTCTTAACATCATGAAGTTGTAATGTTATGTATTTTTATTTCATATTTAGATCAATAAAAAGTTGCCACAGTTTCTCTCTCAGTCACACATGCCTGCAAAGTAACATCTCAGACAGTTCAAGGAGATGGAGAAATGTAATATGAGGGAATAACAAAAACATGTTCCTAGTTAGATTCAAATATATGAAATAATAACAAAGTGCTTACTTTTTTTTTCTACAAGTTCAATTTTTAGATCTAAATATAAGACAGTGTTTTTCAATGGAGTAGTTATTATATATGAAACTATGCATAAATGATGGAAGTTGCACTGAATGTAGTCCCTTGGATTTTATCTCATTTTATCTGAACAGTAAATCTGAAAAATGGATTAGTCTTCAACTGTATTGTAATACCATAAGGTGTCCTATGATTCTATAAATCTGTGATCATAAGATGACTTGGCATGATAAACTTCTGTAAATGTTTGAGAGCTTTTCTCAGGATAACTGTATGGTAAGTATCCACCAGTTATATGCCAGTATTTAGTTTTTTTATAAGTTCTTTTCTTCTCGCAACCGGTTAATTTTAATAAGTATAAAAACTAGAGAAAATATTGCAAGAACTTTTATATTTTCAGGTGTTTTAGATACACACTGCATTCATAATACATTTTCTCCTCATCTGTCATCACAAATAACTGTGATGCTCACTTTTTCCATTAGGAATTGGTATTCACTCAGAATTAAACAAAGTAGTGCTTATTTTCCCACTGAAATGTTGTGATAGAATCTAAAACATCACAGACTTCTCCAATGTAGTTTGATGTATCACAAACCCAAGTGGTAGCTGGACTTAAGACAATTCCCTATCATTTCATTTGATTTCCTTATAAAAAGTTTTTTTTCTGGAGTGTTGGAATAAAGAAAAGGATAGAATCATACAACTATAGAATTTCTTGGGTGGGAAGAGATCTTTAAATCACCTGGTTCTAATCCCCTTCCTGTCAGCAGGGTGCCACCCACCAGACGAGGCTGCCCAGAGATCTATCCAACTTGGCCTTGAATACCTCCAGGAATGGAATACTCACAGCTTCTCTGCGCAGCCTCACTGCCCTCTGAAAGAAAAAAATTTCCTACCGTCTACTCCAAGTGTCTCATCTTTTACTTTAAAATCAGTCCATCTTGTCCTTTATCTGCCTGTATAAAAAGTCAGTTTCCCTCCTTTTTTTTTTTATAAGCTCCTTTAAGTACTGAAATAATATAGTAAAATACTTCATTATATTGAATTCTAAACATAAGATACCACAATTTGAAATATGAATTCTTCCATGAAAACTGTTCAGTAGTGTGCACTTACTAACAATGTTTTCTAAGAATATAACTCTGTATTATTCAAAGCAAATCATATGCCTAACTTCTAACGTGCATGCTATAAACATTTGGTCCTACAATACTAATTTTCTTTAAAAATATTTCCTTAATTATTATATAAAGAAAAGCTTGTTAATGAAATTATTTCCAATTTTTTGAGCCTCATTTTGTAATAAATAATATCCTCACAACATTACAGCGCCATGAGAATGATGTTACAGTTTTAATATTATCTGAGAATTTAAGAAGTTTTTATAAGGGACTTGTGTTGTCAAAATGAGTTTAGTAGGGAGTTTGGCTTCCTTGAATGTCGTCTCAGCATAACCTTGATAATGACTTTGAAGAACATTAATAATGTATGGGAAATGCAATCTATTTTCTGGCTCCACAGTTATAATTAGGTTCTGATAGAGCCGTCTGTAACAATTTCCAGAGAAACTTATATTTCACCCTCCTCCAAGAAAAAAACACTTCTCAATGTTTATCAGTTACAATGAGAAGATAAAGGACAAGTTTAGAAGCAAATTGTTATGAAAGTTAATGCAAGTTAGATGCCTTTATATCAAGGTATTGTTATCATTAGCCAATTGAGCCTCATCCACTTTCAATTAAAGCAAGTTACAATTTATGCAAAAATAAACTTATCCTATAACATCTCTAAGATTTTTTGTGGAACGATCACAAAACATCTAGTATTCAATCTCATTTTCCTGATTTTGCTGGTGACTTTAATTCACAAATGACAAAGCAGGCTAGTAACCATTGGAGTGTACTGAGTTTGGTCCTGCAGTGAACACTCGTGTAGAAGAGGTGAACTGCTGGAATTCACAGCATTTGACAATTCTTTTTAACCTTTGTGCCCACTTATTCTAGTACTAGTGCTAATGTGTCATGGGATGTAAAATAGATAAAGTAAAACATCTTAAATTAGCATTTAGACAAGCAAAGATTTGTATTACTTTTTTTTGAGTAAAATATCATTACTAAAGTCAATGCATTAGTATTACTAATATATTTCCACAAGTTTGCTTGTCTTATAGAAGTCCTATTGTACATTTCAGTTACTCTAACAGAAGTTTTATTTTGATTTCTGTATTTATGTACACACCTGCAGAATTTCTGACATCATAATAAACTGATATTCATATTTGTTATTGTAGCATGAACTTATAAATATTGTAGTATGTTCACAGCAGTTGAGAAAAAAATAGAGTTAGTAGATATCATAAATTAAGAGTGCTGAATTTTATCTATTATAAAAGGAAGCACTGCCAACAGTTTATTCCTGGTAGGAAGGATCTGATAAAGAATAAATACATTTAAAAATGTTTAATGAATGTGAGTAAAAATTTATTTGTCTAAGGTTGACATATTTCAGCAAAATTATTTTTACCTACTTTCCTTTGAAAATTTACCCCCATCAAAAAAATCTTGGTGTAAATACTTATTTTTTGCATTACTACCTCTTCTCATAAAAGTGGGTCTGGGAAATAGAATTCAACATAGCAACTTTATTAGGAATGTTTGGGGCACTCTTTTTTATTGTTATTTTTAAGCCTTTATGCTCTAGTGTCAGAAAAGAAAAAAAAAATCAGAAACTTAAGGGTGTACATTTAAAAAAATTTTATCCTAAAATGTTTGTCTGATAAACTAATTTTAAATTCATTGCAATAAATACTGAGATTTCTGGCAGTCACTGGGGGTGTTTGTTAAAGGCATAGCTATTCAGTGATCAAATACTAAATTCATTACATTTCTATTTATACCCAGTTATTTGCTGCTTTGTAAACATCCAAATATGTTTTTATATATGCTCCTAAGCAGGAATATGTAAGCACACACACATTGTGCAGACATTAGATATTTGTGTACACACAGATTAAATCAGAGCCTCAGTAGACAAAATGCGTATTCCCTTCACAGCTGGAAACACTCTATGCTGAAGTTAATGAGTTGTAATGGAATGATCTATGTTATCTAAAAACGCCTTGCACTTCTGTGCAGTGCAGCACCTTTCAGTTTTACTTGTCTCTTCTGGATATAAGTTCAGAACATTTCACTGCAAAAGTAAATTCATAACATAGGCACGAATCCGAAATAATACAGTGGTTTTATTCATTGTAAAGACTGAGAGATTCACAAAATGTTGCAGGATAGGAAATAATTTCTAAACATGTGTGCAATTAGTATCTTGGACTATCCAATGAATATGAAAGTATGAAGAATGCTACCAGTTCCAAGCAAAGAAGTTTCAGGAGTTTCAGGTGCAGTTAGCTGAAGGTCAGAGAATGCAGCTGGTGTTTTCCTTGACCCTTTCAGCAGTAAAAGATACCTAGAGGAACAAGTGCACCTGCTCTGTCAGTTGCCCGCACATCAGTTCGGAGG
>NW_024884142.1:30461737-30502870 GCF_019232065.1 Centrocercus urophasianus
AAGGTAGGAAGGAAGGAAGGAAGGAAGGAAGGAAGGAAGGAAGAAAGAAAGAAAGAAAGAAAGAAAGAAAGAAAGAAAGAAAGAAAGAAAGAAAGAAAGAAAGAAAGAAAGAAAGAAAGAAAGAAAGAAAGAGAAAAAGAAAGAAAGAAAAGAAGTAAAATAGAATAAAAAGTAAAGCCAAAGAAACAAACAAAGAAACCTTTATGTTTCTTTATGGAGACCAGTGATTCTATAAAGTACATCACGAGTGCTATAATGGAAGATTTTTGTATGGATTAGTTCATTAACAATGGAAAAAAAAAAAAAAAAAAAAAAAAGTTAAAATATGAACATTGCAAACAATGTGAATTAATCTTCAAAAACAGTTTTCTGAAGTGCTTCTGGCATAAAATTGCAGATATCGATTAAAGCCCACATGAATAAATTCACACGGAAATCAGTTGGCACAAATGTATATCTTATGTATAAATTAAAACTGTGTGGAATTTCCCTACAATCCTCTCTCTCACGTAAGAATTCTTGTAGGTTCTTTTCTTTAGGCATGCACAAATCTTCATATATTATGCTTGGCACTTAATGTAAGAAGCAATTTTTATTCTATTATTTTCTCAAGATTTTCAGAAACAATAAAACAGTATATTAAGAGAAATTAGATGTAAGTACACTAATTTTTTAAGCAGACTTCTTCAATAGAATTTAATTGTAAGAAAACGTCGTGAGCAACAGCTAGAAATAAGCTGAAAGTAAGACAGTGCATCCCATGCATCACAAGCTGTGGGAGCTCTAAACAAACTGATAATAGACAACTGTGAGGTTATAAATTTGAGGAGAAGGAGGTGTCTGGGTGGTCTGATGTGAGTGGATTTCAGGACATACATTGTCCTAAAAGGGATACTAAGTATCCAAGAGGAAAAGCATGTACAACCATTACAGATAAGTAGAGTGCTGCAGACAGCTGATCCTTAGGGAAAAAAAAAAAAAAAAAAAAGAAACAGAAGAAGCAGAAACACTGATACTGATTGCATTGTACCATGGAAAGACAAAGAGCAATAGCATCAGCTTGGCTTGTAGAATATCTATTATACTATCTTCAATGAAGCTTTACTTCTACGGTCAGAAGGGACCATCATAATGATCAAATCTGAACTAACTTCAGGATTCAGCTCAATACTTGCTGACATAGGTCTATCCCCTCTCAATGAACTGTAGTGTAATTTTAATTAGTTTTTAATTTTAAATGAATATGCTGTTTGTGAATTTGAGGGAAAGGAAAGAAAGAAAAAGAAATATTGGAAAAAAATATTTTTGATATTAATATTTACATCCTCCTTGGAAGAACTTATTTGCATTTAATATTGTAATGGTTGATTCAGCATTCTGCACAAATGAGAAATGGAAATCTTTGCTGGGCAAGAGACAGGGTGAAACCATACAAACTGGGTCTGCTCTGGGGCAGAAGTTGCTGTTTTCTACTTTACACTCATCCCCTGAGCTGCAAAATGAGCAGGCAGGGAAGAAGACCGGCGTGGATGAATAGGGAGCTATTCTTGAGGCTCCAGGAGAAAAAGAGAATCTACCGCCTGTGGAAAGAGGGACAGGCAACTCAGAATGAATACAAGGAAGTCGTTAGGATGTGTAGAGGTGAAATCAGAAAGGCAAAAGCCCAGCTTGAATTTAACCTAGCCGCTGGGGTGAAAAGGAATAAGAAACTCTTTTATAAATACATTAACAGTAAGAGGAGAACAAAGGAGAAGGCCATATGAGGAGAGGCTGAAGGAGCTGGGAATGTTCAGCCTGGAGAAGAGGAGGCTCAGGGGAGACCTCATTGCTCTCTCTAACTTCCTGAAGGGAGGTTGTAGTGAGCTGGGGGTCGGCCTCTTCTCTCGTGTCATTAGTGATAGGACCAGAGGGAATGGCTTCAAGCTACGGCAGGGGAGATTCAGGCTGGACATGAGGAAGTATTACTTTTCAGAAAGGGTGGTCAGGCACTGGAATGGACTGCCCAGGGAGGTGGTGGAGTCACCGAGCCTGGGGGTGTTCAAGGAAAGGCTGGATGTTGTGCTGAGGGACATGGTTTAGTGGGAGCTATTGGGAATAGGTGGACGGTTGGACTGGATGATCTCCTAGGTCTTTTCCAACCTTGGTGATTCTATGATTCTATGATTCTTTTACACTCATTCTAACTCTATGTATTGTGTCAAATACTAGTTTAGGTGTTTCTATGACAGTGGTAAAATAAGGATTCAATGAAAGAAGAGCAGGAAAAATAAGAGTGATGTTTTCTTCAATCAAGAATAAAACTCAGTGAATTACATGAATTACAGTAACTGGTAGGATTCCCTTCTGTGTTAAGAGATTCAGAGAGCATTTTTTGTCTTGGTTTCAGTGGTCACGGTTGCAAACAAACACCTTCAAATTTGAGTTTATCAATTGTCACCTGCCTGTCTTTGCCTAATGAATTAAAGGGCTCTTTAGAACTTTCTTTGTTAAAAATACTTTTATGATAAAGAAAGAAAGCAAGGAAGAAAATGATAAAATACAACAGAGTTGGGGGGAGGGAGAAGGGATGAGAATGACAGGGAAAACAACCTTTAGCAAGATTAAATTCTTACTGTTCAGAGAGAAAAATATTCTGGAAAAGGAAGTGGAATTTGACTGAAGTGTATTTACCAGGGAATCTTTCCATTTTATTTACATAATTTTGCTGTTTTCTGAATATTTCATCATCCTAGCCTGCTGTTATTTATAAAACTAGAATGTTTCTCCATTATGAAAGGTAGAGGATCTCTACCCAGAAATATATATTATTTTTTTTAATGCTATTATACTCTTTCTTTCTCCACTATAAGAGGAAGTAAATGACTTGAGATAAATGCAGAAGTTCTAAAGCATTATAATTCTCAAAGTTTCATAGGTAAATGATAAGAAATATAATATAGAATGTTAATTTTTCAATGTGAAGTTATTTTCATATGTTGAATATGATGGAGTTTTTATTTTAACACACTGATTCTATCTTTATTCTATATGGTGAATATATGAATCTGCCAACCATCTGAACGATTCGGAGAATTAACATGCAGCTTTGATGACTTTGTCTGATTACCCACGCTTTACATGATGTTATGATGTGGAATACCGATAGCAAGATTACAAAAACATGACAAGTTTCTGTGTAAAATCCTGATCCCTCACAGATTTTTTTCTGAGATAAGAGAATGAATTCAGTGCATTTTATGATTTGAAATGCTGTGAGGAGGATTGTTCTTTTCTTCTCTGTCCAATTTAATTTTCTGACTTCGTAAGAAAGTTTCTGTAGAAAGTGTATGATGATGCTATCAGTCAGGTTAGAGTATTTGAGGGAATGAAAACCAGATACCATTTAATTAGCTAATGAAAGTTAGTTTTAATCTGAATGGCATTTCTTTATTTACTTGAAATGTAAATGATGCTGTTGTAGCCATCCATTTTATTTTTATTTTTCATCATCTTTTGCTGACTCATGTCCAGCTTACCATTCATCAGAACCCCTAAGTTTGTTTTGGCAGAGCTATGCTCGACCCTTTTGTCCATCCAGCTTGTATTGACAGTAGGGATTTGCCATGACTCAGGTGCGAGACCTTGTACTTGGCACTGCTGAACCTCATGAGGCTTCCCTATACCCACTACTTGAGCCTGTCTATATTTCTCTGCATGCTACTCCTTTGGCACGTCAACAGCACCTCACAACTCAGAGTCATGTACAAACTTGCTGAAGGGCTGAAGGTACTCTCAATCCCACCGTTGATGTCGCTGATGAAAATTAAAGAGTATTTACCACAGCAGAGACCCCTGGGGGTCACCACTAATCACTGATCTCCATTGGCACATTGACCCATTGACCACTACTCTCTGGGCACAGTCTTGCAACCCGTTTGTCATCCATCAAATAGTCCATCCATGAAATGTATGTCTTTCCAATTTGGAGAGAGGGATACTGTGAGGGATTGTGTCAAAGGCCTTATACTCAAGTCCCAATAGATCAGTGGCTCTTCCATTGTGCTCTGATGCAATTATGCCATTATAAAAGGTCTCCAGTCTCACTAGTTCTTTGCAATTTACAGTAGATTTAATTAAATAATCTAATGAAAAATTATATTATCTTGCTGTAAAGAATTAAAACTACTTCTGTCTGATTTTTATTGCTTCTAATTGTTTTGGTTTAATATGGCAGCAACTCAGCACCATGCAGTTTTTTGTTCCCTCTCCCTCTCAAGTGGAATGATGAAGAGAACTGGAAACAAAATAGAACTTGTATATTGAGATGAAAACTGTTTAAGATAACAGAAGAGAAAAAAGGAAACAAAAACTGCAGTAGTAACAACATACATAGCCAGAATGAAAGCACTTATAAATCATCATACAAAGCCAACCTCCACTCCACGCAGTGACTGTCCTCCAGCCAACTCCCATACAGTTTTATTACCTTACCCATACTGTTGTTCAGTATGGAATAACCCTTGGCCTAATGCAGGCTACCTCTTCTGGATCTGGCCCACCCCTTGCTGCCACACCATGAAGGCAGCAGCTCTTTTCTGTAGAGTGGTTTTGTTTTAGGCAAGCTCTCATCACTCCATAACAACACTGGTGTGGTAGTAACACTGTTTTGGCAGCAACTGGGACATTAATGCAGCATCAAAATTGGTATAGTTTTAAGTATTGTATGAGGGAGCTAAAATCACAGAATCATGGAATTGTAGGGGTTGGAAGGGACCTCAAGAGACCACTCAGCAGGTTCCCTACAATGGATTGCTTAGGTAGGCTTCCAGATAGGTTTTGAATATCTCCATAGAAGGAGACTCCTCAATCTCTCTGGGCAGCCTGTTCCAGTGCTCTGTCATCCTTGTCTTAAAGAAATTCTTCCACATACTTGTATGGAACTTCCTATGAACAACTTTTAGGCCATTGCTCCTTATCATATTGCTATGCATCACCAAGAAGAGCCTGGCCTCATCCATTTGCCTTCCATCTCCCTGGAGGTATTTATAAACATACATAAAATCATTCCTCAGACTTCTTTTTCCCAGGCTGAACAGACCCAGATTACTCAGCCTTTCCTCATTAAGGAGATGCCCCAGGCCATTAATCACCTCTGTAGCCTTCTACTGAACTCCTTCTAGGAGATTCCCATTTTTGAACTGGGTAGACCAGAATTGGACACAGTACTCCAAACGTGGGCTCAACAGGGCAGAATAGAGGGGAAGGATCACCTCTCTTGACATACTGGCCATGTTTTTTTAATGCACTCCAAGTGTTTTTGTTATACTCTCTTGTACATACTAGCACTTTTTTGTTGATTTTGTGTTGTGTTGTTCTTCGATTATGAGAATCATGAAAATTAGTGACTGAATGTGTAGATCTACAGGGGGAATTTCAGCTGATGTTGATAGAGCATTTTGCTTTACTCTATTTCATCCAAGTATTTCAAACAAACATACCCTCATTTTTATGCTAAAAATGTTTTTCTGTTCATGCAGATTCTTGACCACTGAAATGCACAATCATCTTAGTCTCAAGCCAACGGGATATGTGTGTTAAGGGATGAATTTGGCTCTTAATACTTACAGTAATAATACTTTCCCAATTCTCATTATCATTCTTGAATCAATGGTGACTGCATGGAAAATTTTAAATGAACTAAGATGAAATAAGTCTTGGTGTCTCTAATTCAGATAAGTTAGATAACTTTCCCAGCACCTGTTTCCCTAGAGGATATACATACACAAGACTTCATGCAAAATTCATGGACAGAAGTAAGCATTAAAGAAAGGGATATAAAATTCTGCATACCACTGCTTAGGGAGAATACTAAGTACAGAGGGGTAACAAGGATTTCTCCCTTCACTGAAAATATGATTTCTCAGCCTCTGGAAGGTGCTTCTTTTCACTCAGCCTTCAACATCTCAAATACTCTCTTTGAGGAAAGTAGATTGTTCTGTTTTAAAATATAACCTGTAAGGATTGTCACAAAAATAAAAAAAAAAAAAAAAAAAAAAAAAAAAATCACACAAAAACCAGTCTCCTATAAAACTGTATATCTATTTCCTTAAAAGCAGACAGTGTGTATACGACAAAACAGTAAACAAAACAGATAAAAAAACAGTAAAAAGAAAATTCAGATGTTAGTTACCTATATACTGAGCTCTAACAATTTTTTCTGATGTGTTTTCCCTCTAGAAACAATATTTTTAATGAAAACAAATATTTTCAGATAATCCCATTATTCCAGAAGCTGAACCTAAAGAGACAGAAAAAAAAACCAATAATAGCCATTGAAAAAATTAAAACTGGCCGTCTCACATGTGGTATATTCCATTCAATTACATAAAAGTTTTCAATAAAATTAAGCATCTCCACACTCATGTGGGTCAGATGGTCTATTATTACAGAATGGAAAAAATGATATTTGGAAAGGTTAAATGTTTCAACAAAGTTCACAAAACAAATCAGACTTAAAGCTGAGAATTCAGTAGTTCTCATGGCACTCTAGATGTATAAGTAGATGATTTTTTTTGAATGGTTAAGTGTATCTTTGCTATTTTGTGTCAGATCTCTTGGTATTGGTCCTTTCTTGGCTAGTTAGAAAAGAGTACAAATACAAGTAAAAGTATGGTACAAAAATCTAGACCCATCAGAAAGATTTTTAAATGTATATTGTAAGCATTATTTATGGTGAGTTTATACTTTTGAAAAGTATTACAATAATGACAAGTTTCACAGAATCTGTATGTTTCCTGGTCTTTTTAATCTTTTAAGTGATTAATGCAAAGTAATCTGATGAGCCTTTAAAAGCATTCTTTCATCTATTTTTCTTCTACATTCTTTTTTCAGTGTATTGTATTTGTAATATTATAAAATATTAGAGCAAATTTTTGGTGGTTAACAAGCAAATAAGTGCACCATTCTCTTATAGTTAAGACTTACATTTTCAAAAGGTGTTTAACAACCTTGACAAAGTAGGCATTTCATTTTGAAGTTTAGATGTTGTGTAATTCCTTAATTCCCTTGAGTGGTACATAAAGTACATTGACTAGTTTTGCTTTTTTCTTCAGGACAAAATTGTAGTGTAAGAATGCCATGCCTTGTATAGGAATGTGAGAAGCAGGAAATACCAGAAAGGACAGGATGTCCAGTCTTCTAAGATCAGTAGCAAATCTTTGAACAGTGGGAAAAAACACTAGTTAAGGTTCTCTATCAAATCTTACTCTTCCTCCATCCAGGCCTACTTAATGAGAATTTCCACCATATTTAGCAACAGCCACACTGAGGCTGCATACCGTGGGTGAAAAGAAAGGGTAATCACAGAGCAATGGGTACAGCATCCCATTACTCACCCTTAAAATCTACTTAAGAAGAGAATGACCACTGGAAAAAATGTTGCTAAATTTTTCTGTTTAGTTCCTTTCTGTCACAAAATCATTGCAAATGTGATGTGCTGAATATCTATGCAAAATTCTTAGGGAAATAAAATAAAAGCCTGAGTGAAGTATCAAGCTGGAAAAAAGCAAGAGACCAAAAAGTCTGAATTTACTTAAGAGCATTATCTCAGAGGCATGAGGCTGTTTATAGGAAACACTCAGAGACATCTAATTCTCCTATGCCAACCACTTATGATTTCTCAGTATTACATTCTGTACTCCTTGCAGAAAGCATGTTAACTAGCTCCTGGGCTAATTATGACTGATATGGTCCTGTATTTTGCTTGCTGTTAGTTAAGTTTCCCCTCCAAAGCTGCTGTCTTGTATAACTCCACATGACTTCACTTCTCTATATTATCTTATTCCTCATCATTATCAATTATATGTCATTACACTGTAATGTGTCCTTGCACTTGCAACAGGAACTGCTAGAAGAACTTGAGGAAAAAAAATGTGATTCATAAGGTCTGAGACAAGAGGATAGGCAGGGCACAGTCTTCTCTTGCTTCATGTTAACACAGAGCATTTGATTTCTTTCAGGGGGAAAAAAAAAAAAAGAGCTTAATCTCTAGTTTTCCTTATCCCTTTCTTAGATTCTTCAATGCAACTATTTTCATTATAGAGAGATGAAGTAGTAAAAAATTAGTTCAAAAATTAAAAAATAAATCATTATGCAGTGGGATTTCTACATGCATGGTTTTGCATCGTTCATTGAAGAAGACTAAATCCTTCTAAATCTCTGTCTTTCTTGGTCTTAAAAAGACATGATATTTTTGTGGCTAGAAGTTATGCTCAAAATGCGAACAGAAATTTCTAAAAATCCTTGGTTAGTCATGGAAATAGTTTATTGCCATACAGTTGAATTAAATGGCTAATTCTTCGTGGATGTAGTCATGGATCTATATATTAAGGTTGCTCCAAAAGTAATGCTTCCTATTTTATTATATTTGTCCACAAATTCAGAGACAGATATTCGTAATATGGCAATAGAGACAAATATTCCTGCCAATATTCCATCATATCTTGTTGCTGTGTGACAGATGGCAGCAATTATATCTGACATGGAAGTGTATATGAAGCAAAGGTGTGTCACTGAATTCCTCCATGTGGAAAAAAATTGTACCTATTGACATTCACTGTTGCTTGTAGAATGTTTCTGAAGACCAAACGATGGATGTGAGCACAGTGAGGTGGAGAATAGCAAGTTTCAGAATGGCAGCAGCTACATGAAAGACAAGACACACTCTGGGCAGTCACATATATTTTGTTCATTGCTGGTGAAAATGCATAGGTAATGATGGTGACTGTATTGAAAACGTTAGCTAGTGATTTGCTCTATTGAACAGTTATTGTTATTGTAATCTTTGTAGCTGTTGTAGAACATCCTATGTATATGTCAGAGTATGCTATTTTCATTTTAAATGTTTCATTAAAACTTTGTGTGTTTATTGAGACCTTAGGTAGTATAATAACCCAATAAACTCTGTGTGTGCACTTGCACAGTCACTCAAGATGGCAAATATATCGACATATCTAAGCAACTCTTTGCCTCTCATGAGGTATTCAGATGCTTAGTCAGAATAGTTAGTAGTTCCTCTGAGAAACCTGAGCAGTTCAAAGAAATGTTATCAAGAGTGAGGATCTCATCTGAAGCCTTTCAACCTCTTCATAGATTTTTTTTCTTCAAGTCAGGCTCATCTTCTACTTGATGTGCTGAAGTTCCTTGCTGCAAATCCAATTTGCCTTCAAATATTTGGCACTGCTTCAAGGCAAGTGATCAAATGACCAAGTTCACCTTGATTCCTTAATTTTGAAATTGCTTGGCTTGCTCTTTTTTTCAACTGTGTTGGGTCAAGATTTTCTTTGCAGCGTGAGTATCAGTTCATATTCTCTGTTTTCACCAGCTGAGTTGCAGATCTGTAGTATGTCAGTCAATTTAGCTCTTTTTTTTTTTTTTTTTTTTTTTTTTTATAATTCTTTCCCTTGAACGTTCACCTGTATAAGAAAAAGAGAAAGCATCTAACCAATTAAAGGAGGAAGAAAATACCACGCATTCAATTAAGAAGTTTAGCTCAAAATTTCCCTCTGTTTCTGGGCTCAAGCATATTCTATAAAATATAATATGAAGCTGTGAGAAATTGCACCTTCAGGAAAAGACCTTCAGTCACTGACATCTTAACTAACAGAACTCTAAGAATAGCTGAATGGCTGGATGATTTTCTTTTTCCTTTCTGTCACTACTTTAAAGAGCACATGGGTATCTTGCAGTAATAATTAGGGAAATAGAATTGTACAAAGAAGTTGTACCCAAAGCACAGGTCTTCACTGTGTGCACTATCTTGACTTATGATAGGAACTTAATGAAAATATCAGGACTTTCTGTCTCCTTAGTTTAAAGAAGAGAACTCATATATAATTCGGATCAAGCAAAGAGGAAAGACTAAAATTGCTGTTTCCAGTGAGTATAAGCTTATGTTAGGATCAAGATAAATGGTGGTCTGTGCGAACATCATTTCCATATAAAGAATGATCTCTCTTTCTCCTCTCTGCTTCCCACTGCTTTGATGCAATGTGTGAAATAGTATGGCATTATTTCTTCATGGGAAGGCAAAGCTCAATGCCCAAACATTTAATTCTTATCACACCTGGTTTGTGATTTTGTAAATTATATTATCATATGGTAAATCATACTCCCAGAAGGACACCATATCTATGTAAAATAATTTTCTTTCCATTACAGGTGGCCTTTCTCACTAATGTACTATGTTTCTGAACTGCTTTCTAGAGGACATTTTCTTTCCCTGTTGCACATAGAAAAATGCATTTTAAAAGTCTAGTCAAAATAACCTAGTATTTCATGAGATTAAACTTAGATAATATAAATATTTTCCAGTATAATTTCTTATGTCGTAATAATGATTTTCTTCTCTTTACATTTGATGGTTATTAACCAGAAAATTTTAATAAAACGTATTTTCCTAGGAAGAGGAATAAAACCAAGTATACTTGCAGAGGGATTTGCAACAAAGAGAACAAGGGAAAATCCTGTTTCCATTGTAGAAAGAACTGGAGTATGACAGTGAGCATTTTTATCTGCCCCTTGTTAAATTCCTCAGCAAAGATGTAACAGTGAATTGAAAACAAAACAAAACAGCACAAATAAAGAGTTTAATTCAAGATATTATGTAACTTCAAACTGTTATCTTTATTTTGTGATAAAATTGAGTCCTCACCAAAGGTATTAAACACGATAATTTTGCACTGTTATCTGACAGTAAATCCAAATAAATAGTAAATTATCAGAATATAGTTTTCTCTTTGTAAATAATCTGCTGTAGATGGATAGATTTTGTTTCTCTTTTGGATTTACTAGAATTAGAATTTACTGCTGATCCTATCAAATTTTTACAGTAAATATTCACAATTTCTACATACCTTATAGGGAGGGAACTATTTCATCTAAAGATAATATCAATCATAAAGAAGTGATTTAATTGTTTAAGTCTGACTTTATCCATAGTTTTCTTGTTGTTTGTTTGTTTGTATTTTTTTGGGTTGTATGCTTCTTTTTTTTTTTTTTTTTCATGTAGGGAGAGAAGAAAATTCAGTTTAAAAAACTGGTAAAAATATATGCAAGAGTAGACTTAAATTTTATCCTATTGAATTTCTTTCATAATCTATTAATTTTTTTTTAAATTTGAGTTATTTTTGCCTATGATCATTGCTGCCAAATGAGGTATTTCCAAAAGCATTTTTCTGATAAATAAGTAATTTGACCACTTATCCAGCTGTAGGACTGTGAACATAACTTCTGATTTGCCTTTTTTAAAAAATATTTTTCTGCTTTCAATTTCATACATTTTGGGGTTCATTTTTCCCTCAGAATTGACAAGAAAGAAAATTGTAACAGGCTTCATCTGTGAATGCAATGAAAAGTCTCAGAGGAATCAGTTTATGCACACAGTATCAGGGAAGGTGTAAGTTTTTCCATGAATTCATTCTAATTTTGTAGAGCTCTGATTCTTAGTATATGATCCTATTTCAGGGCCTGTAGTTCATGTCATGTCAATTGCTTTGCCTAAGACCCTTAAAGACTCTTACTTCCTTATATTTTCTACATCACTACAGAGAACTAACACAGTTTAATTCTAAATTAGGAGGCAGAAGATTAGAGGGCAACTCTAGAGATATTTGGGCACTATTTTTAAAATATTATTTCAGTGAAAAAAGGATAATGAAGATAATTTTACAAAAAACATACCACTGCAATTGAGATTTCCCATTTAATTTTTTATTTAATATTTTATTATCAGAAAAAATCAACATGAAATAGCAAAGTCCTATAGATATTCACTGAATTATGCTTTTTTTTATATTAGCTGGTTATCCATGGCAGCACAAGTAATCAATTATATATTTTCCATGTTATGATATAACAAAATTGTAGAGTACGAGTCCTCATGATTTTATATTGTCTGTTACTTATTGTGTGTTTTTTATTGTGAAATGTTACAATGTTTTTGCTGATGCTTTTTGTGGTTTTGACGTTGTTATTGATGTTTTAAAAAAACATCAAGTACTCTTGATTTAAGCAGATTTTCCACAACTAAATATGCATTGTCTGTACCATAGTTAAACTTTTTTATATTTTCAACATGAATAAAAAATAGGCATCCAATGTAATAGAGGGTGGATGGTTTCAATATGCTAGAGAAATTGTGCTGTTTGCTTTGGTGCTCAACTAGAGTCCAGGCACAAGTCCACCCTGGACTCTGCTGGTGCTCAAATTTATACAGTGAGAGTAAGTGAGGTCAGAGTCATCTTTCACTGATGTTACAGTCCCTTGGTTGGTGACCTCACAAGCCATCAGGACGGGTATTCGGATGCCAACCCGTGTCTCCATCACCCACTATATCCAGTGATTTTCTTTTTTAGTGGTGATATCTTTGGGAAAACAAAAATTGCGTGTGTAGTATATCCACAACAATGTATCTTCTGTGAACTGTCCATGCTTTCTGAAGCTTAGAGAGACAGTATTTTGCCTGTCCTGGCTTGGCTGCAGTATTTTTATCTGAACTCATGAAACTTATTTGGGGAACTAACTTGTTAAGATTTATTCTTTTAATGTATTTTAAGGTAGTTAGTTAAATATTTTACTGTACAATGTTGAAATTGACTGTCCATCTGGATAAAGTTCCTATACTTTTAGTGACATTTAAAGTAGTATCATTAAGGAAAATAACCAATCAAACTAAAATATCTGCATATGTTGTTAAACTACACAATCCATATTTTGTATTGAACATTTTAAAGGAAAAAAAAAATAGGTCTTTAATGAAACAATGAAAACTTGTAAAAATAAAAGACTTTACAAGTTGATTCTGAAATTCAACTTGGGGCATAGAAGCATGTGTTCTTTCAGATATTCAAATTGCTTAAAAATGTACCTACGTAATAAAACATTTATAAGAGAGACTGTGGTCTCTATTGTATTGAAGCAATTTTCCTTTATAATTTTTTTTATTTGCATAATTAACAGCAGAAAGCATTAAATAAATCCAGTCTTGTGTCACTAGTATCAGTAAAAAAACATGCACTCCACGATGAAAAATGGTGAAGCACGCAGCTCTGTAGTGGTTGAAACTGTAGCCCCAGCCCATAATTCCATTGTGGAAATTAAATAACTGTACAAGAATGGCACCAAAATGACTCTACAAAGAAAGAAAGTGCAGAAAGGTGTAACATTAATGAGATGGAAAAATGCTGCCTAGGAAAGAGAACAGCTGTATTGAAGTACCTAGGATAATCCAGTGTTCAGTATCAACTGTTTGTTTCAGAGATCTGCCTAAAGCAGAATCATTTCTCCGTTGATAAAAAACTCTCATTCCTACTTGAGTCTCAAACTCATTATACATAACAGTTGAAAACCACTACTTCTGTAAATGACCAGAGATTCATTGATTCCTCAGGAGCTTCCCTCCTTTTCTCCAGGCAATTATTTGGGACTTGATGTCGTTGTTTGTTTGTTTTTATTGTTTTTGTGATGGTGGTGGTTTTTTTAAATTTTTTATTTATTTTTTTCTTCTATTTAGGTAATTTCAGCTTAAGCATGATTTTGATTTTAGGTTTGGTAGACATAGGGATTTTTCTTCTTTGCTTTTTCTTCTGTATTTCACATAATCTTGTATGTGTGAAACCTGTTTACCAGGAGTGAAACTTCTCTGATAACTATCTATTAAAGATGACAGAAGTTGCACAAAATCTGTACAACACATACTCACATACTGTAAAGGTTTCAACACAAGTAGAAAAATTATGATGCTATTATAATGAATATATCCAACCACAAAACACTTTCCTAATGAATTGATTCTAATTAAAGCATCAAGTTGTTGCATTCTCACTGCCATATTAATTTCAATAAACTCAATGCTTTGCTTTAATATTCTCCAGCTGAACACTCTAAGGACAATGAGTTTTAACGTACACATATGATGGGATTTGTGTAATGTCATACTTATGTAATATGTAATGTCATATGTCATAAGAATAACATATAGAGCCCTTGTTTAAGAGGATGGTGAAGAACCTTTGACACTGTAACAAAATGGATGAGAATTCCTTACTATTTTTTTTTTTTTTTTTATGAAGTCCTTTGCAAATTTTCATGTACTAACTTGCCAGGCCTCTCCAGTCAGCAAAATTTTTTGCCATTGAAGTAAGAATCTCTATTATTGCAGTTTATTGTTACGTGCCAAGTAGGGAGTCAGTTATTCGTTGTAAGTTTCTCCATTGGCCCAATTGACAGAAGTTTTACTGTTGAAGCATGCATTAATTTAGGTTAGGTAAATAGTAAGTTTCTATATTACAGCAGTAAAGTAGTTATAGGGTAACTTCTCTTTTTTTTTTTTTTCCCCAATATGAAAAAAAAAATCTCTTCCTCAAAAATATCCACCTTGTAAAAAGAAACAACAAAACAAAGAAAATAAATCTCTATATTTTCATTTACTGAGTCTAGGTTTAAACCAAAACCAAAACATCACTACAATAATTGAAAAAGATTTTTCTACAAAGAAACAAATCCTTTAGTATTGTAAAATCACTACCAAAAGCAAAACATCAAGATACATGTATTTTAGAATAATTTTAGAGAAAAGCAGTTCTTTTTTTCCAGAAAGCTGTTTCTTAGAATCTTAGCGAAAAAAAATCCAAAATGTAAACTAAAAACAAGTACAGTGAAATATAACCTCAGAGCCTGTGAAGAAAGTTTTTGCAGAATCTCTTCATTACCCAAAAACCAGTTACTTTTTCTTTCGTTATAGTCACATCGGTTCCCATTCTAGTGCTATATATAATTCAATTATAAAGAGTTTTATTTCCATGACAGAAATAATAGTCAATTAATGCTAATGTACGTTAAATCCTCTACATGCAACCAAAAATATTTTTCATAGTGTCATCAGTACACATCTAAATTTAGACAAAATAATTATCTGAAGAATGATAGGTTTTTATGCATACCAGCAGTCATTCATATAGCAGGATCTGCTATGGTTCATTGTGTTTGTAATCCATGGATTACATTCTGAATAGGCACTGACCTAAGCAGCAGTAACGACTCCATTACAATCTACCACCCAAATAACTAAAATATCAATGCATTTCTCTTTATGTTTTTTTTTTTTGTGAACAGGAATATTCTGCTTATTTATAGATATTTGAAAAAAAACAAAACAAATAAATAATAAAGTTTTAAGTTTATAAGTGAAGTTTATTGTTTATTGCTATATAGTGACTGCTTGCTCCTTAGTGTTCCAGTGCTGAAACATCTGGTCTGAGGCCAATGAAATAATTTAATTAAAATAAAGTAATTTAAAATTTCAAGTGTCTAACAGCTTTTTACTTTGTTATGTTTTATTTCTTTTAACACAAAAACAACAAAAGAAAACAAGCAAACAGAAAGTGATAATCAACAACAACACAATGTCATTGTTTGTGTTAAACTTTTCCATGAGGGTTCATAGTCTTTTATAGATTACAGCAAGATCATTTTCATCACTGTAATATATGTTTATTAGTATATTTTATTCAAAACCAAGAATAGCTAGCTATACATGCTAGTTGCATTTTAGAATTTTCTTTGTTTAAGAGTAGCTGTTTATTTAAGTATCCCATCTGAGAGCTGCTGATCCTAGCAGTGCTCAAGATAATAGCCTGCTGTTAACTGTCCTAAATATATATAAATATATATTTTAAAATGTATACATATATATGTGTATATATACATATATACACAAAATAGTGATTTTCCTTCTTTTTTTGGCACAAACACCTTGATAATTGTCAACAAAGATTTTAAATAATGTCTTTGCACTGTATTCTGTAACAGTGACTGATGGAAAACACCTCATTCATCAACTTCTGATCTAACCTATCAATGCAAAACAAATATACAATCTTAACAAGTCATAAAGTCTGAGGCCATCTTGAGATTGTTCTGTATTCATATAGCAACAAGATTGATCTAAGATAAAAGACAATTTACTTTTCTGATTTATTCAGCATGCAATTAAAAAAAAAATAAAAATCTGTGATATTGCTTACCTGTACCAGGCAGATAAGATTGCAAAAAAACTGAGAGTGCTTATTTCACAGTTTGTAATTCTTAAAGTTATCTTGACTGCTTCAGTTAGGAGTTATAGGCATATATTGAAGAATATTTTTTTTAAATACTGGAGATTAATTGCCCAGTTCCTCTAAGTTGGAGTGTGATGTACTGTACCAATTAAAGTATTAGCCAGGAGGAATCAATCAGTTGTATTTTTATTCTCTCTAGTTACACAGCTGAACTATAAGATTTGTATCCAAGGTCTCTTTGTAGATGTGTTATTTTTCCTTTTGAAAAAAAAATAAAATATATATAAGAACAGTGAAATTCTCTTGTTTTCCTTCTAAAATCCATTGTTCACAGAGTGCTTTCATGTAATAGGTTGTTTATTTGTAATGGAAAAGACTTACTATTTCAATATGTTGCTTTTCATTCTAATTTTTTGGTGATTCAATAGATTCCGCAACTGTAAATTAATGGTGCTTAAATGTATTGCTTTTAAATCTTTTGACAATACATATAATACATGACACATATATATGTAATGCATTGCAAAAAAATTGCCGATGTTCTTTATTTTTAAGGAAAAGCAAGCTTCTATGTTGTTTGGTAGTTCGTAGATATACGTAGTGTGGGATGAGATTCATGCCGTAACCAGCAGAAATTGAAAAACTGATATATGTTGCTATGAGCTACTTCTGAATTCCAAATGACATTTGTGTATATTGGTTGTGAACTAACATTTCCCTCTACATTTTATGACGTATTAGTGCTTCAGGGTAGAGATGACTTTAGTGAAGTAGCATTCCTTGTCTGACAATTTTTCAGTTTTTAATATTTAAAAATATATATCTATTGTATAATGCAAGTGTAATTTCAACATCTTTTACCTGTAAGTACTCAGAATAACTCATACAGATAGAATAAACGGCAACTTTTCTATATGAGATTCCCAGTGTGTAATACATACCACCTTCTAATGCTCTTAACTGAAATGAGATATAAGCTATATCTTAGAATTATAGTCAAAGACAGATTAGGGACAACAGAGACGGTATAACATGGATAAGAACTAAAACTATAAACTAAATGCTTCATAGTTTGATTTTATTATTATTTTGTGAACATATCTTAATTCTTTTAATTGATTCACAAATTTGAGCAGATTTCTCAAAAAATACATGCTTTAGAAGAAATGCCTATATGTTTATGCTTCTCTATGTGATAAAGAAAAAAAATTCAGTGTTTTATTCTTAAATATAAGCATATAGAATTCAAAATTATAATCTGAAGCTCTGTACACAGTAGTTTTACAAAACATAAACTCTTTTGTAATGTATTTAAGAGTCTAGTTTTTCATTGGTAATTATAAATTGTGATGATGCTAGGCTTAGCTCTGACTATGTTGCAAAGCTGTGTATCTTTCCGTGATTCAGGAATTCTCTGTGTATACGAAATGTTATAGTTACTCATTACTATATGTATTTAAAAACACATTCAGCGGTATTCCACTATCCAGGTACTTACATACTGATACATATATTCATAACTGATTTAGCAAGATACAACTGTTCATTAGAGGAAATTCTTAGGTTTTTAAAAGCTTTCTCCTCTTTACTGAGACTTTCTTAAACCAGTTTTAAATGAAATGGAGTGAGTCCATCAAAAACAATTAACAGAATAGGATATGTGACATCTCAAGAAGCTGAGAGTGTTCTGACTGGTTAATCTCAAGAGGATATGTAGAAATTGTGTAAGCATCCTATGAAAAAGAGAGGTTCTCAGCAGTGTCCAGTGGCAGGACAACAAACGGGACACAAATGGAAACTCATGAATTTACATCTGACTTTTTTACAGTGAAGTTGGTTAAGCACTAGCATAGGCTGCCCGATGAGGTTGTGAATTCTCCTTCTGTGAATATGTTCAACATGCAACAAGATCCGGACTTGGGCTACCTTCTCTAACTGACTCTACTATGAAAAAGAATATCTCCTTTATTCCAAGGAATTCTGTGATTCTGTGACTAATAAATAAACAAATAAATCTGCAATCTGTGGTTATAATTATAAAAGTGGAATAGCAGTGGATTTAAGAGTGAAACAATTGCTCTTGGCAGTTCTGTTCTAGTTCTAGTCTGATTCCACAGCCTGAATCTCTGTCAGTGGCTGGGAAATGCTTTCTTGGAACACAAAATAACTCAGTTTTATGTTGCCTAAGAGGGATGTATATTAATGTGGTGCAGAACCTTTTCATGACATAAAATAATGATCAATAACAGCAACAACTAAGTGATTTGCTTCAAAAGTGTTTTCCTGACCAGAAATGAAACAGTTATGCTGATTCTGTCCTTAAAAAGATTCTAGTTAAGTATAATTTTATAGTAATTTAGGTATTTGTTCCAACACTATGAACCAGATACTGAATAGGACTACTTATTATAATGTAGCTGAGGTTCTGACTCTGCTGTTTACGAGAGTACAGTGTTTTTGAGATTTAATGCTGAAACACCTACTGTACGTAGGAGAGCATGAATGAACAGGTCTGACAAGTTTGCATTTTCCTTCAGTGGAACGTGTGATAAATATCTGAGGTAACTTCTATAATATCAGGGCTTTATCTCTGGTATTTAGCAATTCAGACTAAGCTGTGTCTTAAGCACATAAAACTGAAGAGTTGAATGAGACAGGACTTTTGGTACTCTATTAGCAGCATTTGGGCCAAGATTGTACAATATAATTAAGATTATGAGGGCTGATGCATCAGTATATTTTGTGAGAACTAGGAAATCAAACTGATGGAATATCACATTTGCCCTAAGGAGTTTACAATCTAAAGTCTCTTTTCTACAAGTAGCTCCACACTAACAGGCTTCAAATGCAGAGTGCTGCCTGCAGGATCCAAATTTAATAGTCAAAAAGGAAAGGAAGAAAACACTGAGAAGCCTGGAGACAATGTTTATAGTTTTAATTTGTTAAATTGGTAAATTAAATTGTTAAAAATAAAGTTTAACTGAAATTTTTTTTCTTTCCAGCAGTCGTAAGTGGAAATACTGAATAAATGCTTTAATTGTATTTATATTTCTAAGGATTACAATGTTACAGTCATTTTCACAAGAGGATACCAAACACATTAAGGAACCTTAAAAACTAAGGAAAGTGTTAGACAAAATAAGAAGTAAAATTTTTATTATAAGTGCATACCTATACATTATCTAAAAATGTTTTATACCTTAGCTCACTGTATTAACTTCTATTAAATCAGAAGTGGTCTGTTTCTTTTTGTCAGGTGTGATAGATTTACACTGATAAAACTTTCCCCAGTCATTTCTTCAGTGACTACAAGAGATGATTTAAGAAGGTACCTCTGTGTTTGTATTGGAGAGTAATTCAATTTTCATGCTATGGTCCCAGCAAGAGTTCTGAACTGCTTCAGTGATATACTATCACTCTGTAATATGGGCTACTAAGGGGAAAATACAAATCAGAAACCATCAGACATGTTCCAAAACTGTGTGTCAATCTTCAGCTAAGAGAGAAGTTCATGCAGTGCCTAATCCAGCACATCAAACTAGTGTAGACATAAGAGGTGAGGAAAAGAAGACTTTGACAGAAATCACTGCCAAATATAAGCTTTTGTTTTGATGTTTAAATTTAAGATGTGCTAAACATCTTGAAAACAATTATTGGTGATTAGTTCAATCTGTTGGTTCCTGAAAGATGCAGATGGTACAGCACTAATGACAGTAATTACAGCTCAGATACTTTAAATCCATTTGCAATGTATGCACTTTAAAAACTTTATGAATAAGCAAGATTAGAAGTGTGTGCATAAAAATAAAAGTCCACTGTCCTATATTCCCTTTAACAGAGAACTTAGTTGAATATCTTTAGAAATTAGACAGATTAAATAAGAAGTAATGTATCTGAGAGATGCATAGAATGTGCTTTCACAAGGAGAATGGACTACAGCGCAATTTTGGTTTTGTGTGAGATTTGTAGTGACTATAAGCACAGCACTGGTGCAAGGTACTAAACAGTTTTTATTCTCATTTATTACAACATGAAAGTGCTTTCATCTGCTATTCTTGGTGTTGTTATTTAAAGTAACAATCAAGCAATATCAGCAGTATGTATGAGAGGAGAATAAGCCTTCTGCAAATACATCACATTAAAGAGGAATTGATTACATCATTTTTTTGGACAGTTTTCATTGCTGAGGGATTTCTATCCAAACCCAAAGCAAGGTCTAAATATTTAGATTGAGTTATATCAGTGGTCATATTCAACCACATAAAAATATGATAAAAATAAAAAATAAAATGAAATAAATAAAAATGCAAAATCCAAACACTAATCTGATTCTTATAGGTTTAAGATCGCAAACATATAAAAGAAACAACTGACTCTGTACCCATTATACTTGATGAAAAAGATCAAAATAAGTGTCTGAGAGTCTATATGTTTGTTATAGTGCAGTATGACAACGAAGCATTAATTCTAGTAGGAAAGGGAAATATTTTTAATGTTCTATTCATTAATATGCAGATATTTCTTGTGTGAGGTTCAAACAAAAAGTGAAACAAAGTCAGAAAAAAGAAAAATGTTTGCTAAGAAGACCCTCTAATGAATGATAAGCTATTATTTTTTATTTATGAATAAAATGTCTTTATTATGTGCTTGATAAAATGAATTGCACAAAATGATAATTTCATTCAAACAATTAAGATATTCGAAGAAAATTTCGTAAGGCTATGTGTGTCTTATGCTTAGTCCTAAATAAATGTCTCAATATATTCCATCAAAGTAAGACATTAAATCATTTATATAGAATTCTACAAAAGAAAACCACTGTTTTGCACTCAATATGAGATTTTTATGAAAATCTGTACTTTACACATTCTGATGGAAATTTTAGGATACCTACAGCAGTATGAGCACAGCTCAGTAAGCAAGGAGGAAAGTCTCTCATCTTGAACAACCGCTTTCCAAGGTGGATGCCTCATGGGTGGTTTTCCTTACTGTAACTTAGCCTCAACGTAGAAGGCCCAATTTTGCCTGCAGCTAATCTCAGCCAATCTCAGGCTGACCCCATAGTTACCGTTTTTTGTACACAATAAATAGCTTTTAAATGTTTGAACATATACAAATAAAGTTGTGTTGTGATAAAGAATATATGTTCCTTTTGCTGATCATAAATATAGTATTATATGTACAGATGTTCAATTATATGCAGCTATTCAGGTAAAGCATTTGTCCATGTATGCAGTCAAACATATCAAACCTTTGTTTTATCCCAGCCAATGTGTATTTTACTTTTCAGAGAGGATGGGTACTGTACCTAGTTCACATACACATTCACTGAGGTAAGAACTCTAGTGACTTGCCTGAGGTAATGCACTGATATGAAAATCTACTCCTGAAAGTGTTTCCAAATTGCTGTTAACTGTTAATTTTAGAAGTCAGAATCAGTGCTTTTCAGAGTTTTTATTTGCCAAATTGCGTCTGCATGTACAAGGAGATTTACTTTCAGGCTTTTTAACGTATTTCTTATATTTTGTATTTTCTTGCATAAAGATCCAATCTATTTTGGATTACAGTTAAACCTAATATATGAAAAAAAGTGTGCTTTGGCATTTTAGATTTAGGATTATTTTTTTTCAGCAAGGAAGGAAAAATTATTTAAGTGCATAGTGATAAGAATAATTTGATTAAAAATGTCAGAGAGGATCTGTCTCAAAGTACATATACATACATTGCATTGGAACCTTATGCATACCTGTAGAAGAGAGTTATTGTTGATTTCTGTGTTTTTCAAACAGCAAAGGTATTATATTGCTGTTGTGTATATGCAATTCAAATTACTTAGTATGGAGGCTTTTACAGCCTCTTCAGCTAGTGGGGAATGATGGATTTGTGACCCAGTCCCAAGACTACTAGACCAATGCAGAGACTGCAAAAGGTATCAAAAGTATTGGTTATATGTGAACATTTATAGAATCCAATATGTTTGATCCATCCACCTTCCATTTCCATTAATCTTTTTACCTAGAACTTCATCTAGAGAGGACTTGTAGGCAGCAAGAAAAATTGAATGGGAACAAAGCATATGGTAAAACTGAATCCTATTTCATTCCCAGATCTACTCAGAGGTTAATTAGGAGGAATCGATTAAGTGATCCTGAAATACTGTAAAGCATGGAAATATACATATACTTAACTATAAAACGAGCATGCATGTAATATTTCAGAAATAAAATCCATATTTTTCTCATTTGATGTAAACAGAATCCTTTCAATCAGTCATATTGACTGAAGAAAAGATTGTAGCTCTTCAAAAATATAAGGAATAAAACTGGGGAAATAAGCTTTTATTACTAGTAACTTTCACTTAAGTTTTATGAGTTATAGTTCACTAGGTCAGACTGGAAGGAGTTATGGGACATACAGACTCTTATAATTTCACTTTTGAGTTTGAAGGTGGACAGCAAGGATTATCAATGCCCTGTATTCCTAACAACCTAATACCTATGCACTAAAAACTTGTAATTAAGTTGCAAGGGGGAGAAATGAGAAAAAGAAAAATAAATTGGTTCTCCAGTATGGAGCTTTGATTCCCAAAGTCCATGCATTGAGATGCTCAAAGGAGATTTAGCAGAAGGGTTTAAGAACTTTGCTGTTTTCTAGACAGAGTAGAACAGAGTAGATTAATGAGCAATTCACAATGAATCTGTGCTTAACTACCAGCTGAAGATACTGGCAGAATAATTTTGATATAAAAGATGTAAGGGAAAGAAGATGATAAGAAAGATGACCCCCAGGGAGGCACTTTAAGGAATTCAGTTTGATGTAAAGTGCAAAGCAAAAGTAATATATATATATATATATATATATATATATACATATATATATCTCTCTCTCAAACAAAACTGGGAGAATTGAACAAAAAAAAAAAAAAAAAAAAGAGTTAAATATATAGCAGATGTACAGCAATATTCTAGCACTACTCCAGCACCACAAACATCCTTGTGACCTTTTCTTTCTCAGTAATAAAAAACAAGATTTCAACTACTATACCAAAGTATTTGTTCTTTAATGTAAATACCTGTCTTTGAAAATCCTCAAACGAAGGCAGAATCATATCAAAACTTAGTGGTACATATCTCTTACTCCTCCCTCTTATTGTTTCTTAATGGTTACTCCTCTATCTATTTCAAGGCTTCAGGTTCTGTCCAAATTCAATAAAGTTAGAAAAAGAGAATTTGAATACGAATATAATTTTCCTATTAATTATAAAGAAAATTCCTGTGCTGGAAAATAAGAGGAAAGTTGTTCTCCAAAATCATATAATTTATAAAACAGAAAATCTTGTTTTGCAAGTATTTCAAAATCCTTTGAAGTATAGGAGTTTCAAAAGACACCAAATCAAAAAATCAAACAATCTTATGTCCCCACAATAACAAGTCTTATTCTGTAATGCTTTTTAACAAGGAGCAGAACACTGTACTTCTATTTCTTAGTTATTTCTCCTTTATTTGTGAATTTATCATTTCATTTTGCTGCTACACTGAGCCCCATTCTGCTGAAATGTTATTAAATTATTTGTAAAGAGATCCTTGCAGTTGTGACTGTTTTCAAAAAAATTTAATCCTAATATTTTTTTTTTTATTAATCCTAGAGGAAAAAAAAATGCATTTCTTCATTGTTTAATGTATTTTTTTCTTTTCTCTTGCTTCCACTACTCTTTTTGCCTTTTTCTATGTTAGCCCGCTGACTGTTTCATTTAATTTTTAAAACATTAAGTAGTAGTGAATAGTTGGCAGTTAATAGTTAAAATAGCCTATTGAGTTCAAAATACATTTTAAATCATATTAGGTATTGTCTATTTTTTTCATTTTAATTGTTTCAAAATTTCCAACATAGAGCTAGATATATGGCTTTCTAACATTAAATTGTTCTTTTTCCCCATTCCAAGAAGCTGCATTGCTTTAAATGTGCACATCTTGCTTCTGCATGCTTCTTTATTAATCCACAGCTTACTCTTATCCTCTCCAAATTTATTTTTTCTGTCTGATCAGTGGAATAAAATAAATCCTACTGCCTGCTTTGCAAACACACAAATAAACCATATAAAAATTCTCATAGATCAATATTTTAACAAAATACTTTTAAAAAATGCACATAGGACAATATTTTGACACAATACTTCTGCTCCTAATTTTTCTAGTCAGTTACGAGTCTTGACTGAACATTCAAGTGCAGGATAAATTTCCCACTTGCTTGGTGCAGTTGTCAGAGTGTTTTAACTTCAACCCTCGGTGTGGTCCCAAAAGAATGCACTCAGGTTCACAGCTAAGATTCTTGTTATGCTTTCTAAAGATTAGAAGTTATGAGAGGGCTGTTTATCAGTATTTGTACCAATGGTGAAAAGGTTTTAATTAAAATAAAAGCCCCGAAATACTTTTTTTCTTTTGTAAGACTGTTGTGGCATTTGTTATGCAACTGTTTCATTTTACAATGCTTTATTTGGCTTTATTTTATTAATTCAACTGTATCTTTCACTATAAATTCACAATTCATATATTGAATGAGATCTATACATGTTGATTAAAATATACAAGATAATTGAGTGGAATTTTTTTCTATATACTTCCTCGTAATTTTGGTATCTTTTCTTCTGATACTCAGTTTGCATGAAATTCTAAGTTGCTGAAAGATAATGAAAATAATGATTGAAAAATTCAATCATTTTTATTTCAACTGTTGTTGAGAGACTATCCAATAAATCATATGTCTCGCTGTAAAGAAGATTTTCATGGCACTGAAGTTCAATTTGTGTTTTAAAATTTTATTCTCATATATGGTGAATGAATTCTCATGAATTCATTGAATCATAGGATGGTTTGGATTGGAAGACACTTAAAAACTTGTGTATTTCCAACCTACCTGCCATGGTCTGGGTTACCACCTTACCAGAACTGGCAGCCAAGGGCTCAATATATAGCTTGACTTTGAACATTTCCAGGGATGGGGCATCCACAGCTTCTTTAGGCAATCTGTCCTAGTACCTCACCAACTTTTGAGTAAAGAATTCCTCTTGGAAAGAGGAATGTGTAACAAGGCACCTGTTGTTATTATGCAATTCTTATTTTAATTTATGATAAAAAACGCAGGAATTTTTGGATAAATCTTTCCATGTCCTGCTCAGCTGGATGGATTAACTTAAACTTTTGAATATCATGTTTAAATGTCATCAGGAAAAGCAAACTGATGCTACACAATTTGCAGATAGATTTTAAGGTTTACGATTTATGGTGAAGCTTCTCCCATTCTTTTAATACTGAAACTACATATCCTATTTCTAATGTGTCTCTGCACCTGTTGTTTTTCATAGATTTACGTATTACTTAGGCAAAATCTTTCATATGAGATAGTCCAAGAAGTGTTAATCCCTCTAAATCCTCCATTTCACCCACCCACACACTGAGGGCTCAATTTTCTCTGGTTTCATACATCATTCATGCTGAAAATCTGTGGAAGATGCACTAAAATTCCAGATGCAAAAAAAAAATCTGAAAAGAGTATAGGAGCCTTAATCAGTGTAGTACAGTTACTCTATGAAATTGCTTTAGGTTTAATTAAGCACTATCAAAAAAGCAATCTTTCTATACTTTCCAAAAGAAATGGGTACTTTTTAAAATTAATAAAATAAATGCATCTTAGACAGAAAGCTGTCTAATATTTTAGACTACTTAAACACAGCATAAATTTCTCAATATGCAGAAAATATCCAAAATATATTATCTTTTTCAAACCCAAATAGAGAATTACTAAAATATTTCCTTGAAAATATTTTGAAAATTGCAAATATCTCCAATTGAATACTTAGTTCTTCTACCTACACAAACAGGGTATTTTATAATTTAATACCAAATTTACCAAATATAATTTAATGCCAAAAAGGATATTTTAAATAAGTGATACCTAATACAGCATCTCTGAAGGTTGTAAAAATAGAAAAGATACCAAGCTGAATCACACTGAAGAAAAGTTTTCAACTATGAAATTGAAAATAATACCAGACTTATGGAAACTCATAAAATGTATCAAGGCAGACTTTTTTCTTGATTTACATACCTGTTTGCATTAAGAAAACAAAACAAACAAGAAAACAAACTATTTGAAGTGATCCTTCTGTCATTTGGTCATGAGACTTAGACATACCTTCTGTGATAGTCCACACAGATTACCATGAATAAAATATATTATATTTTTGAATATTCCTCCAAGTATATTGATTTTTTTTTTTTTTTCAAAAAGAAATAATACGAGGAAACCTTGGAAATAATAAATAATTTTCCATATTACAATATTCTATTTGAAAATAAAACAATTTTACAGAGGAAAGTGGGCTACAGACTAATGAGGGTCTTTCCAAAACAGACATCCCTTGTCCTCTGTGTGTTTGCACAAATAAATTATTCCTAATCCTTTCAATTTTACCCTACATTAAGGCCAAGTCTATATGTTCAGAAAGAATATAAAAGTTTAAAATAGTTTTATATGCATTTCTGTATGCAAAAGTGAAAAAAAGAAGTCAATAACACAAAGAAAATAGTTTTTCTTCCTTGTGATCCAATTGAAATAATTCTCAAGATCATTATTTTAACAGCAATTTAAGTCAGGACAGCATTTAATGACATGGATTTTTTTTAACATTCTTCCATACGCATTCTGGGATTCATATTCTTTAATCTGGGTCTCCGTTATTTAAATAAATTATCCTTATCATTTGTACAGTTTAATTTCATGATAGCATGTCCATTAATTATTAGACTATTTGTTATATTTTAGAAAAACATAGCATTTTTTGAGTGGATGTTATGCTAGGCATTTACGTTATTTCAGATGGCATTTTTTTTTTTTTTTTTTCCTAAATATGCTTAGTCTTATGGCCTGAAAATGCTTTTTAATTCTGTTTTACATTCTAGGGTAGGATAGTAACATTGGAGATGGAGCTGTAGTCAAAATTTTATATACATAAATTTAAACAGAATTATTGGCTTTACACTGGTTTTAATGAGAGCATAAAGAAATAAATTATTTTGTTTTATGAACTCTGCGGAATTCTGCCTTAACATTAAAGCATTTTTCAGTAGTTAAAATTAATTTTTTAGGTTGTATATATATTAAATGAAGGAGATATATAAAGGTCAAGGGATAAACCATATGATGCAGTACATCACAAGCTGAAATTCAGCCCCATGATCTGTGACACAGAGTAAAGTAAATGAAAAATTAAAGCAGAGTTCAGAGTTTGAAGGATGTTTAAATGTACTGTCTGTCTAAAATGTTACTAAAAATTTTCCTTTTGTGTTATGTTGTTCTATACACTTAAAAAGCATTTAAAAAACATTTCTTCATTTAAGAGATCTTGCTAGTAAATACAGCAAGTGTGAAATTTATTGCCCTAGGACAGAAATGATAAGACGTAAGCAGAAACTCCTGGTTAGGATACTGGTTCTCACTCCAACATGTTTATTCTGGATTGAAAAGGATAGAGCAGCCTTATTACCACCATCTTCTGAAGATCTCTTGTACTTTCTATCAGGGGGAACACAGAGCCTTAACCAATAACCCAGGTTGCTGCCACTCACATAAAGGAAAATGCCACAAATCAAACTGGCTCCTCTGGCTAGCATTATGTACTCCAGAATACTACGGGTAAAGTTACCAAGAGGTATTTGAGGATTCACATTTATATTCTAAAATCCAATTTTCTTTTGAGCCCAGTGTCTCAAATTAGTGTGCTTTCCAACAAATAATAATTAATAACAAGAAAATCATTTACTGAGATATTTCAAGTTATTATTTGTTAAAAGCTGTCATTTTCCAGTCTTGTAAATGCTATTGCCTTCATCCTCCCATAGGAAGATTATTGATGAAATCACAGCTGTTAATCTTAATTGCTTTCTATTGTTTTCTAAGTAGAAAAAATAAACAGACAACAAGCAATAGTTTTAATAATTCAAATTAGTTTATTTTTTTATAGAAGAAAAATGGTTGAAATGTGTGAATATATAAACATATTTGAAAATCATATTTGAAAAATCATGACTGTCTGGTGAAGTCCCTGGTGATTGGAAAAAGGGAAATGTTACTCCCATTTTTAAGAGAGGGAGAATGGAAGACCCTGGGAACTACAGACCAGTGAGACTCACCTCTGTGCCTGGGAAGATTATGGAGCAGATCCTCCTACAAGTTATGTTAAGGCGTGTACGAGATAAAGAGGTGATTCAAGACAGCCAGCATGGCTTCAAGGGAAGATATGATGGCCTTCTATGATGGAGTAATGGCTTCAGTGGATGCGGGAAGGGTGATGAATGTCATCTACCTGCACCTCTGCAGAGCCTTTGACATAGTCGCTCACCACATCCTTCTCTCTAAATAGGAGAGGTGTGGATTTGAAGGATGGACTGTTCAATGGATTAGGAACTGGCTGGCTGGATGCAGCCAAAGGGTTGTGATTGATTGTTCTACGTCAGGATGGAGGCCGGTCATAAGCAGTGTCTCTCAGGGGTTGGTCTTGGGATTGGTGCTCTTTGACATCTTCATCAAGTTTGCAGATGACACCAAGAGTGATACAGTTGATATACTGGAAGAAAGGGAAGCCATCCAGAGGGACCTGGACAGGCTGGAGAGATGGGCCCATGTAAACCTAATGAGGTTCAATAAGTCCACATTCAGTGCTGTACTTGAGTTTGGGCAATCCCAGGTATTTATACAAACTGGGAGAAAGACGTCCTTGAGAGACCTGCAGAGAAGGACTCTGCGGGTCCTGGTAGACAAGAAGCTGGACATGAGCCAGCAGTGTGCGCTTGCAGCCCAGAAGGCCAACTGTGTTCTGGACTGCATCAAAAAAGGGGTGGCCAGCAGGGAGAGGGAGGTGATTGTTCCCTTCTACTCGGCTCTTGTGAAGTCCCATCTGGAGCACTGAGTCCAGGCCTGGGGACCCCATTACAGGAAAGATGTGGAGCTCTTGGAACAAGTCCAGAGAAGAGCCACTAATATGATCAGAGCTTTGGAGCACCTCTCCTGTGAGGAAAGGTTGCAAGAACCGGGCTTGTTATCTTGAAGAAGAGAACACTCCAGGGAGACGTCACCGTGGCCTTTCAGTACTTGAAGGGAGCATATAAACAGGAGGGTGGATTGTGATAGGATTAAGGGGAATGGTTTTAAACTGAGACAGGGAAGGTTTAGGTTACATATTAGGAGGAAGTTTTTCACCTGGAGAGTGGTGACACACTGGAACTGATTGCCAAAAGAGGTTGTGGATGTCCCATTCCTGGAGGCATTCAAGGTCAGGCTGGACGTGGCTCTGGGCAGCCTGGTCTAATAGTTGGTGACCCTGCACATAGCAGGGGGCTTGAAATTCGATGATCGTTGTTGTCCCTTTCAACCCAGGCCATTCTATGATTCTATGATTCTGTGGTATTAATAGCTCAGCAGAATAACGTTTAGATTAGTATTTCTTATGAGGAAAAGTGAAATCACCTTTAGATATTTCCTTGTCTTTCAAAAATTGTCTTCAGCACATTATTTGAAAACCTTCTGTTCAGAATGGAGCCTGAAGCACAGACAGATTTTTTAAAGATTTTAACAGGCAAAAAATTTCATTAAAAGTATTGTCAGATACAGCTTCCTTCTTAATACAGATCATGAAATGTATCGAGACATTTACTCAATCTAGGAGTCAACAAATGTGGAAAAAAAAGGTCAGGATATCTATGCTTTTTATTTTATCCATTATCCATGACTTTTTATTTTTTACTTCTTTGTACTATTTAAGTCAGTCTTGGATGTCTTTATCTCCATTTTTCAACTTATCATAATCATTTTAAAAATTGGACTCTGGAAATTGAAATACCGTTCCATTCACAGATTTATTTCCTGTCCTCTTGGAAAACTGCTGTGGAGTAATGAAAATCTTGAAATATCCAACTGTCTCCTCCCTAGTCTCTTCCTGCCTGCCTGTGCTTGGACAGGCCGAAGTTCAACTTGATGTGTTCCTAAGAACATATCCTAGGAACAGTAAAATCTGCATCTACTCTAGCCCTGCATTCAGCAGGCCGTGTATACATTTATGCCACAACCTGTTCTATTATAAATATATATATTTTTTGGCTGCATAAGGATACATCTGGGTTTATTTTTTTCCCTTCATTGTCATCATAATTTCTCATGGATTAAATGCATTAACAGTGCCACTGACACTATGGTTAAAGTTCGTCCTTATTAGAAAGAAATTATTTTATGTCTGGAGATTAGTTATTCTTTTCTGCAACTAGCTGTACTATTGATCACTCAAGACTGATATAAATACAGTGAAAATCAATGCGTCCAGAATCATTATTCAAACAAATTCCCTTTTAGTCATTAGTTTGAGATACATGTCTCACTGTTGTATTCCTGCAAGAGGAATGATCATAGTATAGTTTCTGTATATTTCTGTACAAGCTGAATGACCAATAGAGAAAACAGAAGACAAGGACATCAGAGAATCATATTTGCGGTCAGGCAATCATATTTGTGAATCAACAGTCTTAAGAGAATTTACATTCCTCTTGAGACAGAAAATGAAATTTCTTTATATTAGTAATATTTTTCTCTACTGCAGTTAAAACCTCTGTGGAATGACATAACTGAGGAGGGAAGTGCTATCTGGAGACTGTCCAGTCCAATCCCTCGCACAGAGCCAGGTCAGCTAGCATAGGCTTCTCAGGGTCAGCTTCAGCTAGATATTTGCAAAGAGGTACCAAAACTTCTCTGATATAGCATTTAACAGCTGTTTCTACATCTGGAAGCATATTGTTTAGTCTTAATGTCATATTTTAGATGCAAACAGCAACTGGGCAAGCTGTTCCAGTGTTCAAAAACACCCAAAGGAGCAAAGCTTCTTTGATGTCACTGGACACCCTTGAGAAGTGTCTGCCTTTATGTGTTTACTGTCCAACACCAGGAGGGAGACTGATAAATCTGTCACTATTTTGATAAATAGCATCATTTTCATGATTATTTTTGCTTTAAAATCTGAAATAAACAACAATTCAGTTTTCTATATCTCTCATATTGTTGAAAACAAGCAGATCAACTTACAGTTATGAAGAGCTAAAGATATCTAACAAAAGCTATAGCTAGAAGCCATATCTTCAAGCATGAGCTTAACAAAGACTTTTTAGAAGTCAAATAAACTATGGCATTTAATTAAGCAATCATTCTCTCTTTCTGCCATGCATTCATACATCTCAGATATATTGTAATAACTAAACATTTGCAGCATATAACATCCTGACCTTCACTCTATTATTCATTGCTCGGAGCTGAATAAAAAACATCAGATAAGAATTTTTTTCCCCTTCTACATTATCAGTTTCATTGTTCTCTTTTAGTTGTCTATCTTTAAAACCAATTTCTTTTGCTTTATTCCACTCTTGTGTAAAAACTACCAAGTGTAGTAAACCTTTACAAAAGGAACTGCACAAATGCTGACTGCAATGTATGGGTTGGCGGAACTTGCGAGGAGGAGGAGAAAAGAGGAGAAGGACGAGGAAAAGGAAGAGAAGGAAGGTGCCCACTGCCAGCAGTGGTCCAAATGCTGAGTATATTAATGCACTTGAGATGCTTGATACTTATAATTATAGAATTATCATAGAATCATAGTATATCCTGAGCTGGAAAGAACCATTGATCATGAAGACCAATTTCTGGAACACTACAAAAGCAAACCATATGTCTGAGAGCATTATCCAAATTCTTCCAAACTTTCTCCAGCCAAATCTGAGAAAGTGTCTGGATTGTTTTTCCTTGTCCTTTTGAAGAAAACTTACTGCCTCCAATCCAAAATGTGATGGAGACTCTGTCATAATTGATAGTGGCACATTCAAACTAGTCTTCTTTGTTGTGTCACAGAACAAGCTTGCTCAAGAGAAGTTCACCTGCTGCAATAAAATGAGAAGAATATCTTCCAAAGAAACTCCAGAATGGAGATTTCACGTGAAAGGCAGACTTTACATAATGGGAAATGTGGTATTACAGGAATATAACACTTTTTCTGTTCATCCTCTTATGTCATTTTTCTTTATAATCTCTATTCTGAATTCTTAATTAAGGTAAAATTCATAGAAAAACATGTATTTTAGATCATCCTTGTCTTCCTTTCTAAAGGAATGGTATCTTTTCCAAATCTTGTGAAGAAATGCAGCTCATTGCTGCATTTAAAATCCAATTAGTAAGATTACAGGAGTGCAGAGTCTGGAAAAAAACATTACTTCTGCTATAGCTTACATTGTGAGGTCCTCAGTAGGGGTGGATTTTAAGACTTTCTTCTGTTCTTGTAATCCGTAGTCTCCACTGAGGTACTGTTTGCCTCACTGGCTGTTGGAAAGAATCCTTGGATTGCAGAAGAATCCTCCAACATGTTCTTGAAACACTTGCAGAGACACTGTTGACAAGCTTAATTACAGTATCTATCATCCCAGATGTCTCTGGCAGGATGTCAACACTGAAGAAAAACACCTTGTCACTGCTGACTTGTAGATGAGGCCACTTCCCTATTGGCCTCTCCATATCATTTTAGCAGGCTTTGAAATATTCTCCTGGTCCATTTACTTTGCAGAATCATGCCAAGAAAGGCATTCACGCTCAGTTCACTCCATTTTGCCATTGTTTTGCCCTGCCTTATTTCAGAGCAGCAAGAACACATGGGATACCTTGTGTGAACTCACTGAGGAAATAAACTGGAGAATGCTCCATGGACTGATTTTCATGGATTGATTAATTGTACTTAATGACCTTTTGAGATTCACACAAAATGTTGTGGTTGTGGATTTCTAGTACATTCCATGTTCCTTAATGAATTCCACTTCCAATCTGGAATAGACTTCTTACAATTCACATAAATTGCTGATGATCCACTTGGTGTGCCGCAGACCAATTTTCGGAATGAAAAGAGAGAGATCATTATCAGGATATGGAAAATCTTATTAAAATATCTCTCTCATATATGACAGAGAAAATGAGAGTTTATTTGAAGGAGCTTTTCTAATCCTCAATAACGTATTTCCTTTCCTTGAAATGACATTTTATATTTTTGCTTTTTTCCTTATATGCTTTATATTCTGAAGATACCTGACTACTAAATATGAACTGAATCATAGAATCATAGAATCACTCGGGTTGGAAAAGACCTTAAAGATCATCAAGTCCAACCACAACCTAAAACCATACTACCCTAACTCTCACAACCCTCTGCTAAATCATGTTCCTGAGCACCACATCCAAACGGATTTTAAACACATGCAATGACAGTGACTCAATCACCTCCCTGGGGAGCCTATTCCAGTGCTTAACTACCCTTCCAGCAAAGAAGTGTTTCCTAACATCCAACCTAAACTTACCCTGGTGCAACTTGAGTCCATTTCCCTCATCCTGTCACCTGTCATCAATGACAAGAGACCAACTCCACTCTTGCTGTAAGCACTTTTCAGATATTGGAAAAGAGCAATAAGGTCTCCCCTCAGTCTCCTTTTCCCCAGATTGAATAGTCTCCTTCAGTCTCTCCTCACAGGGCATATTCTCCAAGCCCTACACAAGCCTTGTTGCACTCCTTTGGACCTGCTCTAGCACCTCAATGTCCCTTCTGTACTGAGGTGCCCAAAACACAGTACTCGAGGTGAGGCCTCATCAGTGCCAAGTACAGGGGCAGGATGACTTCCCTAGTCCTGCTCACCACACCATTCCTGATACAAGCCAGGATGCCATTGGTCTTCTTGGCCACCTGGGCACACTGCTGGCCCATATTCAGCTGACTGTCCATCAGTACACTAAGGTCCCTTTCCATCAGGCAGCTTTCCAGCCACTCCTCCTCAAGCCTGTAGGGTTTCCTGGCTTTGTTGTGACCAAAACGCAGGACCCGACACTTGGCCCTATTGAAACTCAAGCTGTTGCCTTGGCCCATCAATCCAGTCTATCCAGGTCCCTCTTCAGTACCCTTCTCCTCTCAGACAGATCAACACTCCCTCCCAAATTGGTGTTGTCTGCAAACTTACTGAGAGTGCACTCAATCCCCTCATCAAGAACTTTAACAGAGATGTTAAATAGAAGCGGCTCCAGTACTGAGCCCTGGGTGACACGCTTGTGACTGGCAGCCAACTGGATTTAACTCCACTGACCACAATTCCTTGGGCCCAGTCATTCAGCCAGTGTTTCACCCAGCGGAACGTACACTCATCCAAACCATGGGCAGCCAGCTTCACCACAAAACGTTATGGAGGAAAGTGTCAAAGGCCTTACTGAATTCCAGGTAAACCACACTGACAACCTTACCCTCATCCATTAAGCGGGTCACCTTGTCATAGAATTGTCATGGTTTTATGATTTCTGGTTATCAGTATTCCACACCATAACATCACTGGGGGGTTTGACTTCTGATGCTTGAGTTCCAAATGTTTGTCCGATGGAGAAAAACTACATTTCTCCAGGAGGCTTTGCGGTCAGCAAGGAGATATAACTCTGTGCAAGGTCACCTGATTCCTTCTTCTTTGCCTGCTCTTCTCCATCTGCACTTCGCCATCTGCGCTTCGCCGTCTGCTTTTCTTCATTCACTCAACTGGACTGCACTTCTCACCTCAGCATTGTGGTGAGGCCTATCTACCATTCAGACAAACTCTCTCTCTCATTATACTTTGCTGATACTATATTTAGTAAATCATTTGTTCCACCTCATATTATTGCCCTTTTTTTCAATTATTTTGGGGTCCCTGGTTTCCCTTTTCCGGAAGCGCAGATCTGAGATCCCTCCACCCTGCTGGTCATGGAACCTGGCCGAACAAGTCCGTAAACCGTTGACAAGAATGAAATCAGGTTTGTCAGACAGGATCTACTGTTCATACTGTTCATGCTGACTGGGCCTGATCTTCTGGTTGACCTTTAATTGGTCCATGATAGCTCCTGAGATTATCCGTTCCATAACCTTCCAGGGCACCGAGGTGAGATTGATAGTTCTGTAGCTGCCAGGATAATCTTTCTGGCCCTTTTTGAAGATGGGCATCACATTAGCCAGTCTCGAGTCTGCTGGGACATCCCCAATTATCCAGGACTGCTGAAGAATGATGGAGAGTGGTTTGGCAACCACATCTGTCAACTCCCTCAGCACTCTAAGGTGCAATCCATCTGGCCCCATGGACTTGTGAGCATCCAGCTTTTGGAGCATATCCAAAATTATCTCATCACAGATCATGCAGGGCTTATTCTGTTCCCCATCCGTATCTACCAGTCCAGGGGGCTGTGTTCCCATGGAGTAACAAGTCTTACTATTAGAGACTGAGGCTAAGAAGGCATTAAGTACTTCAGCCTTATCCTGATCCTTGGTCACCAAGTTGCTCTCAGCACCCAACAAGGGATGGAGATTCTCCCTACCCCTCCTCTTGCTATTGCTGTATTAAATAAATATTTATTGTTGTCCTTTACCTTAGTGACCAAGTTTAGTTCTAGCTGGGCTTTGGCTTTTCTAATTTTCTCCCTGCACAGCTTCACTACATACATGTAATCATCATTAGCTTGCCCACTCTTTCAGAGACTGTAAACTTCCCTTTTGTTCTTGAGTTCCAGCCAAATGTCTCTGCTCAGCCAGTCTGGCCTCCTTACCCGTCAGCTCCTCTTCTGTGATTTGGGAATGGTCAGCTCCTGTACCTTTAAAATAACATTCTTAAAGTATTCCTAGCCTACCTGCACTCCCACGCTCTCCAAATCTACCTCCCAAGGGACCCTTTCAACCATGGTCCTAAAGAAGTTAAAGTCTGCCCTCTGGAAGTCCAAAGTGGCAGTTCTTCTGACTCCCCTCCATGGTTCAGCAAGGATCAAGAAATCTAGCATCTCATGATCACTTTGCCCCAGGCAGCCTCAGCATTTACACCCCACAAGACCTTCTCTGTTAGCAAACAGCAGATCCAGGATTTTATTGCCCCTTGTTGGCTCCCTCACCAGCAGTGTCAAGAAGTTATCTTCCACGTACTCTAGGAACCTCTGGGACTGTTCCCTATCTGCTGTATTATAATTCCAGCAGATGTCTGAGAAGTTGAAGTACCCCACAAGAACAAGGGTGAGTGACCTTGAGACCTCACCCAACTGTTTGTAAAGTGTCTTGTCAACCTCTTCATCCTGATTTGGTGGCCTGTAGCAGATTCCCACAATAATATCAATTTTACTGGCCTTTGGTTTCATTCTGACCAGTAAGCTCTCAACCCTATCATCACCATCATTAATTTCCACTGAATCACAGAATGGCCTAGGTTGGAAGGGACCTCAAGGATCGTGAATCTCCAACCCCCCCCCCCCCCCACAACAGGCAGGGCCACCAACCTCCACATTTAATACTAGACCAGGCTGTCCAGGTTCCCATCCAATCTGGCCTTGAACACCTGCAGTGATGGGGCATCCACAACCTCTCTGGGCAGCCTGTTCCAGCACTTCACCACTCTCATAGTAAAGAATTTTCCCCTGATCCAATCTAAATCTCCCCTCCCTCAACTTAAAACCATTTCCCCTTGTCCTGCTGTTATCTACCCTTTCAAAGAGTTGATTCCCCTCCTGTTTGTAGGCTCCCTTTAGGTACTGAAAGGCTGCAGTGAGGCCACCCCACAGCCTTCTTTTCTCCAGGCTGAACAAGCCCAGCTCCCTCAGCCTGTCTTTATAGGGGAGGTGATCTAGTCCCCTGATCATCTTTGCAGCTCTCCTCTGAACCTTCTCCAACAGCTCTCTTCTTCAAGGTGTCTTGTGGAGTATTGCAAAAGAAGAATTTAAAACTGGGTGACTGGAAAGTAAAATGTCAAATTCAGTGATGACGAGTCAAGTGATGGTTGTCTTCTGGGATTAGTTTTGGAATGGAAACAAAGACAATTTCACATGCAAAATGATGGGACTGTGATTAACATTTTCACAAAGATCTTAGGAAATGCACTCAGTAGTTGTCAAAAAGGCAAAAACAATTTTAGGGACTGCAATAAAAGGGATCAAGAAAGCTCACAGAAAAATTTCACTGCAAAATTTCAGGGTTCCCCTATTTCATTTGTACTATAAGCAGCTCAGATGGTCTTGTGTCAAATTAAATATCTCTGGAAAGAATTTAGAGAAAGACACTAATCAGAGCAAAAAATCCATAAAATGAAATATTAATTAAGCTAGGAGTCCTCCTTCTGTAGAAAAAGGTATATATGTACATATAAGAAATAGTTGTAGAGATTCACAAATGCCTGGGATATGGACAAATTTTGAGATTTGCTGTTCATCATTCTTTCAGTAATAAGAATAAAGAAGCATCAAGATGTAAGACATAGATTGTAATTAATGCCCCAAAGGATGTTCTCAGTACTGCTGCATGAGAGCTCCCCACTAAAAGATGCTCTGGACTTCACTGGATTCAGGGAGAAATCTTCATGTTAAAAAAAAAAAAAAAACAAAAAAAAACCCTCTCTTAATTACTAAACATGTAAAACAGTATGTAGAAAAATCACAACTGGCTTTAGAAGCCCCAGTAATCAAAAGTAGTCTGAAATAAGAAATGTATGTATCATATATGTTCACTTTGATCTTAGATTTATCCTCATTTTCCTTATAGGCATAATTGACTATATTTTATTTCAATATTCTCAATTATGACCAATGCAAACCATGGCTGAAACATGAGATATGGCAATCAGGACTCAGAACTCTTCTGAGAAGCAATGCAAGACTAGAGTAAGTGGTGTGGATGATGAGCGTAAACATAGTTTTGAAAGTACTTCTAGAAGAAACAATCTCTTAATAATAATTGCTACAAATATTTCTTTTGTCAGGCCATGCTATGCTCCTATTGACTCTAAATGAAGTCTTGGTCCAACTTTTGTTGTTCAAAAGTAATTCATTTCTGTTCTAAGTAGCTGAAAAATATATAGTACCACAGGATCTGAATCTGTAATTTGAATTTACCAAAAATTATTTCTGAATGCATTTTCAGAATTTATATCAATATGCTTATTTTCTAACAGCTCCTTTCTATCCACATCTACATTTACATTTTTCAATGACAAAATCTCTGGCAAAAAAAAACAGGAAAAAATATATTTTTATGTGCTAGAATAAAATTGTAATAGTTCAACATCTACTTTAAATAAATTAAATGCATCTGATTTTAGGTAAAATTGAATAAAATGGTCTTTATCTGTCTCTGAGAGTTAATATATCAGTTCTACCAAGCAAAGGATCGGTTGGTATGTACAATGTAGAAAATAAAAAGTTATGCACTTGACATCTCACACAAGGTGTAAGTTACATCTCCAGGAAATGAATCTAAGCATACAATGGTATATGTTGCCTGAAACTACAGAGAAAAAAAAAAAATCAATAAATTTTTGTAAGATTTTTCAAAATGTGAATCAAAATGTTTGGAAGTAAAACATTCTTGAAAATCAAGAATAGTTTTGTGATTCTTTTTAATGACATTAGTAATATTTACGAAAATTGTTAGTTTTATCTTGTTAATAACTTCAGATACTTGTGAACTGATCCCCCTCTGATTAAAAATTTTTAGATTTAGGGAGACTTTTAAATGAAGAGAAGTATTTTAAGTGTTTGTATATTTTATGCAGATAAAATGACTTAAAGATATTCTTTATTCAATTATATTTTATTTATATTTCTCATTATGAGATGGACTATTTTAAATTTTTTGTTTGTTTGTTTGTTTTGTTTTTCTTACGTATTTATCAAGGCTAAGAAATTGAAACAACTCTGAAGTGGCAATGGCGATTCTTGATTCTTGGATGCTGGCCTCTGTGCTCCATATTGAGCTTTACTGAGGTATATTAAATGGAAAATTTATAAAGCTGGAAATCATGTCTTTTTCTGCTGACTTCTTCCTCCTCCTTCTGCACTGCAGCACATTGATCTTTCCATCCTCAGCTTAGTTTTGCCACTTCAGCCTGACCTCTCATCCCATCTACTTTCTTGTGTGTCAGAACAGCACATGTGCTGAAATGGGATCCTTTCACACCATGAATATGTAGGGGGATTTGCTTCTTAATGCTAATCATGGTTACTAAAATAGTCGGTAAGGCTATGCTCTCTCTGTTACTTGCAATGACATTCATAGGACACCTGTTCTGGATTAGACTGCCAGATTGATTTTGCAACTTAGAAGTTGCAAAATGCTTACAGACCATATATAGACATTTTCAAAGTTAAACACAGACCGTATTTGGCAAAAATATCAATCCCAAAACTCCACATGGGAGGTCTGTACATTGACATTTTTTACCTGGTCATTGGCAAATCTCTCAGAGAAATATCATCTTTGTTTAAATGCTGAATTAAAAGATGCAGAAACATTTTTTGTTTTATATGCATGCATTCATTTTCTAAATGGCTTGCCCATGATAGAGAAGAGAAATTCTGTGAGATCTTCCTTTTTGCCTAGCTATTGCTCTTTTTCTCCCTTTATGTGCATAATGGTCTTGTAGTAAATTCCAGGTGAAATGGAATTCACTTTGACAGGTGGAAAAATATAATTGTTTTGTGCCTATATTTCTGTAAAGTGAAACACTAGTTAGTGCTTCTAGCGTGGCCATTCCCAGTGTCACCAGCTCTCATGAGTGTTATATTTTATGAAATCTCTTTCACGGTTATGGACGTTCAAAAGTTTAAAGAGATAACAAAGCTAGAGATACCTGCATATAGTGAATATAAAACTGGTGGTTCTAATACAGAAGAAACATTTGCACTGAGATACGATCTAGTTTTAAATTTAGACTAAGTAAAACAATATAAAAATGTTTCATTTTAATTTGTTCCATGTGTTACTTATGAACAAAATATAATAATTTTCCCACATGAGTTCGTAAAAATATCCAGAGGCTCAGAGAATTCATAATATCCAGCTTTCTGAAAAAGCAGGGTAGTTTAGTAGGATTGATTCAAACACGTGTCAGAGAAATTGACAATAATCTTAAATATGATTTCGGTTAACACAAACAGAAATTTTGCAAATCATAAACAGCCTACCTAACATGCCATCATAAATTCAGACTAAAATATTTTGATTTTCATAATGTATACTACACAACAGTTCGTAACACTGCTGTTTTATACAAAACATTCTTATCATTCATACAACATTATCACAATCCTAAATCTACTGCTTGCAGTTTTTGTGGATTTTTTAAAGCAGTGCTTTAATTATGATGGTGCAAGTTGTGGCAGAAAATTTGTTATCATGTTACTGAACTAGTTGCCTTAAAGAAATGATGTGTACAGCAGTTTATGCAAATAAGATAAATATTACTAATTTTAATGGCTAGTCAAACAGTTATCTCATTTTCTTCTGTTTAAAATCTAGGACAGTGAAGTATATCTGGAGCCAAGCAATAATCTAGTAGAAACTGTTTCGAGCTACTTCTGGATCTGGACTTCATTAATAGTCCCTCAAATCTGAACTCTTCTACAATCTCTTTCTACAATTAATCTACTAATCTACAGAATTTTTCAGCATTTTCCATGTAAACTTGGAGTAAATGTGGAAAGACAAAATAGAACCCAGATATTTGATATTTACTCTTTTTTATTGTTATTGTTGTTATGAAATTGCTATGGTTTTGCTCCATGTTTAAATGTTATTATTATTCTCATTCAAATTTAAATTACCTTTCTTTCTACTGAGCACAGTGGTCTGAAATAATTGTCATTTATAGGGGGAAAAAGATATTTTTTAAGAGGAAGAGAAATATTTGAAGATTTTCAGACCTTTAATTTATCTGATTTATGTGTCACTATGTCAAAGTGCAAGATGAGAACAATCAACTAGAAAGAAAGAAGTAAATATCTGAAGCAGGAAAGAAATACAAATGTTTAGTTTTGAAAGTGTTACTGTGAGGTCCTCATTAGCTTTATTTCTGAAGGTGAAATCCAGTGGATTACATCTATAAATGGTGAGCTGCCTATCTAAATTTCTTACAGACTTGTTCATTGGCAGTGAAAATAATTA
>NW_024884142.1:30503164-30518848 GCF_019232065.1 Centrocercus urophasianus
AAAAAACTCATCAGCATCACCATTACAACTTTACCTGGACTTCCTGGTTGGCCCATGCAGTTATACAGGAATTAGCAGTGAAAAAAAAAGAGTGCGAGAGGAAGTGAATGGAACAAAAATGTACTCTTGCTGATAATTAGCCAGATTCATCAAATATTTATTTGTTGTTGTTAACATATACTAAGAGAGTTTTTGGTTGTTTTTTTTTTTTTCTCCTTTCAGTGGAAAAGAAAGTCATCTCTTTAATTTAGATATGAGCCTTTGAGACAGAGGTTTTACCTACTTGAGCATTACTTCAGACACCAAACTTGGGTCATGACATTAAGATTACAATGCTTCCAAAGCTCAGTGACATTGGGATAAGGTGTTCTTATTTTACAGCTTTTCATATCCGTTACATTGATAGATATTACTCAGCTTTTTGCTGTTGATGTTCCATTTGTTTGTTCTTTTGTTGCTTTAGTTGTTTCTGTTGTTTGTCTCTTTTATTTTTGTTTTGATTTTATTTATCATGTTGTCTGTTTAGGAAGGTTGGAAAATATGATCCAAATAAGTAAAGAAACTCAGAAGCTAAGAAGACTGTAAAGAAGATAGCTATTTCTCCCACAAAGCTGAAGTCAGAAAATCTGCAATGAAGAAAGAAGAATCTCTAGATTAGAATTTATCAATCATGTATTTTACTACACTTGCAGATTATTCATTATGAAAAGTTTTTTTCTTTAATATTGTTTCTTTATGTTTTATTTAATTAGTATATAAAATTTTTCTATACTTTTTACTTAGATTTGAAAGAGAATTCATCTATTTTCTATTTTGGAGCAAATTAAAAATTCTGCCTAGAGGTTGTGTCATTTCTTAAGATCACAATCAATGCAGTTTTATTTTGTTTTGTGTTAGAATTTATGTTTATTTGCTATTTGCATCTTTAGCTGCAGGTGAATTTGGTTAGTCTGAGAAATAAAAGATTGCAAGTTTAGGCACATTTTCCACACAACAGCAGCTGGAGTTCATGAGGAAAATACATCCCCAGAGTATGAGAGAAGAGGCAAGTAAGTAACAGTGGCAACAATGTTTTCCATGAGTGCACTTTGCTCATCCTGAGTAGTAAAATAAATCAGTGATATTTTTAGAAGATCTCCAATAAGGAGACACATTTTACTCTGTGCAAACGCACACTTAGCCCATCCTCTTTTTTTTTTTTTTTTTTTTTTTTTAATTTTTTAATATCACACAAAAAAATTCATAAGGTTTCCCGCAACAAATTGATGAATCACATCATGTGTTTACAAATATTTCTATTTGCATAAATCATTTGTTTGCAAATGCTGACCTTAATAGCTAGTTAGTATCTGTAAGTAAAATTAAAAAGAACTTACACTTTACTTGTCATTTTCTGTGTTTTTCATTTTCAAACCCAATTTGGATTTCACACTAGTATCTTTACCAGTTCACCAACTCTACATGTTACTGTAGCAAGAATTAGAACTCTCACTTCTGCCTTGCTTCATAGTGAGGTTTGAGTCTGGTTTATACAGAGAATCCATTTATATAAACCATATGTGTTTGTCAGAAAATGGTAACTTTTTCGAAGTTCTTTCCTCTGGTGCATTGTTCTTGGAGTCGAATGGGACAATACCTTACCATACAGAAATACTGTTCTGAAAGTAATGCCTCCTATTTTATTACGCTGGCACAAGACTTCAGAGGCAGATATTGGTAGGTTGAACCTTTATGCCAACACTTTATTACATTTTGTTGTCACGTGACAGATGGCAGCAGAAGGGCAGTCTGACAAAATGCGGTCTGACATAAAAATGTGTCATTTAGTTCCTTCATGGATAAAAAATGGCATGCAATGATGTTCACTGTTGCTTTCTGAATGTTTATCAAGACCAAAAAGTGGATGTAAGCACAGTAAGGTGGTGGGTGGTGCATTTCAGCAGTGGCAACAGTGACAGAAAAGGCAAGACATGTTCTAGACACCATGTACAGCTGTCACACCATGAAATGTCTGGAGAAGAGGAGGCTCAGAGGAGACCTCATTGCACTGTACAACCTCCTGAAGGAAGGTTGTGGTGAAGAGGGATTTGGCCTCTTCTCCCAGGCAACGAGCAGGACATGGGGTAATGGCCGCAAGTTGTATCAGAGGAGGTTTAGGTTGGACGTAAGGAAGAACTTTTTCTCTCAGAGAGTAGTCAGGCACTGGAATGGCTGCCCAGGGAGGTGGTGGAGTCGCCGTCCCTGGCAGTGTTCAAGAGGTGTCTGGATGACGTGCTGCGTGATATGATTTAGTACTAGTGGTGGCAATGGTGATGAGGAGATGGTTGGACGGATGATCTTATAGGTCGTTTCCAACCTTGTGATTCTATGATTCTATGATTCTACGAAATGAAGAGATTGTTGATGAACTCATCTATGCAAATTGGCATATAACGATCACTGAAATGTTTACAGAGCTGAATATCAGATTCAGAGCACTGGGAACTATGGTTTGCTCCTGATGAGTCCCATGTATTCTCACACAGGAACAGAAAGAACACCATATGCAACTTTGTTAGGACCAACAAAAGGCTGAAGGTTCCTGGATCGCATGATTACCAGTAACAATCTGTGCTATCATCACCAAGACCTGGAGTCAACATGGCAATCTGCGGGACAAAGAAAGTCATTACCTTGCTACTTGAGCCAGAGGTAAACATATATGAGGCGCCTGACTCCTACATATAACCAAGTTGTTGTTCCGCTGGTATAAAAGGTAAGCACCTACAATAGAGGTTGTTCTTAGTTCTTTGTTCTACACCAGCAAGGGCCTCCACGCCTCTCTTGACGTACCAGCGAAGGAGTTTGCAGCTCCTTTGCCACAATTGGCACCTGAACAGGGATCCCACAGGTCTCCTGCCACAGCAGTCCATGGAGGGGCTGCACGTGAATTATCCCTCAAAAAAAAAAAAAATAAAAAATCAAGATGAAGCCATCAGTAATGTGGTATGCACTGTCTCCTAGAGCAGGAAACAGGTGAATCTTCTGGATTTCCTGGACAAACCATCAACTCTGTCTGCTACACTGAAACAGTTACTAAGCTGGAGACTCCAACTAGTAGAGTCAGGCCAGACAATCTTTCTCTTGCGACACAGTAACACCAGCTCCCACTCTTGTTTGAAAACCCTGGAGCAATCCTGCCACACCCACTGTATAGTCTGGATTTGGCACATTCTGATTTACATCTGTTCGGGCCAATTAAAGATAGACAGAGTAGGCAATGCCTTCCTAGCAAAGATGAATGTCATCATAGCAGCTGTGAAACAGTTGGCGCAGGTTTTTACAAGCATGGCACGCAGGCTCTTGTTCATCGGTGAAAATGCGTAGCTAATGGTAGGGACTGCATCGAAAGGTAGTGTTCTGTAGCTGAGAATTTGCTCTATCAAATAGTGTTAATGTGCTCTTTGCATCTGTTGCAATTTCCATGCAAATGAATAGGAGACAACTTTTTCAGAGTGACCTCTGTACTTAGAGTACTGAAAGAATAGTTAACAGTGTGCTTTAAAATACGTACTGAGATACGTGTCACTGAGGTATGGTGTTTTAAATTCTTAAATGAAAAAACTACAAAAATTCAGATAGATTATTTTCCCAAACTATATGCACTTAATTCTGAGAGCAAGGTTTTTGTATAATCCTGGGTTTGGTGTTACTGTTGGTTGATTGTGCTTTTTCATTTGTTCGTTTTCGTCAGTGTTTTCTTTAAGCTGGAGTTTGTTAAAGTTTTAAATGTTATAAGTAATTAGGCTGCAAAGTGTAATTATTATGTATTTCATTTACTGGAAAGCATGTATTTTGTATTTTTCTTGATCCTTCTGCTAGTAAATTGCATAAGGATTTCTATCAAGGTAGTTATTTGCTAGGACAGCTGTAAAACACAAACACAAATATCCTGTCTCTGGATGAAATTCTGGTTCTGCCTGGTCCTACATATACATTATAAGTCTCCTAAGCCTTTTTTTATTATTATTTTTACTATGTTTCTAAAGATGCCAGGTCTTAGAATCATCTATTTTAAAATCCCAAGATTGAGTTTTAGAAAATATGTTCCCACTATTAAAAGTGAAAAAAAGACACACAAAAAAAAAAAAAGTAAGCTGAGACAAAAATTGAAGTTTACAAGAATGAGAAACTAAGAAATCATAAATAAAATATTTTGAAGGTCTCATAATTTCTATGAAGGTCATAATTTTAGAGGTTTGATGCATAACTGAATTTGAATCTTTCTAATTTGATGAACAGATGTTAGGGAAACTGAGTAATTTTGCTTCCTTTGCACAATTATCTCACCTATTTGCTTCCTGTGCGATACAGATCTACACCACAGTGAAACTCACCACCCACAGTTAAGTACACTGTCTCTATCAGTTGCTTCCCTCTGAATGAGAGAAGAAATATGTTTCCAACATTCCAGCTTGAGAAATTATATATAAACTAAGGAACACATCCATATTTATTTATTTATGATTTGTCAACTACAATGTTTATACATACAAATTACATAATGAAAAGCAGAAAAAGTAATGGATAGAAAAGATAGATGCAATTATTTCAATGCTGTTTTTAATTGTCTCCAGACAAAATATCTTCCCCTTATGCCACTTAGACAAAATGTAATACTTTAGATGCAGAGATATGATTACCATGTACCTTTGATAGAACACAAGACTATATGTAAACTTGAATACATTTGTGATGTTTTACTTCACGTTTACGTGAACAATGGGGAAACCTGATTGCTTTTTCTAAATTACTTGAATTTTGAAGATAATATATTTACTAAATGCAGGTATGGTTATACTGGGTCAATCTAATATTCTGTCTTGTTCTATCTTTTGCAGGTAGTAAGGACAGAAATGCGTGAAAATGAAAACGCATAATAAGCAAAAGGAGAAAAGTTATTTTGTTCCAGTGATTGTGATCAGGTTGCTTCTCCACACAGCTGATATCTACTAAAGCTTTACTTCAGCAAATTTAAGATTCTAAGTTCCAGTGAGAAAATAGCTAGTTTGTCTGTCCCTATTTCCTTTGTGTAGAAACCAGAGAATACGGATATAGGGACAGATCTCCTCTAAAAATGGAGCCAGATGTGCTACATATCAGGATCCAGGCTGGGAAATATTTTCAGATTCTAATGAATAAATATGTTTTATAATGCTTTATTCATTGTTGAGAAATATTCAAATATTAATCAAGGAGCAACAACATATACTGAAAAGGTATATATTGTAGATATATATGTATACACAGAAAAGGAGAGTTATTCAGTTTTGGAATATCTACAAGGCAGAATGGCACACTGATCCTGTGTTACCACAAAAAGCTGAAACTCAGGCTGGCACAGTGTCATATATTTGGGCCATGAAACTTTAGATGGTTTAATTAAACAGCGATACATCTGCACACCTTCGTATCTCAGTCTGAGCCTTGAAGACAGAGAGACTCTCATCTGGATGCTGGGATCCTGTTAGCTTCTTCCTGCTTCTCCTCTGCCCTCTGGACTCTGTGGCAATTCTGAGAACAGATTTCTAAGTTTTTCTATGCTTGAAGAGTAAATATAGGGTACTTTACTGGTGACTTGGCTGAAATCAGTAATAGAAATTTTATTTAACAATCCTATGAACATTTGGAATATTTTGTCAAGAACACATCTCTATTTCTTTTAGAACTGGGATTAGATAGGTTTTTAGAAGAAAACTTACTGAGAATAACAAAATTTTGTTTTTAAATACAGGAGAAGAAGAAGAAGAAAACAAAGATAGAACATCTTTGTCTTCATTTCAATTGGAACAGGAAAATGTTTCATAAGTTTTCTCTGCAAAACAGAACAAAAACACTGGTAAGTTGCAGAAGTGAATCAAAAATACCTCATCTCTGTCCTCACTGTATGACTTCTAAAGTTTTTATAACTTGAAAACTTTTTCTTGTCTAATAGCATAACCTTGACAACTATTATTTTATTTTTACACTTGATGGAAATATTGTTCCATCTAGAAAATTATACAAAGAAAAGTCTAGAAAGTATATATAGATAAGTATATGAAGATCAGATTGTAAAATCATAGAATCATTAAGGTTGGAAAAAACCTCACAGATCACCAAGTCCAACTGTCAGCCCATCCCCATCTGCCCACTGAGCCACATCCCTCAGTGCCACATCTCCAAAGTTTTTGAACACCTCCAGGACCAGCGACTCCACCAACCCCCTGGGAAGCCTGTTCCAATTTCTCACCTCTCCTTCTGAGAAGACTTTTTTCCTAATATTCAACCTGAATCTTATCTGAATCGTATGAAACATGCTTGGGATTTATAGTGCAATGCATCCATTCCCAAGCATGGAGCAAGTTGTGCAGAGGGTAGTGACAATGGCTTTAGTGCATAGCAAGCCTCCAAACAGCCACTCACCTGGACCTTCCTAGCCTTTCTTATTCTTGGAAAAAATAAAAAATTAAAAAATTAAAAAAAGGCATTTTACTTACAGAACAGGCCTGAGGGGGACATGTATGCTACACCCATACCATCATGACAAATCCTTCCCAGTATTTTCAGACCTCTTGGTCAACCAGCCCAACACTGTCTCACCTCTGAGCACATCATGGCTCACTGCTCATCTGCCTCAGTTGCCTAGGGCTGAGTGAATTTCCTTGAACAAAATCTCCAGGTTTCAAACATTCATGGCTTCAAGCTTCATTCCTTCATTCCTACCTGTTATTATCTTTCACTTGAGTTTCTGTATCTTGCTCTTTTTTTTAAGTTGCATTATAAGATTCTCTTAACTTCAATCTCTTTATCTTTGAATATGACATAACCAATTCTTAATAGGAGCCTCCTTCCCTCTGCTAGAGAACATTCTGGGCATCTTGATTTACAGCTTAAAATACATAATGCCACTGAATTCTTTTCTATCAGTTGCCAGTTCTCCATGCCTGGGTAATTCCTGTCTGCATGTGAACAATTCCCTAGTGTGCTCAACATGAAGAATCTCAGCACATTCATACCAGATTTTGTGCCAATGTACATTAACCAATGCACACAAATTCCTCTTGGAAATGGGAATACAGAGATTGGCAGTGACCAAAAAGCCCAACAGCCAGCTGAGAGTATCAGGTTAAGCTAAGCCTCACTATGCTGAATTTCCTTTGTGGGATGGTATGATAAGGGACATAATCACAGAAGTATTTTGCAAAAATGCATCCTCATTTCTCTATCAATCAATAATCTGTAGCTAATTCTCTTTGTCCTGCTGTAACTTGCTAGATTTCTTGAGAAATTTGTTACTCGTAAACCTCTGAATCTCTGGAAGATGTGAATGAAGGCAGTAGGAATACTCAGAGGAATAAAAAAAAAAAGATTTCAAAGAATCATAGAATCTTAGGATGGCTTGGGTTGGAAGGGACCTCAAGGATCACAGGCAGAACCTCCAACCTCCCAATTTAATACTAGACCAGGCTGCCCAGGGCCCCATTTTCAAAGTTGATTCTAACATGTTTTTCTGGTAGAATCATAGAATCATAGAATGGCCTGGGTTGAAAGGGACCGCAATGATCTTCGAATTTCAAGCCCCTTGCTATGTACAGTGTCACCAACCACTAGACCAGGCTGCCCAGGCAACCTGGCCTTGAATGCCTCCAGGGATGGAGCATCCACAACCTCCTTGGGCAACCTGTTCCAGTGTGTCACCACCCTCCAGGTGAAAAACTTCCTCCTAATATCCAACCTAAGCCTTCCCTGTCTCAGTTTAAGACCATTCCCCCTTGTCCTATCACAATCCACCATTGTAAACAGTTATTTCCTTCTCTTCCACCAGGACCCGCAAATCCTTCACCACACCCAAGGAGATCTTCCCTCAGTTTGTATAAATACTTGAGATTGCCCCAACCCAAGTGCAGCACCCTGCACTTGGCCTTATTGAACCTCATTAGGTTTTCATGGGCTCACTTCTCCAGCCTGTCCAGGTCCGTCTGTATGGCTTCCCTTCCTTCCAATGTATCCACTGCACTGGTCAGCTTGATGTCATCTGCAAACTTGCTAAGGGTGCACTTGATGCCATCATCTCTGTCACTGAAATTGATGAAGATGTTGAAGAGTACCTGTCCCAAGACTGACGTCTGAGGGATGCTGCTTGTGATCAGCCTGCACCCTGACACCATATTCTCTTTGTGAATTTTCAGTTTTCTCGGGTATAATAATTCTCTAATGCAATAAGCAGAAATCCATAATAGTACTTTTTTTTTTTTTTTTTTTTTTTTGTGGTGTTTAAAAAACTGTCACTGGTCTTCTTATGGTATCCAAGAATCAAGTTAAAATAGCATTACTTTTGCATTTGTTTGAATCTAACTCATGCCATCAAGAACTCTGACCCACTACATTCCACATTCAAACAGAAGTTAATCCTGGATATGCATACAGACTGGTGGATAAGAAGTGGAAGAGCAGCTCTGTAGAAATGTGTCTGGACTATTTAGTCAACAGCAAGGTTAATATGAAGACAACATTGTGCCCTAATAGTGAAAGGGCCAATCTCTTCTCGGGTGCATCTATCCAGGGGAGGGAAAGGATTTGTCCTGTTCTGCTGTGCACAGCCTTGCCTCAAGTACTGTGTGCAGTTTTGGGTGTCATAAAATAAATAAGTTTGCAAAACCATTAGAGAATGTCCAAAGGAGGATAAAAAAAATGATGAAAGTTCTAAAGAGGAAGATGCATGACAAGTGACTGAAGTCACTTGTTTTTTTGACCAGCTTGGAGAAAAGAAGACTAAGGGAAGGCCTCATAGCGGTCTACAAATCTTCACAAGAAGAGTGGATGGCAGCATTGATCTCAGCTTTCTGCTGACAGTGACAAAATCCAAGGGAGCAGCATGGATCTGCATCAGGGGAGGGTCAGGTTGAGGGAAAGGTTCTTTACCAGAGGGCAGTGGGCATGGAATAGGCTGCTCAGGTCGCAGGACCAAGCTTGCCTGCCCAAAACAGGCCAGACAATGCTGTCAGACATCAGGTTTGAATTTCTGGTGACCCTGTGTGGAACCAGGAGTTGGACTCAGTGTTCATTGTGGATCTCGAAAAATTCTGAGATGCAATAGCTTACTTTTCTTCCTTACAGAGTGCACCTTTACTGAACATCCAAATAGAACAAAATGATGTGTTTCACCATGATTCACCTTAGTGGAGCTGGGCTTTGGAAGGTGCTTTTCCTCTTTTATTTTCAAGTATCAGTGTCAAAATTTCTGAGAACAAAGTAGTATGCTCTTTATTTTAATTCTTATTTTATTTTCTGGTTTGCTGTGAGTTTATACGTTTTCCAGAAATGCATCAGTAAGCACACGTAGTCTTCTGGACAATAGGAAAAACTTCACAAACTAAATAGTGAATGGCCCAGGGAGACTGTCTGCATCAGGTCACTCCTAATTCACAAAAAGATACTTCTAAGAAAGACACAATATATGCTGCTTAGGAAACAAGAACAACAAAGAATAAACCCATCCATGTTGCTATGTGAGTGCTTTTTGTTATATGTCTGGACAATGTAGAAGTATTCACGAGCTAACTCTATAAATCATATAATGAAAAACAGGAAGAAATAAGACTAATATGCAGGCATTCTGCAGAAAACTATTCAACTTCTCTCCAAAGACAATTTTAGAATGTCTGACAGAAGTTACTCTTTGTTGACAGAAAACAAACTAACAAACAGATAAACAAAAACCCCACATTTTTCTCAAGAACTATTTAATAGTTGGTGTTTCTGAAGGAGACATTACCAGAAAAGAAAAATTGCCTCTCAGGTATTCTATCAAGGTTACTTGACAAGCATAGGGTGAAAATCTCAGCACTATTTCATAAGTCTTCCATTACTTTTGATGTTCAATAAGTATTTGCTTTATTCTACTCTCATTTCAATTGTCACAAAGCTTGCATGTACAAGATGGAATAATTTAAAGACACCTAACTAGAGCACTGCCAAAAATAAACAAAGGTGTAGTAGCTGCACCCTCCAGAGTGTTTAATATCCTTATAACAGATCGGAGCACATAATGAACAGGCAAAAGCCCCATAGAGTTGAACAAATAGAAATAAAAATATTTGCACGTGGGAAATAACAAGCTTAAGCAACTTTACATGTTGGGAGCTGACTTGCTGGAAAGCAGCTTCTCAAGGAAGGACTTCATGACCTTGATGAGCAACAAGCTGACCCTGCAACAGGGATCAGCAATGCACTCTTGAAGTAAAGCCCAATATTGTCTTCATTTGCATTAGGAAAAGCATTACCAGCAGGTTGAGGGTGGTGGTCTAGCAGGTCTGAGAATGCAATATAAGGCAAGGAAAGGCAAGAGAAGGCAAGACAAGAAAAAAAATAAAATCAGTAGAAAAAATGTGACTGAAAAGAGACAAAATTGTTCAAATACATGAATTTAGCAAACATAAAGTAATTCTGTTCACAAAGGACAAAAATTTCCATACAATTCTAAAAATTAATAGTATTTTTTTGTCTATCATAATGTTTTTCAAAGATTATTATTTCTCAGGCTTAATGAATTCACATATCGACCTGTTTCAAATCACCTTCATTTTAAAATTGTATTTTATGTCTTGTTAGAGAATTCTGAATTGACAGCTTAATACTGTAGAATTTATTTGATTGATCTACTTTTTTTCATCTGATTTGAGAGGCTGAAAATCAAATACTGTGAAAGTCTCTCTCTCCCTCGGGGCCAGCTCAGTTCGCTGGGGAGAAGGGCATGTGCTTTCCTGGCACTTTGGGTACTCTTGTCTCTCTCATTTTGTTTGATTTGGTTAAATTTAGTAAATTACCGTTCCTCCTCAGATCATTATCGGTGTTCCTTTTGTTAAACCCATCTACTAACTCTCTGCCCTTCCCCCCCATCAGCCCCCCTCCCAGTGCGCGACCCATGGCGTGCTGTGCTGTAAGACCGTGGCCGGCCAGATCACTTGGCAACTTTTTTTTTTTTTTCCATTATTATTGTTTTTTCCTTCACCGTTTTGTCTCTCTTTTTTCTTTTTTCTTTTTCTTTTTTTTTTTCCTGTGCCTTTGCCCCCCCTTGTCGCAGACTCAGATAACTCCATGACAATTATCTCTCTGTCCCTCTTCCCTAGGACTTTTCTAATTGCTTCCTTAAGGATGCTATTAAGGTCATGACCTATTTGTTATTATATTATAGGCAGAAATTTCTGAAAATTTGAAAAAATAGCGTCAGCAGTCCAGGCATTTGAAGTCTGAATAAGAGTAATATAATCAACTTTCAGAGCAACTTTGCAATAATTGTTTGGGTGATTATAATTAGCCACTCATGTTTTCCATATAAGTGCGTATTTGTGAATTGTGACAAAACAAAATATAAAAAGTACTCAGAACTCACTATCTGTAGGTTTCTAATGTGTTATTCAGGTGTTTGTTCTATATAAAGATATCAGATCTCTAACAAATAGTGATCTTAAAAATTTGATACATTCTGTATGACAAATACTAAGCTAACGGAAGGGGAATTTTTTCCATCACTCCAGCTACTAATTGTGCATATCAATAGGACTGAGTTGTCACTAGCAATGTTTTGAAGAATAGGAAGCAAGTTTCCAGTGGGATCATTGATCATCACTGGGACGCTTCAGTTCAAAACCCATACAGTATTCAGAGTTGTGCATGGAGTTATATTCTTTTGCCAATCAGTAATTAGTTTTAAGAGATGAAATCACAGCAACTGTGTAGTTTCACCTTATCCTCCCTAAATAATGTACTGTTACAAACTGCTAATATTACCTGCACTGCTGCATCAACCTACATAACACTTTGTTTGCATTAACTCTTTGAAACTATTTTGGCCTTCCTTGCAGCCAGGATAAGTACACTGGTTTATAGTTACCATGGTGGATATTATACAGTCTTGGATAGTGATATAACTGTAAAAAATAAGCAATATAAAAATGAACTACAAAATCTCCTATAAATTAAGCTCAGGGGATAAATGACCTTTTTCTACTTGATCTTTATTCTAATCTCCCTCAAAAGAAGGTCTGGATTAGAGAATGGTAACAGATGTTGAAGTCAACCATTTCCTCAAAAAGCAGAGGAAGAAGAAGAGGTGAACCCATACACATCTCCTCAGTGTTTTATAACAGATATTTTGGACTACAAAACTGGAGATGGAATGGACTGATCTTACCCTCTTAAGGTAAAATATCACAGCACTTCTAGCAACATTGTTGCTAAATACTTATTCTACACAAAATTGTTACATAGACCATAAAACTAATGTATCTGTATCCAAGAAGCATTTTTTGCTTCAAATATATCACTATACATATTATATTTATATGTAATTTTTTTTCTATCATAAGAACTATTTTCGGTATAGAGTCATGGAATCGTAGAATCATAGAATCATAGAATCATAGAATCATGGAATCATAGAATGGCTTGAGTTAGAAGGGATCTCAAGGATCATCAAGTTTCAACTCCCTGCCACAAACAGGGCCACCAACTTCTGTATCTAATACTAGACCAGGCTGCCCACAGCTCCATCCAACCTGGTCTTGAACACCTCTGAAGGCAGGACATCCACAAGCTCTCTGGGCAGCCTGTTCCAGCACCTCACTACTCTGTAAAGAATTTCTCCCTCAATCTAAACCTTTCCTCCTTGAGCTTAAAACCATTCTTCCTTGTCCTATCCCTGTCTACTCTTCTGAAAAGTTGATTCCCCTCCTATTTATAATCCCATTTTAAATACTGGAAGGCTGCAATGAGGTTCCCTCACAGCTTTCTCATCTCCAAGCTGAACATGCCCTTCTCAAGTAGTTCTTCTCTCAGTCTGTATACACATATGGGATTACTGTGACCTAAGTGCAAAACCTTGCACTTTGCTATGTTGAAATTCATTAGGTTCACAAAGGCCCACTTTTCAAGTTTATCAAAGTCCCTCTGGATGGCATATCTTCCTTCTAATGTGTCAATTGAAATGAAATAATAGAATGTGAACATTTATTTCATGTCTTGGCACTCCAAGTAATGTAGCAGAACGTACTGGGTTAAAGTAATTAACACACTAAACCTGAATAATATGAGTAATTCCACATCCTAAACAAATTTATACAGCTCTATGCTTCATAAGCTAATTCTATCCTTTTTTTTTTTTTTTTTCCAATTTATAGATTTGTTCTTAAATTGAAATGTTTTCTGCATTTCATATTTTGTAACATTTCCACATAATTTCTTCTTTTTCAATGTCTGTCTTTAGTATCACTTGCCTTTTATAATTTTCGTATATTTGTTTCCTAGTTGAATTGCTAGTCACCAAATAATTTCACAGAGATTTTATTTTTAAATTGCTTAGGAAGAAGTATTGAGAATAATCAATATCAAATTTGTTGAAATTGCAGGAATTACAAGACATGAAAATCAACTGGAAACACAGTAAATTTCCCACTGTAATTTGTAAAATCAAGTTTCAAATATAATTATTATTTCCAAATAGTATATGCAATAATCACCAATACAAAGCTCTATTCCAATCTGTGCAAATGCATTCTAAAACACGTGGCTATCACATACTGAGGCATTTCTATATTTAACGTAATAAATGTTGTTAGAAACCAAGGTCATTAGAAAGAGTCATTTAAATAACATTAATCTTTGATTTCAAAGTCATCATAGATATTTTGGATTTAGCATCCTCAGTCAGCTTTCAAACCCTGATACATTATATTCTGACCTGCATTACAAGAAAGAAATGCAGCTACCACGCATACAGCAACAGGAATATCTGGAAATGCTAGTGAAGCATGGCAGGTCTTCTGCTCTTCATTGGCACAAAGAAGCTGCTAGAAAATTTAGAGATGCACAAATGCAATTAATCATGCTTTGTAGAAAATTAAGTTAGACAGTTGGCATTGACCAAATGCCTGATCCCAGCGACTGCACTGCCAGGTTGCTGAGGTAAATGAGAAGTGCTTGTTGTGGTGTCTTCCTCATTAAATAAATTCTTAGTTTACTTTGCCATCAATGAAATAAGAACAAACTTATGAAAAATTTCTGATCTATTAATGAGATATTAATGATCTATTCTGATCTATATAAAGAGGCACACAGATGGAGAGGTTGTTGACCCCAACATTGAGCAATATTGATTTCTTTATTAAATGTATAGCAACTTTCTTAATTATTTCAGATTCCACAGCCACTATATGATGATATTTCTTGACAGAAAAATAATAAAAATAAATAATATTTTTTTTTAATTAAGAAAGACATGAATAATTGTGACTGTTTAGTCTGAAGAAGAACATGCCAAAGAAGAATGCAACAACAGTCTTCAAATGAGCAAAATGCTAATGTGAAGAAGAAAGGGAAAATCTCTTCTCTGTGTCTCATTTAGGAGTATGATTAGAAATAATCAGAATAACTTCCAATGTAGCTTATACATTGAAAAAAGTATATTAAACAATAACCCAAAAAGGGAAGCTCTGGAAGGATTTGATTGGGAAGTTTCTGGATTACCCATCAGAGGTTTCAAAATGATATTTGGCAAACAACTGTTAGGAAAGATTAATATAAAGGCAGAAGGCAACTCCAGTAGAGCAAAGTTTACTCCAGAGAGGAATCCATCCTTCTAGCAAAAGTTCTTTGAGTCATCTTTTCAATAAAAATCTCTCTCTTTCATTCTCTCAGTATCAGTTGCTCATTCAGCTTTGGGTATGCAGTGATTTTAACAAAGAAAACAAGCATGAAAAGATTGATACCAGTGGGATGCAAATGTTTATTGTGATTGAAATGAGTTCATCAGAATCTGAAAATGCCTGTCTTTTGTAGGTCTAAGATGGATTCTGAGAGAAAAACAAACAAAACAAACAAACAAACAAACAAACAAAAAAAAAACAGAATCAAAAAGCACCAGCTTGAGAGTTGAACCCTCAGTTTCATCAATCTCCTTATAATGGTTGTCCTGGTGATTACTGTCTACAGAGGTCCCAGAGCTACAGGGGCCTCTTTCCTGTCTATTAAAAGTTTCTAAGATTTTAGCACTCTGTTAGTGCCTGGTACCATGATTTATCTGTTATACTACCAGTATTGATCCTGAATGCATAGCTCACTGAGGATTAATTGTGTGCCATTAATAAATTAATAAGCTACTTTGATCCTGAATCTGACCTAAACCATGTGAACAGACTAGCTTTTTCCCAGGGACTGCCTTTTCTGGAGATGCATACTTGGCTGTCATTTGTGATAAGCAGCAGATTGCTAGATTGCTTCATAAGGTCTGATATGAAGCTATGTTTTTGGTTTTAGTAGTAAAAAGTGGTGATATTACACCTATGTTTTAGTTGTTGCCGAGTGGTTCTGCACAGAGCCAAGGACATTTCAGCTTCTCCTTCTGCCTTACAAGTGAGGGGGCTGAGGATACACTGGAGATGGAAGGGGACAGAACCACGGCAGATGACTTAAACTGACTCAAGGGGTATTCCATGCCATGTAACATAGTGAGAGAATGATGAAAACTATGGGGATCTCTCTGGTCGGGACAGCAACTGCTCAGGGACTGAATAGCCAGGCATCAGGTTTTGAGTGCATCTCGTTTTGTATACATATTACTTTTTATTTTATTTTATTTTATTTTATTTTATTTTATTTTATTTTATT
>NW_024884142.1:30518858-30541298 GCF_019232065.1 Centrocercus urophasianus
TTTTATTTTATTTTATTTTATTTTATTTTATTTTATTTTATTTTATTTTATTTTATTTTATTTTATTTTTTACTTTCTCTCCTTTTCTGTCTTAGTAAATAGTTTTGTATCTCAACCAATGAATTCTACTTTCTTTTATTTTACCAGTTCTTTCTCTCATCCCACAGAGAGTTGGGGAGTAAGCAGAAGTCTGTTTGGTGCTGAGCTACCCTCCAAATTAAACCACAACTGCTAACACTTAGCATGGATGGTGAGAATTTTTAGATCTTTTAATTTTAGTATTCAAAATTCAGTAGCTAGAAACATAAAATAACCAGAAGAATTTGGGATTACTGAAGGATTTTACTTCCTCATTTCTCTCATCTGCATTAACAGGAATATGATGCAATAATTTTTAGTTAATATTTTCTTTAAACCCCAACATTGATACCAGGACATAGCATTAACAGAACTAGAACTGTAGCTTTTTCTCATGCACTGATGTACAGACGATTTTTTTTTCTCTTGTATTGTTGACATTATTTGATCTCTAGTTTTTGAGATATTTATCTGAGCAGATTACTGTCATTTGGTCATGTTGTTCATATTAAAAATCCAGACATTGGAATCTGAGGGAAGACAAAAAAAAAGAATTAAATTTTTTTCTTTCTAGAATGCAGACCAAAGCTGTTCTATGACTAATAGCTGAAGAGGAAACATACTTTATCACACTCCAAAAACTAAAAAACTATGATGTTTAAATCATACTTACTGTTTTTTTCAAAGAAAGAAAGAAAACAGAGCATCTGTTTTGTTTTAATCCTTTGCCAAAAACTGCCTTCCACAAAACTGTAAGTAAATGAAGTCAGAATTAAATCTCAGTTACTAGCTGTGATAATACCAACCATTTACAGATATTGTTTATTCATATATGCCTAGCTGCATATGTATGTACACATGAATTTATATATATACCCATAGATTTACATGCATAGACACCCCTGAAAAGAAGATGAAGCTGGTAGTTCTAGAGCAAGTATGTTTTACAAAATAAAGTATATTTTCCTTAATATTTGAGAAAATAAAAATGGAAAATGGTTGTATGTACAACACTCTTCTTACCTCATATATTGTGTAGCCCAGCTGGAGTTGTTAGTTAAGGGCATTGTAGATCATGTGAAGTGAGCCTTAAGGAAAAACATACTGAAGTCATATTCTAGAGACACACTGCACACTAATGTGTTCTTTGTTCAACCGGACATTGCAACGTATCTAGATAATTAGACAATGCAGCTCTGCAGTAAAAAGAAAAGGATTAAAACAAAACAAAACCATCCCCTGCCCCAAGTTAAGAAGCATCTCCATATTACTAACACCATGCATTCCACACTCAAGAATCAGGATTCCAAACAGTGAGATGGGCCTAAAGATCATGCCTTTGATAAAACGGTAATATTTGAGAGTTTATATTTTCTCTCCAAACTCTTAAACAATTCAAATGTTATGTCAAACCATTAATTACTATTGTTACATACTTAAGTTAGCCCCATTGTGCACTGCTGTAGCATTTTTTCAGGCTTTCCCTTTCATAATATGTCTTAAAAACAAAATTAACGTGAAAACTAGAATTGTCAGAGCAGTTTTGGAACTAGAATAAGAGAAGACATCTGATATTTTTTTATGAAGCATGCAGGTCATAGGTTTATGGTTCAGAAACACAGAAATGCATCTCAGAATAAAACAAAATCGTCCGGCTGTTTATGTAAATATAAGCCTAACATAAAATATCCTACTCTATCAACAGAATTTACTAACTTAAAACCGTGCTAATGAGGTCACTCAATTTATTGATCTTTTCACTGATGTTTGCTATATAGAAAGTATATTTGTAATTGCTCTCACATGGAATGCATACTGTAGGCTTGATAGCATAAATATTTATTTTCCCAGTTTCATTTAGGGAATATATGTAAAAATATAGTGATATAGGAATATTTAAATATTTAAATATTTTAAATGAACATATTCTCAAAAAAGAAAGTCTATTTCTGTATTCTTAATAACAGAAATGTTGTCTTACACAGTCAGGTCGTTTTATAAAATTGCCTCATTTCGGCAGCAGTATTCCTTATTCCAAGAAATACTTTAGAAAACTCGGATCAAGCTTTATGTTAAAGGTGATCTTATTAACATATTCTTATTTTTACTTACTTAGTTATATTGAAAACCCAGTCTGACACATGAAAGGTGTTCTCATTATGCAAAAACTATCTGGACTGACATAATAATTTGAAAGATATCCAACAGCTTTACTTCACTGCTAGGCTGGAAAACCTTCTTTTACACCTAGTTGCTTACTTCTGTGTATTCTGATGTTCAGTGCAAACTTTCACTATGAACTTTTCTTCCTTCTGTTTTTATCATACACTTCCTTCATTATCCTTTTGATAAATATGAGGCAGATCAGTCAACAGAGAGTTGCAGTACATATTCTTCTAAAAATGAATAAGCAAAAAACACAAAAGTGGAAGATGCAGAGACAGTTTTTGAGAATCCAAAGGATTTATTTATTTATTTATTTTTAAGTGAGACTTTTCATTTCACAGCTCAAATTAAATATTAGAACCTGAGGGCCTACAGCCATCTTATGAGCAGGTCAGTTGAAGTTTTCTGAACAAGATTTTACTGAGTTTCAAGATGAGAAGCTCTTTAATTCAGTACTTTCAATTTAAAAATATTCAGCCATTTTCAAGGACAGGGCTATTCTGTATTTTATTTTTCAGAAATATTCAAATATTATTGAATTATTTGAAATATTCAAATATTGTTTTTCAGAATGCACGTGAATCACAATATCTTTAGTTATACTTCAGCTCTCTAAACATTACACAAATATCAGTGGTTCAAATATACAAAGGTTTTTGGATAACTTTTCCTAATGAGTTTCATCTAGTTCTAGAAATTCATCATTCTCTAGATTTTTTTTAATGTTTTCAAATATGATAATTTCAAGTACAATTTTATGCAAATGCAATTGCCATTTATGACTAAAAACATTTAAGGATTCTTCATGAAAATAAAACATGACAATGATATTAGAAGTGTGTTTTATTCAGCATTAGAGTATTCTGGAGTGACATTAATGTTATAGAATCATAGAGTGGCTTGTGTTTGAAGAGATCTCAAGGATCCTACAAGAGTGGGCTATACACAATCTCAGTATCTTTCCTGTACTGGGGACCCCACACTTGGACACAGTACTCCAGATGGGGCCTCATGAAGGCAGAGAGGGTCAAGCACATTCCCTGACCTGCTGGCCACTCCTCTTCTGATTGAACCTGGGATACCACTGGCCTCCTGGGTGGCAAGCACACACTACTGACTTACTTTAAGATTTTCATCTAGGAGAACTCCCAAATCCTTCTCCTTAGAGCTACTCTCAAAGAGATCTCCTCCCAGTCTTTATACATATTGGGGATTACTCTGACCCAAGTGCAAAACCTTGCACTTTGCTTTGTTGAACTTCATTAGGCTTACAAGGGCCCAAATTTCAAGTTTATCAAGGTCTCTCTAGGTGGCATCCCTTCTCTCTGTTGTATGAACTGCATCACTCAGCTTGGTGCCATCAGCAAACTTGCTGAGAGTGCACTCGATCTCATTGTCTAAGTCATTGATAAAGTTGTTAAAGAGTACTGATTCAAAGATGAACCCCTGGGGGACATCTCTCTTTACTGGCCTCCATCTGGATACAGAGCCACTGACCACAACTCTTTGGATGCAACCTTCCAAACCAATTCATTATCCACTGTGTAAATCCATATATTGCCAACAGATATAATGATGTGGTGGGGAACCATGTAAAAGGCCTTGCAGAAGTCCAGTGGATGACAACAGTATAAGTACCCTATAAGGGAAGAAACACCTCCTGGCAAAGCCTACATATGGTTTTCCCAGGGCTTCTCAGAGCCAGATGTATCATGTTATGGTTAATTATTTATTTTTTTTCCTGCTAGAAATATTTGTAAACAGTCTATGACAACTCTGTATATCTTCGATATAATAACTATTGTCCTATAACATTATATCATCAAATGGAACTTATAATTTATTCTTTAGGAATTCCAGGAATTGTTGTTGTATAACAGATATGTAGACTTAACCACGAGATTGGTATAACTATCATTGAGATGCCTGATTGAACTGCTTGCTTATATGCTAAGAAAAAAGCATATAAGCATATGATCTACAAATGCAGAACCAGAACCTGAATTGTCTGTTCTTAAGGTATTATTTTTTTAAATAAGCCTTGAGGTTTCTGTAAGAAAGGAAAATTTAAAAAATAAAAATTAAGTAACAATAATCATGTAACTGTACATGTTATATTATTTCAATCAGAAATCTAGCCAGAAATTAATTAATTTATTTTATTATGATGAATGCAATAAAATTGTTTTTAATTTCTCATTATTTCACAATGAAGAACTGAAAGTGACAATTAAAAATAAGAAAAAAAAAAGAAAAAGTAAAGAAAAAAAAAAGCACAATTTCACTGACAATGAATCTTATTTTGATAATAGATTTTGATCTTCGAATTACATGACAAAATCTTCTTTCTCTCCTCCCTCTTATTTGGGTTGTATAGTTGAACATGGGTCCATATCTTCTCCAGAAACCTAACCACTAGGCTATGCTGTTGCTCTGCAAATACATTCTTGTATATTCACTAAATGCAAAAGACTGAGATTGACAATGACCTACTAATTAACGCTCTCAGCAATATTTCAGATGATCCAGGCTCAATTTGCTACTCCTATGAGCATATAGTATGTTATTATATCATGTTGAGCAATTTCAGTAGAAAATGATGTTGCCACGTAAAGTTAACCAATAGTCTGATTGTCAGAGCAAATGACCTTTGATACATTGATCAATGTGCCCATTTGATGGACGCTCACTGAAATAAAAACATACAATCTAAAACACATCTTGATGTGTTTCAGCTGAAGTAAAGTCCTGTCTGAGATATGATGAAACAAACGAAAATTCTATTAAAAAACTACATCTATTTAAAAAAAATAGACAGTATAATTCATAGTTTTATCTTAAAAAGAGCTGAACATTCTGGGTTCAAGAGACTACTTAACATACAGTTTTAAGAATGTTTTTTGGTAAATTTCAAGAAGAAAAGTACTGATTTTTCTGACTTTCACTTATTGTAAAATAATTCTAACTAACCAAGGAAGAAACACGTTATTGTTCTTGAAATCTTTGAAATAAAAATGTTTCATATTTAGTTAGCTTGTGTGATTTTTGAAAATCAAATTGCTTCCATCTACATCTTAGATTGCCAATTGAATAGTAGAATTTTGAGAAAAATCTAAATATTTCATCTCAATATTGTTTTGTTTTTATCATATATTTTGAAAAGTTTGGGAAGATTATTTTTTTAATGGAAGTCTATCACTAATGGAGGTCTCTCATTTATGAAAAGTACAGTACCTTTCTTCTGGACAATTACACTTTGATCATACGACTCTTAGCCAGTTGTCTGTGTGATTTCTCTAGAACTGGTTACAAATGCAAATAATTCATCTTGTTTGGCATGCTCGAAAAGAAAAATGTCAGATGATGAAGCCAGCAGACAGTAAAAGAAGCACTTTTGAGCTAGTCAGGAGCTGAAAGATAGGGCTTACATCAGAGCAGAATCTTGGGAATACCATGTTTGACAACTGTAAGCAGGGAAAATGCTTGCTTCTATTTCTTCATATGTGCTGAGGTGAGCAAAGTTTATGTAGCAAAGAGATCCTAACTCACAAAACTAGTAGTAACCTAATATACTCAGCGCTAGTACACTCCTTCCCAGACAGGCACATAACATCAGTTTTTATTAATAGACTATGATACAATAAATATAGTATCCTGTTTTCAGTAACATGCAACTTTGTTAAATGTCTAACTGTTGCTCTGAATGAAGTCAGAGAGGTTAAAAATCAGTTCTTCAATTCAACAGCAGAGTTCAGCGGTCTAAATGGCATGCAGAACCGTCAGGTGCACTAAACGTCGCCAAAGAGTAAATCTCAGGGTAGCCACAAAAGATTACTGCTCATATCATATAGTCTACAATAGACACATGGATACCCGGATTGTCAAAAATCCCTTCATCTCAGTGTTAAAAATGTCATGACATCCACAGATGACTATCCATATCTAAGACTGCCATAAGCAATGGAGATTAGCTAATTAAAGTCAATGCAAAACCTAAAGTTCAGAATTAGTCAATTTACCTGCAAATAGATCTTCATACATGCTTGAGGCTCCCTAGGACATCTTGCCAGACTCTAAAGAAGTCAAAACACTCTTAGAAGCAGCTAGACCCTTGCTTGACTCACTAAAAATAAGTATCTGACATGGAAGGAAGTTCGGACTGAACAGTCAGGTCATGTTAGTGAAGAGGTATTCCAGCAGAAAGACTAGAACAAATCAGATAGACTAAGAAAAAAGCTGAAATAGGTAAAAGATGGACGTATCAAATGGATGAGGAGTTTGTGAGTAAAGAATGGTGTCTGGCTAATGCAAGAGGAAAAAGCTTAGAATTCAAAGTGAAGATGATAATGAATAAGGTGTCTCAATGAGACAGCTGAGGTTGTCTTGTGAAGTATGGGAATAAAATTAAAATTGTGGCATGGAGAGTGAAATTATGACACATAAAGCTATAAACCCAAAATTGTGGAATCTGAAAGTACATGGAGAAAAGACTACACGTTAATCAGGAACTAGTGTGGAGAAGTAATGATAGTGGGATACTGACTGGTTAGTAGAAAGTGAGAAGAAAGCGTTAAATATTCCAGCAACACGGCAAGAAAACGTATTCAGAGAGAAGTACATCATAAGTGGATTGGCACCTTAAACTGAAAATTTTAACATTGCCCTATTTTCAGCAAATGTCTATCAATTCTGTTTGGCAAAGTGTCGCAGACTCCTGCAGTTCTGGCATCTACATAGTGGACTATTCCCACCTGCTGCTATCACTTACTGCATTACACAGAGTGTCAGAGGTCTGTGACATCCATCCAAAGCTTCCAGTAAAGCTGCCAGATTATATTGCATGGCAGGCTTTCTCTTTCTGTTTGTTTGTTTTTTTTTTCCCAGCTGGAAATTGCATACAAATCCTATCCTCTTCTTCCATCTACTAAAAACACTAAAAACAAAATCAGGATATTTAAACTCTGACATTATATTGATCATACATAATTATAAGCAATTTATTTTATGTGAAATTTTTACAAGTGGTTACACATTATCTATTCCTCATCTCAACATCTGGATGAATTTGTAAGCATCTGCAAACTGCATTTGGAAGACTGAAGTGTCTTTGAAATACTCCACGTGCTCTGAAAAAAAAAAAAAAGTGCAAATCCTAAATGCATCATCTGATCTACTAAATTACTGGACACCTCTCCTTCCTCACTGTGCCTCAGTTTGTGATATAAAAGTATCCTCCTCACAGAAGAGTGTTGTGAAAAAGCATTGAGGCATTATGTGCCTTTGTACATACTGTGTATGGCAATTCCATGTTTTGTTATAGTTCAGATGTTTCAGGAGCATGAGGTGGGTATCGTTCATGTCACACTATTGTCTGTGACATCTGGTGCTAAACATAGTTCAGCTCCAGCAAGGTCTCCCAAGCCTGCATGTATTGTGGCTGCACTGACTCTGTAACCCCACAAAGCAGTCAGACTGAACATGCATCAATGGCATGCGGAGAGGAAGAGTGAGACAAGCCATGACATTATCTTGCAAATATTGGAGGTATTTGAGTGGGAAGTCGAGAGATCTTGACCATGTGGGAGGGTCTAGGGTTAGGCATGCATTCCTTCATTTTGTTGATAATATGGATATTTCAAAAAGGAATGCCTTAGCAAAAGAGATGAGTAATTCTGCCTTCAGAACAGATTTTGTAGTAAATGCACAACAAATCATGTTTGAGTCTTTCTATTCAGAGAAAAAATAAATTAAACACTTTTCAAGTGAGCAATATCCACATTTCCATCTGTGCCATGAATAAATCTTCTCATACAAAAATAGCATGTGATCATGCAATTAAAATCTGTACTGAATGAATAATAATGCACAAGAAGCTAAAATTTATCCAGGCAGCATTCTCTCACACACACATACACATACATATGATTTTTTATTTGCTTGTGTTATAAAATTTATCTGGGATTACACACTAATTTGTCTAACCAAACACAGAATCTAACACATAGAAATCTAAATATAAGATAAATGGTTAGACACTTTGTTGTTAGTAGAAATATATTTGTTACTATCCATAATCTGATATGGGTATATATTTTAGGAAAAACACCCTTAAAACAACATAATTTCATAGCACACACTAATAAAACAAGGTATAACCATTTAAAAAAAAAAAAAAAAAAAAAAGTATGAATGACTACTTCAGATGAAAACTAAGCAATGTAGACTAAGATTACCAAAGTAGTTAAAATAATGTAGCGTAAATCCCATTCTAAGTGCTTCTTTTATGCTGAATTCTACTTACCAGTAAAAACAAAGCCATGCAATTCTTAAAATTGATTTTAGGTAATATTATAGTAAGAAAGAAATAGGATATATGGCAGTTGTCTCTAGGATATCTAAATAAAACATTGCTTATACTACTGCAAAATATTTGAAGTAAAGGAAATAAAATGAAAATGTGTTATTATATCTTGAAATTCATACTGCATTTTAATTAAAAAATAATAAAAATAATAATAACAACAGCAGCAGTTAAAAGCTGTAGAAAAGTTAAACTAATAATTGAAATAATTAGCCTTTGGTTACTTGCATGCTGAAAATATGATGAAAACAACAGTGCATTTCCAACGTGTAATTATCTAGTCATTCAGAATTATTCATTATTTTTTTCCCAAATCAATATTACAAATACACAGTATTTTCTTTTGTAATCTAATGTCAGATGTAAATGGTAAGCACAAATAATTTGCAGCTCTAAAAATTATGTCTGCTCAAAATCAGATTGTAGATTGATCATGGAATTTAACAGTTTAGTAATTATGCCAGATTACTGCATGTAGCAGTAAGAGTTCCTTTCAGGAGATTTTATGTAGGCAAATTGTACGTGAAGTGAAAATACAGGTAGTTTATGCTAAAGTTCTTTGAATGTAAGTAAAATTTTCTAGTCTATAAATTTTCTTTTCTAAATAAAGAGTAAGAAAAAAATTCAAGGATTTTCCTCTTTAAATGTAAATTTTGCATGAAGTCATAATGCCTGTCTTGGCTACATCTAGCATTCACATAATTATGTATGTAGCAAGCATACAAATGCATAATAGACTCTACTCTTGCATTATGGAATTGATAAGTACAGGGATTTAGGGAAGTAATTGACATTTTAGGGAAGTAAGAGACATTCTGGTCCAAATCAATCCATGAATTATTACCTTGTCTTTCCTCTCATAATTTTTAAAATAATAAATATGACTTAAGTAAACATGTGTAATAGATGGTAGTGTCTACTTTGATAGAAAATGAGTACTATTGTGTGCTCTGTGAGAACACACTGAAGCATGACATGAAATATGACACTGCATTAACCATGTAGTGGAAGAGCTTAAGTGTTATTGTGACAGACAAATACATCATGTCATATGTAAAATTAATAAGGAAATATCTATGGATTAAAAAATGCTTGAAGCCAACATGGATTCTTAAGAATAAAATCAGTCAAGTGATGTCCACAGAAACATGGAAGTGTAACTTTCTCTATACTGAAATGTTTTGTACGTACGGTAGGCAAAAGTGCACTTATATTTCTTACGTGTAGATCCACAGGGAATTTGGTCACTGAGACAGAAGATGATGTTCAAACACTAATAACACTCTGTAGTGCAAAAATGTTCATTGATGTCAGAGTGTTGTATGAAATCCATTGGCCTTGACATTGAAATTGACTTAGTTAATGACATATAATGGTGTCTTTTGCAGGATTCATGGAGCACCGTCATGGTTGCCTTTCACAAGTGCCTCTGTACTGACAACAATAGAATGAATGTCTGAATATGTTTCATTGTTTCAGTTTTCTAAATATAGGGTAAATTTTACTTCTATTTAACTAACTCACAAAATGTAGTAACAGAGCTGTTTCAGAGATGCCTGCCCTAAGAACTGTCTTCCAGGTGAGTTCTAGTAAACCTTCAGACACTATTACTCAATGTGCTAGACAAATTTACTTGAGTTATCACAACTGTAACAATGTTTACCAATTTACTAATATCAAATTTTCTCTTTCTTCTGTTTTTGCATTATCCAATTGAAAATTAAGAAAATTTTAGAATCTGATAGCCTCTTATTTCCCACTCCAAATTATAAACATCTGTATATTAATGCATCCAATTTCTGCTGTTCATTATTGCAGACTGAAGGCACTTTTCTTCACCAGTAATGCATTTTCTCACAAAATATCTCAACACAGATAATGTAGATGAAAAGATGAATTAAAAAAAAAAAAAAAAAAAAAAAACCCCAAGCATTAACAACAAAAATTACATTCATTGGATTCATTCACACGCAATTGTTCAGATTCATACTGAGGCAGTATGCTACTCTAGAGGTGAGTCCAAAAATAAGGAAAACAGCAGAAAAGATATTAACTGTATTTTTAGTTCTTTTTTACAACCTTAGAATCTGTTCTTTTAAAAAGAACTACGGAGTGCATCTCCTATCTTTTCTCCAAGCACATTCATCTATATATTTAATTTTATTTATTGATTCCTTGAAGCAGAGGTAAGGAAGATCAACAGTATCTTGAACCACACTTGATGGTAGAAAGACCTATGACCTGTGTACATGAGAAACAGATTATATTTGCTCCTGTGTAAGTTTTACCTTCAATGCACTAATCCAGCAGGATGACTACAAGATGGCACCGTTGCTTAATGAAATGATCCCATAATGTTTACACTAAAATTGTGCATTTTCAGTGGTTATACTCACAGTTCCTCTAGGCTTCTTTAAATAATTGCAGGTTGCCCAGGAGCATATCAAGGTGACTTGGGAAGATCTACAAGGAAAGGAACTCCACAGACTCTGTGAACAATCTATTACATTACTCTGTCACCCACACAACAAAAAGTGATTCCTTGTATTCAAAGAGAACCTCCTGCATTTTCATTTATGTTCACTGCCTCTTTTCCTGTCACTAGGTAATACTGGAAGGAGCCTAAATCCATCTTTATTGCATTCTCCCAAGGATTTTTTTTGCAATGTTTCAGATTTCTTTTCTGTGAAAGTAGGTCATGGCCAATGAAGGATGAATAAAGAAATCTTCAGAAAGTGAAATGCATTGATATTTTATATGAATTATAAATACATCAAGAAAATCAGAAGTCTGAAAAAAGAGTCCCAATAAAATATCACACTTTTGTACTATAATTTATGTTAAACAATTAAGTCTATACAAACTTATAGAGATCAGTGCATTCCATGTTTAGGAAAAAAGCCATCAAAATGAAGGGATTAGAGTGTCAAGCATATGAATGCATTCAGACTGCATAGGAAAACTGTAAGCAAAATAGTTCTATGAGATTATCTGTTTGATTCAGTCAATGCAGCTGAATGTGTTACAATATTAAAATCAAAGCATCATTTCAATTGCACTCAGCCACTCTAAACCCACTTAAAACTTGCATTCAACACTCCTTCTACATAAACATTGTAATAAATATACTTGAGTTTGTGTTTTTGATAAATAATAATGATATTAAATATATTTTTTAGAACTATTTAATTTATTAATTACAGCTACTTACACTCCCCATTTCTCTTGGAGATTTTAGACTGGAATTAAAAACTGTTAGACTAAAACACCTTAAAAACATTTGTGTCAGAGAGGAATGACAGACGCAAAGCTAGAGATGAGGAAAAAAGGTGACTAAGGGTAAAGCTGAAGTAGTTAATGAGATGTTAAAAGGAAAAATTTAGGGACTGACTAAACAAAGCAATAAGTGAAAGTAACAGAGAGAGTTCTTGAGAACTACTGACTCTTATTTCTGTAAAAGATATTTTAGAACTTCACAAAATAATTCAGATGGTGTAAAGCTTTTTTTTTCTCAATATCTTACATTGCAATATAAATTTTTCTATCTAGAATAATTTATTAGATACTACTTGATTTCTGTATTAGTTAGACTACTGGAATATAGAACTGTGTTTTTAGTGAAATAAATGGTTATAAAATACAGTATTTTAACCTCATTGAAAATGAAACAAACAAAACAGAAAATAGAGGTAAATATAATTTCCATGTGATGAATAATTTGCTAAATCTACTCAATAAATTGCATTTTAAAGTTATTTGTATTTTAATGAATGTGATAACAAATTAAAAACATGTGGCAGAGAAAACAATCAAGCTACATGTTAGAAATATTTGCCAGTGTAAAAAATGTACTTCATTTTTACCCTTCCACTGCTAGTCAGAAGTGAACTGGAAAGTATAAAATATAACCCAGGCTTCTAATTAGGTATTTGTTAAGAGATTTTTTCATTAGTCTCTTTATCTTTCTCTCCCCTTTTTTTCCTTTTTACGTCTAAGCAGCTACAGAAGCAAAGGCAAGGACTTCTATAGAGAAGTGGAAGAAGGGCCTCACTGGGACTTTGTAACCCAGATGTTTCCAGGGGAAAACAATTATCTCTGACAGAGATTGTGGTTAAGATGACACGCTCCTTTTTCACAATGTCCTGTGGTCTTGGAGAGAAGCTGCAGAAAGAAATCATGTAGGTATCAAGTAGAAGCAGGTAAAATAAGAACCCTGGGTCATTTGGAATACTTCCCATTTTTTTTCTTGGATTTATCCCATAGGTTTTCTTGCTGATTGATCTCCTCTCTGTCTCAACATCCCCATTATTCAGTAACAGTAACACTGGACCATTTTAAGTTCTTTTCCTCACAGTGGTCCTGTCTACATTGCTTTCCACATCTTTGACAATTTACTTATCCTTTCTCTAAAAACAAACAACAACAAAACTACCAAAACGAACAGAAAAATAAAACTAAAAACTGTTCAGTTATGTAGTCATTGTTATTATTATCAGTTTATCAACTGCTAGCATGTTATGCATGTCATGGAACTTTCACCATGCTTTTGCTTTATATGCATTTGTCAAGAAAAAATTGTGTACTTTTTCTGTTTGTTTTTGTTTTATATATATGTATATATATATATATATATTGCTTGACAGGATAATATCTTTATTTTCTACTATTAATTCTATGTATAATTCAGGAGTCCCTATTTCTGTTTAGCATGGAAAAAAAGTTACTGATTTCTTTGTATTCATATTCTTTGTATATCATATTACGATATATGATTTATATCATATATGAAATATCATTTTTTTTATTTCTATTCTACATACACATTCACATAGCCATTAAAAAAAAAAAAAAAAAAAAACAAAAAACCCTAAGAAATAGTTTAATTGAAGTAAAAAACTTATTCAAGGAAGATTTACTGAATCTAATTTTAAGTGCTATTGACATCTACATCTGAGCTAATTGCTCTGGGATACCTTTATGGTGAGTGAAGAGAAACTGAAATAATTCCTGGAATATAATTCATCTCAACCAAAAATAGACATCTACCATAGGTCATACAAATTGCACTGTATAGGTGCCTATTTCTCTACTTTGGCTACAAAGGAAACCTAAAGTAACTAACAACTGGACTGCAGAAAACTGAGATTGGATAAAATGCTTCTTACCCTCTACTATCAATTTTCCACGTTGACTGTAATAAACACAAATGTTTTCTGAAAGTTATAAATAGTGTTATTACATTTTTGTTGTTACTTCCAACACAAGTAATCTGTAATCCTCAGACAGCATGAAAACATTCCAGAGATCCATGCTTTTACAATAATTGAGATATCTTTGTTGAGGTTTTGTGTTTGTTTATTATTGTTGTTGTTGTTGTTGTTATTATTGTTATTATTATTATATATTAGTTTCTAATCTCCAGTATAAAGAAAATGTCTTATGGGTTAATTTGTTTTTCTTCAGAGTGTATCAGGACATGCATAGATTCTCAGGTATTAGCTGCTTAAGAATACTCACCCATAGAAACGTGAACTCTTCACTGTTAAACATTTGATCAATATGAGACTTCTAGAGGAGAAAGTATTGTTAAAAGTTTATTCATTCTGAGCACTCTTTAAAGATGATTAACTGTCTTTATTATATTAAAGCAAACCCAAAGCCATCTGCCAAAGGCGATTGTGTCCAAGCACTGAAACCATTTCATGTGAAAACTCATTTTCAGTCTCCTAATTATTTTTCATTATAGTGGCAGTGTGGAATAGATTGGAATTGGACAGTAATTGCCAGGTCTGAGCAGTGCGGACCATTGCAATGTATCAGTTTAGATGAAGTGTGACAAGGATACATCTAGCTACTATATAACTTCCATTAAGCAACTTCCCTGTCCCTGATCATGTAACACTTCATAGAATGTGGTCAGCACAAGGTCATAATAATGGCTTTCTGTCTGACTTCAAGAATTTTGTAACGTACAAGCTGTTAACCCCCTCTGTTTGCATGGTTCTAACAATGTCCACTTATTACAGTTGTCAAGGATATTTAGAGTATATCTCCAGAGGGGATAGGAGAACTTTAAAACATTGCAGAACTTGTATATGTATATTTTAATCCTTTGTGATGCTAAACTATCCTGGAATTGAGAAACATATTACCCAGAAGGTAGTAAAATGTTTTTCCACAGCAGTTCACGTGTTAGATCCTGCAACACAAATTGGAAAAGCAATTTTCTTAGGTTTAAGCTCTTGAACTATATGCATTTCTAGCAGAAAAACTCTTTTATCTCATATTTCTGTCTTTAATTCACTTCTTCATTGCTCTCTCTTCTTTCCCTTCTCAGAACAAATGCATCAGGACTTGATCTATCCATATCTGAATTAAATAATCAAACTCACGCTGGTTTTACCAGCCAGTCCTGTGCTTTAACATAACAGTATGAGATAAAACTGTTTACTCTAATACTTTCCTTGCTGATTTTGATCTAAATTATTTCTTTTTTGTTTGATTATTTCTTTTTTGTTTTTCAGGTTGTAGTTAGAAAAACAATTTCTCAGATAAAGTGCGAGTTTCTGCTTCTGAATACTCTCCTGATTTTCTAAGGAAGAGAATCTCCATATTGTCTAAAGAATTTAGTGGCCAGTTCTGAAAATATCCTGACTTGAATTTTTCTCCTTTGTGCTGAAGTTTAGTGTAAGCATCTTTTACTGCAGTTTAGTGTAAGCATCTTTTGCCAGTAACAACACTAAGGAGAATGCTCTTTCACTGATTGTGCCAAATATTGTAACTCTGACTCCATGACAGATATTCAGTCACATAAAGGTTATTTTCAAAAGGTGAACTCAAAGTTCATCTTATCTTTTCTTACATACCTAATCTGTACTTAAATACAATGAAAGCATCTGTCTCTATAGATTTGTTGTATGAGGAAATTGTATTGTATTCAGAAGCATGCCATAACTCTTTGCTTAGCATTTTCTCTGAGGCATTATATAACATGCAGATACACTCATAGTTAGAAGGAATATGTTCTCAAACCTCAAATATTTGCTATTCAGCATTTGAAAAGCTGTATAAAACACCAATTAAAGAACTATTAAAAAAAAGAAGCACTAATCTTCAAAAATTCTGAGGATAATCATATTTTTTAAAAGCACACTTAAAATGAAAAAGAAGAGATTAATGAAGTAATCTGTCATTAATGAAACTGAAAATTTGAAGTACTTGAAAATACTATGGAAAAATGAACTTTCAAAATAAAGTATTCTAAAAGTGGCATCTTTTATTTATTTTCTTTTTCCCCAAAAATATTTCAGCCAGTTTATTTGACTATAATAATGTTTTCTGACTTCCCTTTTAGTAAAAGCTAAATATTAGAGAAAAAATCTTTCAACTATAACACTGAAAATGAGCCACAGTTTATGCATTATGAAAATCTCTATAGTGTGCATGTCATCTTAATTTAATATCAAGTCAGTTTAACTCAATGTCAACAGTACAGTAAAATCCTGACTTCTCAGTTAACTTCATTTTCTACAAGTCTGCATATATGTATGTATGCAACTTTGGGACATAATCACTGGCTCTCCTGCTACAACAAATTTCAGGAATTGAGTCACTCTTATAGGTGAAATCTGAAGACTGACCCACTCTTGCAAACATTTTTAGCAGACTTCATATCTTTATCCAAGCTCTTTATTACCAGTGTACCCCTTGCTGTGTTGAGGCCCCTGTCTCATTATATAAATCTATTGACAGCAAGAAGTAAAATTCTGGTAACCCAGTTGATGCAGTATATGTGTATTTCTCACATTTTCAAACATCTTTAGAAGGAAGAGAGGCAGGCTGGGGAATGAAAGGATGAAGGAAAAAATAAGATGAAAATCATTAGGGACAAAAGCAAGGTTAAAAATAAAACAGCAAGAGAAGTAAAGAGAAGTTGAATAAGGAAAGATTCAGTGTTTGTTTGGGTAGTGACAGGATGAAATGGATTATCTCAGGAAGCTATAGGATTCCCATCATTGAATTTTTTAGAAACATCTGTAACAAGTGACAGGGATATAATTGATCTACCTGAGGAGATATTTCCAGACCTATTTTCATTTTCTGTAATTCTTAGTTTTTACTGAGGTGTAACAGTTCACCAAACATTTCAGTGTTCAAATTCCATCTATAGTAACTGTATGTCATTGCCCAGCCCTCTGATGCTCCAGCAGATCATTCACTGTGTTTCGTGTCCATGGCAAAACAAGTACAGGAATATATACAGCCATTTCATCAATGCTGTTCTTAGGAATGTTACACTCATGAAAAAGCATCCATATATGCTACGTCTCTATTACCTACTTCTACAACTATGTTGTTTATCTTTGATCTGAACTGAAACACTTCTGGATTTATAAAAGAGGTATAAAGCAATTTGTAAGATTGGAAGAACATCTTGATCCTCACTGTCCCAAGACAATCCTGGAACACCATCTCAAGGGCATTGTGATTACAGCAGCAGGCTGAGATTGTCTTCTTCCAACACTGCTAGACTAGAGACAAATTGATTATATGAATGAACAGGCAATGGTCCAACAATGATGTATATGATGATGCATGGTTGCAAAGAGTGTCCAAGAATACAGTGACCTCATAAGCTGCCACAGGATGAATGAAACCCAGACAAGCTAGATTTAGCAATAAAGGTAGAGAAATAGACATGTAATGGATGCAGGGACACATATATCAGCTGCATTTCTTGACATGTGTGGCTGTTAGTCTTATGAAAATGTGAGAAAACATTTGAATACAACAGAGACAATTCTGTTGCTCTACGTTCCTGTTGTTGATGGTTTGAATTTGGTGCCAGAAAAGTATTCAGAGCAGCCAGAAAGCCAGCCATGTCCTGGCCGCATCAAAAGAATTGTGACCAGCTGGTAAAGGGAGATCCTGCCCCTCTACTATGTGTAGGTGAGACTTGTATTCAGTTGGATGCTGAGTCCTCAGTACAGGAGAGAATTGAATCCATTGGAATGCATCCAGAGGGCCACAAAAATGATTTGAGAGATGGAACGTCTTCTGTGAGGACAGACAGAGAGAGCTGGGGCAGTTCAGATTGGAGAAGAGAAGGCTATGAAAAGACCTGGTAATGGCCTTTCCATATCTAAAGAAGGGGACAAATGCTTTAGCCAGCAATCAAGAAGAGCCTACCTGTGATGCTGAATGGCCATCCAGAACATGGCTTCTCTTTTGTGTCGCTGTCACCACTGCAGAAATATCTATCACTTTACTATGCTCTCATCCACTGTTTGGTCTCCAAAATTCATGCCTCCTATTTTATTACGTTGAGGAGGATGTTGGTGGTATGGCTCTAGAGGCTGGACCTCCCTGCCAATATTACATGCAATTTTGTTGTTGTGTGACAGATGGTAGCAGAGGGGCTGTTTGACAAAACATCAGACATGGAAACGCATCTTGTGAAATTCAATTCTTCCATGCAGAAAAATTTGCACGCACTGACATTCATTGATGCTTGCTGAATGTTTATGGAGAGACCAAACAGTGGATGTGAGCATGGTGAGGTGGTAGGTGATGCATTTCACCAGTGGAGACAGCAACACAAAAGAGAAGCCATGTTCTGGATGGCCATCCAGATTTTTTAATAGCTTGTATGTTTGTAGGTTCTTGTAGGCTCTTGTAGATTCTTCTTGATGGCTGGCAAAAATTCATAGCTAATAGTGGTGACTATGTTAAGAATGCTGAAAATTTGCTCTATCAATTAGTATGGTTGTGCTTTTTGTATCTGTTGTAATTTCCATGAAAATAAATAGGAAGCATTACTTTGAGAGCAACATACATATTTCATACACTCATTGCAGAATGTTAAGAAGAATGTTAACAATATTTTAATTGTCAGTGTTAAATCATGTGAGTAGAAGCAGAAAAAGGGCTTAGAGGTTTTGAGTTCCCTTTTCTAATAGTAGTCCATAAATTGTTAAAAGGATTGATAGTACACATTATAATGTTTATTTTTATGCTTGAGCAATTTTTGAACAAGATTTAAATTTCTTCTGCTTTCATAGTACATCAGTGACCAAGTTTTTAACAATTAAGATACATAAAAGGTGTATGTAAATCTTCATTCAGTGACTAGGTTAGTTCACACTAGTGCTCTTCATTTCTGTCTCTGATCTACTGTAGTTGAAATAAAAGCCCCATAATTCCAGATGGAATGGAGTGAATTATATGGATGTATCTGATTCTCCAATTTCTAAAATAATAAAGAGATCTATATATTCATTCACAAATATAATTATTATGAATAGATATATGCAGTGAATAACATCCCAAACTCTGTGAATGAAGCAGTATTAAATGGTAATTTATATTGAAGGATAATAACAATAAAATAATACCCCCATATTTATTATTACAATGCACTATGGTTTTTAAAATATTTACTTATCAAAAAATAGAAACATAGTATAATATTAGCCTTATTAGATGTTCAGCTGCTAAAAAATGTTATTAATATAAATATATATACATATAAACAAACATTTGTTGATCATCATAAATATATATTTTTAGGCTTAGTTGGAAAAACAGCAACAGAAACATGACGTAGACTGAATTTCATGAACAGTTCCATAAATATCATACTGATATTCAACATGAGAAAAATTGTCACTATATTACTTGTACACAAATATTTCAAGTCTGAAATACTATAGTTACTTTGTTTTGAGGGGTTTTTACTATTTTTTTTAACCATGACTGAAACCATGCTCCAATTTTAACTCAATTCCATGAACTACTTCCTTGAAAATACATTTTTGAGCACACAGATGAGCTTTCTTCTCAGACTGTTATTGTTTAGGACAATCACTAAATAGCTTTCACTTTTAAAAATAATGCATTTGCTTTCTTGAGATTACCTTCTCTTCTTGTAATATTCCACAGCAATTTCTACAATGGAAGCAAAGTCTCCTTGAATGGTTTCTTTGCCCCAGGTTGCTTTGAAACTCCCCACTTTTATTACTTGTTCAGCCTTTAATGCAAGTGACGGATGCTTATATTACAAACCTGGATCCTTTAACATATTGTAAATTCACCTCTGAGACCTTTTCCTTGCATCCCTCAGGGGAGTACAGATGTCACAGCCTGTCCTACTTCTGTCTCCCTGTCACTGACTGAAGCTATATATGATATGCCTAACAAGAAAACTGCTTTCACTAATGACATAATCCTGAATCCAGAAAAAAAGTTCATTGCATTCCCAGCATTCGTGGTATGAAATTGCCCAGGTTCTCTGCGTACACTGTAATGTAAAAAAATTATATTATACTATCAGCAATACTGTATGTAGGAGTATGAGTCCCTCCAATTTTTAGAAATGTTAGTTTTTAATAGGACTGCTGACCATGCTCAGTTTTATTTCGTTTTCCATTCCTTTAAAAACTGATAAGGTTACTGCTTGTAGATGCAAATACTAATGTAGCCCAAACTATTACAGTAATTAGGTCTGAAGGTGGTTTTTTCAGGCTCTCTGTGGACTCAGGTCAGGACCAGATAACTTAAACTTCACTAGTGTAAAGTTAACCTCAGGAAACCAAGAAACTTATTCTTACTGTGAAGCAATGGATTTACTTGAAATGAATGCTGAGATTGCACAGCAGAGAAGAAAATGTATTCTCTGAGACTTCTGATGACTGCCAAATTAGAAAGCAAACCACTGCTACTTCTTCAGCATTTTGGTTTGGCTTGGTCAATATATTTTCTGTTTTTCGTTTGCTTGCTTTCTTTTTAAAATGAGAATATTAATTCTGTATTGCTGGCTAGATAGACCTGAAAGATGAAAAATATTGAAACAAGAAATCAGTGACTAAAACCAAAGTAATTAATAGCCCTTGTTATAGCCAGAAAGTGATGCTTGGTGGTTTGCTTAGAAATGAAACATGATTTCTGAAAAAAAAAAAAAATATTGCAGAACTGGAAGAACACATACTTTTGTTTCTCAGTTCAATCCCTTTCTACTTCTGTTTCTTTACTCTGACATATTATGGTGTTTTTAGCTTGGGGAGAATGGCTCTAATCCCAGTCACTGTTCTTCATTCCTCTCACTGTCCTTCCTTAATACAGATCACCTCTTGAATTGATTATCACTTAATTGTCTTATCTCTTAATTTTGCCAAATAGTTGGGTTAGGAATAGACTTGTTTTAGAGTCTTATGGTCTCATACCATCACTGAGCTCTCAAAGTGAAAGAAATCTTGGCTTCGTTGTCATGAGATCACAGTCTTTGTGTGAACCAAAATTTCTCTCACTGTCATTGGGAATGGATTATATTAAGAAGTTCCCTAAGCCTTTTGTGACTGGACCTGCTGTATGAATTGCGAAATGCCTGAGCTAATGTTCTCAAAAATAAAGACATGCTGCGTTGAACTATTTTTCAGTTCTGATCTCCTCATACTTGGAGGTTATTCAAAAGTGGATTGATTTTTATTTTTTTTTGGTATTGTTCTAGTGAATCTGTGGAGCCAAGCAAAGCAGTCTGATGTTGGCTTGATGATAATTCCAGATCTCTTCTCAGAAGGATCCTCTTACAGTGTAATGACAATTTTATCTTGGTACCTGGCCCAGGGAGTATATGGAGTAGATGTCAGGAACCTCTCTGGATATTCTAAGCTCCTGTCTTCTTTGCTCATTTGCTACCTTGCTCTAAAGATGTCATTTTCAGGAAAATTCACTGCATAACTTCTTACTTTTCACCATTGTTCAGCCTGAGCAGGTGTCCTGACTGCTTTAGTCTAAGCTTAAATTAATTAAAAATAATGATGTTATTTCAAGTGAAATCCTGTAAATGTTATGATACAATCTGTTATTCTCCAGAGAAGGAATTAATAATCATTACTTCTTCATCACAACATAGGTGTTGTAATAACAACATTCAGGAGCTATAAAATCAGGCAGTAAAATATGAACATAATAGCTTCAATCTGTTAACAACACTCCTTTAGTCAAACCCAAGAATTTTGGGGCCTGTCCATTAATGACATAAAGTACTGGCAAACAGAAAGAAACAGTTAGAACACCGAGAAATATAATGTCAAGATATCCTGTGAAATGAAATTTCATACTTTCACTAGGATTGATACGAAATGATACTCTCAAGTGAGAGAACTTGCTTTAGAAATATTTATTAAATGATATGCTTTCCACGCTGTGTTACCATTTTGACACATATAGAATGTAGCTATGTAGTTTAAAAAACTATGTAAACTCTTAGTCAACTTAATATTCTGATGTTCTTTAATATTCTTGTATATTTTGACCTTACTATAATGAAGAGTTTGGGCTGAAATTCACTGAGACAGTGAAAAGGCTGCAGACAGTTATACAGATTCAGAGACATTTGACATAAACAGCACTGTATATCTGATACAAACAATTTATGAATTTAACAATAACTTCACAGAAAAACTTTGCTAAAATGCATTCCTGTGGGTGCTATATAGCTAAGAGGTAATCCTTCAGGTCTCTGCAAATTATAACCTCTCTTATTCTCTTAGATTATACAGTAGATACTGACATCATCTTTAAACCTGTAATTTGAAAGGAAATTTTGTGGCACTAAATTATTTCTTATCCTCACAAAGAGAGGGATGGAGCTGGTTTTTTTTGTTGTTGTTGTTTTTTTTCGTTGTTTTTTTTTGGGGTGGGGGGTGGCAGATACAAGTTCGCAAGTTTGCTTCTATTCAGATTTCAGTAAGCAAGCAGTATTCATTAGGGTTTTTTATTGTTTGTTTTGGGTTTTTTTGGCCCTTCCTTCCTTCCTTCCTTCCTTCCTTCCTTCC
>NW_024884142.1:30541398-30557234 GCF_019232065.1 Centrocercus urophasianus
TCTTTCTCTCTTTCTCTCTTTCTTTCTCTCTCTCTTTCTTTCTTTCTTTCTTTCTCTCTTTCTTTCTCTCTTTCTTTCTCTCTTTCTTTCTCTCTTTCTCTCTTTCTCTCTCTCTCTCTTTCTCTCTTTCTCTCTTTCTCTCTCTCTCTCTTTCTCTCTTTCTCTCTTTCTCTCTTTCTCTCTTTCTTTCTCTTTCTTTCTCTCTTTCTCTCTCTCTTTCTCTCTTTCTCTCTTTCTTTCTCTCCCAATTCAGAATGGAATAAATGTTAGCTCCAGACCTCACTATCTGGAAATCAGATCTCAGTTTAGTCAAGCAAAAGACTTAAACGTGTGTTTCTAAGACATTGCACCAATTTCTCCTTTGTATACTTTGTTTCCTGGATTACGTTCTGAGCAAGAAGACTGCCATTTACAAATAGCTGACATTTGGTCACTCCTTCCCACTACAGGTAGAACTGTAATACAGAAGTAGGTTGAAGCCAGAAAACTCGATTTTGCAGCAGGCATCAGATATGTAATAAGTTCAAATGATAGTAGAATGAAAATCCAACATACAACAAGATCTGGTTTTGGCAAAATTCACCCTTCTAATAGAAAGTGAGGCATGGTTACACACAGACGCCCCTTCCAGACAATATTTCTATGATTTTGAGATTGATTCAATCAGATTACCAATTCCCTGGTTTTCAGATGTGTACCTAAAACTAAGGACATTTTTATAATGAGCTGTAAATTACTGACGTATAAACTGCGTGATGGAGTTATAACATCTTAAAAGCATCTTAAAACATTACCTATTTGGCCAGTATATGAAAAGACAAGCTTCGTGGCAAGCTGTATACCCATATCATATAGAGAGATTTTAGAGCCTCTTCAGCAGCTGTATCTACTTTGAAAGTCCAGTCTGACTGGTCTCAAGATTTTTCTGAGACATTGTGCTCTGGATAAAAAATGTGGTAGTTTGGAAGGATCAGAAGGAGTGATCTAGCATGTTTTCTCTGAGGAACTTTCAGATGAAGCTTAGGTTTTTACAGAAAGCTGGTATTCTTACTCTCTAGGATTTTATTGAGAAACAAATATGAGAAAGGGAAAGATAAATCTTTATATTTGATAATTATGAGTATGGTTGAATAAAATTTCTACCTGCAATATATAAACAAAACCCTTAAATTTTGAAAAAGTATTAAGATGTATTCAATTATACTCTCACTAAAACCTACTATGGTTTAATTTATGCACAGTGATTGTTTAGTAAGGCTTAGATCACATCAAACCAAAGAACAGTAGTAACACTTTAAAAGAGGTTTTCCTTTGCTTGCATTTTTAAAAAATAGCATACTTTTTAGAGAAACAAAAACAGTTATCCTGATAGCATATCTCTGCATATTTGAACATACTACACAAGTATGCTTTCAGGAGCAAGTATGAAAAGCCTAGAGAAATCAATGGGATTTATTCATACATAAGTTGCTCTGAAAGTTATACCTCCTATTCATAACCATGTAAAATAAAAAAAATACAAAGAGGAAAATAACCCTATTTGATACATTCTCAGCTACAATAAAATTTTTTGTTTTTTTCAACAGATTCTCCATCAGAAATATGCATTTTTGCCAGCAGTGAGGAAAAGTCCTCATGACATGCTCATAAAATCTGCACCAGCAGAAGTGACCCACAGTTTCACAGCTCTCAGGACAGCGATGTTGCCAAGAAAATGTTGGCCAAACTGCTATCAGTCCTGGCTATTGTATTGAAAAACAAAAATTTTCTTCTTCTCTGGACTGAGTCTGGAAGTTCAAGCCTTCACCTTATTCAGTGCCTTCATATATCAATTGGAATTGATGATTCGTCCATATTCCAGGAAATCCAGAAGAATCATTTCTGTCTTAAAAGATACACTGTGCACATCACTTTACTGACTGAAGGCTGCAATTTGAACTCTTTCTTCCATGGGAAATTCACAAATGTCTCTCCATGGACTGCTGTTTTGACTCTGGCTTGTAGAAGTGACACCATGTCTCATCATTGCTAGTGATATAGTGCAAGAAACTCTCCTGTTTTGTGTTTGATCAGTGTGTCTCAGCAAGCTTGCATATCATGGTTGGGTTGGAAGGGACCTCAAGGATCATGAATCTCCAACCTCCCTGCCATATGCAGGGCCACCAACCTCCCCGTTTAATACTAGACCAGCCTGCCCAGGGCCCCATCCAATCTGGCTTTGAACAACTCTAGGGACAGGGCATCCACAACTTCTCTGGGCAGCCTTTTCCAGCACCTCACCACTCTCTCTGTAAAGAACTTCCCCCTGACATCCAACCTAAATCCCTCAACTTAAAACCGTTTCCCCTTGTCACCACTACTGAAACCCACCACCCTCCACCTCACTGTGCTCAAATTCACTGTATGGTCTTCATAAACAATTTAGCAATTGACTAAGAATATCACTGAGTACAATTTTTTTTCTGTGTAGAGGAATTCAGTTACATATCTTTGTTTAGAGTACACTTCTATATTAGACATCATTTTGTCACTGTCCCTTTGCAGCCATCAATCCCACAGCAACAAAATTTAACACAATATTGGTGGGAAGGTTCAACATCTACTGCCATATCATCAACATTCACCTCTGACGTCACGGGCCAGTTGAATAAACTCAGAGGTATTACTTTTGGAAAAGCCCTGGTATTTCAAAAGTGTTGGTGCTGTTTGTTTTTGTTTTTCGTTTTTTTTTTTGTTTTTTTTTTTTTGCTTTGTTTTGAGTTTTTTTAGGAAAGAGACAGATGTATGTCTCTGTAACATGGCTGTTCTGAATGCCATTTTTCTTATTTCAGCTCAGGTAATATAAGCAGACTCAACACAAATACTACTTAGGCCTACTTAAGTCAATATCAACAATTCTGTTATATAAAGAATGGAAAACCTCTCTCCCAATTACATACTCAATCTCCATTTATTTTACATCCATGTTTTTACTTGCACCACAGTCTGTTCAACAAAATCATCCTTCTTAATGCGTGACTTCGAGCCATTAGAAGCAAATTCCATTTTTTAAATTTTACAGTGAGAATTTGAATGGAAAATTGCAATTACTGTAATGAAAAAGAAATCAGCATCAATACACTAACAGTGCTACTATGCACAAGTACACAAGAGGAGATATTTCACAGGAAATCATCAGTATCATTTTTTCTTTTTTTGAAATAGAATCATAGAATCATAGGTTTGCTCAGGTTGGAAAAGACCTTAAAGATCACAAAGTCCAACTGCAACCTAACCATACCACCAAAAACATCTTTCTGATTTAAATGAAATCATGATCAGATCCTTAAATGTGTTTCTTTTTGTATCTCTTCTTTTGTTTATGTTAGGAACTAAAATCTTGTCTTTCTTCTTTAGGAATGAGATGTGTATATTTTCATGCTGGTTAAGTATATATACTGCAGATTTAAGATGTGTTTTGCTAAGCTGTCCTTGTCACTATTAGATTGATGTATTTATATGCACTTTCTCCTTCCAAATTCTGTTTAGATAGCTGTAGGGGTGAAAAATCTTTCTGTATTGGTACATGTTTTTTTTATCCAGACATGATTTTACTGTTGTCACAATTGCAAGACTGTTTTCTGAGAAAATAACTTTGTTAAAGTTATGATATGAGATAATGTTATGAGATATGTTATGAGATAATAACTTTTTAAAAGACTAATTGGACATTTAATATAGAAATGAAATATGAAATAACACAACATCTTGTGCAGCACTCTGCACATATTCGTTTGTAAAGATAGCTCAAACTATTAAGAATATTATCACAGAGATGAGTTTCTTGGATTAGTACAAAATGTGTCAAGGAAAATGAAAATGTTCCAGGGAAAAGTGCTAATATTTGGTTTTTTTCTACAAAATTCCACTATTTCTCATTCTCCCCTGGTGGCAAAAATAAATATAACAACCTTACAGCTACATTCCCATCTTCCCACTCTTCATACTCTCAGTGTTTTCCAACTGTGATGTGCGTTGTCTCACCTTTTTCCAGTATTCTACAGTTCTCTTTTGTAACATCGCAAACAGTGGAAAAAATTCCTTTTCAAATGATGAGGAATAGTCAACTATCATAAAAATATCCAACTCTACCATTAAGCTAAATGTCAGAGGACTGTGGCCTTGGTACTTCAGTTCACAGTTCAGAGTTTTGAAATACACTCGTTACTGTGAGTTTGAGCTTTCATGGGATGCTTTCTTATTATAATCCACTCCAAATCAGTGATTGAAAGTTTTCAAAAGTTTCAGAGTGTTTTTGCTCAAGGAAGCAACATGCACTGGAATGAAAATGTATCATACTTGTCTTAGAAACTTCCTCATTATCAAGGATTTCTGAAAGGATGCAATAGAAGATTTCACTTGCTACTTTTACATCCTCTGTGGACCACAAAACCAAACTAGAAACATTAATAAACTTTTTTATTATTATTATTTTTTATTTATTTATTTTTTATTTCCTACATCTCTGTTGCATTCTTCTTTCTCCTCCTTCTCCTTCTCCATCTTGTCACCTGTCACTGGAATGGGTTGCCCAAGCAGGTTGTGGATGCCCCATCCCTGGAGCCATCCAAGTCCAGGCTGGATGTGGCTCTGGGCAGCCTAGTCTAGTGGTTGGCAACCCTGCACATAGCAGAAGAGTTGAAACTAGATGATCACTGTGGTTCTTTCCAATCCAGGCCATTCTATGATCCTCTTTTTAATAAGCAGAGAAGAAAGTTACCCAATGAATCATGAATACAATTCCATGGCTCTTCTCAGTCCTTAATCTCTCTGCCGCAGATGAGGTCAAATCAGATGTGAAAGCTGCCATAGATAATGAAAGAAAGCTGAAGATCTTATCTTTCTTCTGAACTATTTTTCAACATGCTTGAAATATCATTTTTTATTTATCTGTTCGGCAGTCAGTAAATTTTTTTCTCTGGCAAAAATTATTTCACTCTTCTTTTATCATTTTAAATTCGGATAGGTTCTGTCATAGATATTGTGAGATAATATATAGATGTATAAATAAATTCCTTTCCAGAAAGCAGTGCCTGGAAAATATTGTGTCTGCTGCTTAAGAAAGATACTTAACAAAAACCTTGCAGACAGTAACTCTGCTGCTGAGAAATGTGTAACACTTTCTTGTAACTGTCAAATAAATAAACTTTCTAAAAATATCCCTTGCTGTTCTTACAAGTTCTCATTATCACCTCTAGTGGTCCTTGAGGAAACTGCAATTCTGAAACGGGTTTTATTCTGACTTCTCTGTTACGTTATTCACACAAGAGCAACAAAAAGAATACTTCTTAGAATGTGCAGTAAATTTATCTGGTAAAATGAAAACACTATGGCACAAAAACAAGGAAATGTTAAAAGAAACATGCTCATATTTCTTCAAAAGCTATGTTGGCTTTTTTGGAAACGTAAAATTATTCACGCACTATTTATGGACTATTTGTTAGGTGACATTTGCTGTTAAATACCACTCTGTTTGATGCATTGCTACAAAACAAACAAACAAACAAACAAAAAAACAGACTACCCCAAAATAAGGTCAAAGAAGATCCCTTCTTCTTCATTGTTTTTTGGTACTTGTTGCATATTCTGCAAAACTTTCAATGTTGTTCACGAGCTTGTTTTGTAATGTCACCTATATAATTCAAATGTTATGGGCATTTTTCATGCAGCTAAAACTAGTATTCATTACAAGAGATACAGAATTTGGAAAGTATTAAATAATATCATTTGAATACATGCCATAATTAATGGATTTCAGGAGATCAAGTATTTGATTTTGGATAATTCGTCATTCTGAAATGTATGAACTGGTCAACACTATTTCATTTTTACTCTATAACTCAGCTCTAACATTGCAAAATATTTAACAGTGTGAATATTTCACATTTTTATTTTTACTATGAATTATGATTATACATTTTCAGAATTTCAGAAAAGTTCTATATTTAACTTATTTTGAATTTTTTTGGAGTAGTAATTTAAATTGCCTTTTCAGCCAACTAGGTGATAATTCAAAACTTTTCTGTCTGTCACCTAGTTTTTATTTGTGATTGAAGTCCCTTTTGTAGCACATATAGTTGTTGAACATTTGACAAACTAAAACTTTACTGTCTTTCAACTGGATTTGAATCGATCTCTCCCATGTTTCCTTCCTGGCACAAACCTATCCTGAAATAAAACAAATATATTTTTCCTTGACACTTTTGTGCATCTTCCTGGAGTACTTCTTAACCTTGAATCCATGCTTTAAATCTCTATTTCTAGGCACCTGAAATCCACAATTCCTTGATGTTTTAATGTTACTATTTAGATCCTTAGATCACAGAAATTCAGCGAGGTCTCTACATTTTCTGAATACTAATCGGACTTTATCCAAACCCATTGATGGAGACATTTACCACCTGTAAGATAGGATGCAACTAGTGAGATTCAGATCCAGATTCAGACATCAGACACCATTTAGGGTTTTTAACATTTGATGACATTATATTATCAGCCTAGACTACAGCCTTGGTGATGTCTCCAGGACATATAAATACGGACATAGATTTCTAGAATTTTAAAGCTTCTGCTCTACCTTGTTTGATTTTTACTGACCTCTGCAGAAATCCATGGGAGTTACCTGAGCATCTTACCTCATATCTGTTATATCTATATGGACAGCTTGGATGCTCTAGAGTGCATGTACAACTCAATAGTTTCATGTTCTTGTTGCCCTCTTTTTTACATTTTAAATACGTTTTAAATATGTAGAAATATTGTGTTCTTCCAATAGTTGAAGGGAGTATGTATATCAGAGTGGGTATGACTGTTTATGAGGGTGGACTGTGATAGGACAAGGGGAAATGTTTTTAAGCTGAGACAGGGGAGGTTTAGGTTAGATATTAGGAGGAAGTTTTTCACCCAGAGGGTGGTGACGCACTGGAACAGGTTGCCCAAGGAGGTTGTGGATGCCCCATCCCAGGAGGCATTCAAGGTCAAGCTGGATGTGGCTCTGGGCAGCCTGGTCAAGTGTTGGCAACCCTGCACATAGTAGGGGGGTTGAAATTAGATGATCATTATTGTCCTTTTCAACCTGGGCAACCCATTCCAATGTGTCACCACCCTGTGTGTGAAAAACTTATTCCTGACATCTAACCTAAATCTCTTCCATCTTACTGTCTCAGGAGGGAATCTTTCCTCTACTGTTTAAATGAATGATACATGGGCACTAAATTGTCTTTTTTTCCTACTGCAGTTTAACACATTTATGTAATAGTAAAACAAAAATGATATAAAACCAGTCATATGTTTCCAGATCTGTGTTTGAACTGCATTTCTGTCTGCATTTCAGTTTCTACTATACTTCGTTTTCTATTCTTTTTTGACATATTGACAGACAAAAAATGTAACATGATTTGGCAATGTTCACTTGCAGCCAAGAAACCCAATTGTATCCTGGGCCTCTTCAAAAACAGAACAGCTGGCAGATCAAGAGTATGATTTTCCCCTTCTGCTCTACTCTCATGAGACTTCTTGAAATCTGGGGATCATGGCATAAGAGTCCGTTTGATCAGGTCCAGAGGAGGGTCACTAAGTTGATAAGAGAGCTGGAACACCTCTCCTATGAAGACAGGCTGATGGAGTACCAATTGTTCTGTCTGAAGAAGACTTCAAGTAGATCCTACAGGAATACTGAGAGGAGTCGCTTTATTAGGGTGTGTATCAACAGGACTGTGAGAATCCCTCTTTGGTTGTTTTTTTTTGGCTCAAAGCTTGCTTCCTGAGGCTTTTCTTGTGATAAGACGCTGAGTGACTTGTCAAGGAGGCAACTGATGGGTGCTAACTGTGTGACAATCGATATCACTTTGGGAACATTTGCAAGCCCCTTCCCCCAGAGCTGCTTGCTCTGTAGAAGAGCGGAAGAGAGTGCTCAGCAGTGTTCACTGGCCGAAGATCTGGCCTGTGGCCAAACCGCTCCAGCTAAGTATGGAAGGCTGGGGGATGATACCATTGTGTCTTGCGGAGGCAAGATGCAAGTTGGTGCCTCCCTGCTTCCTCTGGCAAGGCCAGAAAGATAAGAACAAAGGAGGTTCCTGCTGAGATCCCAGAGCCAGAAGCTGCCACCACAAGGAGAACTGACTCAACCACCTTGGCTTTGAGCTGTCACTCAAAGGAGAGCTGATTCGACCACTTTGGATTTGAGCTGTCACTCCAAAGACAGCTGACTCAACCACTTTGAAGCATTGAAAAAGGGCCATCATCACCATGGTCATGGTCGTCCTTCGTCGTCAATAGAATAACAATGCCCGACGACCCACCACTACTGAGGATCAAAGACGGAACTACAAACCACGCTGGATCCATGGTGGTGACTATGTCCCTCTTGCTGCCTATAAAGACCCCTTGCTTCTTCTTTCCTATCTTTTCTATTGCCCTCCTTCCCTTCCCCCATTACCCTAATTCATAATAGTGTCCGTTCTCCCCTTCCCCAATTCCCCTGATTAAGATTTGTAATAAACTGGTTGGACCAACATTTGAACCGTTGCTTCTTAATCTCACGCCGGGTATATAGATAATAAAAGAACCTCCTCTCCCTCCTATAAATTGGAGCGAGACAAGGACAAAGGATAAAGGTTTTAAACCGAGTGAATTGATTAGTCATTAGAAAGAGATTCTTTACTGTAACAGTACTGATATGCTGGAAGAGTTTGAAGTCATGGTCTCTGCCCACAGCCTGGAAATGTTCATGTCCAGAGTGGATGGAGCTTTGGGCAACCTGGTTCAATGGAAGATGTCCCTGTTCATTGCAGGAGGGTTGGAACTAGATGATCTTAACGTCTCTTTGAAAATTTAAAAAAATATCCTGTTATTCTCTGATGGTTAGTGTTTTCTTGCAATAATGACAAAAGAGCTTTTAAATGAAGCTTCTTATTCAAAATAAGAAGGACTACTATGATTTGTTCTTGATACTGGTTTTGTTGGTTTTTTTTTTAAGTGTCAGAAGTATTTGTAAAAGAGGTTCAGTTTTGGGGACTATTTAATAGGCAAGATACACAAGACATAAGAAAATATAAGATATCAGTTTACGTAATTTGTACTATATTACCATTGAATCTGATACGATTCTAAAAAAATAACTTTTTAAAGTAAATTACAATCAATATTGTAATTAGAATTTTTAGTTAGTTAGTTAGCTACTTAGTTTTTAGATATAAAAGCTATAACTATACCTATCTTTTGTATTCTACATTACTTTAGAGAGCAACTCTACACTATACTAGGAAAATATATTTGGTTAACTATCAGCAAGTGTATCTCAGCTGTTCTCTAAATCAAACATGGGTATGAATAAAAAGATAAAACTTAAAGGAGACTAGGTTTTATTTGATTGGATTGTGATTTTTAAAGTTTTTTTTTTCGTCCCCCGTCCCACTCCCCTGCAAAAAATGCTGCCTTATATTCTTGATTTTGTCTCAGATTTGATATACCATTAAAATTATGCTTTAAATAGTTCTCTTCTTCTCATATCTGTGTATTGTACAAATACCAGAGGCAGATTTGCTACTTAAATGTAGTTAATGTATATTACTCAGTAATTCATGTATTGACAGTAAAAGTTAATCATAATGTCAAAAATTTGGAGTAGATTCTAGTGAATAATATTTTCACCCTCTTTGTTTTAAGGAATTTGAGGCACAGTGGGGAAAAGATTTTCTCCTACATCTCACAGTGAATCTATAACAGAGTGATAACAAGAATATAGGTTTCCTGATTCTTATCTCTCCTTAAACTAGATGACCCTGATGAACTGAGCAAGAATTTTTAAAAATACACTTTTTTTTTTTTTTTACTGGAAGCAGAATCTCTTGTGTGAAATTATATGATCAAAATGTAAGCAAGATACTAACAATTCCTTTTTTCTTTGATGGAGAAATTTGTCATAAAAAAGTAAAAGGAAGGGTAAAAAAGGGTAAAAGTAAAAGGGAAAGAAATATCATCCTTTCGGAGTGTTTCCTTTCAATAATAACTGTTCTGGAAGTGTAAAACAAAAGAGGTCTGCTGTCTTTAACCTGTAACAAACGGCTGTGTTAGAATACATGATAAGTGCAGTCAAGTGAATGACTGTATGTATTGCAAGGTAAATTTATTTGGAGCTAAGCTAAGAACATTTAGAAGAATATATTTGATAGGGCTGGTGTATTATTTTTAAAATATTATATACTCTCACTACCTCAAACCCCAAATAGCAATGAAATTATTGCTTGCTTCACTGGAGACTCATTCAAAAGAAATGTGGTGGCAGAAACATCTCTCGATTTTCCTTCAGAACTAGTCATCTGGGAGGCAGAATTAAGTACGTGAAATTTTATCTTTGGTTTACTTCCAGAATTTCCCATATAGTTTTCCCCTGGAGACCAGATACTGACCCATTTTGAAAATAATATATATATTTAATTAGCCTTCATTTTCTCTAAAACATTTTCTTCCACAAATATTTGCCACTCTAAATACAAATGAAAATTTTCTAAGAAATGTTAACTTATTTGGAAGACTATGGAACAATAAAACAGAGTATTTAGTTTTTTGGAGCAAATGGGCTGTGGTGCACTAGGAATGTTTCTACTGATTTTAGTGGCTTTTTAAAAGCATGTGCCTAAGCTTTTATTACTGCACATCATTTTTGATACTGTTCTCGTTCTCTCTCACACTACTTTAGCACTGTCTATTCTCTTCTTAAAGCTTATTTGGACATTCACTTCACAAGGGTGAATTTCAATAACCATAGCCCTTGGTTTTTAAAATCCAAATAAAAAAGCTGATTTTAAAAAAAAATGCCTGAATATAAAATTTCAGAAGTAGAAACATATCTTTCTTCTTTGCCATTTTTAATTAAGAATGTTCTGAGATTTTTGGTGATCAGTTATGGCAGTAATCCCATTTTTACAGGCTTCATACCTCAGTGCTACCGGTTTATCTTACACTTGGATTTTTGCAATATTGGGAAAAATATAAAGTTATTTAAGATAACCAAAATGGGAAAATGAGAAAAATGTTTCTCTCATAAATGTACAGCAGCACTGAACTTCTGACACTGTGTCAGACTTAGCCTATAACTATACTTAATTAATCCATATTTAATTAAACCGTAATTAATAGTAAATAAAATCTCTGATATGAGAAAATATAACTGCAGTATCTTGTAATTTATGTAGAAGCCATTTAACTTCTTATCTACATTTTCAAAAATTCCGAAATAAAACAGCAGAATATGGATATTTCCAGCTGGTGCTAGCCAAGGTTAAGAGGTGACCAGAGCCTACCAGCAGCTCCCATACATTATCATCCCACATACATGCTGCCTGATGTAGGCTGCCACTTGCACCGTCTGAAAATAGAATTTCAGAAGTGGCTGCTTTCCACATTCATCTTTAACAATTTTAAATCGAGTTTTAGGTGTTCGTTTGTTGATAAAGTTGAACTGACTAAAGTATGATGACTAACATTCTATAATTGAGTACAAGAATATATGAGGACATTACTTGAAAGTATATTTGGTTAACTTGGTGCAGAAGACTGTGCAGTTATCATTGTTTCAATTTCAACCTTAAAGTGTGGACCGAGTGGCTTTAATGTTCAAGAAATTTGACAGTATATGTAATTAAATTACATTAATGTATGAAGACAATGCATGCTGTTATATCAAGAGAGCATATATTTATCTAAAAACATTGATCAAATGTCAAATGTGCTGTTTAAAAAAAAAAACTTGTACCTGTACTTGTATCCGTAGAAGGCAACGGATTCTAGCCCAGAAAATAAGGAATTACTATTTGGAAGTTTTTTCTTGATTCTTGGGTAAGGTGACAAGAATCCCACAATACATATGCCTGAATTTAATAGATAATCCATCTTTTCTGTAGGCCTTCAACAAGATTTAACTGAAAACATATGAACTTTTAAGAAAATACATATACTAAAAATCTAAATTTGAGATACAGGATGTTTGCATTGTGTGAATCAGTTCCCACTCTGAAAATTTACTTTTGCATTCTCATTTTAAAATGCCATCTGACATACTGATTACAAGTACAAGGGCTGCTCTGAAAGATACACATCCTATTTTATTACACTGACCTACAAAATAAGAGGCAGATATTGATGGTATGACAGTAGACACTGGGCCTTCCCATCAATAGTACATTAAATTTTTCTGCATTGTGACAGCAGAGTGCCAGCCTGACAAAATGGCGTCTGACATGGAAAAGTTTATGAAGGAAAAGTATGCAATTACATTTCTCCATGTGGAAAAAATTGCACCCATTGATGTTCATCAGCAGTAGGAATATTTACAGAGACCAAAAAGTAGATATCAGCACAGTGAGGCAGGGGGTGATGTGTTTCAGCAGTGATGTGAAAGATGTTTCATTCCAGATGGCCACCCAGTTTTTTACAAATGTGACACGTGGGCACTTGTTCATCACTGATGAAAATGCATAGCTAAAGGTGGTGATTATGTTGAAAAAATTGTTTTGTAGCTATAAGTGTAATAGGAGATTTTTAGGATATGGTTTAACAAAGTTTGTTTAATCTGGCAAAATGAAAGGCCTGGTGTACTAATATCATTGTTTATTAAAAAAAAGACTGATAAACACTAAGAAAGACATACAACAGATCCAGATCAAATCTATCAGGAACTCAGATCCCTTTTTCAGGTAGATGTTTAGCAAGCCTACCCCTGGCATAGTGTGCAAATAGTTAGCTGACAGTAGTTTAAGATTTTTTTTTTTAGGCTATATCTGGAATTTCCTTTTAACTTATCTATCCACAACGGAGTAGGAATAAGTAAACAATGTCCAGGATTTATGAGAGATATCCCAGAACAGAGGCTCATTTTCCAAGGACATTTATTATTTTGGTGTAATATTAGGTCACCCAAGACTCATTTGCCTCTTTTGATTGTGGACAGATATTTATCTTGCCAGACTTGGCCTTAGACTTCTTAGTTTGGACCACTAGTTGGAAAAAGCTGTACAGGTGCCAAGTCCACAAATTTGTTCCTTTCTAGTAGAAGGAATTGATGTAGAGTCAGTAATGTCCATTGCACTGACACCATTATACACAGCACTTGGTTACTCAGATAATACATTATTTGATGATATCATGAAAGCTTTGTTTTTCACATAGAAACAAACCCACACATAAAATAAAACTACTGCCTTTACCAGTTGCTTAATATTCAACTTCTGAGACAAAAAGCCAAAAGGGAAATAGTGTGACAATACAAAATTTGCTTCCGTGGGGACATTGCTGCTAACTTGTTTTAGTTTTGATCTTCTTCTGTGTAAAGTCACTGTAAAAATATTTTTAAAATAAGATTCCAGTTTTTAGTGTTATACAAAATATATTGAGTCAACCCTTGGAGAGCCTCAAGTTCAGGGGCAAATCTCATCTTCTCTGGGTGTGTCATTAGTGGGATCACAAAGAGTACCTAAGCAGTCCTCTACCCCCAGGGGAAAATGTACCTTTGGAGAAGAACTTTTCAAAAAAAGAATATTTTAATACATAAAACAACATAAACTTAATATTTTCATTGAGCAGCTCAAAAATGCAAGTTGATATCAAGTAAATGCAATTTCTGACTAATCAAAAAGATGAACTTATATTATGAATTGTGTTTTAGACAGCCCTTTGTCTCTAAAATTTCAGAAATCAAGTCAATTTTAAAAACTTTTCTCCAGTGAGAAATTCGCAGTGTTTTCTCAAGATGCTCAATTTATCCAATAGAATGAGAGTGCCTTCACAAAATCCATTATAAGTGCAAATATGAGACCAACTGGGACTGGGGTTGCTAAGCCAGAGCACAACCAGGAGCTGAGATGTTTTGCAGAGAATTATAGTCTCTTATAGGAATATAATCTATGAAATTCATTTTGGTGTGATTCCTAAAGGTGGATTTACACTTGTTATAATGTAATAAGAAGAAAATGACTTGCCTTCCTTTTTCACAAGTTGTGTGTACTCCAGCAGTTTGATCTGAAATCAAATCAATCTTGATTAGATTTTCATCTGATGTCATCTTGCAGTATAGTCACTTAGAAGTTTGTGAGAAATCTGTAATTTGTTAAACTCACTGAAAAGGTCTATTAATTAATTTTATTTTTAAACGTACATTCTTGTACATTTTGAAGGTATTACTGCCTGTATAACTTTTCAGGAATCTGTTCACAAATCCTTTCATTACTCAAATATTTTTTTTCTTCATAGCCAAAAAATCCCAAAGATGCTCTAAATCAGAAATGGGTTTTAACTGAAGTATCCTCTAAGGTCACGTTTCATGAAAGAAAATCCTGATAGCAAGAAATGTTACATTATGTTCCTGGAACAAGCAATCTTTTCCAGTCTCTAGAAAAAAGTTCAGTTACTTGCTGAGAAGAATGGTAGCTATGCCACGGTTATTTAAAAGCTTGTCTTCACTCTGCTGCCCAGTAAATCAAGCAGTGGTAAGCAATCTAAACGGGAAAACAAACAGTTTGTCCCTGCAAACTGAAAGTGCAGTGTAAGCACTAAGCTGGTGAATTCTAGTATCATTAATCTTTTTGTTTTCTACAGTGCTCCATGTCACCACCTCTGAGTTGGTGACACATACTCATGTCTGCACTGAGAATGAAGAAATGAAATTATTGAAATTATTGAAATTATGTAGTCATACTTGAGGATTCTATGATTTTATTTTGCTTTGATTGAAATCTGATAGTTTCATGGTTGTGAATGTTCTCTTTCTTACTATAGTAAAATGAAAACAATTGAATGATAATGTATCACACATTTAGTGATTACGAAGTTTCTCAACACTGCACCTCCCATTATACAATATTTGCTTAATTTCTAATTCCAGATAGATGCACTATGACTTAATACAAACTTACATTTCAGTTTGGCAAGTCTTCAAGCAGGACTTCATGAAAATAAGGATGCATCATTTTCATTCCCGTTTAATATATGGATACTCTGCTTCATTCCCTTTATGTACCAAACCTTTATTGTTAATTACTATTGCCTAACAGTAATGCAAATAGAAGTTTTTAGGAAACAGCCAATAATGGTCTCTTTATTATCTGAAATACATTTGTATTAAACTATTATACTTCAATTATGAAACGTCAGTATCCTCAGTCCTTCACTAGACCATTACATTCTCCTCAAACATGACATATTTTTTTCACCCTAGTGAAGGGCATTCTGAAGGGTAATGTAGAGTAAATATCACAGCAAAAGCACCTTTTCAAAACGTGCTAAAATCCTAGAATGACTGTGTTATAAATACTAGCAATATAAAATAATTTTTGCATATGTCTACTAGCACAATTCTTTCTTGATCTTCAGAGCAATGCATGACAGAAAGTAGGTTTTCATTAAAAATATCAGTGGTTCATAATGCTAAATGGTGTTGAAAACTATCTAAATTAATGAACATGAAAACTTACAGAAATTGTGTTGATGTAGCTAGGCCGGATCTACTCTGAAGACTCCTAACATACAGGTATTTTATACAGTCCAGAAATTTGATTATAATATATACCACCTCAGAAGCCAGGGACGAAGTTTTCACATAAACTCTATAGTAAATATTGTGATTTAAAATTTAAATATATTAATTTTGTTGAAATTAAGGCTGGATGTTGTGTTGAGGGACATGGTTTAGTGGGAGCTATTGGGAATAGGTGAACGGTTGGACTGGATGATCTTTTAGGTCTTTTCCAACCTTGGTGATTCTATGATTCTATGATTCTATGATTCTATGATTCTATGATTCT
>NW_024884142.1:30557244-30568680 GCF_019232065.1 Centrocercus urophasianus
TGATTCTATGATTCTATGATTCTATGATTCTATGATTCTATGATTCTATGAAATGTACTTAAAAAGTGATTGCTATGCACTGTAATCTTCATTGCCTTATCATGGAAAAAGAGAGAGAATAAAATGCACTAAGTAGACCACAAACCACAAAATATATTGTTAGGGAACTAGGAATGCATCTATGGTGATATGGCAAGATATTACTTCAAAATGTTTCTATAAAATGAAAGGTTGAAATACCTACACTTGAAAAATGTTTCAGTGAAGTGGGTAATAATGATTGATTGTGCTTTTTGACAGCTTTTTGTAAAATATTATTCAAAAGAAAGAAAATGTTTAATTATTTTGTTTGTTTTTTTCCTCAAATGAGATTTTAGGAAATAATTTGAAATTAATGGCTTCAATAGTAATTTATATCCCACTGCTGGTGGAGCTTAGTACAAACACCAAAGTACCTGGCTTGAAATGATGCAGTTATATAGATAAGCAGGTGTGTTTTGACTTCATACTTGACTAGAAGCCAGATGTAAAGTCTGGTTGTATGTTCATCTATGCTTCAATTCTATTGTAGCTCTTGCCAAATTTGATTAATTTTTGTCAGGATTTAGATGAAAGGCTGCTTCACTGCTGAACTCCCCTACAACTGCAATATGTTCACAGTCACAAACCTTATTCAGAATATCTCTTCCCTTGAAACCTCAAAAAGATGGAGTATGACTCCTGTATCCGTTTATATATACATCTGTAAAGAATTTTTATTTTGTTACCTGTTTCTACTCTATATAACACTACTGAATTTCTGAACTGTGTGAGTAGTTCAAGTGTGTGCCTAGAGCTCTTAGCTGTATTAATGATGGAGACTGTGTCTAAATTAAAAAGAATTATAATCTAGCAACTAAAGAAAATATAGTGTTGCTGAATATTGAGTGTGTCCACTACATACATTTCAAGTGGGCTTACTTCACACTGAGTCCAGGCTGGTTCCACAGACTAGACCAGGCTCTTCAGTTTACCTTCCTCCCTAAAGAATCCAGCCTATGCACTCCATTCAGGAAATCAAATAATGGGCAGTGGGAATTTGCTTCAGAATTGTATCTCTAATTTGAAATACTGCATGAAATATTGTTTTTTTCAGCTTGATTTTTTGTCAAATTTAGTTAAAATGGGAAATGTCAAAATGTTTAATTTATATTCAATTTAAATATTTTTAGTCAGAACTGGCATTCAGTATAGCCTGGCCTTATGTAATCTCAGAGTTATTATAATTGTCATTCCACATTACTCTGTCCTATATGTACATATATATACAAACTATCTTATATGTATACCTTATTAACTGTATTCTCTGAGTAGTATGATCTTTTAATGATACAAGCTCCCACAGTTAGGTCACTCAAGATAGCAGCTCTGAAGTTCATAAATAAATTGGTAATAAATGCAGACCAAAAAAAAAATATATATATATATATCATTTTGACAAACCCAAATAGAATTTTAAATTCTTGCTGTTTCCAAAAAAAAAGTTACTTCTTGACTTTCTGGAAAAGTTAATATTTTTACACGGAAAGCATAGGTTTTGATAAAATGTTTTTAAAATAATATGCATAATGTAAAACACTCAGGATTGCATTTTTAATTGGGTTTGATTTACTTCTTATTGATAACATTTTATCATTTGAGGTGATAAATGGAAGTGAAAACTGCTTGCATCTTACTCTTTAAATACCTTTTAAGAATACTCTTTAAAACTCTTTTAAAAATAACAGTAAAAAGAGGTTGATAAGTGGTTTCTGTTGAGCACATTTAGGAAGCCACTGTGTCTTTTTTTCTTGCAATTTTAAACAAAATACTGCCTAGTATTCTGTTTTCTTTAGAATACCAGGCTAACCCTAAAAGTTGTCATATACACTTTTTAACCAGCTGAGATAATACATTTTGTTAGGAAAAGTTCCTCCATTAATTGACTGGCGGTTTTCTTCTGAACTCTTCTCCTTACCTACCCACTTTGTCATAGTCTCACGTCATGTCACATTCCACTGCAAGCACACCACACTATTTGAACTGTAGCACAAAGATGCAACCTAATCTGATTGTAAAGCAGCTTTCTTGCTCTTCTGTGTTATACCTGAGACCAATAAGTGATGTGTCGCATGCTGTGAGCTAGTAAGTACTGCAGTTATTATTAACTGTTGCACAACTTGAAACTGGCAATGAATCCCACCCGCAGTGAGGATAAACCGGTTCTGATCCACAGAAGCAGTGTGTATGATTAAAAACTAATACCCAAACAAACAGGAGTGTACAGAGGCATGGTAGCAGGTGGTCCCACCCCAACAGCTTACAAAAATAGACCCTTAACCTAGCTTCTCTTGAAGCAATGCAGCAAGACACCATCTCTGTGGGCTGGGCTTAAAACTCAGAAAGACAAGAGATTTGCAGAATATCTAACAGATTGCAAGTTCCTGTGAGGAATACATAGTCACACTAGCATAAATAGTTTCTAGCTATGATCAGCCTATATATCCTTTTAAAAAATCAATTGTAAAAGTACATCTCTAGGAGTAGTGAATGTAGGTCAGTCTTACACTCTGAATGACAATACAGTCTGGAAGGAGATAAATTTAAGAGTGTTAGAGATTCTGGAAGATGAAAAGCTGAAGGTAAATCTCTTAGTGTAATGTGACAGGAAAAAGTAAATGCCATTTCCAGTCTGTATTACATGAAACACCTAAGTCTAATTCAGCCAAAAAGTAGATTAGAAAATAGGCTTCCCATGTCTCAAACAATTTTCTAACTGCACACTATTGTAAAACAACTCTCCTTGAATCTCTGGTTTTGGAATTTAATTGTTTCTGAGATAGAATACAAATCACTGAAGTCCCAAAAGCTCTTGGACTGAACTGGTTTAAATATTCATAAACTGTAGAACAGCATCAACTGAGAAAACAGAAAATCTCTTACACACCCAGACTATGCACCTCACAATTTCTAATAACTTGAATTTATTTTGATGTTTTTTCTTTCAGGTAGAGGTGACAATGGATAGCTGGTTTTCCTTTTTTTCTTTAATTTCTGACAGATATTTAAAAATAAGATGTTCTATTCTGTACTATCAATTCAGTAAGTATGATGGCTATTTTATTTAAAGTCATTTCCATTTTCAAACTGAGTAAATAAGATGTTCTGAGACAAAAAAATAAAGCTTTTTTCCAATGAATTCATTTTAATTCCCTCCACCTTTCAAAGGTGGCCTTGTCATTTGGCATAAATGTGATAGTCACAAAAGAACTGCCTTTCTCTCTGCAGATATGGCATAACAGCTTCAAGAGTGATCACTGTCCTTTGACGACAAAACTTACTGTGAGAAATGAAGAGAATCTCTATCTGCTTATATCAACAAAACTTTTGAGATAACCCACACAGATTAGTGATTTTCATATGATAGATTTATAATTGAGTAGAAAGCTTTCTAATCCCGAAGATACCAGAAAATTTGATATGTGTGAAGAAGCTAAGCAAATGAAAATGGAAATTATGTTCATATCTTTTGCCATTTAGGATTGTAGCAGCATTGAAATGTTTATGCCAGACATTTGATCACATAGGACCTTGAATTCAAGCTTGTTCTATTTCAGTGGTGAGCTACTGAACTCAATCTAGCATTACTTGTTGAAACTCTTTGCCCGGTACTAAATACTAAGTCAGTCTTGATAAAAGTAAGTTTCCTGATTTAAAACCTTGAGTCTAAACAGTTCAAATTAGTAAGACAGTAAAGTTCTTGGAAGCCTAGAAGATCTGCTCCATATTTAGTCACAAGAACTTAAGATTTGTTTTTCTGTTATATTTCAGCGTAATGGAGGAGAGATGCCCCAAAAGTAATGACTCCTATTTTATTTTGTTGGCTCGTTATGTCATAGGCAGATGTTGATGGTATGGCAGTTGAAGTTGAACCTTCCCACCAATTTATCATTAAGTTTTATTGCCCTGTGCCAGATGGCAGCAGAAAGGCAGTCTGATAAAATGGTGTTTGACATGGAAGCATGTTGAAGAAAATATGTCACTGAATTCCTTCATATGGAAAACATGGAACACGCTGACATTCATCAGTGCTTGCTGAATTTATATGGAGAATTATAGTCAACTTAGCAATGATGTTTAAGCAAGCTCTAGTCTATTCACAATAGCAAAATAAAACTGTGTTATGATGTCAGGTAAGCATTAATTTTTTTTAATCAACATCAATCCAAGTCGTGGCTGTGAAATAATTGCTTAAGGTAAAGCACTGTTCACAAATTGTCCACAGTAGCTTGCAGTCTTTATGCAATTAAATTTGGGCTCATGAAAGACAGATCATGCTTGACTATCTCCTTGTCTTTATCTCCTTCTATGATTGAATCACCCATCTGCTGGATGAGAGAAAGGCCATTGACAGTTTACCTAGACTTCAGCAAAGCCCTTGACTGTCTCCCACAATATTCTGTAATATTATGTAATTGGTAAGTCTGATCAGCCTTATGACGACTTTACACTGAGATTTGAAAAAGCAGTGTATGGAAGCTACATTGTGACTTGTCTAAGATTTCTTTCACTGTTCTTTACATCCTTTGCATGGTTGTAATATATTAACTGCACTATGAGTAGTTCAACAATTTTGTTACGTAAAGGCCCAAATATTTAACATATTTAATGTTGGTTTTGAATTCTGTGGCATTTGCTTCTTCTCTTCTGTAATACTGTAGATTTTTCTGGCAAAGCTGCTGTCACATTAAAGGGCAACATTCTAAGTGAAGCCCTATTTGGCATAAGTCTGGTCACACTGAATATATGAACTGTCACCATTACACTATTACAGACACAAAAATAATGCCCTACTCCATATTTATAGCAGCATTTCATGAGCTTATTCATGATCCCTTCTTTATTTTTTTCTAGTCAGGACTCACATGACCAATTACAGAATGTTTGATATATGACAATCTTTGATTGTAATCAATCCACAATCACAACTAATAGTGAATTGACTTTCTAACTCAATTCAATTTTCAGTGTAAATTCAGAAATTTCCTTCAAACTTTTCTTACTGAAATTCTTCCATTTACCTCACTATCTTACATTCATTTTTAACTCTCATCTATGTAAACTTTCTACCTTTAGAGTGAATAGTCAACATTACTTTTGGCTGCTGTAAAGTGATTTTTAGTTCCTTTACAGGACATTGTACCCTAATTACTGACAGGCTGAGTGGCCTCATGGATTCAGATGCTCTGCGATTCTAATAATATGCATTTGTGTCCATTATGTAGGGCTCAATGACTTTATTCCTCTAGTCAACAGTTACAAGGTTAATGTGAAAAAAAAAATGATACAAGTAGATTACAAGATCGTATAGGCTTAATTTTCTTCGGTGAAAATGTTTACATTTGAGACAATTATACAGTTCAAGTTCTTCAAAAAATAAGTAGCAATTAATAGGCATATAATGAGAAATGTATTTATAAAAAGTGTTGAAATTTCATGTAAATACCCAATCACATCTTTCTTGGAAAATGTTCCAAAGGTTTTATGGATGTTATGAAATTTCTCACCCTTGTTAGTAATGTTTCACCTTCAGGTAGGTCATTAACTGTAGAGTGAGCAAGCATCCACCAGTACTCCCTAGCACAGATTTGATATTACAGAAAGGTTGTTTCTTTCTAGTATATTGCTCCAGAATTTTCTCTCTTGTTTTTAAAATCTTACAGCAATATTCCACATATAGTTGGCTGAAAATAGTACTATTGATATTAGTTAGTTCCAGTCCATTCAAGCTTTGTGGGGACGAGACTGATAGCTAGGATGAAGTAGGGAGAGACCTACAGTCCTCGTTTTGAAGTGAGTAATTAATTAGGCTTTCATAATTCAAATGTAGATGTCTACAAAGTAAATTCAGAAAAAACAGCTGTGCATCATACTGTTATTCAGAAGATTACACAGGCATGTTAACAGCACAATGAAATAAGCTTTTTTCTTTATTTGTTTTAAATTCAATGCAGAAGAATCTACTTTTTTCCTTTTTTCTTTTGTTTTATTTTTCATTCAACCATCCTGGGAAAATCACAGACAGAAGGCTTTTCGTGTTTTAAATGGATTTTCGTGTTTTTAAATAGGATACTGCCTGTGAGTGTGTGTGTATTTATATAATTTCTTAAAAACTTGTTAAAATAGAGAAAAAAGCTTTCTAAAGTTTATTTCCTGACATTTACAAGTTACATTCTTTAATATTGCTTTTAAAGACCTATTAAAAGTACATAGCTATGAGAAATTTTAATAGAAATGGGAAAAGTGTCAGAGGAAATCACAATACAGAGTGAGCTGCTAGAGCAGTGCCAATCTGGTATAAGATCTCATTATTATCAAAAACAACTATCATAGTGCCTCTTGTGGTTATAAGGAAGCCAAACAAATCTTCTGCATGTTTTCAACATAAAAAACAACCTCAGAACCCACAACAGAATATATATAAATAAAAGAATATGAATTAAATGAACACAATCTTTATGAAATTACCTCCAGAGTTCTCCTCCATATTCTTGGATTTTTTTCCTGATTTACCATCAGATAGTTCAAAAGCTAACTGGTTCAACAAAAGTGGAACTAACACTTGACGGCAGACCTGGTCAGATGTGACCTTGTTTACCTGAATATTGATAAACTCCAAAAATAGAGATTCTCTAACCTTTCTGGACAACCTATTCTAGTTCTGCACTCACATTGCTCCAAATAAAACTTTTCTAATACTGAGTCCAAGATTTTGTCTCTGTTCCTCCTAGCTATATTGTCACTTATGAAGTTTTTATTCAGATTTTTTTTTTTGCTATTTTTTTCTGCTTTTTTAAAATTTTGCCTTCATTTTTTTCTGTAAAGCAAGTTATGTTCTCCATGTTCTTTTTTCTTTCTTTTTAGTTATTATTTTCCAATATTTTTTTATTGTAGTATCAGATCAGATAGTGGAAAAAAAAGATCCTTTATCTTGAAACATTAAATGATCAGTGTATCATAGCTAAATCTATACTTACATACTATATGAGATATATTCTGTAGCTCTGAAGATAATAGCAAGGTCTAGTTACCTCCGTTAAATAAAAATTTCTTAGTGAGTGGACCCATGTAAAGATATACTGGAAAAGATACCTGGCCTATGATCTCCTTGGGCTATGTCTTTGAGAGCTTGAAAACTGAAACCACTTCTTAGACTGATACTCCAAATTTCAGCATTTCATCTTCAAAGGAGAGGGGGAAAAAAAGAAAAAAAAATACAAAAAACTTGTCCTAAAATTGCATTTGAGAGTCTGATTTAATACTAGTTATTATCTTTTCAGAACAAGAAATTAACATAAGGAACAAGGGATTCTTTGCTTATTTCTCAGTTTTCTCATTGACTCCATTCTTGGTTTTCCAACTTGTAAAATAAAGCTTTTCCTCCTATTTCGACCTGGTGTAGGGAACCTGCTTTGGCAGGGGGGTTGGACTCGATGATCTCTGGAGGTCCCTTCCAACTCCTACAATTCTATGATTCCATGATTTCTTGTTTTTCAATTTCAAGCTTTATGCAATTCTCACATCGCTGAATGAAAAATTCTCACACTGCTGAATGAAAAAGCTCTCAAAGACTTCAATGAGGACACAAAAGTTGCTGAACGTTAAGGATTTTTTAGATGACAACAACCAGCACCAAAAACTCTTCTTTAGAAAGCAAAAAAAAAAAAAATGCATGTCAATGTAAGGACTTCATCAAAGGAAAATTAAACCCTTATCAAGAGAGGAAAGCTCAGCAGAAAACTTGCCAGTGAGGAAGGAAAGGATAGAAATGATTCCTTTCAAACAAAAAAAGGAATTGAGAGAGAGAATAAAAGATTACCACTTCACAATGACAAGAGTCTTGCCAAAGGATTTCAAGAAGATAGTGCTCAAAAATCATCCTCAATGGGTGCCTTTCCTACCATGGTTACCACTGTGTAGTACCAATGGAAATCAAACCCTGGGTCCAGGAGTTCCTTACGAACTACATGAAATATGCATGTTGCTAAGGCTTCTTGCATTGCTTTTGTGAAAAGTGACAGTAGCTCCCAAGATGTGTTTTGAATACTGTTCTTCTAGGAGGAAGCAGAAATGTTTTTATCTTTGTTTAACTTCTTTATCTTAATTTCATAGGTTGAAGTTGAACATTAGCCAAATATCTAAGATTTTAAAAATCATTCTTCCTCTTAATTTGGCAGCAAATTCTGCAGCTTCAAATTTGCAGTCTCTTCGTTTTACTGGTAAGTGAAAATAATTCATTTTTCCTCCAATTTTATGGAAAAAACAAGCCATATTTCTCAGAGCTAATAGGGGCAATGGAAGTTCAGAATAACAAGGTACAACATTTTTAGAAATGTGGAAATGATTTTATGCCTCTCAGGAAAGGCATAAAAAATGTGAATGTCAAGGAAATTATAAGCAGAAAAAAATAAAATAAAAAAGTGTGGAAAATGAACTTAAAATATATATAATAAGATACATGTAATCTCACCAATTAAAGCAGACTGAAGAGCAGAGGTGAAAAGCATATGAAATGAAAGGCATATAAGCACAAATAATATTCATGTCTTTAGATATGAAAAAATGAAGGTTAATGTAATATAATTAGATGATAAGTCATACCAAAAAAAAATCTAAAAAATGGAAAAAAATATAACAATATCGTAAGTTGATTTTAAAGGTAAAAAGTGTTGCATGTTTCTACGTGAAAGGCTATCAAGATCACTTGTGCATTCCATGAGCACAAATAAATACATATTTTTAAAAAATAGTGGCAGAAGATGACTAGAAAAATCTAGAATGGTTTTGTAACTGCTGATATTAAACAGGTAAAATGATTGTGAATTCAACAATACAACTGAAGTGAGTGAAGAATTGACATTCAGTGCAATGATAAGCATGGAAAGAAGACAAGTAAATCTTGCAGTCATGAGTTATCAGATGTGTAACAGACAAATGCAATAAACACAGGATTTTGTCTGTAAGGTGAAAGATAACCATGAAAGCAAACGTATCTTCTATATTGTCAACATCAAAATTGAAATCATATAAGATTAATAGTCTCGGAGATTATAGAGCCAACTAAGAAAGAAAATCCACAAATTCATTAGGGAATCCAAGTTAGATCTTGGAGGCCTGTACATTCCAACTATTGTGAAGGCTACAGAAGTGATAATGGAATAAAAAGGATGGAAGATATTCAAGTCTGGTGAGATGTACTTTCTTCAGAAAGAGTGTAAAGACCTTTAGTAATATACCCACTTCCCTCTTACTCATAAATTGAATGCACTCTGTGTATAGTTCCAGCACAGCCAGACTTGATGAACCTTTTGGATTGCGCCGAACATTAAAACACTAATAATATAATGAACTTAGTTTTAATTTGGAAAGCAAAGGGGCTATGATTTAAGCCCCATGATGTTGTGCAATTTAAACACCTGCTTAAACATGTAGTATACATGTAGGTTTATGAGGGGCATATCTAAGTCAGGACATAAAAGAGGAAAGTGAAGGAAAAAATGGAGTGAGAAAATGTGCGTGCATGCTATGTTTTTAACTTTCTGCTCTGAGTTTTGACTTAGCTCTAAAAGATATTTTGATTTGAATTTTTGAGGCAGGTATAATAGAATATAAAGTCTCCTAATTAATACAAAGCAGAAACTAGGTTATATGATGTCCTTTCAACCCTAGCACTGCTGCTTAAATCACTCTTGTCTTCTGAGGCTTTTTTCTTTTTAATAATTCAACCTAGAAATTAATTGTGTGTGCCACACAAACAAGCAGTAGAACAATTATTCAGAGATTTGTTATGTCATGCCCACAAAATAGGAAAATGAATTCTGTTGGCATTCTATTCACATGATTCTGTGAATCATGTTGTGGCAACATAATTTCTAGATCACTTTCATAGAAAAAATCTTGTGCCTCATCTTGAATATCTATTTATTATTAAAAAAAAATTAGAAATAGTTCAAGTGAACATTTAGAGAACAGAAAATTAGCATCGCAGTCACACTAAATGTGTAAAGGATTAAACTGTGTGACTTATGTCATGATTTGTATGTCAATAAAATTAGTGCCAAGTTGATTTCTTGCTGATGTATGATGTGGTCTTCAAATATACTGTCTGTTTGAAAGAAAATATCCTATTTTGAGCCATGACCCTTTACTCGTTTAGAACACATTAGCACATAATGAAGTGTGACAGCAGCTAATACACAACATGCAACCCTAGCAATACTGCTCTTGTTACTTGGCAACCAGCCAAACAAATAGAAACATCAGGTGAATAAATGCACGGTTTACTCTGTTTGAGACTGTAATTGATATTGGCATAGATCTTCACCTGCAGCTAGAGAGTTGTTATCACAAGCCTGTGTTAGAGACGCAATGAATGGGTAGTTTTAAGCATTGAGCAGATGGATATGAGTACATCCCACACACCCAAACATCTTTGATTTATAAATCTTTACACGGACAAATATTTCAAAAACATTAAAATAAATTCAAGTGAAAGTTATAATTCACCCAAGGCCACACTGGATTTTGATTCTTTCTTGAAAACACCTAAGACATTGGTCTTAAGGAAAGAGTATGATACAATCCTGACACTGTGTAGCATATTATCTGGTCATAGTTTTACTTAAAAGTGGATTGCTGGTTTGTTGTTGTTTTATGTGAAAAGTATCAGAAATGCTTTGTGACATAGCTGCTATTATTTTTTAATAGTAGAAAAGCAGGTACTGATTAAGAAAAAAATTCCACTTTCCAAATGCATCAGTTTGTGATGTCACCCTCATTTCGTCCTCTCCTATGTGCTAGGAAAACAACACAATTAGCAAAAGCAGAAAACTCTTAATGTAGCAAACTGTTAACAGAGTTCAGGTGCCCAGGATGAACTGTGCTCTACTGGAGATCATCTGACTTCAGTAATGCCAGTATTTATGGATGAAAAATCAATTAGTTTGAGTGGTCTCAATCTGATTTCAGGCTTTTTAAAAAGGCCTGCATTTCAACACCTAGCAATTTAAAGACATTGTCAGTGGTATTCTGAAAGGCAGTCCTTAGTCTATAATCACAGTTTCAGAAGAAAAGGAATAAAATTAAGGAAAATATTATCAGCCAGAAATGTTCCCACTACCTATTACTACACAAATTTTCAGTGGAAATATGAGTATTTTTACAATGTTTTTACAGATCTTGGAGATCACAACGTATGTGGTGTGTTCTGTGTGTGTCTATTTGTGTTTATGTGTGAAAGCATGATTTCAGGCAACTTACTGGAAATAAATACTTCACTGTTCATACCCTATAGGTTTGAAACACAAGGAACTGTTTTTTCCCTTCCTCCCTTCCTTTTCCTTTTCCTTTTCCTTTTCC
>NW_024884142.1:30568780-30594199 GCF_019232065.1 Centrocercus urophasianus
TCCTTTTCCTTTTCCTTTTCCTTTTCCTTTTCCTTTTCCTTTTTTTCCTTTTTTCCTTTTTTCCTTTTTTCCTTTTTTCCTTTTTTCCTTTTTTTTCTTTCCTTCCTTCCTTCCTTCCTTCCTGCCTTCCTTCCTGCCTTCCTGCCTTCCTGCCTTCCTGCCTTCCTGCCTTCCTCCCTTCCTTCCTTCCTCCCTTCCTCCCCTCCTTCCTGGCTGTGTAGTTATGCATTTTCCCAGACCCAGTCAGAATTTAAATGTGTATATGACAATGGAATATTTCTAACTGGAGTGATGAGAAGAGCAAATAAACTGTTTTGTAATTTCTTTCATGGATATTATTTTCACATGAAAATCTTTGTTTTTCAGAAGTCAACATTCACTAATGAAGACTTGAATTTTGGTGTTATTTCTTTATTTTCTTATTTACGTGTTTATTTAGGCCAGATCTAATATTGTTGTATCACATTACAGCTACTGCTGTTGAAGTGGTTGTGTTGCAGAACCTAAATGCATAGACTATATTAAACCCAGAAGTGTCATCAAGATTTACACGAGAGTGATCTGGCATGCTGAAGCAATGAGGCATAAGTGGAAACAGATACTTCAGCTGCCTATATCACATCTCTGGAGTGTTGTGAGGCAAAGCACAGCTAAGCCATGCCTCTGACACCTCAGATCCCAGCAGCACATTACCTAATTATCTCACGGCAACCACCCCCTTAGGGCGTTCTTTCTACTATTAGGAAACACTTTGATGATGGGTGGAAAAAGATATTTTTGGAAGCAGAGGAATATGTTGCTTGCAAGGAAGAATTACTGTAATCAGTGCAGTGTGTTCCATCCTTTCTGGCTTCAGTAACTGTTAAAAAAAAATTACTTTGGCCATATAATTTCTTCACATTTCAGCAAAATTCAGATGAGAGCTTCTTGAAGAAGGCTAAAATTATTTAGGTGTCAAAAACAGAATAGTACAATCTGTTGTAAGGTAAATTCACAGTGCAAGCAGTACGGTTTATTTAGATCTCACCAGCTTTTCCTACACTCTTATCCTTTATGACTGCAGTGCAACTTAGCCTATTCTGAGTCTGACCCCTGAGGGACACCATTTGTGACCAGCCTCCACCCTGACACAGAGCCATTGATCACAACCCTTTGGCTGCATCCAGCCAATTCCTAATCGATCGACCAGTCCATCCTTCAAATCCACACCTCTCCAATTTAAACCGAAGGGTGTGGTGAGGGACCATGTCAAAGACATTGCAGAAGTCCAGGGAGATGACATCCATCGCCCTTCCCCCATCCATCAAAGCCATCACTGTATCATAGAAGGCCACCAGACTGGTCAGGCACGATCTGCCCTTGTTGGAGACATGCTGACTGTCTCAAATCACTTCTTTATCTTGTATGTGCCTTAATATAGCTTCTAGAAGGGTCTGCTCCATGATCTTTCCAGGCACAGAGATGAGGTTCACCTGCCTGTAGTTCGCAACAAGAATTGGACCTCATCCTCTCTTTAAACGTGAGGACAGTCAGAGAGTGGCTTACTGCTTCTGCAAGTCTTCTAAGCTATGCCACTATGAACTATTCAGGATTCACTATATAGGCATCTATAAAGGCACAGGCCCAATTTGAAGGCAGGGAGTGCCAGGAAGTTTATGGTGAGGTCTTGAAGGAGTGACATTGTTATACTTCTTCTCCTGCCACACGCAGAGTCACTGGAAGAGAAATATGCCCTCAGCTTAGATGCTTCAGCACAAGATCCAACACTCAGCCTAAAACAACTTCTATTGCCAGTTTGATAAGATGAGGACTTTCTACAAAGGTCAGCTGAAGTGTAGAGATTCTCTCCTTGGGGAGAGCTCTGCTCTAGTGTGGTGGACAGGTAGAACATACAGTAACTTCTATCACTTTTAAAGATCACTTACTATAGCTCGTGAGACACAGCTCTAAATTCTGTAGCTAGGATAACTATGAAAGACCACTGAAATATTACAGTTTTTCACATTATCCACCTTTTTATTTTTTTCCTCTTATGCTAATGGTAATAAAACCTTGTTCCTAGAAGCTTCAAATTTAAATCTAGATTTAGCTCTATGTTTTCATGCTCCATTAATTTCCTTTTTTGCTGATATTCAGTAATAATGGGTCTTCTTAATAAAATTTGATTATTGCAATGGAGACAAGGTTTTGAAGTACACTATCTATTCCTCCATTCAAGATTGGCTAGATATACTATCACTGACCACTTACTAAAGCAAACAAAAATCTGACAGGTTCTGAGCTTTAGAAAATCTTTATTCAGCAAAGATTCAGACAGACCATTTCCTCATTAGCTTGACTATTCTTCTCTTTCTAAAGCCAGTTCAACCTTTGGGTTTTGGCTGAAAATTACATACTGATGCAGCATCCTTAGTAACAGCCCAAGAGAGTTTCTGAATCTGAATAAATTTCTAAACTTCCTTTTCATGCAGCTATTGAAAATGCAATTTCCAGTTCCTGCTTAGATTAAAATCCCTGTTAGATTACGATGCCGCTGTGAGGAAGAATGCAGAAGGCCCCCCATTATCATGGAGCTAACTGTAACACATTTTACATAAAAACTCTTGATATTCCTTTTTATCATTTCCATGCTCAAGAACATACAACAAAATTTAGACCGGTGCCAGTATATTGTCTGTCACAGGTCCTTCAAAATTTTATTTGGCTGTTAGTCAGCTTGCATTACTCCAGGCTGTTTGATACACAGAGTGCAAAGCAGCTTAGCTCTGTTAGTATTAATGTTCAAACCATAATAAAATCACTTCATTAAACAGCATATTACAGTTTAATTGTTTGATAATATTTTGATTAGATTGTTTAGTAGACAGTTCTTGCTGTAAAGCATTTTCTTACTGTAGAGTGATTCTTTGGGAAAAAAGCAATACCAAAATGCTCAAGATAGTTTTATTTAAAAAGAGAATACAGTGAGAAAATTTTAAATATTCTTCTTCTTACTCTTGGTTACTTTCTTGCTATCGCAGTTTTGTTGTTAGTCTCCACAGTATTTATAAAATCTATGAAAATTTAGATATTATTAGGAAAGTTCTATTTCAAGTCATAGTGAAAGAGGGAATCCCAGTTGTGTGTACAGACTGGGAGAAGAACTTGATAAGAGTTGAATTCCTTCTCTGGTTCTGGTAGATGAAAAGCTTAACATAAAACAGTGGAGTGCTTTTACAGCCTGAAGGCCTAATTTAACCTGGGCTGCATCAAAAAAAGGGGGCCAGTAGGGAGTGAGAAGCAATTGTCCCCCTCTACTCTGCCCTTGTGAGGCCCCATCTGAAGTATCGTGTCCAGGCCTGGGGCTGCCTGTACAAAAAATACATGGAGCTGTTGGAGTAGGTCCAGAAATGGTCCATGAAGATGATCAGAGGTCTGAAGCACCTGCCTTTGAAGAAAGGCTGAAGGAGATGGGTTTGTTTACCTTGGAGAAGAGAAGGCTCTGAAGAGACAAGCTTTCAATACTGAAAAGAAATTTATAAGCTGGAAGCATACTGACTTATTATGTGTTCTGATAGTGATAGGACAATGGGGAATGATTTAAAACTAAAATAGGATTAGATGATAGGAAGAAATTACTCAGAGGATGATGGGGCAAAGGAATATGCTGCTCAGAGAAGTTGCGGATGCCCCATTCCTGGAGGCATTCAGAACCAGGTTGGGTGCGACCTTGGGCAGCCTGATCTAGTAGGTGGCAACCCTGTACATGGCAGGAGGGTTGCAACTGTGAGAGATGCTCCAAAAGTAATGACTCCCACTTCATTATGTTGGCTCACAACATTAGAGGTGGATATTCATGGTATGGCAATAGTGGTTGAACTTTCCTGTCAACATTACATAGAATTTTGTGACAGATGGCAGCAGAGAGGCAATCTGACAAAATGACATCTGACATGGAAGAGGGTGTGAAACAGAGGTCTGTCATTGAATTCCTCCCTGTGGAAAAAATTGCACCCAGTGGCATTCATCAGTGCTTGCTAAACATTTATGTAAACCAAACTGTGGATGTGAGTACAGTGAGGCAGTGAGTGATGTGTTTCAGCATTGTTAGCAGCGATGTGAAAGAAATAACACACTCTAAACAGTTGCACACAGCTAGAATACCACAAAATAAAGAGCATCTCAATCAGGTCATCCACACAAACTGGTTAATTAACAGTTGGGAATTGTATACAGAGCTGAAAATCAGTTTCAGTGCATTGGAAATAGTGGTGATGACATTAAAATATTGCAAAGTTTGTGCCAGATGTTTTCAAAATGCTCACACAGGAACAGAAAGAATACCTTATGCAACTTTGTCAGTACCCATTGAATGCATACAAGGTTGAAGCTGACAATTTCCTTGAGTGCATCATAAACAGTGACAAGATGCAGTGTCACCACTATGAGCTGGAATCAAAACAGCAGTTAGTGGAAGAGCAATGTGTGAATTCCTTACTGGAAAAAAAGTTCAGGATGCAGCTCTCAGCAGGTAAAGTGCTGTGCACTGTTTTTCAAGATAGGAAAGGGATGATCCCCTTGGATTTTCTGTGATCCATAAAAACCATCAACTCTGACTGCTATATCACAATGCTGAGTAAGCTAGAGGCTCAAACTTTTAGAGTAAGGCCAGAGAAGATAACCCTTGTCATAGAAGATAACAAAATAACACCAGGCCCCATACCAATTTGAAGACTGTGGATTATATTTCCAGGCTTGGCTGGACTATTCTACCTCACCCACTAGGACTGTCATCTTCTGACTTCCATCTGCTCAGATCAGTGAAGATGGACTGTATGGGCAATATTTTCCTAGCAACAATGCTGTCATAGCAGCTGTGAAAACCACTACTGTTGCAGAAATCTACAAGCATGGCAGAAGGCTCTTGTTTGTTGCTGGTGAAAGTGAAAGTGCATAGCTAATAGTGGTGGGTAGCTATGTTGAAAAGGAGCATTTTGTAGCTGAGAATTTGTTCTATCAAATACTGTTATTGTGTTCTTTGTATCTGTTACAGTTTCCATGAAAATAAAGAGAATACATTACATTCAGAGTGACCTACTTTATGGTACCTTTCAACCTATGCTGTTCTATGATTCTATGATAAGTACAAAGACTTCTTCAAAAACAAACAGGACTGAGGGGGGGGATACACTTTCTTCTTTGATTTTCTGTGGAAAGCAGTATATAAGTATCTTGTGTGAGAATCGGGAAAAAATTTCACTGGGTTCAGTGCTGCGAGAATTATCAAAAAATAACAACAAAGTGTAAGTTCACTCCAAAATGCATGTGTGCTTGTTATATCCAACATGAACCTCCTCTGGCACAGCTTGAAGCCATTCCCTCTAGTCTTATCACTTGTTGCGTGAGAGAAGAATTCCACCTCCCACCTCAGCACAACTCCCTTTTAGATAGTATTAGAGATCTATAACATCTCCTTCAGTCCCCTTTTCTCGAGACTAAATAATCCCAGTTCCCTCAGGCACTACAAGTAATAGTTGTTCTCCAGACCCCTCACCAGCTTCATTGACCTTCTCTGAACATGCACCAGGGTCTCAGTGCCTTTCTTGCAGTAAGGGACCCAAAACTGAACACAGTACTAAAGATGAGGCCTCACCAATGCTGAGTACAGAGATATCACTTCCCTGCTCCTGCTGGTGACACTATTTCCAATGCTAGCCAGGATACCATTGGCCCCTTGGCTATATGGGCACACTGCTGGCTCATGTGTATCAACCAATACCCTCTGGTCCATTTCTTTCACACAGTCTTCCTGCCACTCTGCCCAAAGCCTGTAGAGTTTTCTGGGGTTGTTGTGGTCAAAATGCAGGACCCAACGCTTGTTATTTATGAATTTCATCTCATTGGTCTCAGCCCACTTATCCAACCTGTCTAGATCCTTCTGTAGGGCCTTCCTGTCCTCAGGCAGATTGTCACTTCCTGCCAACTTGGTGTTATCTGCAAACTTACTGAGGGTGTTCTCAATTCCTTTTAAATAAATATTATAGAATTTTGCTAATTCAGATGCATGTTTGCAAGTTAGCATGCATCATACACAACTGCTAATGAGGACAGAAATTTGAATTCACTTACAGGTGAATTGTTACAGTTTGTAATAAACTAAAATCACTTTGTTACTTTCTTATTAGCTTTATTAACAGTAACCCATTTAGACACCTGATTAGTCACAGTAACCTCTGATTGATCAGTTCAATTTTAGACCTACTGCTGAAAATGATGATGAAATATTTATGATTTATTCTTCGCAGGTTTCAAACACATTGACTGGAAAATTATTAAATATTTTTCACATGCTCAAAAAAATATATCCCATTGGTTTAAATAACACAACTGGAATCTAGAATAAATAAACTTCTCCAGCTGATGTACAGAAATAATTTGACTGCAGATGTCCTTTCTGGACATCAGGAGTAGAATTCAAATTTTGTTTTTATTGGGATCTTTTGGTTTGATTGGTTTGATTGGTTTGACAGGGAGGCTATGGGTGGCTTTTGTTTGTTGTGTTTTGCTTATTCACTCAGATTCTGTTTTCTTTCATTCTGGAAATCATCATTTTTAATCGTTTCGACTTGTAAAAAATACTAGAATTCATATGGGAGTTTTACTGACAATTTACTTGTCTTCAGCAAAAGTAAAGGACATTCTTACATAAAAATTCTGTGGAGATGTAGAGTACATTTGTTCTCACTTATTTGTGTGCCAGTAGTATTAAAATGCCCTTCCAGCAAAGTCCATTTATCTGAGTCAATTTCATATCTATGTCCTTGGAACAATAGTGGAGGTGCCTGGTCTGCATTTGGATGAACTGAGATTCTTGGCATGCTGTGTAAGCCTTGATCATGAAGGCTTTTTGAGTAATAACAAGCTTTCATACAAATAGAGCATTATAAATTTTTGTGGTAAATTATACAATGGCAAGAACATGGTTGGTATTGTTCTAGTAAATAGTGCTATATAGGCAATGTAGTTTGCATTTCCATACAAAGTGTTTTTGACTGCAGTGTCAACATGTAAATAAGGATGCATGTCTATGTTAACAGTTGTCCATCTCCTGGGATCAAGGAAATGCAATATTTCATTAAGCTGTTCATTCTGCGTGATCTTAAACAGTGTGAGAAAAAAAGACTAGTAGTCACAAATGAGTTATTAAACCAGGGGATGTAATTTTATCCTCCTCAGTTGCACATTTATAAACATACACATTCATGTCTATATGCAGTAACTTCTCTGTCAAAAATACAGTTCTAGTGTCTCCATAATCAGTGAGAAAACTGCCATTGAATGTTATATTGCTGCTTCCAAAATAAATAAAAACAAACAGATTAAAGGAAAGGCAAGTAAAACAAAAGCAACATTTTTGTCTCTGGGGAAAATTTAGAAAATTCAGAAATGCACTAATAACAAAACACTATTTTTTAGATCCCTTATTAGCAAGTTGTTCACTTCAGAATTCCCCGGAAGCTATTAGTTCATTCTGGGCACAGATCATCCTGTGAAATTATCTCAGAGATGAAGGACACAATTTTAGTCCTGCTCAAATGATGAAGAATGAACAGCCTACATAGTGTTGTCGATTTTTAAGAGATTATGCAGAAAAAAAACTCACATAGTTTCAAATACCTTAAAAATTAAACTATTTATTTCCCCACCATAAAATCTTCTACTTCCTTTTAAAAATTTCATGCAATTCAAGTGTTATATATTTTGTCCATTGCACTTATTCAGGTAAAATATTTTTGGCAGCTAAGTAGGGAGACTGTAGTAAATTCAATATTGTACAGCTTTACTATTTCCCATTTTGATTTCCTCTTGACCCTCATTGTTCCACTGAATCTTGCTTACTCCTTTTGGTGTATTTTTAAAACCTTTTTCTTCTCTTATTAGAATTATCTAATTTAAATTTTACACTTCCTATAGTGGGAAGAGATTAGTCAGACGGACTAAATTTATCTTCGTATTTAGCTCATAGTTTTTCTTCATTTATGCTTCAATAAGTGTTACCATTTTATTTTTGTGTGAACACAAGAACATTCATCTAATTACAGCAAAAGTATTCTCAAAAGAGACTGACAGTGCACACAGATATTTGTAGAATAATAATATCAGCCTTTAAGCCTTTGAACTACAGAAGAAATAGCTGGTTTTTAAAACGGGTATTCTTACCACATGAAAGCTGTTCTGCTAGCATTCGATATACTGATCTTTGTTTTTGATCAATTGTACTTTTTTCCATTTCACTCTCCAAGAAAGAATATGTACATTGTATTTTCTCATCCTGTACAATAATTATTTTTGCCACTACTTTTACTTGATTTGTTCCACTTTCTCACAGTCTGTTTCATTATTTATTCTAATTTTGTTCTATCACTATATGTAAATAAAAAAACAATTTTACATTTTTTATTTTGCGCATCTACTTAAAAAAAAAAAAAATTAAAGGACATTAATTTCCCAGAATGCCCCAAAAAAACTCCAAATCCTCTGATGATCACCAAGGATCTTACTTTTCTCTTTTGAGGAGCGAGCATCTCCTTTGTTAGTGTGTCAGATAGATTGGCATTGGAAGGAGACATTCAGTAGCTTTCAGTCATGCAAAGCAAATTCAGACAGAATGTTGGTGCGATGAGGCACAGAGAACATTATGAAAAAAATCTCCTTAAGACTTGCACTTCCTTGTCTTGGAGCATGACAGCAATAAAATATAAATATTTGGCATTTCTGTTACCTCAATTTCACAGTGCTTTCAGAATTTTCTTACCTAATGGCTGCAGAACACATCCTGGCAACCTGTCTTCCATTCTCATGGCAGAGTTCCGCTTATAGATGTGGTAGTGTTTGACTGGACCATCCTGTAATCCATACTTTCTCCTTTCTAGGTCAAAAGTGTGGTTTAGAGGAGATCTCAGACATCTCCATTTACTATGTTCTGATTTGACTTCTGGAAAGGTCTCAAAGACATGAACTGTTTTCCTTCTGGGTGACAGTAAATGAGAAGATACATATCTGCAATGCCAGTAATGAGTACTTGGCTAAGGAGACCAGGCAAAAACAAATCTGAAGTATAAAGTAAATACATAAATAAATAAAAATCCTGAAATGTGATTGTACAATTTAGTACTAATAGTTACGTGTAGCAAATTTTTTCCTATTTTGCATATTGTGTCTTAGTCTTATTTTCAGTGTATTTTCAATGCTGAATTTTCTGTACTGCTATATGAAGGTGCGTTTTACCGTGCAACAACATTTTGTACCAATAAGGTATTCCTTCAGTTTAATGTGGTGGTATCCAGGATGTAGCTGGCTGGAAAATAACGCAAATAAAATATACTGAAGCTTTCTAGCATAAAAAAAAAGAAAACAGTGCCTTTTCTCTGGAATGGAAATTAGAGAATAGAATGGATACTATAAGATTTAAAAGATGAATAGCATTCTTCATAAAGGGAGATTTTCTGGAATGAATTGGATCACACTGAACATTCCCTTGTTCTAAAGAACAGCACAGCTTAAGGAAAGGCAGGTCTGAACATAAACACTTTTAAGATACACTTATTTCTTTATTATTATTATTATTTATTATTATTATTATTTTAAGCTATATCACACTTTAAGTAGCTCAATTCATGGCTATGAAGTGATTGTTACTGTACGGCAAATAATATGTGTTCCAAATAGAAAATAAACTTTGTGTGATCTTAGATGAAAGCAGAAGAAATAAAAAGAATTCTGCCTTAAGAGACATGTTAGCTTTAAGCACAAGACTTAAAAGACTGATCCTGAAAAGAATGTATGGAGAAAGCAAAGGACTAGAAAGTATGACAAACAAGATTTGTGATTGCCTTAAGCAATTTTTACAGGTAAAAGTTCTGAGGAAAAAATTTCAATCTTTCATCAAGGCATTGTAGTAAATATTAATAAATGAGACACACCTACCTGAAACCAACCTGTACTGTGTCCTGCCCACAGGTAGTAACAACAGCAGGTTACATTAAGCACTCTTGAAGACAAAGACATTTAGGTTCAGGCATTTCTGTACCGTTTGATATCTTACACGACTGAACTTCATGCAGTATTAGTCAGAGAAATATCTGCACTCAGGTTTTACTTCATCACCTTCACTACTGAGGATTACAAACCCAGTTTAGATTTTTCAGATTTTCTAGTTAAACTTTGAGAAATATCCAGTCTTACACGTCTTCTACTTTATGGCTCCAACATTCAAATTGTATGTTTTGCCTTCTCTCTTTCTGACATAATGCCAAGAAGTCATTCTTGGGAGGGAGGGAGGATTTAGGCTGGATGTTAGGGGGAAGTTCTTTACAAAGAGAGTGGTTAGGCCCTGGAACGGGCTGCCCAGGGAGGTTGTGGATGCCCCGTCCTTGGACATGTTCAAGGCCAGGTTGGATGGGGTCCTGGGCAACCTGATCTGAATGTGTGTGTTTGGTGGCCCTGTTAGGCAGGGGGGTTGGAACTACATGATCCTTGAGGTCCCTTCCAACCCGGGTGATTCTGTGATTCTGTGATTCTGTGAAGTCAGGTGCAGAAATGTCTGGGAATGTATCCCTCACTGGGACTGATCCCACATAGTCAGGCACTTAGACAAAAGAAAGAATTATGACCTGAGTATTGAAAAAATGCTTTGTTTATGATAAATAAATGATTAACATTCCTTCCCTTTGATTTTCCCCTTTGATTTTTACACCTTAGTAGTGAAACAACATTAGTAGGTGCTTTTATTTCTGTATTAATAAATCTATAAACAGTTTTAGGTTATGTCTTGACAGTTTAACTGAGGTTTTCACTGAGAAAGGACTGTAGATTTCCACCTAAATGAAATAGCTAAAAAAGAATTAACACGTTAAAGATTTTGGGAAGAAATCTAATAGAGACAATAGATCAATTGAATGTGGATTTTAATATCTTTTGGACTTAGGTCATTAATTCCCTTAAGCTGCTTCCAAAAATCCTACCCAGTCTTAGACATTTCAATGATCAGATCCATAGTAAAATTTTTCTGCACTGTTTTGATTGCATTATACTTTAGATGACAAGTAGGCAAACTTGAAGAGAAGACAGTTGTGGCACTTCACCCTTCAGATTTGCTAAACTTATGTGGGATTTCAAATTTTTCTTTTCGATGGGAGATAATTTGATATTTCACCTAACTTAGTACTATTGAATTAATCTTGGTGAGGGTGACAGAGCACTGGAAAAGGCTATCCAGGGAGGTTGTGGAGTCTTTCTCCGGAGATATTCAAGATACGCCTGGATGCCTGCTTGTGCAGCCTGCTGTAAGGAGCCTGTTTTGACAGAGGGGTTGGACTTGATCTATAGAGGTCCCTTCCAAACCCCACAATTCTGTGATTCTGTGGTCTAAGACACAATAAAATCAGCAAAAACATTCAACGTCCTTTATGTATGTGTTTTGATGGTCAATCTATAATAAAGAGAAGAATGTTATTATAAAAAAACAAAGAAATAAATTAATTAATAAGCGAGTGAATCAATAAATTCAATAAATACACAAAGCACAATAAATGATTCTCAGCAGATAACACATTCAGTAGACTGCTTAATAGGAAAATATTGATTATTTACTCACTGCAAGTGTTGTGGTATCTTACATACATTTTACACCAGTCAGATTTCATCTAGAAAGGTAGGCACTTGTGGAATTATTTTTCCAAATTTCAACGCCTTTTTTTTTTTTTTCTGTTATTGTTGATGTTGTTTGTTTGCTTAAGGTATTTCTGTTTCTCATGGATTTTTTTCTTCCAAAAATTTCCCTTAATCTCTTCCCTTCTACTTCAGAATATAACACATTCTGACTCTAGACTGAAGGTAAAGCCATCTTCATATATCTTAAGAAAATGAAGGAATATAACAAGTTCATAACTTCTACATAGGATTTTTGTGGTACAACTATTGCAAAAGTGTTGCATAATGTATTAAATCCTGATGCCAGATCTGCAGAATGTAAGCTGTGTGGATAATTTTTTAAAGTGTCATTGATATATTCTACCTGCTTCACTATAGCGACCAACCTAAATAAATACTCTGCCAATTTCAGAGTCTTGTATAGAAATTACTTAAAATAAACACGAATATTGTTATCAGTTGTTTTTTAAGTGATATAATTTACATCCATTAAGTATATACAATTTTTTTTTAATAGGAAATAAGTCTTAAAGAGCTCACAACAGTCTGATACTGGCTCAGTTCAAACAGAATTGTCATCACAGTTGATCATTTCCTGACCTGAAAAATACAATCACAAGTCTTGTTGCATCAATCAGCATGACAAATCTACTACATTCTGACAAATAACTGATTATACTTATCACTACATTCACCACTCTGTGCTGAACATTTAGGCAATATTTCAGAGAAGTATACATTTCACAAAAGATGTGAAAAGATAAGAAGTAAAAAATAAAAATAAGAATACAGAGAACAGTATTTTGATTAATAATTAAAACCTGTGTGTGTGACAAAATGCCTGAGATTTCAGGATTATGATTGATAATGATAGTAAAAATGTCCTATTATTTTGAAACAATTAAGAGAACAAAGTTTGAGAGCATGCTCACAAAAAGAGTTGATAAATACACTATTCCTCAAGTTCTGAATCAGTGACTGAACAGTTTAGTCTGTTATGTTCAGGGAGAACTAATGATATATGCAATAAGAATATTCATTTTCCGTAAAAAAAGGAATTCTTTTAATAACAAAGGTACGTAAATAGAAGCTTATAAGTACTTTGTAAAAATAACAAACGGAAAAAAATATCGTATTTTCCTTTTATGAAATATAATTTCCATGAACTTCAGCATATTCCTTATACTGCTGAGATTTTGATCTAGAAAACTGTAAATCACAGAATCACAGAATCACCCGGGTTGGAAGGGACCTCAAGGATCATGTAGTTCCAACCCCCCTGCCTAACAGGGCCACCAAACATACACATTCAGATCAGGTTGCCCAGGACCCCATCCAACCTGGCCTTAAACACATCCAAGGACGGGGCACAACCTCCCTGGGCAGCCCATTCCAGGGCCTAACCACTCTCTTTGTAAAGAAGCCAATTGTCGTACTGAAGGATAATAGAAGAGTCTACAGCTAAATGATACTAATATGTATGTAATCAACCAGTCCAATCTGGCCTCAGAACCAGAAATCAGTTTTCCTTTATTTAGAAGGATATTTAAATCCTGCTTGTTTTCAGAGGGAACACAATGACAAAATTAAGATTAATTTTGCTGTGTGTTTGATAAAGTAAAGAACGGAAGTGCTTAACAGGCAAAAGTGCTACTCCATGTTGTTATCTGTAAAATTTCTGTACAAATACAACCAGTCAAATGAAAATTATCTATGATTTAACTCATTTTAAGGACTGAAGTAAACTTACTTGTTCACCACCTGAAACTGTTAATGGAAAGTACAAATTTTACAACATACAAGAAGAGTCCCCAGTCAGTAGCCTCCTTTGTCTTTCTAGTTTCCAAGTCATCTCATGAGTTTTAGTCTCTGAAATGTTGGACACAATCCTTTCTGCTGAAATGGGTAGAGTGGGCTTTCTGTGCAAACATTTTAGCAATTTGGAAGCAGATACACTTATTGAAAACTACACATTTTATAGTATATTTTAGCTCAGTATTTTTCTCTGCACTAGTATCTGAGATGGAAATCAGTGTTTAGGTGTCATTTTTGCTTTATTCTTCGAAGTTCATGTCCAGAGACCTTATTCAATCTATGTAGTACCAGGAATTTCAGTTGGTAACACGACTTCAATACTATTTACATGTAGAGTTTAATGTGTGTGAGAGTGAGCCTGAAAACAAACAGGGCAAAAGGTAAGAAAAGCCTATATCAAACAGGTTTTGAAGTTTAGGAATGAACAATTTGAAAGCTATATTCCCTTCTTTGATCTTGGTTGTTTCAGTTTATTACAGGCTTGGAATAATCTCTGAGCTATCACTGACAGTCTGTCATCTACCATCCTGTTTTCTGCTCTGACTGTCGTTTACAGGACAATTTCAAAGAGTACAGACAAAGAAAACTAGCTTCCTTGTTCTGAAACTAATACACATTGTGTTTACTGTTTTCTGTAGAACTATAGGTTGTGAAAGAAGTACAAAAATAAAGAAATTCTTTACTATAGGCTTGTAAGTCAAGCATGTAGTAAGGTTTTTGTTTGAGTTTCAAATCTGTCTGTTCATCACACAAGTGATATATGGAACTATTCCTGAAAGGCTGAGCTGTGAAATAGAAATCTAGCTATGTCCAGGTTTTGCCAGAATGCCACTAACCCTAATTTCTTTGTGAAGCAACTCTATGCATCTTCTTGCTGGCAGCTAAATAAAGGACAAGATAAGAACCAAGAAAAATGACATAAGACAGGGCCTTCATTTTGAATTCTGAATTCTGATTTTGAATGTCAAAGTAAATGGAAAGTGGATTTTATTTAAATAAAACCATGGCCTTGCCTGAAGATTTCATGAAGTGGATGTAGGAATCTAGTGCCAAATTACCAGACAGGAAGACAGACAATATTAATACAAACAAACAAACAATCACTACAGTTCATCATACCAGAAGTTGTTACAATTTGCTGCATACTTTGTTCAGAATTAGGTTATGCTTTTGTCAAGAGCATTTAATCAGCAGTTGCTTTCTAAGAGACAATCACTAACTTCAACAAAAAAGGGATTGCCATGGAATTCTTATAAAAAGTGTGGTGTGGCAGATCAGACTAAATAACAAAACTGACCCCTTCTGACATAAAGAACTATGTTTAAAAATCCTATGTCTTGCTATTGGAGAATCTGAAAGACTAAGCACTTGATTTGAAACATTGTACTCTGGAGTATGATAATAGCAAGAAAAATCAGGTAATGAAAGTAATCCAGAGTGCATGACCACCTACAGTGAGCCTCCAGGGAGAAGATATATTAAGTATTTAGCTATTTAGTCCTCTGTCACAGGCCCTGATACTACTTATTCACAGCAAGGAATGACATAAGCTCTATTGCCTGCTACAAGATGCAAGACTTTTAATATTGTATCAGATAATGCACAGCGTAGCTCAGGGTTTAAAAACTCAGTCTGCAGTAAGAAGCATCAGTTAAAATTTATGATATAATGAAAAAGAACAAGTGATGAGAAATTAAGAGAAGTCATATTTAATTTTTTCAGTTATCTTCAAGAAATACCCAAACTGATATAGAAGTGATTGGATCCCCACACCTTGATTTTTCACTGGCAATCATTATAACTGACTTTTTTTTTACCATCATTATTTGATGTAGTAAAGATATATCTGAAAGGCACAGAGGGAATGTCATGGAGTTGACCAGATCAATCTATGTCCGTGACAGAGGCAACAAGCCTCTGCCCTCCCCCCCCACCCCAGTCCCACAAAAATGGGAAGGAAAGAAGGGAGGAAAAGAGCAGCGGCAACAATCTATGGAGGAAAACTTATTTCACTATAATACCGGAATACAAGATAACAAAATATAATACAATTTAATTGAAATTGAGATTAATAAATCAGACAAGAGAGAGTTCCCAGGACCGAGTCAAACCTGAAAAGCTTGGAACGGCTAGGAAAGCACCCTCCAGCACCCACTGCCAGGCAGCAAGAGAGCGCCCCCCCACCCGGAAGGGCCAGATCCCGTGACTGCTGTAATGTACAGGGATAGGAACTGGGAATTAGGGCAGTGACACTTTAATACCCCGTACACTACATGATGTTTTGATGTGGAATACTGAAACCCAAAATAAAAATAAAAAATAAAATAAAAATTAAAAAACCATAGAACCATGACAGGGAAAGAAAAAACATATTTAAAATATATTGACAGTGGTGATTTGGTTATTAAGGGAGTGTTTAGAAAGGAACAATTCAAAGTTTTGAAGGGAAGCAAAATGAAATTTCAGTATAGTTTGGAAAAAATAAAGATAAAATGTTATTCTTACATTAATTAGTTTGCATAAATATGAGATGAAAATAGCAGGGCTGAGTAGAATGAAAGCATTCATAGATAGAAATTGAGGGATTTAAATATTGCAAGAAAAATTAGAACAATGAGATTTATTAAATATTGTACCAACATCTCTTGAGCATATAGGAAATTCCCCTTGCCTGGTACATTAACCTTATGGTGAGCATAAATAGTTGTGACAGGAGAACAAATGACAAGAACTAACAGGCTCTTTTCGTCTTGTAATAGCTAGGGTCAGAAATTACACTCACTGTTTTACAATGTATTTAGATGTCTCTGAAATAACTCAGATGTAAGCAAAATAAGAAATCCTACACTTTCCACTGGAATGTAGATAAACTAATTTTGGTCTCTATTTTTCACCTAGGAAAAGAAACATGACAAAATGAGAAGCTGAAGTGAAAAATTCTGAGAAAGTCTAACTTTTGAATGACTGAGTATAGAAAACTATATATCAATCAGATATATAGTCTCCATGTCATTCACCTAGACATGAAGGCCTTGCCAATGTCAGTGTTTAAGGTAAATAAAACCTATAAATAAATCAAAAAACATGCTCTATCAAGTGATTTACAGTTATACAGTGAAGCTGACAAAGGATTTTAGACCCTTATGAGAGTTAAAAGTCATGGATCAAACAGATAAACCACAGGCACTTACATTTTCAGGATTTCTTTCTAAGTAGCAACCAGATGGTGATATACTTATTCACATTGAAAAGTACTGATTTGAGAGTGCAATTTGATACCATATTTCACCTGAGACAAGCCCTTGTGAATGAAATCACAAGAGCAGTAATAAAGCTCTAGGAATAATTTGATTAAAAGTTTTACCTTCTAAATACTGTTCAGATGTACAAATACTGTTCAGAAATGCTGTTACTATAACACATATTCACTTTAATGTAGCATAGGTATTTTTCAACAGTAACAGAAATTAAGAAATTATCAAAATTTGAGTCTTATTCTAGAAGAAGCTTTGGAGCTCTTTGGGGGTAAAAGCTGCCAAATATCCATATTTGTTAGTGGAGGTGTTATATGGAAGTCTGCAGCTACTGCAATAAAAAATACTAAATTTTGACACAAAGTTTTTTATTAGAGATCACTGTTTTTCAGCGCAATATTCAAAAGTTCAACAGTCCATTACTGGAATAAACACTGTGTTTTAGGAACAGTTCTCAAAAGTGACTCTGACATGGATTTTCCGTTTATTAAACAACACAGTAGTGACTTAATTGGTTGTTTCAGAGACAATCAGATTTTCCCAAGTTGGTTTGTCTTCACTGACAGAACAAGGCAAAGGGTTATACATAGTCACTAGAAAATAATAAGAATATTGGGGCATTTTTCTTTTAATTTAGTCTTTAGTTAATTGGAAAATGAGACGAGAATAATGCTGTAAAAGATTAAAATCTTTACATTTTTATTAGAGCTTGAGTTGATAAGCATTTTGGAAAAAGTTACTGCTGTTATTTAAGCTATTTTACACTGCAAACTGACAAAAAAAATCTTCTAAAATTGGCACTTTAATGGGAGTCCAAGGATATTATAGAAGTTCAGATCACTGGGCAATAAGATTTCCACTGATAACAGAATGAGGACAGCTCATACTATTCAGAAATACAATATGTAAGTATGAATGTAACTATATAGTTAGATCACATGGGAAAGACTATTAGTCTTCTGCAGTATTTTACATACTGCATCATTTTAAAGACTGAGCATTTGTTTCAATTTATTCAAATGACAAATGGATTCTCTGAAGAGCATGTGATTGTAAAAGAAAGCTTGATATTTCTTATATTTTATGCTACTTGCATCCCAGTGTTCTGGCAGCTGGACTGTGGATAAGATTTGAAGTGTGAATTGCACATTATAAGAATAACACATTGAGAACAGTATTAGATATGGTCTCACATAAGACTGTCGGTCAAACCTTTCCAAATCTGGTGAGTACTGGAAATACAACATACATATAAAATAGCAGATGAAAGCACAAAACCAACACACTGGTGTTTTTTATTTTCATTTTTAAACTCCTTTGAGTTAAATTTGCTTCTTCAGCACATGCACAAATAATTTTTCATTTTTTTCTGATGTGAAAGAGAAGAAACTGTGAGTAGTATGATCAAATAAACATCTAGGAACTTTTTGAGCTTTGCTTTACTTTACCATTATAGAATGGCCCAAAATGCAGAAAAGACTAAGCAAGCATCCATGAAAAATGAATCAGTGGGCTGCGTGTATATTTGTAGATAGTTACTTGACACATTGACTCATTGAGATATAAATGAGACAGATAATCCAATTAGATTTTTCTTCACACATAATTAAAAAGTGGTGCTTTTTTCTTCGCACCTGGCTTTGAGATGTTGGAGTTAGACTCAAGTCATATGTTCAAGTTTTGCCTCGCAGTCGTAAGAATTAGAACCTTAATATTTGTATAGAATTCAAGACTAACAACTAATCTGTTGACTCTAAGACCTGGGCATTAAAAAAAAAAAAAAAAAAAAAAACCTGAAAGAAATCAAATTATCAAACATGCAATATCGATACTCTCTTTGAATGAATGAGAGTGCTCATGACAGAAAATCTATAAGAAACAAAGGGAAAATGTAGACAGTCAGTTAGAAATCTTACCAAGTTTTCCAGTGTTTGCTTACAGAATTTTTTTGCTAAAATAGTTGTTATTAACACTATCTACTATTTTACTACGTGCGTGTTTGAAATCTTATCACCTATGAAGAAAGTTGTGAAATTACATTATACAGTATAATACAAGGTGGTGTGCAGAAACACAAGCTCTCTCTCTCTGTTTTTTTTTTTTGTTTGTTTGTTTTTTGTTTTGTTTTGTTTTTGTTTTGTCTTTTGTCTCAGAAGAATATGGGATGATTAAGACAACAGGTATTATCATGTAGAGTTTGGTGGTTCTCAAGGTTTGTACATGTAGAATAGGCTAAGACAGGGATGTTCTGTCCTATGTATCTAATATTTCCTTCTATATGAAGCATACAATCACACACGCACATATAAATATGAATACATATATATATATGTATGTATGTATGTAAAATAGACCAGCAAGGTTTGGCAAGGGAAGCTATTTTAATCCATCTTATTTGCTGCTATCACTGTTCTCTTATACATAAACTAAGATAACATAGAGAAAAAAGTCACTTATTTTTATAGTTTATTCTCAAAATCTGTTATGGTCTCCCTTCTACGAGCTCCACTAACCCTCACCTAGATCTTAACATTTCACAGTACTCTACTGTGTGAATGTAATACAAACAGCTTCTGATATTTGCACCGTTGTCCTGTAACACTCCGTACTTACAGTGTCCAGAACAGACTATTGTGTAGCCCATGACATAATCGAGTATGAGGGTTTTGCAGTGGCAGTTGCTTCTTATTCCTTGACACCATTAGGCGCAGGAGACCCACAGAAACTATTGCTCCCTTAAAACTTCGTCAGTGTTAAAACATTTACAACAAACTGAACAGCAAAATGCCATACCAGCCCCAAGTATGCACACTAGGGTTCCTCGAGCAATCAAACTTGCCGAAATTAAAGGTCATAGGATCAGGACTGTAACTTTAAGCAACCCTGGGGAAGGCAACAATCTTCCACCTTTGTTGCATTATTGCAGGCTGCTCAAGATCACAAAACATGAAAAGCAACTATCAGATCACAGGATCTTTTCAGAGCTAGAAGCACCTGCAGTTAGGAACAAAAGAATTCACAAAGCCCTCCTTTCATAATGGAGGCTTGCTGGCATATCAGTATAAGTGTGTGCATAGTAACCTCCAGCAGAAGAGAGTATTATGGACATTAATATTTTGTACAGAGCTCTTTTCCTGCATTCAAGCTGTCAGGGAAGGACATAAAAGTTAATTTTTTTAAAAGAATGAAATCCAAGACACTGAAAGAACTTTATAATTTAAAATCAGCATTTATTAGGGGACAGTGGCTAAAAAGATTGAGAAGGTAAAATGAACGACTAAAATGTTGTGTCATTTACTACAGTACTATGCTCTAATTTTGGAACACGTGATGAAAAAATAAAAATATGCCCGTAATAGGATTTGTGACTTTCTTGATTCTGTCTGATTACAGTGTGGCCACGCTAGCTCTATCATGGTTTACAGGCAGAAGTGTCTGTGCATGACCTACATAACAGTACTGGGAGTTACCGGTCACACTTTCTCCTGCCTTGAGACACTTAGGCTAGATCTACATTGTACATACTGTAGTTGGTTCATGTATATACACAGAACCAATGCTTAAGCAATTGGTCTGAAAGGTTGTGCAAATAGATCCCTAAAAATCACATAAATGAGAAGTTTTAATAATGTTATTTTTTTGAAAGCTATGCGTGTATGGAGGCCAATTCATAGCAAATGCCAGTATCTCTAGCACACATGTACTGTAATTCGTTCTTGTTTTTATTACCTTCAACTCTGTAAAAAGTTTTAAGTATAATATAAAAAATTATACATGTATTTATATCCTTTGTGTATGTCCTTTGAGTGTCTAAAAACTGGCTATAAGAACGAAGGATACAGTAAGATCTGTTATGATAGGACAAGGGTAATGGTTTCAAACTAAAGAAGAGTAGATTTAGATCAGACATGACAAAGATGTTTTTTACAATAAGAATGGTGAGGCACTGAAACAGAATACCCAGAAAGGTGGTGAAAACCCAATCCTTGGAAACATCCAAGATCAGGTTGCACAGGGCTCTGAGGAACCTGATCTGGCCACTGATGTCCCTGTTTGTTGCAGGGAAGTTGGACTAAATGACTTTTAATGGTCCTTTCCAACTCAAATGATTCTATAATTCTATGATTTATATTGGGTATACATGCAAGCTATCAAGTTACTGTTATTGACAACCTTAAATTTTCTTCTTGGAAAAATTAGAGTAAATATGAAACCCAAAAGAAAAGATAGTTCTGATTATACTAGTATGAAAACTAACATCCAGGCTGTCACTGATACTTTAGAATCTGTAATCCTTGAACAGAAAGGGCATCTGCTGACTGCACAGTTTGACTTATGTCTTAAGGCCATGATCAACACCATACTTTACTTTCACCTCATAGTTTTTCATGTCCAAGGAACCAGTCTTATATAATATTCACAGTTTTTGTTAATCTCCTTTGGTTTCATAACAGAATGATAATAAATACTTTCCAATGTAAAGTATAATATCAATAATAACAACAAACGAACATTGCATACGCATTTGCAGAATCATGGGGTTTGCCCATTGTAGGTAAATATTTTCCATCAGTAGCTCTTGATGATAAAGGCTCTTTGTTTTTCTCCAGTGATTATCCTGATTGATTCACTAAAAATTACTGGAAATTATTCCAGAGGGCAACAAGAAAATTAGAAGCAGAAATTTAGGTGAAATTTCTGAGACAAAAAGAAAGCAACAACTTAATTTATAGCAAATATAGATGCATAATTTGTTTGTTTGGATAATGATACTTTCCAGTGATGTCTAAGCATTGATAACATCCCCTCTCAGTTTTCTCCAGGCTGAACAGTCCCAGGTCTCTCACAAAGGAGATGGTCGAGGCCCCTTGTCAGCTTTGTGGCCCTCTGCTGGACTGTCTCTGGTAGTACACAGACTTTGTTGAACTGAGGGGTCCAGAACTAGACGCAGTACTGCAGACATGGCCTCGCCGGAACATATGAGGAGGATAATCTTTGGCTTTTTGACCACACTCTTTTCCATGTACCCCAGAATACCACTGGTATTCTTTGTTTCTTTATTAAAAAATGCTGTATTATTTTGTTCATTTTTTTTTTTTCATGCTTTTCACAAAATTCATCAGTTGTCAGCATAATAATAGAAAAAATGAAATTTGATACAGAAAGTATTTGAAATACTTGAATAAAAACTTATTTTATATGCTCTATGATTGCCTGTCTCATAGAAATCATGGATTTAGTGATTATACATGTTTTTCATAGGGTTGAATAAAAGACAAATTTTTATAATTGTTAAGTTTTCAGCATTGACTTCAGATATCCACTAACACAGTGGATATCCTAGATATCCACTGGATATCCACAGATCCTAAAGATCTGCATCATTCAAAGGCATCTGTACAGCCAAAATAATATACTGTGGGCAGCGCTCCTTGTTGTGATTATTTGAAGACCAGTACCAGCATTCAAGAATACATTTCAGTTTTATCTATTCACAAATTTCTGGATGCCTAGGGACTGAGACAGGTAGGAAATGAAAATCATGACAAGATAGAAAAGTCCAATGGATCCTGTGGTCCATTTCCTCAGAGCTTGAATTTTCATCTGCTTTTTGCTCAGAACTTGGACTTCAGTTTAGATAACATGATTTATTTAAATAGAAGGAGCAAGTGGAAATTGGAAAATGTAATCCTTAACATTGCAATACACAAAGATGTTTGCAGATTACAAAATTCTAAGTCTAGTATTCTCATCTATTTTGAAACAAATACCGATGAAAGCTGAATTTAAGAAAATATTTTAATTTAAGATGTATTTTAAACAAATGCTGGAAGACATCTAAAATAGGTAAGATATTGCTCATCTTTTAAGGAATGATTATTGTTAAAGTAAACCTTTCTGAGTTTGCAATTTGATGGAAATGACAATAAGATGACAATGACAACTGGAAAATTTCCTTGTGTAAATGGAGAAATCCCAAAGATAACCTTCTCAAGACCTGCAGTTTTGATTATCTTGACGTGTAAAATTGGGACAAGGTATAGAACCTCTATCTTTGTATATTTACACAGAAATTTAATCCAGCAACTATCAAATGGTATTTGAAATTTAATGTCTGGATAGCATACACTTACCTGGAAGGAAAATCAAATTGTTTAGAAGCCTGATGTTGGTGGGTCGTCTCATACAATAACAATATTGCCAAATAATGCCAGCAACAACATCAATAGCCATAATTATTTGTTTGTTTTTTTCTTGATGTCTGCATCCTCCTCTGTAAAAACAGCATTAAATTGTGAGTGTAAAACAGATCTACCAACTTCAGATGTAATCCCTTGCTCTAAATATTAACACACTCCAGTGGGTGAGAGTTGTAATTTTATTTTTGCCTGTTCTAGGGCAGTAGCCAACAGAGCTGGCTTCTGTACATAGCTCATTTGCCAACATTTTTTACACAAACGGCTGACCAGCAAAGAAGGTAAGTAAATAGTATTTTGTAATATGTAACTGCCACAGGCAAAAGAACTGAGTATATGATAGCAATCAAAGAGTGAAAGCATTATGAAGAGATCTAGCTCTGTGATTTTTTGGTTAGCAAAAAAAAATCATTATCATAATAGTCCAATGTGTATTGGACCAAGTTTTACAGAAATTGGAGAGAGAAATTGCTCCAATGATGATGGTCACCGAATTGTAATTATTTTCATATTCCTGTGCACACTATTCCTCCAGTATCAAGTCAAATATGATTTCAATAGATATTGCTAAAAGATGAAATTCACCTATTACTATAAATAGAGCAAACTAAATAGATTTAGTTCTGTTAGTATAGGCAAAGAGGAAAGTCTTTGATGAGAAATTTCAGTTGAATAGTAGATACAGACTCCGGAGCTCTATGGGTGGAATGCGTTCATGCTATAGAGGATATCAATTTATGTTTTCTATGTAATTTTAGCTTCCATTGCAGTCTCAGAGCCTTCTAGGTCCACTTGGAACCCCTGTGTAATTTCTGTGGATGTAATTAGAAAGAAATTAAAGGATATTAGCTTATGAAGAAATTCTGTTCAGAGAATATATTTGGAAATAGCAGTCATCTGAAAAGGAAGAAATACATACCTTCACTCTTTTATCCTGGTTCAATGGGATACTTACAATTGTTATTCAATTCTGGGCAAGTGCAGTCGTTTTCTTTTGACTGAGTTCAAACCAGTAAAGTGATAACTGTGAGGAGTGATTAAAATACTTAAAAAGTATTAAAGTATTGTTGCAAGAGGTACATATATGAAAGTCTGTGAGTTAACAGAAAAGAGCTGGGATGATTTTTGTTTATAGCTGTCAGTAACTTTCTATGACCTGTCATTATTTTTTAGAAAATTTGTAGTCGTAAACCCAGAACAGTTTCATGACAAAACTCTGAAGAAATATTTATCTTAATATAGATAATATATAAAGCTGAATAACACATAAAATGACAACAGGTTGCATTCAAGAATGAGAAATTGCATTCTTCAGAGATATGTTTGTTTCCGTTAGAGTGCAAATGATTTTTACTATTCAGATTCTTGTCTTTTTGAATACATTTTTTTTTCTGGAAAGTAAGGAAAGAATTCCTTATGGTACACGTTATAAGCCTTAAGTTGTGCAAGAGGAGGTTTAGATTAAGTATCAGGAAGAATTTATTCATAGAAAGATTGGATAAGGATTGGAATAGACTGCCTGGGAAAGTGGTGGAGTCATCACCCCCTAGAAGTATTTAAGAGAAATGTAGGTGTGATGTGTAGGGACATGATTTAGTGGTAGATTTGGTAGTCTTAGGCAGTGATCTGGAGTGATGATCTTAACAATGTTTTTCAACATAAATAATTCTTTGGTTTTATATTATTATGTTTTTATACCAGGGAGTAGTAAGTTGGAGATGATGCAAAACAATGCCAGATGAAGAGCAAATAGGCACATAGCAGGCAAATACGTACAAAATATGTCTCTTAAAAACAACAACAACAACAACTTATTGACTACTACTTTGGTTAATTATGCCAAGTCCTAGGTTCATCATATAAAACAGCAGCTATAAAAATGAAAATATGATGCATACAAACTCAGTTCTATTTCATTTCATGATTTTCGACTTTTGTTACACATTTGTTTATTTTTTTTCCCCGTACAACAGATTTCTGTGATCTTTGCTCAGCTAAAGGTGGAAAATGGATTGAAACAAAAGAGGTGAGGACTGAATTGTTTGTGGTCCATTTGACACAGCTGTTGCAAGTATAATGCATTTGAATTATGCCGTGCCCTTTTACATAAAAGAGAATTGTGTCTTTCCAGTATTTGGAGCTGTTCTGCTTTGCTATTCACAAACAAATTATTTTTATCTTTTGAGCTTTTTAGTTTTATTCATTTGTGTGCTTTTGTTGTTGGGGTTTTTCTTTGCCTCTTTTTAACAGTTCCTGAAGGATTTTAATTTTTCAGCTAAAGGTTTTTAGGGGTTTGGCTGTAGAAAAAGTGAGTACTGTGAGCATAATGTGAAGCATGAACGCAAAATTTCCTTTTTATTTACATGTTCTGACTGCCGGGGAGTGACCTTAACTTGTCATATTCCTTTCCATGGGGCAAATAAACAACATATGAAGTTTTCTTTTTTCTTTTCTTTTCTTTT
>NW_024884142.1:30594765-30630435 GCF_019232065.1 Centrocercus urophasianus
TCTTCTCTTCTCTTCTCTTCTCTTCTCTTCTCTTCTCTTCTCTTCTCTTCTCTTCTCTTCTCTTCTCTTCTCTTCTCTTCTCTTCTCTTCTCTTCTCTTCTCTTCTCTTCTCTTCTCTTCTCTTCTCTTCTCTTCTCTTCTCTTCTCTTCTCTTCTCTTCTCTTCTCTTCTCTTCCATGCCCTTGCCCTTAAATAATCTTAAATAATCTGCTTGTAAATATCTATGGAGATTCTTAGTTTAAATATTACAAACAGAAGCAGAACTTGATTTTACAATTTATATGTCATAATTCAATTTACATTTCCAATCAAAACTCTTGAGGCAATTTAACTTATTAGCCAAAAAATATATTTTCATAGTTAAGAATTTTTTTCAGTCCCTTGCCAGTAGTTTCCGGTTTCACTTAGAATAAGTATCTCTTGTGAAGTGTACTATATTTGTACCCCTTTAACAATTGCCAAGTATATTGTTCAAAATGGTGTGTAACTACAATAATTTAAAAATATATTAGAATTTAAAATGTAAGTGTAAAGCAGTGTACTGTTTCTTTGAAGTCAAACTACTTTGACTTAGGCTTTCTATCTGTAAAGAACTATCAATATTCCACACTTCAAATGTTTCCTACTAAGAATTTTCCACCAACATTTTACAGAAATTTGTTATTCTTACTAGAATATGTTAGGTTTGATTTCAATATGGCTTCACATCAGGCTTCTAATTTCATCTGAAATACTAATCAGAAGGAAAAAGAAAACTTATGACAGTGTCATTAGGCAGTAATTTTTTTTAAAGTATATGCTATTAGGAATTAAAAACAAAAATCAATTTTAAGCAATGGGAAATTTTGTAAACAGGAGAATGCTCATTGAAGAATACAGACATAAGAAATGATCTTAAATCTCACCAAAATAGGTAAGGTACTAGGATTAAAATAAAAGTTACAGTTAGTTAGTAACAAAAAATTCAGCAATCTAATAATTCTATTTTGCTATTATTATCCTGAAAAAAAACAAGGGCTAATGAAGACATTTCTCTTGCCACTCAGCCAACCTGTTTGCCTACTATTAATAGTATAAAAAAATGATTACTGAGTTGTAAATTATGTGATTTTAAAATATCTTTTCTGAATAAATTAGTATACATAATGTAGTATATATAATATGGCCATCGGTAAATACAGAGAGTTACCTTTCTCATGTGCGTTACTTTGCTTCCACTTGCATTGAATTTTATCTGGCTATTCATTGTCCAGATTACATGCGTGGATTTCCCCTCAAAGTTATCAAAAACTAATCTCTCAAATCCATGATAACGGCACAAGATTGTTCTATAAATTGTAAAGAAGTAGTTCATTTTTCTGTTAGTTGTAATGAATGGACCATCATCCTACTGTATGCATTTTTTTCCACACACTATGCTGGAAATTTAAATACCAAGCTTGGACTGGATATCAAACTTCTAGACAGCTTAATTTAGATTAGATTAATTTGATTCTTGGCATCATAAAATTTTGAATTGTCCACTGTAGGTACACTTATCTCAGTCTATTCAAAATGACACCAGAATTGTTTTAACATAAACTTCTGTCACCTCAGTATCCCTTATCTTTTCCAGATCATATTCAAATATATTGAAGAGCACAAAGTATTTGTGAGATCCCCTGCTGGTAGTACACAGTATGAAATAAAAATTATCCCCATTTTAGTTTTCCTAGATGTCAGTGGTTACTTGCAAGATCCACTAAAAGATTCCCCATTCTATTTTAACATGATTTCTTTAAGAACTTTGAGTGAACGTATCCGATAATTTTTTGAACTCTAAACACACAGCATCAGACTTAACACTGTTATCTCTAGTTATGTAATTGGTATAGATTTATGATGTGCAATTTCCATCCAAAAAAGGTATTTCTTCATTTATATTTCTTGCTTATCCATATATCTCCTAATTCCTTTCTTTAATATGATTTCTATGGATTTGCTTGTGTGCTGATTTCAGCTGAGGCAGAGGTTCTTTTCCATTCATACTGTCTGGTATGATGTTACTTTTTGACTCTGGGAAAAAATGATATTAATAACACACTAATATTTTAGTAGTTTCTCTGCAGTGCTGCAGAATCAAGGACATTTCAACTTTTCAGAGTGTCCTTCTAGTGAGGGGAGATAAGGGGCACAAGGATCTGAAAGGAGAGAGAACCATGACAAGTGACCTAACCCGGCCAAAGGAACATTCCATACCATATGAAATCATGGGAAATAAAACCTTAAATTGTGAGGGATAAACCTTAGCTTGAGGACTGGCTGGTCATTGGTTGATGGGTGATGAGCAATTGTTTTGTGCAGCACTTGTTTTATAAATATTCCTTATATTATTATAATTACTATTATTTTCCTCTTCTCTTCCTTTTCTGGCTTTGTAAACAGTTTTTTACTAAACTCAGAAGTTCTACTGTGTGGTGCAAAGCTGTCTGCTGGGTTAAACCACAACAGATTGGCATAAAGGTTTGAAACTATAAAGGTTTGAAAATATTTGAAACTTAAGATTACATTTTCACCTTCCATTCCTCTGTTTGTTTTTAATGCTAGTCTATAAACAAAAATTAGTAGTTTATCAAGATTAAATTTAAATTCTTTTAAAACTTGTGAGTGAACAATATCCACTCCTGGCAAATTGTTTCTGATTGTTTCTATTGATTTCAGTGGAACTAAAAAGAGTTCTTTCAGACTCACCTGTCTTTTGTCTGTCCTGGAATGTTCACTGTATAGGTTGACCGTTCAGGGTTCCACCAAAACCTCTCTAAAAGTCTTCCAATTTCTTGAGCACATGGAAAATACTTTATTACAATACTTTCTAAACATTGTACTTCAGATTTTATTTTTATTATTCTTATCATTTTTATTGTTACCATTTGGTTTGTTGCAAGTTTACATTTAGAATTAACCTTCTTTACTATTTTATTCAATTGAAGAATTTCACTTTAGGAAGAAAGTGTTTCTTCATTGTACCATACACTTTCTTTCTTCTGGTTAGCCGTGCAGTACAGTCTCTTCAGTTTTGTTTTACCCTCAAATCTTAATGAACTTTTTTTTTTTTTTTTTTTTTTTTTTTTTTTTTTTTTTTTTTCCAGCAGTCCTCATACCCTCTGAAAATCTCTTATCCCTTTAGCTGATTTTGAAGGCAATCTCTTAAACTGTTTCCTCACCTTTATGGCATTTCTCTTTTAAAATAAAAATAAAGCATAATTCAATTGAATTAAGGATAATACTTTTTAAAAAATTACTTAAAGTAAAGGATCACAAAGGTCACTATTACAATAATTTTTGGATTAGGTTTTGTGCGTTTCTCAGTAATATATAGAAAGAAGACTTCACTTCTGTGATTTGTTTGAAGTAAATTTCTCCGAAGTGCATTTGGATTTAAAAATCTGTAATATTCTATAGCACAATATTAACCCGATCACTGTGGGCAATTTGAAATTTCCCATTATGATTACAATTATGCTTTGCTCTTACTATTTCACAACCACTTTTAACATCCTGGGTTGGTCGATTATCATATATAGCACTAACTTTAAAAGCTTTTTGGTATTTCAAGCTATTGAAACTTTCTGCTTTGTTTGGTATGCATAAATTACAGTGTATAGCTTCAATTACTGTTTGTAAGGTGTCTGCATACCATAGACATTTATTTTGTTATTCCACTGACTTCATTATTTCCTACTTTAATTCTATTCCAAAAAGTATTATTATATTCTATCATTAAATCTAAATTCCTCTTTTTTAAATGGATTCATCAAACACCTGGGAAGATATTGTCTTTATTTGACATTGCATGCAGAATACACCGGATAGTGCTGCAATGGGATCCTCACGTTTGGCTGGAGTTCACAGTCTACAGTTCCTTCAAGAGTTGGTCCATGTGTCATCAGCAATTACATGCTCTGCAATAGCAGATCTGTCCTAGTTCTCCGTAAGAGTGCAAAGCTACCTAAGCATGTCAACATTTGCATCCTAAGAGGAAATCATAGTATCACAGAATCATTCTGGTTGGTAGTGATCACATGGTTTCACCTAAGTGTAAATTCCTGATCCCAAGCGGGACGGCACTGAATTCAGACCACGCTCAAGCCTCTATCCAGTAGGGTTCTGAAAACCAACAGGGACTTCGTCACGTTCTCTAGGTAATCCATTTTTCAGCATCATTAGTATCAGAATGGAAACAATGTTCCCAAAACCTAGTTGGAACTTTATGATCTTAGTTTGTGATCATAAATCAATTTATAACACATTCCCAAAGACATCACCAATATGATAATCTATACCAATAACAATTAAATGCTTAGCCCAAGGAACAAGAGAATTTCATTCAAACTGAGAATAAAATAAAACTAAATAGCCAGATTAGTATTTAAACTATAAAATTCTTATATAAATCAAGTAATTTTAATCACTTAAACTCTACAATAATGGAATATACCTTAAATTTATTTAAATCTTTATGTACACTATAAAAGCTTTACCTAAAGCCAGGTACTTCGAACAGAGGTATAGATTACAAATGTACAATGTTACTTTGAAATTTTCATTTAAACTGAATAATCTACAACTTGGTCACTGTAAACAAATATTTTGGGCCATTAAGGCACCTGAGCACTTTCCAGATGCAGGACTGATCCATTAGATGCAGATCTTCTCATCCTATACTAGCAATTTGTCTACAGTTTTCATGAATAGGACTGAAAGTTGAGCAGGATATCCAGGGAATGTTAAGAATGAGATAGAATTAAATTAATATCATAAAAATAAACATTTTTATTATTTATATAGAATATAAATAATAAATAAATAAATAAATAATTTTTATATATTACATGTATATATATACGTAATTGTTGCCTTTATCAACAATGCACCATTTATTCTCATAGGGTGAAGGGTATACTCTTCAAGGTACCCAGGTAAATCATGCAATCTGAACATTCTCATGAAGGATTCTGCAGACCACACTGCTCAGTTTTCTAGCCATACAGCCTTCATCTGAAATGCCATTCACCAAATGTTATGGTCAAAAACATGAGTGTAAACGATATAGATGACAACTCCACTTTGAAGCAGAGGTAATTTGCATGGTTTATGTTATTACGGTATTTCTTAAATAGTCCCTAAACTACCTTCTTCTCCAAGTGACAAGTATGTTGGGGAGAGGAGAGAAGATTAAGAAATTAAGAAATGCAACACAAAGAAATAAATTGTAACTGTCTAACTGTCTAGAATATAAGTATATCATGTCCCTGAACCTCCAGGAAGTAGTTGAGGGAGGAAAGCCTCTCCTACTGTAAGAGAAGAGCAACTTTGAGACCACGTAAAACTGCACACGTTCAAGTCGATAGGGACAGAAAACAAGCATCCCAGGATGTTAAAGGAATTGGTTAACGTAGTTTTCAAGTTACTCTCCATCATATTCAAAAAGCCATGGCTGTCAGGTGAAGTTCCCGGTGACTGGAAAAAGGGAAACAACATCATTTTTAAGAAGGATAGAAGGGAACACCCAGGGAACACTCTTTGAGCCCTTAAGATGAGTGATGCAGTTGATACACTGATACAATGGAAGGAAAGATGCCATTTAACCAGACCTTAACCGACGTGAATAGTGAGCCCACTGGAATAGGCTGCCCAGAGAACCTGTGGATGGACCATTCCTTGAGATGTTTAAGAACATGTTGTACAGTACTCTCGGTAACCTGACCCAGTTTGAGATTTAAGGTCTCTTCAAACCCTTCCTTCCTTCTTTCCTTCCTTCCTTCCTTCCTTCCTTCCTTCCTTCCTTCCTTCCTTCCTTCCTTCCCTCTTTTTTTTTTTTGACAAAATTACTCAGTAAGATTATTAAATTGATGTGGTACTTTACATTAGGCTCAGAATCAAACAATTGAATATTTTTTCTGTGATTTTTTAAACCAAAATAACCTACCCATTTACTTCAGGGAAATAACCCTAAATTAGTATGAGAGTAGATGAAATTACTCAATCACAGATGCTCTTCCATTAAAAAAAAACAAACCTGTGTATTAAGGGATTTTCTGATCCCCTGGTGCAACCAATGGAAGAACTCCAGATGGAACAGACTCTAATAATAACTTCTCAGTCTTCTAGCAAAACATTCTTCAGGTAACACATACAGTTAAAAATAGATGTGAAAGTTAGAGAGTTCTTTTTTATTTGTCAATTAAAAAAAAAAAAAAAAGCTGCCTAAGTGTGCACTGTGTTCTGTGTACACAAAACTTCACAACAGTTAGATTTTCACAAGCACATATACAAGAATCTATGCAGCCAGAAAGGTCTGGTATAAGGAACAGTTTTTAGGTAAAACTAATTGTTAAGTCAGAAAATATGTATCTGTATTTTAGTGCAAAGAATTCATGGTTACTTTCAGTAAATTGTACTTATAAAGTCAAATGCAGAGTCAAATTTGGAATCCTGGTTTAGCATTCTATATAGAGAAATTTATGAAAAAATCCCTGCTGATTTAAATGTCCTATAATAAGCAGCAACCAGATGGGGCTGAAACAGGACTGTTTCCTTTTGAAACACAGCAATCTACAATCATCCCTGGCTCATATACAACTTGCGTAAATGATGAATGCTGTGAGTTCCTCTTCCATTTAATTAAGTGCAGTCACCCTAATTCTTCAGTCAGTTGGTCTACTTTCAAGTTTTACCTTCTCTTCAGAAAGTAAATTAAAAATACTAAAACTTCATAAGATAAGCTGCCTCTGAAGCACTGCTGAACATTGCTTCTAGGCAGGAGGGAAGGAAAAGAAATTATATATTTCATGTTGACATTTCTGCTAAAGCCTGCAGTAGGTCTTCAACAATCAGTAGCTAGTACTAAGAAATACACTTCAGTGGGTTTAAAATAATATTTTTTCTAATCTCATATTATTTTCAGTGAATTGAGATTACACCCTATTGTACCTTTTTTGTGAAAAGCAAGTGAGCAAACTATGAGGAAACCAAAAGGTTTCGGTTAATTTATACTGTGATAAACTACTCTTTGATTTCAGCAGTGGGTCTACAGGTCCACTAGGGCTAGTCGTGATCATTACATAGAAAAACAATTTCTCTAGAAACAATGCCACTATTATAATATTTTATTATATTTTATAAAGATTACTGTAATGAAAAATGAAGTTTAAGCCCTGGTTACATGTAAATGTGCAAGCTGCATTTCTGTAATTCAGCTTTAGTAGTTTGATGTTGAGTAAACACATTCAAGCCACACTGAATATGAATTATAGCAGCATAACTCATATTCTGTCAGGTATTATGGCTTCATTATCCCTTTTCCAGTAATGCCCATCATCAACGCTATGCAAGGAAGAACTATGCAAGCTCAAAACACACAGAAACAATGCCAAGATTGCATGAAGAAATATCAAAAAGGACCTCATGTGTAGAACTGTCTTAAATTCCCCATAACATGTACATTTATAATTTTTTTCTGAAAAATGCACAATTAAGAGACTGACTTCTCACTGAAAGGTTAGTACCAATGGCTTTTGCCCTTACAAGATGCTTTTAAATGGAGAACGTACTACAAGTAACATAGCTGAAGTTCCATTTTCACATAATCTGTCTAGATTTACTAATTCATTTAAAATTCTTAGAAACTGAATCACAATACAAAAAAAATATATATTGTCTATTCCAATTGTGATACTTAGCTAGATTAAAAATGTTTTAAAATTTAAAAAATTTGTCGAGAACATGTGTAACAGAAAATCAAAGAGAACTCACAAAAATGCAATTTTTGACAATCAAGAAGAGAAAAAATGAAAATATTAAACAGATTCAATTTCAGTAAGAACAGGCCTCTCCACCTCTCCCCTTCCAAGCCCCCCAAAAATAGCTGAAAATGGATTCAGTTTGATCTAGAAACATGTGAGTTTAAGGAGTTAAAGCAGTGTTCTAATTTTTTTTCTCAATGACAGATCCAACAACCTCATTCTCTGCATAAGTTTCTTAAAAATACTAAGAATGCCAAATAAGTTAGTAATACAGAATTTTCAGTACGTATTCACATACACAAGAAATAACTCTAAGTGAATCTTCCAAACACTTAGCAATATGCCAGCAGAGCTTTATAGTGCCTGCTCTAGAAGTCTTCAGTTTGTCTTAAAGTCTGAAGATCTGTAGAATTACCATAGCTCTTGTGATAGAAGTGACTGTACAAGAAACTGTGGGTCTTTTGAATTATATTTGGAGTTTCTGTGTTGACATTGTGAAAATAGCAATTTTTGTTTTTGTTGTTACTTTGTGGGTGTTTTTTTGTTTGTTTTTGTTTGTTTGTTTGTTTGTTTTTTAATAGATTCCTATGATTACATGCAGTATAGACTACAATAATATGGTAATCATCACTCTCACTCATTGACAGAGAACTTGCAGGGGAAAAAATATTTGGAAGATTTGAGAGGAAGTTTTCAGTTTGGATAAATCACTGTTTGGCTTTGTTTTGGTAATGAACAAACAGTTATGAAGCCAGTTATACAATGGAAGTTACACTGTACAGGTAAGGAAAAGTTTACATATGATATGAACAAACTTATTCATTAGATGTGAAACATCTAATGTGAAAATGTAAAAAAAAAAAAAAAAAAAAAAAAAAAAAAGAGAAGATAAAAATACAATATATATTTAGCAGTTAGTGACTGGTACTGAGAGATGAGCTATTTGATATAGTGACCAAGCACTGGAAATTAAATTTCAGCAAGCTTCCAAAAATTGCGGTAAGGTAATGTGCCTCAAATAAAGAGAGCAAAATATTTCTTCTTCAATTCATAGCCACAATGTATGCCTTTACTCAGTAAGTGATTGGTTAATGCTGCTGTCGTCAGAACAGTCAAAATAATAATAATCAATAATCTTCCAGAGCTAAACAGAGGAACAGGCCATGCTTTCCACTGAGAAGCTTGTACTATTAAAAGTGATTGCAAATATTTATTTATAAATCCATAGTCAGTATTTAAATCTCAAGTTTAAATTTTAACATTGCTTGTAAAATATCCCTTAAGTGTTGTCTCACAGTAGGACTTACAACACATATTTACAATTTTTAGATTTATCTGCAACTTTCTATTTGCTTAAACTGCTAAGTCGAAATAAAGGATTGAGCATTAAGGAATCAAAATTATAGGTCTGCTCATCTTTTTGTAATTCTTATTATAGACCATAATATTAAGATACCTGATATACTGCACAACTAATGTTCAGCATTTCAGCTAAGTGATCTCCATATTCATACACTACCCTGAGATGTTCAGGTTTTACGGATAACTACTCAGAAAGTTAAAGGGGGCAGAAATTGCCTGTTCTTATCTGTCTATACAACATAAGCCCACCTGGGGACTGAATGAGATCTCCAGGTCTTTAGCTTTATACATTACTAACAAGCAATAGTAATATAGTCACTTTACCAGGCTGTGAGAGTTCATCGTATCTGTTGCTGCCATTTATATAAACAATATGTGCTTACATGAAACTAACTGTTGTGAATTGCTATTTCATCTCTGCTGCAACATAGTGTTTAAAATGAGTTGCCACATAAATAAAAACACCTGTTTTTTCAGTACTTGTTGAACCTGATGAATGAATTGCATCATGAGAGACATTATTATACTGTAAACCAACCTTTATTTCAATATCAGCATAGCATTCCCAAAAGCGCCTCTTTTATACTATGACAGACACAAAATATAGATCTGTCTGTCGGTGTTTTTATGGCAGTATCTGCCACTCATATATAAATGTAATTCTTTATTTGTGAAATAACATAGAAATCCCACAGCTTCTTTGCAGTTTTCTGTTGACAAGGGATAAATATCACTCTAAACAAGGTATTTAGAAAGACAAGTACACTTTTCTGATTTTTAAATATTGTAACATTTCCAAATCTAAGAAAAGAAACAATGCAAACTCTTTAAAGTTAGATTCAAAGTATTTCCATCTGAATCTCGGAGATAGACTATATTTTAACTTGCACAGGACCAACAGATCTGCAGTCTTTTAACAAATACTCGTTTCTGTGGCCTTGAACTCATTTTTCTATATAAGTGTCATGGTTTTATTGGTTATCGGTATTCCACATCATAACATCATGTAGTGCACTGGGAGTTTAACTGTTAATGTTCAAGTTCCAGGTACTTGTCCAGAACAGAAGAAGAAGCCCAGGGGGCTTTGCAGTCAGAGAGGAGATAGAACTCTTGGCAAGGTCATCTGATGCACTCTTCTATACCGGCTCTTCTTCGTCTCCCTGCTGCTCAACCAGACTACACATCTCACCTAAGTAGTATGGTGAGGCCTATCCACCCTTCAGACACTCCCATTGTATTTGATTCATTAATTCTTAAATTCTAATTCTTAAATTCTAATTGCACTGTATTATAGTGTGTTACCTTGCATTCTGATACTATATTTAGTAAATTAGTTTGTTTCTCCTCAGATCATTGCTGCTGTTTTTAATTCTTTTGGGTCCCCTGTTTCCCTTTTCCAGAGGGACTTTGTGAAATCCCTGCACCCTGCTAGTCATGGAACCAGGCCAAACCAGCCTGTAAACCATTAACAATAAGAAATGAAGAGCTTACCCCTGTTTCTGTGTTGATATGCGTCTCCTAACGATAAATGAATATGGCAATGGAACACAGGGATTCCCGATTATGCAATTTGTCTTCCATGACACTAACTCAACTTCTTTACATCTATTTCTGTACTATCTGAAATATTAAATACTTAAGTATGTTTTTTGCTCTGTAGCATCTTGGAGAAGTCAGCAAAATTAAATGTGTTGACTACGTAAAATTAAATGTGTTGACTACACAAAATCTGAAAAAATACTTTGGTATTGTTCATAATGAACATAAAAATGTTCATTAAAGTTTTTCTGTATAAGTTTCCTATATGTTTAATACTCTCCTTTGCACAAACGAAACTGAGACAGGAAGTGTGGAACTGAACTTCATAGAACACAGAAAATCTGAAGTGGTAGACATACACTACACAAAATTACAAGGAAACCTACCTGTTACTCATGTCTGTTAATAAATTTAACAAACTGTCACTGAAAAAAACATTTTTATCTAAATTCCAAGAACTTTAAATGAGTTGGTATCAGGAAACTCTTGGTATCACCTATTAAAAGAGAAAGTATGCAACAATGACAACTGCCTGGCAAATATGCATAACAGTGAAAGCCACAAGTGATTTCATTTTATTTTGTTGTTTGGTTTGAAGTGCTTCAATTGCTTAAGAGTTACGTATTTAAAATATACACTTGACATTTTATTTTATTTTTATTTGATAATTAATTCTATTTTGTGAATAACAATTCAACAAGGAGATGATGTGTTGTAGTGAAAGAGTTTACACCTCACCATAGAGAAGCAGAAGATCTAATGATATCAAAGACAGTATATTTTGGAATAGCATTATTACAACTTTTGCTGTTTTTGTTTTCATCTTCAGAACATTTGGGTTCCTGCCTTGCACTCAAATTTTTGTACTTTTTACAGTAATACTTTGATTCTATGTCAGAGACAAATTGAACTGGTATGACCAAAAGCACCAAAGCACACACTACTCAGTGACACACAGTTCAAAATAAGAATAAGAAGGAAATAAGGAAATAAGAAGGTAATGAGAAGGAAAGGTATTGTGAATCGACAGTCATTTCTAAAATTCCTGCTCTGCAACAGATAAAACAGCCAAGCCCAGAGGAAACTGACAAACGTAAAAGGGACCTGCAGGAGGTGAGGATGCTTAGTTTGAGATAGTCAGTAATGATGTTAGAAATAATTGCTGTCACAGATTTCATTCTAAATATGAAAAAGTCAATTTTCTTGGAGATGGTTCCTGATACAACTTAGTCCTGCATCTTCCCAGAGATCCCCTCTGAAAAGGACTTGAAAAGCCTGACATTTTATCGAAAGTTCAAATAATCCTCTTTCATGTTGATCCTTAGGGCTTTGATCTCAAAAACAGAAAGGTATTTTAAAAAATTTCCATGTACAAAAAAAAAATAAGACAAATTTTAACACCACTTGTTAATTCATTTTCAGAATTATTGAGAGTTTCAGAGATTATATTTGCAGAAATGAAGTCTGAAACAGAGAACATTGTAGGATGCCCTATATAATTATTCAAATAAAAATGTGCTTGACAAAAGAAAAATGTTCCAACTCACAAGCCCACTACACAAACAAAGCATCTCATCACAAAGTGATCTCATGCTTAAAAACCTCAAGAATTCTGATTCACAGAACAGGTCACCAGAAATCAGAGTTCTTGTGGGTTGTTCACTCTTCTGTCACTGGCTGGACTCATGGTCTCAACTCAATTATTCTCTATGCCAGATGTTCCTCTTTTGAAGGTGGAGAATAACACTCATTAGCAGGGTGAAAGAGCTGTTGCTGAAGATTTTGGAATATCTCAGATGAAAAGCATTTAGGTGAAAACATGTTTCTCTTTTCTTTCTCACTTTGATGTGACAATGAAATAATACAACTAACTTCCTGGAAAAACAACCAAATGCCTGTGCTTTTCATTGCTTTTTTTTCTGTGCTATTATTATTATTATTATTATTATTATTATCATCATCATCATCATTATCATTATTATCATTTTATTCTTTTTTAATTATTGTTTTGCTTTGTTTTTAATTATATAGAAGTGTTTCCTTCTGTTCTCAGAGACCTTTACATCTCCTAGTCTGCATTGATTTTCCTAATTGTGAACAAAGTAAAAAAAACCAACATTCTAGTTGCACTTTTAAAGTTTTCTACATGCATTCACAACACAGTGCTGAATGAGAACATCGGGGTGTCCATATGTGTTGTATTTTGTGGTCTGTGTGTTGTTTTCTTGTAATGTTATTACAATCGTATAAAATAATTTAAAAAATCAAGATATAAAATTAGAAACTAGGTGCACACAATCGATATAATACCTCAGTGATTCCATTTACTTATTGTGCATTTAAGTAGGTACATTTAGCACATTTGCAGTCTTTTCAAGGGAAACAAGTGCATGGTGTGAATTTGAAGATACGTAAAGTCTAATTTGGTAGTTGTGGATGCATGAAGCAAAGCAAATAAATGGGGGGTTATGCATATAATATGATAGTGAATGTAGCTCTGGGCAGCCTGGTCTGGTGGTTGACAACCCTGCACATAGCAGGGGGGTTGAAACTCGATGATCATTGTGGTCCTTTTCAACCCAGCCCGTTCTATGATTCGATGATTCAATGATTCTATGACACTGATGATTATCCAAATAGGTAGTTTCTTGACAATCGCAGTGTTTTTTCAACAGCATCACTCTGGACCATGCACCCAATAAAATGCCCTAGGGCATTGTGACCATATTACTTTTTTTGCCTTGAAAAAAGCCAAAAACCTCAGATAATTTAGCGCAAACTAAAAGTACAATCTTAGCTAGTGAGACTGGGTTAGAATTTGACCTTACTTATCCTCTTTGAAAGAGAAGGATTACACTGAGGAAAGGCAGTTATAAAATGTGTTCAATAACTACTGAAGCAGAGCAGCATTTTTTTATCATTGGAATTCAAAATTTTCTTTATGCTTTATACAGTCATTTGATAAACTGTCACCTCACATGAATATGAATGGGTCCAGAGAAGAGACACGGACAATCAGAGGGCTGAAGCACCTCTCTTATGAAGAGAGGTTGAGGGTTTGGGGCTTGCTTAGCTTGGAGAAGAAAAGGCTCTGGGAAGATCTCATTGCAGCCTTCCAATATGTGAAGGAAGTTTTCAAACAGGAAGGGGATCAAATTTTTACAGTCTGATAAGACAAAAGAGAATGGATTTAAATTAAAAGGGAGGAGAATTAGGTTAGATGTTAGAAAAACAATTATTCAGACGGTGATGAGGCAGTGGCACAGGCTGTACAAAGAAGTTGTGGATGCCCCATCTCTAGAGGCACTCAAACTCAGGTTGGAGGGAGCCATTGGCAGCCTGATCCAGTGGTTAGAAAGGCTGCCTCTGGCGGGGGGGTAAGAAATATGTGACCTTTAAGATCCCCTCCACCTAAGTCATTCTATGATTTTATAAATATGAACAACTGTTATTTTAGGTCCTTGCACTTAAAAGAAATTGTTATCATTTCTATAAACCAGTCTTCAGAATGAATCGTGAATTCTCTTTAATTATGTATTAAGGACCTGTCACATTGTAATGAATGGAACAAAGTTTTATTTCTATGCACTGAAACATACAAATACACTTATATTATGTTAATGTTGCCAGAGTGAGAAACTTATGTTGCTTGTCCATCAAAGTAGCAAATGGCTTGAATGACTAGATCTGATTTTCTCATCTATTATTTTCACATGCAGTTAAACTACAGGTGAATTAAGAGAAACAATGTAAAAGAAGTGTAGGTACAGTATGATGCGCTTTGTTCTTCCTAATTAGTACTAGCATTTCAATCATCATTTGTAATAACTCAACCACTGATGGACTAAAAACTCATGATCCTTCTTGAACCACATTCCACACTTGGTTCTTCAGCATAACTCTATATGTGCACATACACACATAGTGACAAGTGTATGGCTTTTTCATTATATGGTAACTTCATAGCAAGTTCCAATTTGACGCATAAACGTATTTTAGAAGACACTAAGGAAAAAAGTGCACTAAGCAAAGTGGAAGTGAATTGACTGCATACTTTGAATTTTTGAATTCCTATAACAGAACTGTTGTTTGTAGTTTAACCTTGGAATAGATATCGATTGCCATTTACCGTAGGGGACTTCATTACTTTACACTAGTACATCTGAATGTTAAATGGGGCTTTCCAAATATGAGGAGACACTATTTTCAATGTTTAAATACAGTCATATGTTTATCTACGATGTACTGAGCCACTCACAATGATCTGATCCCTAGATCATACACAGTAGGTAGCTCTAGAGTATGTACTAGAATATTCATCTTGATTTTTTTTTTTTTTTTTTAATGGAAATCAGGAAGTAGGAGGAAGAGAAAGAGCAGTGAAGGTGACTTTATCTGTCCCTTCAGTCTATAAGTGGGTGATGTATAGACTGAGAAAGCAAAATTTTTTTTACGTTTTCTGGTATAGACATGGCGCTGAAAACCATCTCCTCTGTATTCTTTTGCTCAACTAAGGTCAGGTGGCATACAGAATCTATACGATATAATCTTCAGTCAATGAACAAGCTTAAGGAACTTCAGTGTTTGAATCAATCATTTTCTTTCCATTAAAAAGAACATTGGTTTCATTAAGAAGATATTTACTGACCTCTGAATAGGTCTTTCCCCTAGATGGGGAAAGGGATTGTGGGAAGAAAGATTTTTGCTTTGAAGTATTAGCAGCTCAGAAAAGGGTGGCAAGAATTTTTTTTGAGTCTATTTAGAAATACTTGAAATCTCATTATCCTGCAAAAATGGCTGTTATTTTCTCTTGAAATATAAGAGCATATTTGCTACAGAAATAAGTAGTGGCAGATAGCAACTTACTTGAAACTTTAATGTGTAAACATGCTGTTTCTATAAAATATCTTTATATGTTTAAAAGAATAATTTCTTATCACAACTTGTATGTGATTGTCATTTTACTTGAACGAAAATAAATTGCAATCAAGTCTTCAAGACTACTTACATAAAATGAATTAAAGCGGGGTAAAAAGCTTCCTGAATTAATATTTGTCTCTCCTTGTAGTTATTTTTTCAAATACTTAAAGTTGATTAGAAACCCATGTCTCTGTATAGTCTGAGTTATAATTCATTTGATGTATTAAGATAATTGTCCATTTATAATCTGGAAGCTATGTTAAATCATGTGCCAGATGAGAAGGTAATATGAAACAGCCAGCATGACTGGAGAGGAGCCAGAAGTTTGCTCTTACATCCCGGAAGGCCAGCAGTATTCTGTATCAAAAGAGGGGTGACCAGCAGGGAGAGACGGAATTGTCAGCCTCTACTCTGCCATTGTGAGTATGGAGTACTTTGTCTAGGCATGAGGCTCCCAGCACAAGAAGGATGTGGAGCTGCTGGAGAGGGTCTGGAGTAGGGCTACTAAGGTGATCAAAGGGCTGGAGCACCTGTGCTATGAAGAAAAGTTGATGGAGTTAGGCTTGTTTAGCTTGGAGAAGAGAAGGCTCTGGGAAGATCTCACGGTGGCCTTTCAATATTAGAAGAAAGTTTACAGGCTAAAGGGGTGTTGATTTTTTATAGGGTCAGGTAATGATAGGACAACGGTGAATGGATTTAAACTAAAAGAGGAGATTTGGGTTAGATGTTACGAAGAAATTTTTACTCAAGTATGGTGAGGTTGCTCACAGAAGTTGGGGAAACTCCATCTCTGGAGGCATTCAAGGTCAGTTTGGATGGGGCCTTAGGCAGCCTGATCTGGGGGTCGACAATCCTGTCCACAGCAAGGATGCTGGAACTAGATATTTAAGGTCCCTTCCTATGATTCTATGATTGAAGACATGATTCAGAATTGGTTTCCAATTATGAAAAAAATTAATTGCTTGGAAAACATACTGTTCCTTACTGTGTCGTATAAGCTGGCATTGAGAGCTAAAATGATACTAATTAACGTTCTACAGCTCATCATTTAGCACACTTAAATTTTTATAGATATACATCAAGGCCAATAGTGCTATTCATACCCTACAGACACAGCATTTGAAGCATAAATCAGGGCTCTAGTGATGATCAGACAGTGATTGTGATCTGGTTTTGGATGCAGTCACTCATTGAGAAACACAGATTTATCTGCTCTGGAAAATTCAGTGAACTAAAGAGAGAGCAAGAAACATTTAATCCTCTCTTTTTTTTTTTTTTTTTTTTGGTGCTCCAGAGACTTATCCATCAGAAAAGTACTTGATCATTCTTGTCCATTGAGGAGTGATGCCTTATGTCGATCTCTTTACAGCAAAATGTGTAGGAAGAAACTCTGGAAAACAGCTATTTTTTATATATATCTAACAGTTATATTCCTTTCTGGCCTAAAAATTTATGTTAAAGAAGCCACAGAGAAACATGAAAAAGTTATATTTATAATATAAAAAATAGACTTCAGAATACTGCCCTCTGCAGTTTTTATGACAATTTAATATAATAGCACAATCTTAGCATCTCAGGCTAGTAGGTTAATTTGCCAGAGCCTAATATTTATATAATTAATAAATTAGTAAGCATATTTGTTACAGCGACAGATATCCTGCCAGTGCTGACGTGTACCCGATCTTCCTCTTTTGTCTCCCTTCTCCTTTTGAATAATGAAAATAGTCTGCTCTGATTGAATGAGATGTCATCAAAACATGATTTTTATTTCCTGTTCCAAGTGCCTCAAATCTGCAGCTGTCAAAAGACCACATAGAAAATCAATCACCTTTGAAATCTCACAAATTGGGTTATTTTCAGACTATCACAAAACAATCCAAAAGCCATTTACATTGATGTATACTGCAGAATCTCTGGAGAACTTTCAGTTTGTGAGAGATGTAGTTGAAACAAGAAAAACTGATGCACAAATGCAATGGCAATCTGGCAAATGGTGGTCTAATCTGTTCTTAAAACTCTCTAGTGGCTGGGACTTCTTGGTGATCATTCCCTTAACTAAACCAGATCTTGTAACTTATAGATGAGATCAGAACCTGTCTAACATAATGCTTGTATGAAGTATACAGGGGTATGAAGTAACAGGGAAACCCTGTGTTTTGGGGTTTTTTTTTTTGTTTTGTTTTGTTTTTGTTTTTGTTTTTGTTTTTTTAATATATATATTTAATTTCTAAATGAATGTACTTTATTTATTTTTTTTTTTAAAACATGATTTTTCTCCTGGACAACTTTCTTACATTTAATATTTTACTGACTTTACACTCATCTCCCCATTATACCTGCAGATAAAATGTATCTCTGTACAAAAGACAGTCTAACTTTTTACATCTGAAGAGAAAGAAAGCAATTATTAATTGCTGAAAAGCAACAGACCTCTAACTTCAAATTACCTTGAGAGCTCAAGAGAGGAAACATAGACATTGTCTTGTAAAAACAAAAAGCAGATATATGCTACAGTTTATTGCAAGATATGTGACTCTTCTTGTGTGTGTAACAATTCTTGCCAATATAAAATATTCATTTGTCAGATTTTTTTCAGTATTCACTAAAAAACATCTCTTATAGCTGACACTAATCTGATTTTACTCAGTCAAAACATACAAAAAAAAAAAAAAAAAAGAATCCAGAAAAATTATATAGTCAAGAAGTACAGAACAATGACAAAGTGCATGTAAGGCAGGCTGAAAAAGTTCAGGTAGCTCTAGACGTAACATACATATGTTGTTAACGTGCTTAACATATTCAGATAAAGTTTTATGAATTTAGCTAAATATTTGCCTAAAATAATGGTTACAGAAGTATTTCAGATTTCATCTTTGATTTATTTTCTCTCAAAAATTCACTTTGGTTGGTGTGATGTTTTAATGTGACAGAACATAAAATTTCTGATATCAAAGTGAGCAGAAAAAAAAACTGCCACAGAAGAGAAATTGTAAATAGCATTTACTGAGGAACATATGTGATCTTAATTTCCTGTGAGTCTAGTTTCTATTTGTTTGTTTTCTTGTGCAGTAAATAAGGCTAATTTACAACTCAATGCAAAATCCATTATTATCTGAAGATAAGGTGACTTTATGAAGTTAGACATGATCTCAGTAACACAGTTTGTTCTCTCATACTAAACACAGTAAGTAATGAAAAAGCCGTAACACATAGATGTGTATCTAAATATCTGGTTTTACGTGAATTCAGTGCCATGTCACTACTGAATATGTTTCAAGAAAGAAAAGAAATTACAACTACAATGCGATAAATAAAATATATTTTGCAACATAGATGAATACATTGAACAACCTTGTCCAATAATGACTTTGCAATAGCACAGTCTACATGCTACAGCATTATCCTATAAGGGATATCCTGTAAAGTATACCACTTGTTTGGAAAAGATGATAGATGCACAGAATAAATTAAGCACTTATTAATACTATAAACAACACTGTTTTCAATAACGTACCTCACAGAACAGGAAGAGTAGATAAATCGGAAAGAGAGTCTGGGTTTGAATTTGCCAGTGGTGCCGTTTGGAAGAGGATTATTTTTCTACTTATTCTCTGTAAATTCAGTATTTCAATCCATATACAGAGTGCTAAATTTTGTTCATTCTTTCTAAAAATAAAAAATAAAAAAAGAATAGAGGGCTTTTTACAGATAAAAAAAAATACAAAACCTTAGTTTGGACTACACTCAGTTCTTTGCAATGAAAAGGCAGAAGAGCTGTGCAGAATTTATCTCCCTTAACAATGTCAGAAAATCTCAATCTAGGATTTCGTAAGTAAATTGACCTTAAGCTGTCCTCCATATCAGGGTGATCTTCACCTTATGGTAATAATGCCAATAGTAACAACAGCAATTGCATTAAATGCTATTGGATTGTAACCAGCCAGGACAATTTCAGGACAGCTACTATACGGCTTAAATCACTGAGCAGAAAAATGCTTAGCAGGTTACTATTATATCTTTCAGTTATTGACAATGAACATTTCTCTCCTGGGCACCACCAGGGCACCGACTGCAGTAGTAAAGCTGCTTAAACCAGAAGCTATCATAAAACCATTACTCAAAAAAAAAAAAAAAAAAAAAAAAAAAAAAAAGCCACAGCAGGGAGCATTTTATGCAGGTCAGCCTCACAGAGTTATTCAAGTCCTATTGTGACAACAAGAAGATCAAGATAAAGGTGGAGATACCAGCTCACAAAATCTGTTTGACACATACTTCCTGAAGATTTCTGAGAAGCTCGAAACTTAAGCATTTGGGTAGCATGTACTAGGGAAGGACTGAGAGTTCTTTTTTCTTGTACTTTTTTGTGGTGTAAGTATTTGAAAATATATAGGGAAAGGCTGAAATGGTGGATTAATATCTAGATATGTACAACACATTTGAGATACGAAATGTTGAAAGGAAAATTAATTTTCTGAAGTAAAATCCAACAACTTGCTCAATAACATGTAGATAAAAATCTTTCTCATGAGTCCTTTCATACAGCAATTCTTGTTCCTGTCCATGCATTTGTAAATCCAACAGCTTCAATAGGACACCGACACTAAGCAGGATCTTCACATTGTCTGCTAATGTCTTTCACAGAATTCAGATTGAGAGGGATTCTCAGAACCCATCTGTTTAATTCTGCAGGGGGAAAATAAAACCTTTGATATCTTGCTAGTTCAGTGTTTTTGTGTTGAATCCATTGAGATCTATTCTCTACAACTTATCTGACAACTCACCAAACACTCTAAAAACTGCAAGTACCATACCAAGGCACTAGTACAAAAATATCAGAAATATCAGTTTTTATTTTTTAATTACTTTTCATTTTTAGGCAGTGATAGAAATGCATAATACTTTAAATAATCTATTCTTAAACAAAAGTGTCCAGCAGGTTGAAGGAGGTGATCCTCCCCCTCTACTCAGCCCTGGTAAGACCTCATCTGGAGTACTGTGTCCAGTTCTGGGCTCCCCAGTACAAAAAAGACAAGGATCTCTTGGAAAGAGTCCAGCGGAGGGCCACGAAGATGGTGAAGGGCCTGGAGCATCTCTCCTACGAGGAAAGGCTGAGTGAACTGGGTCTGTTCAGCCTTGAGAAAAGGAGACTGAGAGGGGACCTGATCCAGGTCTATAAATATCTAAGGTGTGGGGGGCAGAATGGCGAGGCCAGACTGTTTTCAGTGGTGAGTGGAGACAGGACAAGGGGAAACGGCTGGAAACTGCAGCATAGGAAGTTCCGCACAAATGTGTGCAAGAACTTCTTTACAGTGAGGTGACGGAGCACTGGAACAGGCTGCCCAGGGAGGTGGTGGAGTCTCCTTCTCTGGAGATGTTCAAGACCTGCCTGGATGCCTACCTGTGCGACCTACTGTAGGGAACCTGCTTTGGCAGGGGGTTGGACTCAATGATCTCTGGAGGTCCCTTCCAACCCCTACAATTCTGTGATTCTGTGATTCTGTGAAAAAGAATGGCCTTGATGGTTTCTACCACAAAACCCCACACTTTTATTGCATAGAAAAAATGTGAAAGAGCAGCATGTAACTACTGATTACTGTCACATTGATGTTGATCAGCATGTAAAAAATTGCACTGAAAACTGAGAAAATTACTATTCATTATTAAAATGATAGACTTTTCATAAATGTCAAATTATTTTAAGAGAATAAATTTTTATCAAATGGCATCCTTATCGGAAAAATAAAAATTACTTCAAAGTAAAAAAAAGGTTTTTCATTTTGCAGTGAAATGGTAACACTGTTGTATTGGTTATATTTTTTTTTTTAATTGAAAGGATATGTGAAATTAAATGGTTAAGATCAAGTTAACACTTATAAATGGAAATTCTGCAGCAACAGACAGAAGAGTTTTTCTATCTGCCTAAGTGTCACATGTCCTACTATGACATACCCTGTGCTCTGTCAGGAGAAATAACTCTACAGCATGTTATTCTACTATGAGTGCTAGCTGGGAATTAGATTATTTTACTCAGTCCTAGCTGACAGAACATTAAAGTATAGGCATGGCTTTTTCCTGACTCATAAAGCTAAAAGCTTGTGTGAGGCATTGCAAGATTGATACCTTTGATTTTAAGACCTTTAAGACTATGTCCGTGCTTTCAATAATGTTTTGTTTATTAACACTTTACTAGCTCTTATTCCAGAGTGAGTCTTTAAAGGACTGCAGAAATAAAAATTATAATTAAATACAATTAAAAATAATAAGTATTTACCAAATTTGAAGAGCAACTTGCAGGAATTTATGGAGCTGAGAAAAGAATTTTACAAATCAGAAAAGGATTTTATGATCTACAAAACCCAATAGATACAGCTATACTAGATGCCTGCATAATTTGTACCAGAGTAAGTGAAACATTTTTTTCCTTTAATAAAAGCTTCAGGGAATATGTTGCAAAAAGACTCTTGTTTCTGTTAATGAAAAATTAGTCTACCCCTCTTAATTACTGTACTAAACTAGCCACGCACTATATACAAGATGTAGCTAATGAAATCATGGAATGCCTTAAATCAGATCAGGCCACATTTTAAAAGGAGAATATAATATATATTGAGATTTTCTTTATATCACTGTTCAAGTAAAAGTAGGCCAAAAATGGAGTCTGACAAGTTATTTCATAAAAATGTAAATATTTCTTTAAATCTGTATTTTAATTAAATATGTAATTTAAGTCACATAAATTTTCAAAGTGTGTTTTCATTTTCAGTATTTCTTCTCAAGTGAAGAATTAGATCAGAAAAAAACTGTTAACCATGAAGTGATTTAAAAATCAATCAGAAAATTATAGTTGCCAGCACAGCTTCATCAAGGGCAGATCAAGTTTGACCAAACTGGTTGTCTTCTGTGATGGAGTGGTGGCATCTGTGGACAAAGGACAAACAATGCTGTCTACTTGGACTAGTGCAAAGCCTTTGACATTCTTATCTCTAAATTGAGGAGGTATGGGTTTGTAAGCTGGACTATTCAGCAGATAAAAAATTGGTTGGATGGTTGAAGCCAGACAGTTCTTGTCCATAGCTCTATGTCTAGGTGGAGGCTAGTAATAAGTGGTGTCTCCAGAAGAGTTAATTGGGAGCAGCCCTGTAGAGAAGGACTTGGCAGTTCCGATGGACAGAAAACTGGACATGAGCCAACAGTGTGCACTTGCAGTCCAGAGGACCAACTGTATCTTGGGCTGTATCAAAAGGGGTGGCCAGCAGGGAGAGTGAGGGAATTGTTACTCCCTCCTCTGCCCTTGTGAGGTTTCATCTGGAGTACTGCATCCAAGCGCAGGGCCTCCCATACAGAAATGGTACAGATCTGTTGGAACAGGTCCAACAGTGTGTGCCATGAAGATTATCAAAGAGTTGGAACACTTACATGAAGAAAGGCTGAAGGAGTTGGTCTTGTTTAGCTTGGATAAAATAAGGTTCTGTGAAGACTTCATTGTGGCCCTCTAGTACTTAAAGGAAGTTTATAAACAGGAGGGAGATAGACTTTTTACACAGTCTGATAATGATAGGCAAGAGGAAATGGATTTAAATTAAAAGAGAGGATATTTAGGTTAGGTGTTAGGAAGAAAGTTTTTACTATCAGGGTGAGGTACTGGGTTAGTCTGCTCAGAGGAGCTTGGAGGCACTGAAGAACAGGTTGGATAGGATCCTAGGCAACCAGATTTAGTGTTTGGCAACCTTCTCCATGCTATGGAGGTGGAACCAGATGATCTTTAAGTTCCTTTCTAAACTAAGTTATTCTATGAAATATGGAGGTTGGTGGCCCTGCCTGCGGCACAGGGATTGGAGTCTAATAATCCTTGAGGTCCCTTCCAATCCAAGCCATTCTATGATTCTATGATATCTTTCAATTTGGATCTGAATACTTCTACTTCTTACAAGATATTGTATATGCATTTTTGCACACCATTTCTTACATTTGAAGGAGATTTTCTCCTATGCAATGTTCATTGCAATACTTTCAAATCAGTATCTACTGTATTTCCACATAAAAACAATGTCTGATGAGTAATGCATTTTAAAATTTTAAAATAATAATAATAACAACACAAATCTTAAGGATAACAGTTAACCACAACTCCATTAGCATGCAAGGATGTAGGATATCAATCAGGTCAAATATCAGTAATAGGTGCTTTCATAACATTTAGAAGGCAGTAGAAATTTCAAGCGAATACAGAAAAGGAGATATAAAAAGCAAGTCCTACGAGATATCATTTTATGCACAAGGCCTGATGCAGACAAAACAGCAATTTTACTGTCTGTCTCATTTATAAAGTCTGGAAAGAAAGTGGTAAGTTGAGATCCACCCACTGTATACCAACTGAGCATTACAAGAGCTTGATATCATTTGCAGCAGGACTTGCTCTCTAGGTTACACAGGACGTAAGGTTTTTGTATGTTTTTAAGAAGCTGATATCTTCTTTGCATAAGATTTTATTATTTTTTTTTTTTCCAGGGCTCTTCTGTTAAACTCAGGAGAAAAACATGTTCCTCCTCAATTTCTGGTACTTTTAGGTTTCCACCACCAATGAAACACAGTTGAGGTTACATCTTGTATTCACACGAAACAGATCCTCCTCTATTTCATCTATTTCATAATCTAGAACTCTGACTAGAATTTTTCATTGCAACACAGTGAACAGTAGATTAATATGGGCTAGAAATCCCATTCTATTCATACTCAAATATTTCAAGGAAAAAAAAATAAAGGAAACATCTATATGCTACTTTGTTTCCACTACCCTAGTGGCTGGCACGTTTTGTTATGTATTTGAGTTTCTAACTGTGGAATACTATCAAAACACTAAATTATATTTATCAACAAGTAGTATTCAAATGAAGCTTTGGCTAGAAGAATGGCTGGTGGAGAAACAAAAGGGAGAACAGACTTTTAGCTTGAGTTCATTTTTGCTACTTTTGAATATCAAAATTCTATTACTGATAATTGTCAGCTTTTTATCACTTGGACTTATTACAGGCTCTACTGTAAAACAGTGACTGTTTTCTTTGTTGAAGCAATGATTAGAAGGAAATATATTTTCATGTGTGTGTGTATAAAATTGGCCTTTATTTATAAACCAACTGGTATAAGTGAGATTCAGGCCTTTCCTTTTTGAAAGAGGTAGTGAACTTCAGTCTAAACACAAGCTGACAATATTTGTTCTGAGTTAACTTAATTATGTGAGTTTGGGATTTCTTAGTGACTGACTGGGTTTTTGACAGCTTGTGAAGTAGCATGCGAGCACTGCTGAGACTGAGAACAAGGTGTTGGTTTATAAATATAGTTGGCAGAGCAAAAGAGAAGTGTATAGTGAAAATTAGCTTGTAAAGACTCAAGACTAGGGCATGTGAAGTAAACAAGCTTTTGGTAAGCCCATTTAAGAAAATTTACCTAACAAAAACCTAAGGGAGGACTAAGATTTTTCCATTCAGCCATCACTCATTCTCTTTCCATTTCAGATCCCACATCCCACTCTTCCCTCAGGGAAAGAAATGTTGTTTAGCTGGAGAAAAAAAAAAAGACAAAGAAAAAAAAAAAAGACATCAAATTGTACACAAATCCTAAAATGTAATGTTGGGACATCACTCCTAAGGTCTCTGATTCAACATAGGCTTGGACATTCACCAAGTTCCTGAGAACTTCTTTGCTTCTCTCTTAAAACAGAAAAGAATATGATGAGTTGGTAATGGAGATAATTGAGGTTTTGATTTCAGCACTAGAGCACCTGGCTAATTCGAAAGAACTGAGAGATCTTAAGTGGATCAAAGATAATTATAGGGTTTTGGAAACAAGTTCTGCATTTACCATAGCCACACAACAAAATAATAAGGGTCAATACAACACACAAGGGAAATTCCATTAGATATAGAGAAAATAATCACAATTAGAGTTGTTAAGCACTGGAATAGGTTTCCCAGAGAGCAAAATATCTCCATTCATGGAAATACTCAAAATTTGTCTAGACACAGTTCTGGGCAATAAACTTTAATTCCAGATTTAGTCGAACTTACAGTGACCATGCTCCTTGTCATGGTTTTATGATTTTTGGTTATTGGTATTCCACATCATAACACCATGTAGTGCACTGGGAGTCAAAATATTAATGCTCCAGTTTCAGGTACCTGTCCAGAAGAGAAGAACTACACTCCCCAGGGGGCTTTGTGGTCAGAAAGGAGATAGAACTCCTGGCAAGGTCACCTGATGTGCTCTTCTTCATCCGCCCTTCTTTGTCTCCCTGCTGCTCAACTGGACTTCACATCTCACCTCATTGTTACGGTGAGGCCTATCCACCTTTTGGACATTCTCTCTCTCATTATATTTGATTTATTAGCTTAAATTCTAATTACATTGTATTATAGTGTGCTATCTTGCATTCTGATACTATATTTAGTAAATTAGCTTGTTTCTCCTCAGATTGTTGCTGCTGGTTTTAATTATTTTGGGTCCCCTATTTCCCTTTTTCTGGAGTCATAGATTTTGTGAAATCCTTCCGCTCTGCTAGTCACGGAACCAGGCCAAACCAGCTCGTAAACCATTGACACTCCTGTAACCGGTGAGGTCTGGCAGTGCCTCCAAAGAGAAAAGTAGTCATGAGTTCAGATAGACAGTTGTGTGCAGCAGATATGCACAGGTGCAATTTCCTTAATCAAGGAGAGATTAAGAATCTTGTCATTACTGTACCTGTAGTCACACAAATTCAGCATAATAAGGCCATTGCCCACAGTCCCTGAAAACAGACATGGGCAGAGGAATTGTTTCCTTCAATATCCTCACTGACACTAAATCTGAAGTCCAAATTGAGCATACAAAAAAAATGATATTTCATGCAAGCACTGAAGTTATGAAAAAGTTTCTTTTTGGAACATCTGCCTCCAACTTTAATTGCTGTTTAGCTTTGCAGTTTTTTAATTTAGGCCCAAAATATAATATTATTTATATATTATTTATATATTACAATATTATAAAATTATAATCTTTCCCTTGTTTAAGAAAAAAAAAAAGGTTTTGTTTGCCTGTTTTTAGTATTAAGATAAATTTTAAATTGCTTACTCTTTGAGTAATGAAAGAAAAACTTTAGAGTCAGTTCTACTTTGCGATTTTTAAAACCTTTCCTTTTGGGGAACAAAGGTTCTCATAGATTTATTATTATTATTTATAATAATATTTACTTAGAGATTTTTTTTGCTGTAGTTTCATGAACTGCCAAAATGAAAGTAAATTTGTAGAAAGTTCTAATATTTGCAATAATAGGAACAAAATATTAATGAGATTCTTATAATTAAGTTTGATACTTTAAATGTATTGTGCTTCTATTTTCCCCTGAATATGAATCTTAGAGTAAAATCACATAAAAAGCATAGAACATCTTCATAATATAGTGGATTTTACATGAATATTAGGAAAAATATATATATTTTATCCAAAGGATAAAACAAAGGAGTTCCTGCTGAGATCCAAAGCCACAAGCTGTCACTCCAAGAAGAGCTGACTTGACCACTTTGGACTATAAATAACAGTTTGTACTGTTGTTGTGAGTCCTCATCAACTGAACAACACAACCTTCAAAGACCAATCACTACTGAAGATCAGCATCTGACATAAAGAGAGCAGTGGATCTAGGAGTGGTGAACCGCTTTGCTTTGCTATGTGTCTAGCTCTTTCCCCATTTTCTCTTTTCTCTTTAATTTCTTTTATTCTTTTACTCTTTGTAGTAGCCACTGCCTAAAATTGTTTTACCTGTAACACTTATTAATCGTAATTAGCCAATTAGCCATTTTTACCTCCAAGTAGTTGTTGTTAGTTGTTAAGAAATCTCTCAGTAAATTAATGTGCATTACTCCTCTGAGAATAGCATGACTCCATGGTGGTAGCAATCCCGTGCTGACTAGGGGAGGCATGACTTAGGAGGCAGAAGAACATTCTCTTCCCTCAAAACCCACTGAGTTGGATGAGACACTCTCCTCTGCCTGATTCCGCATTTTCACCAGATTTCTAATATCTCAAACTGGAAACACCTCTATCTTCAGTATTTGCAAAGATAATTATCCCTCACCTCATTTTCTACTTGTAATGCACTTTCAGATCATCAGAAAGTACTGATTTTCTTCTCAACTGCAGTAGTTGTTTATTTGAACTCAATCCCACCCTACTATAGCCCAGATTTTTTTTTTTTTTTTTTTTTTTTCCTCCAGCCTGGTGGCAATGTTACAGTCATTTTTATTTATTTTTCTTTATGTGTATAGTTTGTGTACTTTGTTGTGTGGTATTTAGTCTTAAGGACTTATGAACATTTCATCAATTTATCAGAATCAGAATAAATCTACCCATTCTCCAAAGATTTTGCAGCACTAACTGCTGGGTATCAAAGTTTATAATTCATCTAATTTGTTAACAAAACAATTAAATTACACTGGACATAAGATAGATCACTGCAGGTTCACCAACATCAAGGATATTCCTAGTTTCTTGAAAGAAAATTGTAGGTAACTACTATTTTACCAAATCATAGAATGACTCAAGTTGGAAGGGACCTTCATAATTTTTTAATTCCAACCCTGCTGTGGTGGACAGGGTAATCACTTGCCAGATCAGGCTGCCCTGAGTGCCATCCAACCTGGCCTTTAATGCCTCCAGAGACAGGACATCCACAATTTCTCGTAGCAGCCTGTCCCAGGAACAGAAATATCTGGCTTGTCTGCTCCTCATCACTTTCTGAGTAAAAAAGTTCTTCTTAATATCTGTTGGTCACTGTAAGCAACGAAATTGCTTCTGATAAGTTCAGGAGATAGCCCTCAGTGGGTAAAGATATGTAAACAGTAAACAGTAAACAGTTATGTATGTTATGTTAACATACATATGTAAGTTATGTAAACAGTTTGGGATAGGAAAGGGGTGATCCTTCTGGATCTCCCAGAACCCAGACAAACCATCAACTCTGACAACTACATTGCAAAGCTGACTAAGCTGAAGACTTGAATGTCCAGAGTCAGCTCAAAGAAGACAGCCTCTTTTTTTGCAACTTAATAACACCAGACCCCATATCAGTTTGAAAATCATGAAGCACGGTGTCAATCTTGGCTGGACTGTCCTACCAAAGCCACCATATTACCTGGATTTGGCAGCTTCTGGCTTCCGTCTCTTTTGGCTGATGGACACCAGGAGCAACATTTTCCTAGCAATGACGCTGTCATGGCAGCTTATAAACAGTGGGTCAGCTCCATTGGTGCAAATAGTTAATAACATGGCATGCAGGCTCTTGTTCACTGCTGGTGAAAATGTATAGCTAACAATGATGGCTTTCTTGAAAAACAATTTTTTCTGGCTGAGAATTTTCTCTATCAAATAGTTTTATTATACTCTTTGGAAATAGTTTCCATGGAAATAAATTGGAGGTATTACTTTCAGAACTACTTACATCAGGAAATCAGAATCAACGAGAACTGTATTTATACTATAATGATGAAAGGATGAGATAGTTTTTCACTTAAAAAGTAAATATTTCTCTGAAATAAAATCACTAGATAATTGTATTCTATGGAAAAACAAAACGAATTATCAGTGAATGATTCTACGGTGAATTCATTTTGGCTTTCAGACTTTGATGGGGAAAAAAATTAAAGGTCACTTTTAATATATTATTATCCCTTTAATATGATAATTTTATCTTCTTGATGACAACTTCTCCAATCATATCACAATATGTTTTGGAAAGAGAAAAGGTATATTTTAGTAATTTGGCAATTCAGTAGTCCATATATCTCACATTATTAAAAATAAAAATTGCTAATAAAATTTGACAACCTCATTGAAAAAGTAATTTTCTGTTTCATTTTTGCAAATTAATTTCATGATATATTAAGAGGTTGTTTGTTAAATATTTTAGTACAACTCATTAATCTCATGTGACATTCAGCAACTTAACAAGAAGGTGATACTCTATGATATTTATTGGATATCTTATTAAAGAATTCATAATTTCTTAGGAATTCATCGTTGATATAACAGTTTTCGGATTTTTTTTTTTAATTTTCTTTTAGAGGTCAGGTGATAACTTTTATTTTATACAGAAAAAAATTATTTCTTACACTTCTACTGAAATATTTTATGAAAAAAATGTAAGTACATAATATTTTAAAGACAGAATCACTTAAGAAAAAATTAAGACATATCATACTATCTCTATCTCTGACCCCTGAAAACAACCCAAAGTTGCTTTTGAAAATGTAAACTCTGAGGAAAGATATACAGGAGAGTAACATTGAATATATTCTCTTGCTCTTTCAACTTATCTTACATTATTTTTTAACATTGTTAAGATCGCTCTGGTTATCATCAAAACATGCAATATTGTAGTCTTTTCAAGTGCTTACAACTAATTGCTTGCACGTTCAAGCTACAACTTCTGCTATAATTGACAGAAGCCTTTTGCCTATTTGGATGATGTAATTGTCTCCACAGAATGAATTTGCACTCATTATTTCTTAGCTGTAAATAAGGCACAAACTAATACTCCGGAGTAAAAAAAAAAAAAAAAAAAAAAGGTGATTTTTTTGTGTTCCATCGACTTTCAGTTGGTTTCTGAATATTTATCTCTACATAAACTTCCTAAATCAATGTTCAGTAGAGCAGAACAATGTCTGAAAATAGCAGTTCACTGGAAACCAGTGAATGTAGAAGACAGATAAGAGTAAGCTGGAAGCAATAAAAAAACTATTCCCCTTCAAAGTCTGGTTCATCAAAGCTAGTACTTCAAAATAAGGTTTTAAACACCTTTGACAACTACTACCATATTGCTGTAGTTCTGAAGACTTAATTCGCTATGATTTTTTTTTTCACAATTCCTAGTCATTAAAAATTAGTGCAACTGCAATTAGGAAATGAACATTATTTGATATGACATAAACCATCCAGATTTTTAACAAGGGAATGAACATCTTGAACAATACTGTGTGAAACATGCTGCAATAGCCTTGCCAAGTCAGTAACTTATTTGCACTAGGACTACCTAGCTGAACCTGGAGTCCTGCTCATATGTCCTGGGTAGTGGTTATTAGCTTTTACTTACGCACCAATAAAGTCCACATAAAGGAGATGAAAGAAAACAGGATTCCTTTCCTTATCACAGGGGTCACATGCAGGGACTTCACTGAAAAGGTTAAATCCCAATACAGTTTGACCATATACAATCCTGGCAATCCCTTTTCCCTCAGTAGCAATCATTTTAACTTTGGGCTACTCTGCTAAAATCTTCAAGTTCACTTTTTTTTTTTTTCTTATGGGAAAGATATATAGCAATTATGTTTGCAGTTTTCTGATACTTACTATGATTCTTACTGTGTGTCTGTGATGACAAAATTTTAGTTGGCTTCCTAAAACACCAATTTCAAAACCATGGATTACACAGCAAGAGAATGATCCACTCTCCAGAACTACAAGAATCATACAAACTATGTATACTAAATGGAACAGAATTGCAGCAAGAGAGTAATTTCAAAGGAGTTGATGAGTCAGTAACTTGCTAGCATAAGAGAAGAAAACAAATGCAAGGCAAACAAAAGAGAAAACAGGAGTTGTTAATATTTCCTTTGAAATGTAAGTTTCTTTTCCAAACAAGTCTGGGATTAAATTTTTTTTGAGGTGAGACGCAGAACTGATGGCATTTGTAAGGTGGTCCTAGTGGCTGTCTGGTGTCAGATTGCCAGTGCTATAATGCTTCCCTATATTTTGCCTAAAGAAGTAGCAGTCTCCCACCTTTGAGAAGTTCAAAAGCTATCTGGACATACTCCTATGCAATTTGCTCTGGATATCCCTACCTGAGCAGAGGTTTCAACAAGATGACCTCCAGTTTCATCAGCTTCTTATGAGAAGAGTGAAATGATTAATATCTAAAATGACAGAAGTCTATTTGTGATTTTGCTTGAAATGTATTTCAAATAAAATTTCACTTGCACTATATAATTCCTTATTACAGAGTTGATTACACTGACATTTACTTATTTTTTCTAAATTCTCTGTTAGAGAAATTCCAAGTTCCTGAAAAAGATAATGTTTGATAGCAGTTTTATACAGAGCATTTGTTATTTAACTTATCCTATATGGATAGCCAATTTTGATTTCTGTAGGAAATTTTTAAATCAACAGACTATCAGTGATGGAATTACATTACATAGATTTTAAGAGAATTAATTGGGATAGATATCAAACCTAGAATGTAGAATGATTAAAACCGTGCATGCAAAAATAAAAGCTATTTTTTCATAATATTTCCAATCAGCAGATACAGTTTATAATAAAAGACATTTGAACATATACTAGGATTCTCTGCTGTGATTCTCCATCACACTTTCTTCAAAGTAATGTAGTATTTTTTTTTTTTTTTTGCGAGAAATTAATATACAAATACAATGGGATGCTACAAAGTTTTTAACATTTCTCAAAGTTTATGTTCATGTTATCCATGCTGTGATAACATAGCATAAAAACTTTATTTTGCATCACATTTACTGAGTCTGCTATCAAAAGATTAATGTCTGCAAACAGATTCCTACTTGGTTATTTTCTGATATTAAAGCTGCGCCTGATATAACCCAACTATCCAGAATTTGTCTATAGCAATAAGAAGGGGTGAGAACTCCTAAGAGAAATTTATTCCATTTCAAAACATCTGTCTGAGAGACATGAAATACTTGTCTTCCATTAACGACAAAAGTAGCACAGATCTGTATCTTAGACTAAAGTTTTAGGTAGCTAAATTTAGGTCAGATCAGTCTCCTACCTTCTCCTAAAACCAGAATATACAGAGCATTATGAGATAAAATCATATGATAGAAGTTTTTCTGTTCTCTAGTAACAGAGGTTGTAGGTATCAGCAAGTACCCATATTAAATCATAGTGTGTTCTCAGAAAGTTCTAAGTTACATTCAATGCTGTAACAGCTTTCCTGCAACTTCTTATGTTCTGAATTTACTCTTATGACACAAAAATAAAGAGAAAGATAGAAAATCTGATCGAAAAAAAAAGCCCACAACAAACAAAACAAAACAAAAATAAAAACAAAAAAATCAATTCATAAATACATTAAAAGTAGAAACATGCATAATCCTAGATTTTAAAGAAGAAGCTCATTAGGAATGAGGAGAAAATGAGATACACTGGGGGCTTTCATTTTGCATTGTATTTTATTTTGTATTTGTGCTTTGTTCAAGCTGCCTTAATGCTGCCCTTTCACTCACTGCATGTATATTTGCAGCACTAAATACCAACAGATGTTTCTCTGTTGGCATTCCTCAAAGAAAAAATCTGTATTCTATCCCTTGAGAGGTTTGAGACAAGGTTGGATGGGGTCCTGGGCACCCTGATCTAGTAGGTGGAAAACTTGCCCATCTCTGGGTTGCTGGAAGTAGATGATTTTTAATGTTCATTTCAATCCAAGACAGTCTATGATTTAATGAAATCTTTCAGCTAATATCTTGGGGATAGAATGAGTAATTCAGGACAAAAGACACAGATGATGTTTTACAACTAATGACTAAATGGATCTCATTCACATGAATTTAGTCATTCCCATACTTAAAGTGTGGTTTCTTGATTAGGCTGATTTATCTAATCGCCTGCTTTTGCAAAAAATGCGCGCCATTCTCCTCTTTTTCCTCTTCTCCTGGCCTTCATAGGATCTTTAAGATCACCAACTGAAATCAGAAAATATATCTGGTTATTTTGATTACAGTTCATTTTCTGCCAGGTTAGTGAGTTGCACCAAAATTAATTAATGGCTGGTCGAAAAAAATTGCTTGACTTGGCAGCTTTGCAGTGAAAACATGCACCTGGGATTCACAGGGTCTAGGGCTTCCCTATTTCAGTGGAGGTGAACACTTAGATTACTTCATCAAATTGATTGGAAATGCAGCTGTAAATTGTGATCTCGTTATCAGTTTATTATAATCTAACAATGTGCTGCCATATGTTCATACCACCTCCCTCTGTCAATGCTTACTTAGCAGTTTAAAACCATGCCAGCAAATAGTAAACGAATAGGTTTCTGCTTCAAGATTTGTGTTGTTGCTTCTCCCAAAGCAAACAAACATGAGTAAGGTAAATCTGTAGTTCGTACACGTAAATTTGTACAATTGGATTCACAAATTTGCTAAAACTTGAGCAGAAGTGCTGAGAGTATAATTTTCAGACTTGACCAGTGTTTCCAGAACATGTGGCAGCATGATGGGAGCATAAAAGATTCCCATAGTACTGTAAATATTTAGTGATGCCTCAATCTGAGTACACTCAACAGCTTTTTTTTTTTCAAGTGTATTTATAGAATCATAGAATCACAAGGTTGGAAATGACCTTCAAGATCATCCAGTCCAACCATCCTCCCGCTACAATTGCTACCACAAGCACTAAACCATATCTCGTAGCTCCTCATCCAGACGCCACTTGAATGCAGCAAGTGGTGACTCCACAACCTCCCTGTGCAGGCCATTCCAGTGCCTGACCATTCTCTGAGAGAAAGGGACTCTTCTTTATGTCTAACCTAAACCTCCTCTGGTACAACTTGTGGACATTTCCTCAGGTCCTGATTTTGATCAAATAATGAATTTTAAGAGCATGAAATCACAGAACATCCTGATGATCCCACAAGGGTCATGAAGTCCAACTCCTAGTTCCACACAGGACCACCCAAAAAATCAAACCGTGTATCTGAGAATCACAGAATCACAGAATGGCCAGGGTTGGAAAGGACCTCAAGGATCATGAATTTCCAACCCCCCTGCCACATGCAGGGCTACCAACATCCCCATTTAATACTAGACCAGGTATTATCCAAACACTTCTTGAACTCTGTCATACTTCGTGTCCTGATCATTGCTCTAGGGAGACTATTACATACTCCCAGTGACGAACCTTATCCTAACACCTAGCCTGATTCTTCCTGATATAGCTTCATGCCATTCCCTTTGTTCCTATTGCTGTCATCAATGGGAAGATCAGCACTTGCCCCTTTATTCTCCTTGTGAAGAAGCCCAAGTCACCATGAGGTCTCCCCTCACAGTCATTTTCTCTAAGCTTTAACTTCTTGACTTCACTGGTATACGCTGCGTATATAGCATTTTCTGGAAAATGTCAGGTTTCTGTACCTTGCCATGTATTCTTCCCAGTTCCTTAATAGTTCCTTAAGACTTCAAGTCACCTTTAAAGAAAAGTACACTAGCAAAAATATACCTTCTCTTCATGTATATATTTTTCTCTATTCAGCAAAAGATTAACTAATAAAACCTCATTTCTGTCTTCACATAACAGGAATTCAGAAGCTTGCACTTTGTAAAGAAAATGTAAGGAGTATAGCAATGATTGACTTGAGGACATGACTAATTCTCACTTTATCTGTGTGTACGCTAGTACATCTGAGATTTTACTGCTGTGCTGAATCACAGTGTAACATCAACTCAAACACTTTAACATCTTTCTGGGATTTATCTGACCCAGCTTTTGTTAGACATCAGATCTAAGGCATAACCTCAGTTCCCTATTATTGTTACACATGCAAGACAAGTGGAATGAATCATTCTGTGAATTCCAAATATGTCTCTACTTAACAAAGAAGGTTAACAGACTAATCTTGAGTGCAAGCATAATTTATCTAGCAAAAGTTGGACAAAAGGGACCTACAAAGAACATTGAGACTAATTGCTGAGTATCTGAATGCTTCTCAAAGGTTGAAACTTAATGCTTAAAACACAAATACCTTCACAATTACTTGTTGTGTTGGTTCTCTTCTCAAAAGAGACAGATTTATTTTTAAAATGTCTGAAAACCTGAAAAACAAGGTGTATGCTATCTGTTTTGCTAATGCAAGCAACTTTTAGATCAGTGGGGCATTGTAGTAGCTGCATAATAGGTTTTATGAAATGCTGCCTCTGCAGTTTATAAGCACTATCCTATAAATTGTGGGTAATAATGAGTGTTTTCTATTACACATACTAAAAAAAAAAAAAAAAAAAAAAAAAAAAAAAAT
>NW_024884142.1:30630535-30649634 GCF_019232065.1 Centrocercus urophasianus
AAAAAAAAAAAAAAAAAAAAAAAAAAAAAAAAAAAAAAGTAAACGTCAACACTCAACACTTTTAAAAGAAAATAAAACATTGCTCAACTTATACTTGTAGATTTCAGCTTGTGTGTGATTGCTTCATACTGAAACACCTGTGGGGCAACTCTTTTTCTAACAAAAAAGAAAAAAAAGAAAGTAAAAAAAAAAAAAAAAAAAAAAAAAAAAAAAAAGAAATGCAAAGAATTGCATAGAAAAGATCATATCAGCGATAACAACTTCCTTGTTAAAATAGAGATGATACAAATATCAACCTTCCCTCTGTACTCAAACAATTCATTCTGGACCTAATCCAGATAAGCTTTTTAAAAGAAAGGAACAGAAAATATCCAGTTTTCTGTATTAATACCTGGAAAAAGGTCCAGTGATTATACTTAATTTCTTAAGGCTGTTATCGTAGATACGAAGATTTCAGTTTTAGCAGTGACTTTTTAACTCACTAATATCAGAGCTGAAGTCATAAGAAGCATATTATATTGCCCACATCCAACACAGTTTATCATACTCATCAATCAGAGGAGACTATCCAGTGTAGTGTGTGACTATAGCATAGCTACCCTCCAGGCAATTACAGCTTCTGTTTCAATGCCTGTGCTGCAAATCACTCAGCTATTTTGTGAACAGAGATGTACATATCCACACAATACAATAGTCCTCTAAGCTCTTTATCTACAGCCACAGGGGACTAGGAGATCTGATTGGCTACAAATGTCTTTACTAAGTAAAAGTCATCTAAATCATAACGACTGAAAGACCCTGCAAGAGTTTCCACATGCAAAAATGTTGTGTTTTTTGTTGTTTTTGTTTGTTTGTTTGTGTATGTTGTTTAAATCAATATAGCATAATGTAAATGCAAACACTATGGGTAAAGAATCAGGAGACAGAGTTACAAATAGTAAAGAGTAATAATATATTTCCCCCATACTTATGCACAAATATGTCCCTTCAACATTTCTTTTATTCTTAAAGGAATGTCCAAGACAGCTTAATATGCAAAATTCACAGATTCGTAAAATCTATCTCTACCTTTATTTTATTATCACCATATATTTTCAACTGGAAGGTTACATTTTTTACCATACAAATACTATGTTTACACCAGAAAGCTTTTGTTTAGCTCGTTGCTACACACTGCAATAAAAATATAGAGTTAAACCACAAATTCTCCTGTTACTTATGTAGATTATATAACAGTTACAATCTGCACTGAAAAAGAGGCATATACTTACATAGTAGAATTAAAGAGCATTTTGAGATCATTTAATTCTAAATTCCTTTACTACCCAAAATCTTATATACAGAAAATTTAGATGACTTCTTATAATATTGGAGTTGTTTCTTTACCTAAGACCATCAAAAGAATTCATTTCTAGTGAACTGATAACATTAAGAATATCTGCTTCTTCAGCAGGGGAAAAAAGTACTGTGAACACCTGTAGGCTGTTGAATTTAATTGAAACAGTCTGGTGATTCTGTATGAATGAAGTAAAGTTTCACTGACTGAATGATTGCTTCTAAATTGCATTTCACTATCTTTTTCTATTATAGCTAGACAGAAATCTGAGTTGGCAGAATTATGGATCTCAGAAAGGAGAACTTATCTGACATGTGGTCTGTGTATGACATCGTATTCACTAGAAACCATGCATTAAGAGAATTCTTGTGTTAAACAGCACATTTGGAATTTCCAGAGAAAAAAATCATGAAAATGTCATTAATCTTTTTTTTCTTCGCAGAATTTATATGGATAGATTCAGTTTATCTGTAAAAAAACCCAATTCTAGTAGTCTGTATTTTGAAAATCAATTCATTTTTAAAAATTTAAAAACATAGTCAACATCGATTAACATTAAAAATGTGTTATTTTTTAATTTTAATTTTAATATTTTTTAAAAGCATCATTTTAAGATATATATAAGTACCATTTTTATGCTACTTTTATTACCACTGAGGAACAACTAAATAAACTGATTTAGTGAGCCAGATCTTTTAGAAGTTTGTTAATGAGACATAGCATATTTTAGCTCATAGTTTTTATAGTTTCATAGATTTCCAGGTCAGAAGAATATTTCCTCAGCTTCACCTCCAATGTGATATAACCATATAATCTCAACCAGTACTTTCTTAATTAAGCACTTGCCAGCTACTAAAATAAAATAGTGCTGTAGAAATACAAATTTGTTGCTTTTCTATGATTACTGACTCAAATATATAAAATCATCTGATTTAAGAATAATATTGAATAACTGAGAATTTGTGGACAAATTCACTTTATCTGCCCTCTTTCTTCCACCACTCTAAACCAGAACAGGTAGTACTACCCAAGGACAAATGGAAAATTATCTGTTATAACACCATGTGGAGTTCTTTCTATTCTAAATTGAATGAGAAAAGAATCAATTGCCTATATTGGAATTCTTTACGAGCGTTGCACTGGCTTTATCATTTGCATGAAGATATCTATAAGCTTCAACAAAAATTATTCAGAATATTTCTGTGGGAATGTCTTTCATTTGGGAAACACAAGTCTTTAAACTGAGAAACACTTCAGGGAAAGATTAAGATTCAGGTCATCTTACAGATACCGTGGTTCTAGAATGAGATCTATCGTAGTTGTACGTGAAATAATAAAGCAATCATTCTTCCCAGACACATCCAGTATTAATAAAATCAAAACACTGTAAAGTTTTTGTACCTTGTATAAAGCAAGAAAAAAATAGAAGGAAAACCATCTGCACTGCTTTTCTTTCTCTGCTGGTTTTATTACATCCTGCTTGTTGTTTTCCATACAGCTAATACAACAATTGTTTGGACAAGTATTTTGCAATGTAATATTGTAAATGTTTATAACTGTTTAGGAAAAAAAAAAATGCTATAAATTTGAGCCCTATGGGGTATCAGGTCTGCAAAGCAACTTAATAATTTTTTAAGGCAATGGTATCCAGACAGGAGTTTAGTTATCAAGTTATTCTTGATTATAGTGTTTTCAGAAAGGGCAATAAACCCCTGGAGGCTCTTGAAACATACGGGAAATAATAGGTTTTCCTGTTTTGCTATAGTTTTTCCAGTGTGGTCTGTGGTTCTTTTAATAATCAGGAAGGAAAGTTTATATAGATCAGTTGCTTTTAATGTCAATGTATTTTCTGTTTTTTAGAAAAATAGTAAAGCTGCCTGAACAAATTGAAAAGCTCTTTCATTAAAAAAATCAAAATGTCACCTTTTTTTTGTTTCTTTTTGTGAATTCTACACTTGAATGATTTTTCTCTAACATCTTCAGGATTTATTTTATCATAATCAAATCTGAACTTTTGAAGTGCCTCTAATATTTGTGTGTATGTCAAAAAGCCTTTTTTTGTGTTTCTCTTCGTTTTTATCAAGAAAAATATAGACGAGAAAAGATTTTTTTATACATGAATATATATTTTATGATAAAAATCCATTTACTGACAACGAGAAGTTTTAAATGAGAACTTCTAGTTGTCTATATTCTTCTCACTGCTGATTTGCAGTTATTTTTATATTAAGATAGCAATGAGAAAATGTACTGGTAGAGCACTGCTAATTTTTACAAAGAATTCAGCTGGATTTTGAGTTTTACCTACAAAGCTCCTGTATGGTTTCTGGATTAGCAATCTCAGTATTAGTTTGTGATTTCAGATACTGCTTCTAGCATAAGTACAATGAAGAAGTAATGTCGAACACAGATTAGTATGATTCAATTTTCACTTCTGCATATCACTTTATTTCTGTTAGGAAGAAATCAAAGTCACTCAGTGTACTCAGTGCCTCCTGAAGACAACTTGCTCCAAGGAGATTTTAATGAGAGTACCAGTCTTGCTTAATTGTTTGAGCATGGTAAAAAGTTACATATATATTTCAAAGAGCATGCAGCTCCACACTGTCCTAATACTTTGCACATATAGATGAATGCTTGAAACAAGTGAGCCCTAGGCAGAGTTTGTATATCTCTCTTCCATCAGTTTTTGAAAAGTTAAATATTAGTATCTGTCATTCTCTGTACTGTAGAGATAAAGCTGTAGAAAAACAAAAAGTTTTGGGAATACTTTGACAAAATGAAAAGTTTTAGTGAACTGCTAAAAAATACAAAGCAGTATTGCAAGCTATCATTCCGCTTCTACTGGAATGATATTTTTCAAGGGAAGAAACTTCAAACGTAAGGCGTCCTGATTTAACATGCAAGGTTCTCTTCATTAAGAGGACCAGTTTCTGTTCAAATTAATTTTTGTTTGTACATTTACAAAAAAAAAAAAAAAAAAAAAAAATCATATGCCTGCTTTTCATCATTGTCAAAAGAGGAAGCATAGAAATTGAAGAGTGCATTTTGAGACATATTGCAATTTCATATTCCCATGCAGTATTGTACTGAAATCAGAAGTCTTGTGTAACCAAGAGCTAAAAGTGATCTCTATCATCTGACTATAATGACTGCAGAGGGACCAATGTGAATAAACTTCATGCTTGAATTCTTTTAAAAGTGAATATAAAACGTAGTAGTAAATCTAAGCCCATTGGGAGTTTTCAACATTGTAGTATATGGATACTTCATTGAGTAATACTGATGAAAATCGAACTTGATACAAGCTATAATTATGACAAAGGTAAGCGAAAGTAAGATTCTTACTTTGAGCACTCTTCCCCTTTGTCCTTTAGCTGTACTTTCAGTCACCTTTAATAGCTAGGGAGATGTTACATGCCAAAGGTTTTCACATATGGTAGAAACTAATTAATCAGTTAATAATATATGAATCTTGCCCTAGATTATGAGTGCAATCACCCAAGTGGGAGACCAGAAATATTGATGACACTGAAGGTTTAATTGAGACTTTCACCCTGGCAATATTCTGTGACTCTGATATTTTCATCTATTTAATCAAACTAATACCACAGTTAATACCCTAATGCTGTAGAATTCATCAACTTACTAAATATCTATGTACATCCAAGTTGCTGGCTTGGTGAGAGCCAGTGAGAGCCAATAACAGCCAAAGTTCTATTTACATTTCAGTGTAAATACTGAGTAAAAAAGTTACAAATAGCTTCATATTTATGATATCAATATCAATTATATCTTTGTAAACTTGTGTTATCAATTTTGAGTATCTGTGGTGTATGTTCTGGTGTGGGACCACTGTTTTTCATTAGTGGCTCGTAATGAGTATAACTTAGGAGAAGCTAGTTAGTATTTATATACAAGAATACAGAATGATATCTAGAACTATGGGTTTGGGTTTTTCTGTTCAATTATTTGTTAAGGTAAATACATTTATATGTCTTATGACTCTGAGGAGAGTTTGAAAGTTTACAAGAATGTAAAACAACAGCTCAGGAGATTAAGCCACATTAGAAACCAGAAAATTTCAGACAACAGTATGCAATGTACTGTAGTGATAATCAGTATAGCTTCAAACAGAGGTACTTTGCATGCTATAAGCTATCTAATCAAAGCATCACTGAAATTTAGATCAGCCAATATACTCTCTTAACATCTGTAGGAAATTAACATGCACTGAGCTCTGTGTATTTTTATCTCAACTGCTTCTTGAACTCCATTTAGTGTATTCAAACATAAGTCATCTTTAATCCATATAATCGTCAGCATAGGTATAACTGGGATACCAATGCTGATCACTACAAATTTTATAAGTATTTCCACTGTACTTCAATGCATTTAAAGTAGAAAGAAATAAGAAACAGCACTCATTTCACTCTTTATTTAGATTCTTTAAAATTATTATGTATTATTTGTAGTATGTATGTTGTAATTACACCAGTAAGCTGCATGTATGTGAAACTCACTGTACTAGACACATCTTAAAAATTAAACTTTTCCAGCATTCACAGCATCACAATAAGATTCTGGGCAAAATTCTAGACTTTATCAATCTTACTTTAGTCCATCCTTTAAGTTTTTCACAACAGCAATGTAAAATACCACATAAATATTTAGGAGATAATGCTCTTCAGTCTAACATAGGTACATCTTCTCATCATAAATAATGGAAAATCAAATACCACCATAATAAAACCTATATCAACAACTGAGAGAACAAATAGAAATCACTGGACGCCTCCAGCTAGTAGTTGTTAGCATACGCTCTTAATAGAAGAGATGATCAAGAAGGTGCTTACGGACTCACAAAACTTGCTAAAATGGGACCACATATCAGCTACCTGAGGGGTCTGGGACTTAGACTTTAGTTATATGTGATGTAGAGTTAGTGGACTTCTTTATTTGCGCCCAGACGTCTTGAGTTAATTATTTTCTATTATGTGAAACAGCAGAATCTTGCAAAGCATAAACTGAACCAGGTTTCAATTGTGCTGACCAGCAGCTGAGATTTGTGTCCTATCTCTAATGCAAATAGTCCACGCCAAGACCTTTAACTACAGCATGGCACAGAGGTTCACTCTTACTCTGTGAATTCATCAGGTCTGACAGAAAGATGGAAGGAAACTGAGGCTTTCATACTGTAGTTAATAAATGTATGAAATATAGCACTGACTGTGAAACAGTGTGAAGAAGGAATCAACTTTATGAATCTTATTTAATATCAGACTTGACAAGTCTTCATATTGAGAGAATGAACACACAAATGTATTGAAATAAGACTGAGGAAGGTAAGGCAGTAGAAAATACACAGCTGTGAAGGAACAATAACCCTGTGGATATGAATGAGAAACTCAACAATATTATAACTGAATTTCAGTCATTGACCTAAACTTCCCTTTTTTAAGTCTACCGAGTAAAGAGAGAAACTTTTGTATGGAAGAATTTAATCTGTAAATCATTGGTCCTGGCCCCACTGGGTGGACCAATGTATTCATGGTGTATAGCAATGTCTATCTATCCATCTGTATTTATAACCTCTATCATCAAGCCACTTGAGTGCTCACAGTTAAGTTACTGTATGAGAAAGTAAACTGACAAACCTAATTTTACACACTATATATTGTCATAATCAGCAAGGTACTTTCAAAAGTTCCCCTCCTTTTGTGAAGATGATTTGCTGAGCAAATGTTGCGTGCTTTCCCATGCAGATATCAGCTTCTGCTTCACTTCTTTGTCCATATTATTGCTTAAAACTGACATGAAATCTTCAGTTTCCATTAAATCAATAAAAGCATAGGACTGTTTAAAATTCACGTAAGTCAAGACCATGAAAGATTTTGAGATGCCTTCTGGATATAGTCTGTGCACTTCAGAACAGTATGTGAAGAACAGAAAACTGTATGACCTGACAAGACATGCCTCATTGTGAACATTTTATCTTCCTTTCCACCTTATTAAAGAGCAACAAATCCACCATTACTACGACTTCCTAAAATTTGCAATCTGCAGAAAAAACAACAGCAGAAATAATTTGTTTTTATTCTGTATTTAGTGTATCACTTCCATGGAAGAGGTAGGTTCAGATTAGCACTAATTTCTTTCTTCAAAAAAAGGCATCTGTACCCACAGCCACTGCTTCAAAATTACAGTAATCTAGAAAAGCCCAGGACTGTAAAAGCTAAGTTCAAGATTTTTGGTTTAGCTCACTGAATTAAGTAATATATCAGATTCAACACAAAATCCATGTTCTTCCCCATTACTTCCCATAAACAAACAAACAAACACACAAACAAACAAACAAACACGCAAACAAACAAACAAGAACTATCCATTTCAATATATTTAAGAAATGAAAAATATAAATTATATTGGTTGAGAAGATAAAATACATCAATGATTGGGCAGGTTTATGACACAATTATTTAGTATCTTCTAGACCTAATCCAGATGTATTTCCTACCCAGGGAGGGCCTTAATCTATTTGCTGTTGGAAGTCAGGAGATGTAGTAGGGAAATGAGTATATGATATTTAATGGTATTTGAATTTTTTTAAAACTAAAAATATATTATGGATCATTTTCACTTAAAAAAAAAAAAAAGCTAGGTAAATCTTTAATCTGGTCCAATAGATCTCATATACACACATTTATGTACATACATCAACTACGTTAAACTATTGTTTAAGATTTAATTATTATTATTAATTTTCAGTGAATTCTTCTAAGATAAATAGTTGCATTAGCATCTGAATAATAAAGGAATATTGTACAGAAGCACAATATTAATTTTGAGTAACCTATGCCATCTACTATCAAAATTAAAATAAACAAAAGGCCAACCAGAAAGTGGGAATATGTATACTGTCATTGTTAGGTGACGATGACAAAGAATCTTGTATTTTGGCCCTGTGCCCATGAAAAAAAAAAAAAAAAAAAAAAATTCTCATTCAAAATTTCTCAAATATTTTCTCATACAGAATGATTACTTTCACATACAGTTAAGCACACAAAGATGTTGTAAAGAATGAAATAAAAAATCAGAAATTTAACTATAATTACATCAATGCCAGCTGCAAAATTTCTGCACCTTCACCTGCAATGAGATTCCACTCCTGGGTATGCAGGCACCCTGAAACAGATTATCAGAGTTTAAATAAAAAAGGAAAAGCAAGATGAAGAGGAGGGAGGGTTTTTTATTTGAAACTCTGAGTATAAGTAAGGATTGTTTCGCTTGAAAAAGTACAAATGTGGATCCTGCTATCCTAAGCAATTTTATAGCAGGGAAAGTTTCTAATACATCAGTAGAGGAACACTTTTAAAGAAAATATAGTACATAAAAGCTGTCTTAGCAATGGAGAAATAGACCAAACAGTTCCAGGAAAGTAGAAAAAGACTGAGTAATTAAAAATGAAAATCAGGCCAACTATCAGCTTCTAGATTCTTAATTTATATTCAATAGGTCTTTCTGACCCAATTTTTACCTATTTCCAATCTATGAAAATGCATTATCTTCATCTAATATATTTCTTAAATTTTCATTCAGTGAGGAAATGCAATTTAAGCATTGGTTTAATGGAAGAAGGTTCATAAGAACAATGTGAACTAAATTTTTTTGTACTGCACTTACGCTGATGAGTACTCCACTTCCTGGGCAACTACTGGTAGAGAGGGGAACAAGCTCTCCATTGCTTTCAGAAGTACAGCATTTATTTTTCTTCACTTTCCACAGGACTCATTTTTTCCCCCTGCTTTCTTAGTAGATTTTCTTATTTTTTTTCTTCTCTTCCTATTTTTTTATTTATCCATTTCTCTATTTATTTATCTATTGATAGGGGACTTTTTAAATGTTTTCCTTTACTGAAGGGGAAAAAAAAAAAGTAATTTAACTTAAAAATTATATAAATTATTTGCTTATGGGGTGTGGGTGGGGAGTCAGGTATTTACACTGTCCTACTCATAAGTTCTTCAAGCAATTCAGTTTCTGAACAAAAACACACTCCAATGCTTTTATTGTAGTTTTTCTGTTTTCGGAAATGAATGGTAGATGACAAGAATATACTAAAGCATCATAACACAAAGTCATGAGATTTATTGATTTAGCTCAAAGCTGCTGGAGTTTCAATACATCAGAGCTTTCAAGTAGTAGTGCACTCACCCTAAATCATATTCATTAAGGATTTTTTTATTATTAAAAATCCAGTAAAATATTTATAACTCTGTTACAAACCCCCTGATGGTTAGATGAATGCAATTCTAAGCACTTAGATTACCTAACATAAAATTTTACACATATATCTTGTCTGGAGTTGGAGGTGTTTTTCTGTTTTTCTGTTGTTGAGGGCTTTTTTTTTTTTTTGTCTTTTTTTTTTCTGTCTTCTACTCTTTTTCTTTTTTTCTCTCCTCTTTTTTTTTTTCCTCTTCTATTTTTTTCTTTTCTCCTTTTTTTTCAGTCAATAATAATTTCAGATCTATCAAAACTATAGCCTACGTACATACAAGGAGAAGCTCCCCAACAACTGTCTCAAACATCCATCTATCATCTATCTCCAGCAATCTGAAATTTGAATTTCCCTGGGGGCTATTTGAATATCATTTTCTGAATTCAAAAATAATTAGATGATCTCTAATAATGAAGCAATTTATATTAATTTTAAAAATCACAGCCTATGCAATGAAGGTGGGAAGTGGACTCTGCTCCCTTGTTACCGCTTGTGCTATTAATGCAGCATATTTGTGCCTCTGTGAAAGCAATGGCAAAGTAGCCTCAGGAGATAGCTGCACTAGAAAAACATGAGAATGTACATGTACAGGACAAATCCCTTTCATTTCAAAAGAGTTATCATATTTTAATGTACAGTCAGCAGTCTTCTTTTAAGCAGATACAGCCTGCTAGTTCAAGCATCGTTTTTAAGCTATTTAAATACTGTATTTCCCCACAAGGGAAAAGATTTCCTGCTGATAAAAGTAAGAGCAAAATATTTTCAATCAGTTTAATCTTGCAATACATTTAATGCCTGAATTATCAAGATATTTATATTTACTTATATCAACCGTTCATAAGCTTTTTCAAGGTATAAAGAAAAGTAGATCAAGAAAAAAAAACAACACCTGAATATTCTGGAAATGTTTAGTTTCAGTCATCATAATCTCTTCTTCAAGTTATTGTATAAAATAAAACTAAGAATTTACGGTTTTTTGCTTTTAGTTTATAAATTATTATATTACATTATTTAGTTGCTTAATTAGTGGAGATCTACTTATTTTTCACTATTCTAAAAAATTCTTATGCATAAATAAGTATGGGTGCAAGACTTTAGACAGTACTTGTGCATAGGGTGCGTGGCCTTCCTGACTATCAAGGAAATACACTGACGGAGAAATCAAGCATCTGGTATCATCATGTTGGGGCCTTTCCTTTCCCTTCCCTTTCCTTTCCTTTCCTTCCCTTCCCTTCCCTTCCCTTCCCTTCCCCTCCTCTCCCCTTGTCCTTTTCCCTCCCCTCCCATCCCCTCCCCTTTTCCTTTTCCTTTTCCTTTTCCTTTTCCTTTTCCTTTTCCTTTTCCTTTTCCTTTTCCTTTTCCTTTTCCTTTTCTTTGTAATTGGAATAAACTGGAAAATACAGAAAGTTCTAATGCAGAGCTCAGATATTATTAGGTATAACTGAGGACCAGTTTGTATAATTACAGGTTTCATGGGGCCCATGGACTTCTTCCAGTTGGGAACCAAACTTAAGGTCAATTCCGCAGACTTGGGAAGTACAGGTAACTCCCAGCTTTGAGTGCTGTTCTAAACTGCAGTTCTAATGCATAGTTCAGGAGCATAAATCAATTAGATGTTTTGAAGTGGTTAAAATTCATTCCAGTCCTTCACAGTTCATGTGGAAGTTTTGTTCTTAAGGTAAATAATTAAAGAGAAATTAATTCTCTCGATCTAAACTGAAATACAAAATGAAAGTCACTAAGACTGGTTTATTCCCCAATTGGTTTCAGTGACTTGAGTACGGCCGTTTTGTATTTCTCCCACCAAGTCCTTCAGTCTAAAGCCTTGTTCAGCCAGCTTGCTACCAAAGATTACCTTGCCTTTTCTAGACAGGTGGAGCCCATCTCTCCCTAACAGATCATAATCTTCATAGAAAGACCACTGTCAAAAACAAAAACAAAAAACAAAACAAAAACAAAAAACAAAAAAAAACTCATGCCAGCACCAACCATACAGCCAAGAGTTGATAGGCACTTTATGTCTATTTCTGGCTTCCCTCTTTCCCCCAATTCACAAAATTGAGGAGAAGATAACTTGGACACCAATTTTTCACTTGCTTTCCCAGAGTTTTATGGTCTTCTTTGATTCTTTTGCATGTTCTGGTGAAGCTTTTAATCTTACAAACCCCATTCTGGTATTTCTTTATACTGAACATCATATGACTGCAGTCTCAAAAGCCTTAGATATTTTAACAGTTTTGACTTTCTTTCACAAGTACAAACTTCCTTACATGCCATTCAAGAAGGAAACTTCCACAAATAACAAACACTTCCAGACCTTGAAATGTCAGTTCATTTTCATTCAAATGTCATTGTTCTCTGAAAGTACAATGGCAATCCTGTATTTGATATTTGAGTGTGAATAGTCACTTTTACATAAAGAGAAATAATAATTATCTGGGAGCATAGATAAAGGCAATGACACAAGGAGCCTTTCACTTTTAGGTTACTGGCAAGGCTTGTGACACTGCTTAGCATGCCAGGAATATTTTCTGGTACTTCAAGGTGTAATTGTCTTGACATGTGTTTCTGCACCTGTTTGTGATTGTTTTGGAAGATTTCAGAAGCGACTACACCCTCAGTTTAACAATAGCAGCTGATCAAGTGCATGGACACTGTAATGTTAATAAAGCAGATTAATTTAAGTGAAACTGAAGATCAACTTGGATTGAAACTAGCCTACTTTATACAACATTCAAGTGGAAAAGGAGTGCTGATCTACAGGCAACTAAGTGATTCCAACCTTGTGATTCTATGATTCTATAAAGGTTTAAAGGACATAAACTGAGCTTCCAGCCCCACACATCACTCATCTTCCAGGGCACAGTGGAAAAGCAGTGTGGGAAAAACTAAACTGTGGAGATTACTCCAATCAAGGAGATGGGTGTTTCTAGTTAAGTGCCAAATAAGTTAGCATCCTCTACACCACAGCTCACTGGATGTTCTTGCTGCTCCTGCTCCATCCAAAATAAAACAAAAGTGACCACAGGAAAATAGGAAGCTTTTTATATATTTATTGTAAGAAGGTTAAAGACACATAGAAACACAGTCTTTGTGTGTGTCTGTAATGTTTTTCATTCAATGTGTCAACGTTTTTCAACCTATTTGTTGTCCATTTTTTATATACTGTGATATACTATATAACTGTGAATCCACATCTTTTGCTAAAGATGGCAATGAATATATTGTTTAAAATATCTGGTTTGACTGAAGTCTGCAGTTGCTTATAACATTTATTTTGGCTTCAAAAGAATCAAACAAAAAATTAGAAAACAAGATTTGATACTTTTCTATTCAGAAATATAATTAAATATTAAATGTCTATTTTTCAGTGTGCACTCAAATTCAAAATACAGAGGTAAAAACTCCCAGGCATAAAAGGCTATAAGGTGAACTTCTGGTACGCAGTTTTGAGCATCATAAGGCAGTCATAGCATAGATAGTTCATACTGAAAACTACTAAAGAATAAAACAAATAATTTCATCACATGAAGCCATCTCAACAGCTCAGATCATAAAACTTAAAACAAAATAAATTATGGTTTACACCTAATCCAAAAAGGTGGCAAGTTCAAGAATTGAAATAATGTAGACATTCTTTTTTACAGTTATTTACTCCTATCTATGACAAATGCTTGACTTCGAAGTGACTAAAATACATATAAAGTATATCTAAGACATATGCAGGAAAATTCACTGGCTTGAAGAGCACAGAAACTGATATGGATTAAACAATAAACACAATTTTAAAAGAATTATTTTCACATTTTAATTCTAAAACTCATAACTGTAATTTCTCCAAATATTGGTTTGATATATACTAGTGTGAATGTTCATAGAAATTAATATTCATGAGCCTGTACTGCAAATGAAGAGATTTTGTGGTCTAAATTAATCTATATTTCTTCCTGTAATCTGTACGAATATATAAGTGACATAACTGACCAACATAATGCAAACTATTCCTGTTACAGGCTATTTGAAATTCATACTATGCCAGTTATTCTCATAGTGAAATTACATATGTATGATTATATAAAATACAAATAATAATACATATTTATATACCTAATGCCATTCTAGTCCAGGTTGAATGGGGTCCTGGCAAGGGAGTTGGAACTAGATGATATTTAAGGTCCCTTCCAATGTAAACCATTCCACGATTCTATGTTTACATGAGAATTCTACACTATGAATTAAAAAATAATGTTCTTGATTAAAATAATTTTCACCCCCAAATATTTTCCCTTTCCTTTCCCTCTCTTCCCTTCCTTTCTTTTTCCTTTCCTTCCCTCCCCTTGCCTTGCCTTGCCTTTCTTCTATGAGCATCATATATGCCAAAACTTTCTATTCTCTAAAATAAGATAAATAAAATAAAATAAAATAAAATAAAATAAAATAAAATAAATGCCACTGCAGGTAAAGAAACTGATTTTGTGTAATACGCAAGTGAACCTGACTATCTAGATTTAAAAATTATCTGTCATATTGGGTAGGAACACTGGCAAACACAACAAAGTTACATAATGGTTCAATGTAAGATTTTAAGTTAAGGTACAGAAGATTTGCATAGATTTTATCCATTTTTATATTACCTCTTGATAAAGGCCATAGATTAGAAAATTTTCTTTATCTGAAATATATAGGGAGGTTCAGATAGTAATGCGTAACTGCTGAAAGATAAAGGTTTCTTCAGAATAAGCAAGGATCATTTAGTATTTATGTTTATTTTTCTTGTATCTTTTGATCTTGGCAAAAAGATAACTTTTCTAACTTACTAAGGAGAGAGCAAAAGGTAGAGAGAAGTGTGGGATGAACTTACATAACTAAAGAAGGAAGCCATTTCAGGGAAGTGCTTCTCCACCACAGGGCTGGCTGGTAGTAAAAGTAGGAATAATTCAGATGCCCTTGGTAGAAAACATACTGATTTTGTTTTTATTTTTTAAATACAATTCTCACACGTCAGTTAAAGAAAGCATTTTACTACCAAAACAAACAATATATTACATTGTGATGACTCTTTACTCTTGATTTTCAATAATTCTTGCTGCAATCTTATTTTAGGATATGAATATTAGCGATTTTTACAGTGAGTCTAAAGTGTGTTTTTCAATAACAGCAGAATATGCATTTCATACCAGCATTTATATCTCTTTTGTCCCAGTCCATGCATCCTTTGTGTGCTAAACCTCCTCCCTCTCTTGATAAGTCAGGCAGTCAGATATGCTGCCATGTAGCTGAACCATCTCCTTTCCCTTGTTTTGCAATCCTTTTGAATTGAATGGTCTGAAAGTAGAAAGCCCTCGCTGTTTCCTAGCATTTCCTAAAAGATGACCTTTCCATTAGATATGGTATAGTGACCTACACTGCTGGAAGCCTTTTAAAGACAGTTGGTTTGCCATTTCCCAAATGGATTTGTTTGTCTGGAAACCAAATCATTAACTGTCTGCAAGTCAGTTCTTTGCTGTTTCTCTGAAAAGCTTTGAGGCTCTTTAAATGTTGGATGTTAGCCAGAAAGATTTTATGTTGTGTACAAGTTCTGTTTCAGAGCTCAGACCTGAATTCTTTATAGTGAGATTACTGATATCTCAACCACTCAGTCTCCATGGGAGTGAGATTTTGGTCCATTACAGGAAGGGAAATGAAGGGTGATCTTGAGTGAGATTAACCATCTCAGTTCAGGAGAAACTTGAGCTTTATTACATCACCATAGTTGCTGAAAGAAGTCTGTTTCAACTCTTTGAGCTTACATTCATCAGCTCTTTCTTTCATAGTATATGATTCCATAAATTCACATATTTTTAAAAATAAAATGTTTTTGTTTATTGCTTTGTTTTTCTTTATCTGATATTTTGATAAATTCCATCTCACTCTCAGAAGAAAAAATTGTATTTAATATTCTCAATCCTTACCCTCAATTCTTAACTGTACAAAACTTTAATATTGTAGAGAAAGCTGGGTGATATTTTTTTAACTGCCATCTTAGCTGCAGAAGTACTAAATAAGCAAATGTAGGTCACACTGAAATAAAGGCCTCCAACAAACATAGCTATATAGCAGCTCATGAGAGAAGGTGGTAATGGACCCCTGCTTCTCTGAAAAAAGTTATAGCTGATATCTTACCCAGGTTTCTGGTTTATTTCATGGCCTTCAGAAAAACACCTGCTATCCTCTATGTTGCTGTGATCAATGACTTGCACAGAAATTTCCTACGTAACGCTAAAGCCAGTAAAGACTTTACCTCTACAAAATATTTTTTTTATAACTATTGCATTTTACACTTTCTGGAGTGTACAAGATGGATGGAGGAGAAATTGCAAAGTAGCAAGATGGGATCTTGTCTCTGCAAAAGATTGACGTTTATGTTCCTTAAAGTTAACCCCATATTCAGTGTTAATATTCATGAATAGACTTATCAATGTAAGTAATACACACATTCTGTGAGGCCTTAAATAGAGAAAAAAAAAAAAAAAAAAAAAAAAGGATCCAGAGAAAATATATAGTAATACAAAACTTTGAAGATATTGTTTATTGCTTACAAATCAAGGACTAACATCAGAGAACAGTAGGTAGAATGCTCAGAAACAACAACAACAAAAAAGCAAATTTTCTTTGACACAGTTTGTTGCTAAGCCGTAGAACTACTTGGTTCAAGATCTGGGAGTTGGCAGGAAATCAAGAGGCAATTGGAGAAACTGCATGAAAAACAAGGGCTGTTTAATTCAAAAATGTGACCACACTTGCAAGATGCAACTGAGATATCAGTTGTTGGAAGTTGGGCAAAAATTGTGATGAAATATAATAATTCATTTGCCTTATTGGTAAGTTCTACTGTCATTTGCTCTTGATGTCTACATTTCACCACCGCCAGCTGGAGGATACTCAGATAAATGAATCTTTGTCATGATTCATTATAGACCAACATATTTTTTATAACATCTAGTTTTGACTAATGAAATAATAGCCTATTGTGTGCAGATGCAATATGTAACATTCTACACATTGCCTCATGATAAGAGTTTGTGTTCAATACTGTATCTCCAGAATGTAAATCTAGCAGCTAAATCTGTATTTTTCATGTTCTGAAGTATTTTCACTTTAAAAAACAAACAAACAACAACAACAACTACACAATTGTTTGGTATCATTTATACTCCATGTGTCAGTTTTTAGAACTTCAACTTTTTCCCTCAGGCATAAAAATTTCTTCATTGTGAGTTGGAACTATTCCCAGCTTTTCATATTTTTAAATAACAGAACTGTGAGAATAAATGTTTTTATAATGAAAGTCTAGAAATAAATTATTAGAAAATAAATCAGTTTTGCAGTACACTTCTAGTAATTTAGTTTCTATATTAATAAAATATATATTAGTAGAAATTATCACAGTTTGTCAGTCATCTAAGCTACTTGGAAAAGTTTTTCAATTGCAGAAGATGACAGGAAAAGAAAAAATCCTTTCTATTCTTTTCTTGAAACAAACAATATATTACATTGTGATGACTCTTTACTCTTGATTTTCAATAATTCTTGCTGCAATCTATTTTTATTAGGATATGAATATTAGTGATTTTTTGAAACAAATTCCATAGATGTATGCATAATAAAGATGCAGCCAGCAATAGTTTTTCCTAGAAACACTTATAGATTAGGGTTCAAATCCCTTTTGTTCTTGTCGTTATGAAGCATGCTCAATTTAGTATAATATCCGTAGACACTGTTTACTCCAGAAATACACTTATTCGTAATTACATAAGTATTGTTATAATTCCCTATCTCCTTATCCCAGCCATCAGCAACTTTAAAGAATCTAAAGAACATCCATCTCATGAACTTTAGTTTGCAGAAAGATATATTCAGACTGTCAGTGAACAGTTTGACATGACTTACTGTGACCTGAGGCCATCTCAGTAAAATGTCATCACAGTCCTAAAAAGTTTGGGATATAATTTGCTAATTCCCTTCTGAGACCAAATCCAAAAAGCAGAAGCTTCAGTTCATACAGAAACCAAAAATAAGAAGTTTCACAACATTGTGGGCTGCCCTCAAATAAAATACCAAGTTTACAATATATGTGTTACACACTTCTCAAGAATAGATCCAAAACGTTCTGTTTGTTTATTCATGTACAAGAAGTTATTCAAACATGACAAAGTATGCAGCTTGTGTAAAGCACACACTTTAAAAATAAAAAATCAGATATTGGCCATGGATCTCTTTTTAACAGGAAATGCTCAAAAGTAGTTCGGAGTCAGAGACTGAATCATCCAGTTTATAAAAACAGTTAATGGAAATGCTGTAAAATGTTCAAAATATGCTCAGCTTTTTTGGAAAAGCATGAACATCTCCACTCAAAGCAAAAAGGGGAGAAAGGGTAGAGGAGTCTAAGAATGTCATTCATAGATGTAACGTACTTCAGCAAATTACTTGCAAGTGTATATCTGCTTCAACCATTATTCTGCCAGACATACAGTGCATCAAAGCTGATTCAAAGATTAACTCTAATGCATAGATTAACCTTAGGGGATAGAGATGTAGGCTGCAAGAAAGAGAAATGTTTCATTGCCTGAGGACAAGCTCCTCACTGCATACAATCACTATCTAAAGTCTATTCTTAGTTTTATCCAGCTTAAAAGCCTCATTTTAAACTTGTCTGCGTGAAGCAAATTTTTCTTAGAATTAAATAAAATTAAGTAAATTACAAATGTATTATGCATGCAAGATATGATATACCATGTGAATCCTCTTTTCAGAAGAGGTTATCACAGTGTTTTTCAAATAGGTAAACATAAACATTTTGCAGTTTTAGCATTTGATTTTATGGATTTAAATTTGTGCTAAAAACAATCTGTTTTTATGACTCATCACACTCAAACCTCAGGAATTGTTACAGCTCTCTGTCACTCCTGGAGTACCCACGATGTAGTTACTACTTTTGTATCTGGTCATGAGAGTTTTTGATTAAAAAAAAATAAAAGAAAAGAAGAAAGAAAAAGCCACATAATCAATGTGTAGCATTAAATCTGCAAATTAAAAAGAGTTTTAATTGTGGATTATAGAGTTGTTTTTTAAAAACAAACAAACAAACAAACAAACAAACTTTTATCTTCCATAAAGATTCTTAAGACGTGTAAAGATACATGAAAAACACCAGAAGAGAAAGAATGTTACAGAAGAAATTGAACAAAACTCATTTTTGTGAACAGTGGGACAGGACAAGGTGGACTGGCTACAGTAGTTAGTGGAACACCGCTGCGGGTTTTAAGATATGAGCTTGCAGTTTCCAGTGCTACAGTTTTGTCTCTGCCCAGGAGAATGTAACAGCTTCTTTGTGACTGTTTTCTACTCCAAAGCAAGAACAATAATTCCTTCTTCTATTGGGAACAAATACATTAATAACTAATAAACCCTCCGTGGTACCTCTCCTCTCCTCTCCTCTCCTCTCCTCT
>NW_024884142.1:30649734-30708750 GCF_019232065.1 Centrocercus urophasianus
TTTTTTTTTTTTTTTTTTTTATTGGCGAGCTTGTTCCCCTCTTTTTTAGTATTTTTTTTTTTTTTTTTTTTTTTTTTTTTTTTTTTTTAAATGATACAAATTTTAAAGAGTAAGTATGTCTTAGATTAGGTTCAGAAATACAAATGTATATACATATATATGTATATGTAAAAATCCCACAGAGATATTGCTACTGGAACATTCTAGACAACTGCTGCCCAAATAGGATCTCCATGTTGGAAAGGGGATGATGAAGATTTCAGTCTTGGTATTTAGTACTGGTGATTGCAGAGATCATTTTCATTTCTTCTTTAAATGAGTTCCAGGTACACAGGCAAAATTCTGAACTGAATTTCTACCCCACAATGATTCATCATTGCACTTTAAAATTCTATTTTTCCTAAACCACTGCCTGGAAAAGTCACATCATTCTGTGGCTGGCAATCAATGAAATAACCTGAGGCCATACTAACAGAGCTTTGAAGATTAAAAGTGTAACATTGAATTTGATGTATATGTTAGAGGGGAGACAGTTTAGCATACAGAATACTCTCACACCAAAGCTTTAAAAATTGTCATGTGTATAGTAGAGGTATGGCTAATGCCCAGAATAAAGGATTTGTATTGCTACTCCAGAAGCCTAGCAAGAGTTGTCCAATGTGAGACTCTAAAAATCTACATCTAAATCAGCATAGGAAAGTTTCTCTGTCTCCTTCATCTTGCATGAAGCACGGTGAATTATTAGGAATGAGGTAAAGCATACCAGGTAGGTTTTCATATAATAGTCACAGCAATGTAGAGGACATCCTATGTTAGGATCCAAAAATGTGTCTCCAAAATTTAGTAGAGGTAATACAAAACAAAAAACGAACAAACAAGCAAAAACAAACAAAATTTTGACAGATGTGAGTAGAAGTTCATTTGGCATTTTTTTTTTTTCACTCTTAATCAAAATGTTAGCCTCCAAGAATCTGTCTGACCGTGCTAAGCAATGATTTGCTGTAGGAGATTACCACATGGTGTGTGGATATATAATATGGAACAAGAAACAAAATGGTAAAAATTCCCAGTGAAATTGAATACAGTCCTCCTAAGAAATTCAAGTTTCTGTCAAAGGAAAGCAAAATGCCATTTACAATTCATAACTTTCCTACTGTTAATATCACCACCTTGTTATCAAACCAAAACAAAATCAACAAAAGTGGTGAACAGCATTGAAATGCAAATTATTTTCAGCTATCTCTGCATAACTAATTTACAATATTAGCTTCCAGTGAAAGATACTATGATATATTGTGCTTTATGGACATTTATTTTCCCTTTCTATTCAACAATATTTGTAAAACTGCCTTTTTTCTATTAAAAAAATATTTGTAAAACTGCCTTAAAAGACAATTTTATTTCTTACTATTTAGTTGCTAAGAGCAACTAAAAACAGTTAGGTCTTCTGCGAGGTGCATCAGCAACACTAGGCAGTTACAGTTCTTTACTGCAGACTACTTGAATGCAATGGATTATAGTATTAAAATTAATATTAATATTATCATTACAAAAGTTAAATACACTTTTCTAAAGTTTTCTTTATGAACTAATACTGTAGCTCTAGTGAAATAAGTTGTTTTTTTCTCTGAAATAAAATTTTAAGGACAAAGAAACAGATTCTGTTGAATGCTGAATGTTGTTTAAATGTGGTTGCTGTGGATGCGTAGCACCTTTGCAATGGATGCCTACTACCTCAACAGATCAGTCCATTGCTGTAGTAAGCTCTTGGTATTTCTACCATACAGGCAATAGAAAAATGTGATAAAGTGTTTAGATGAAATACAGCAACCTAGTCAGCTCCTAATACTGGCAGTGGTGACTCAATTTTAAGTCATAGCTGAAAGGATTCTAGCACTAAAATTGAAAAAGTTTTGATCAATACAGGTAAATAAGAACACAGTAGACTTTTCAGAGAAACAGACCTCTCAATTTTAAGTCTATGAAAAAGAAAGGAATAGGATTGCTAAAATTATTCTGTTTAGTTGGCCATGCAAACTTTTCCAGTGTTCTAAAAAACTGTTCATCCTCTTCAGAAAAGATGTGCAAAGCAGCACTGGCTAGCATTTTTATTATCATTATATTTGTTTTCTTTATGCTTGACTGCTCTATACAATGCCATTCTCTATAATACTCAGCAATCTAGCTTGCAATTTTAGAAACATCATTCGCAATAAATAAATGTATCTGTCAGATCTCAAAGAGAAATACAAATGTGCTATGTTTTCTATGAGAGAAATATGCAATTGAAAAACTCCCAAAAGTAATTTTCTCGTAGGTCCATCATATACAGTTATTTAATAGGCTTTTTGGCTCAGACAACTATAGCTATGACTTGGAATTTTGTACTACAAGTTCTACATAGCATGTATGGGAAATAAATTTACTAGAATAATGATATAAACTCTTTATCAAAAACACAGTATATCCGATTTTCACATGTTATTTCATTTATTTCTAGCACAATTTCCAAGTCTCCTTGACCTAAATATGAGAACATGCATCCAAGAGTAATAAGCATTAAGGTGCCTAATGCATGCATGCCTGGATGTATATGAATATAATTGAGACTTTCTTTCTGCTGGCAATTGAAATATAAAGAAACAAACAAATAATACTAATAATACAACTTAATTTTGGATCCAGCTTATTAAATCCATAATAATATTTCTTTCCTCTATTTAGGAGCTCAAATCAAATGCTAAACTAAAAGTTACTGGATTCACTGGAATGGAAACAAACAAACAGCAGAAACTGCAGATGGACATTCTAGTGCCCCCCCTTAATGCTGAATACAGACATCGTTCTTCACAATTTTCATCAACAAAGATGTGTTCTTTGTCTCAGAGCTGATGGAAATGACACAGTCTTCTATATGCATGTGTTCAGGATTTTCTACTATTCTGCTGCACTGAGCAAGGAGAATTTGGACCCATGAAACAGTAAAGGGATTTGACATACTAAATCTTTTAGTCACATTAGAAACTGCAAAGCTCTTAAGAATCCATGACAGTGATCTTAATCCTTATCAAGAATCTGACAAGGCTCAATGAATGGAGACACCACTGCGGCTCTTTGTGTCCGTTTCGCGCCCTCTCCCATTATCTAAGTGGTCTGTCACTGCAGTAACTGAGCAAGTACTTATGGACTTACTCTCGCAGGTGTAAGTACTTTTCTTCTGCATTGCAGAAGAGAGTCTGAATCACAGACGGAGATAGATGTGAAGTAGTTAAACGCTTGAGGACATGCTTTCAAAATGAAAGTAAAGCATGCATTTGAAAATTTTCCCACTTATATGATTTTCTAAGCTTCATACAGGTGGTGGTATCAATGTTGAGTACTAAACTTTTAGGGCTCCTTTATGCGAAATACTTTAACCCCAGGTTCCCCTTCTCATTTTGCAAGTATGTAGAAAAAATCCTTATAGGACCAAATCTTTATAATGAAAGCCATTGAATTGCTTGTTTGACAGTTCTTTTATAATCTTAGAGATGAATTTGATTGATAGCTGAAACCAGATCTAAAGTTATCTGGCAAGGAAAGATGAGGAAAATTCCATTATGTGAAATAATGCCCTTTTGTTGGGGGTTGGAACTACATGATCCTTGAGGTCCCTTCCAACCCGGGTGATTCTGTGATTCTGTGATTCTGTGATTGTTGGCTATTTTTTCTGTTACAAGTATTATGCTCTCACTTTGCAAATGAGAAAAGCATATGCACCTTGCAACATATGTCAAATGTACAGGATGATCTCGAGATCATTTTCCTCTGTCTTTTTCTAGAAGAATTGAACTCAATAAAAGGATACAAATAAATACTTCTTTTTATTATTATTAAACATCATAGTAAAGGTAAAGCGCCCAATGATTCAAATAGACTTGAAAAGCTACTTTTATCTATATTTGATCTAAGCAATCTTTTGAATAATGAATGAATAGAAGATACCAGTTTGGGGAAGAGGAATATATTTTTCCTTACTGGCCACATTACGTAGCAATAAAATGGAAGCATTTTAAGGGTAATCATTATTTTTCAAATCTTTTTGCAAAACTTCTTAGATGAAAATTAGTCTGCTTCTAACAATAAACATCTCAAACCTTTTAAGATATAATGAAAAATACTGTGGAGTTTTCACAGATTACTAGAAAGTGACAAGTCACTTCACCATCAAAGATTAGATTAGTAGTAACACAGTGTCAGAATAAGTTCACAATACAGCTTACTTTATGTACATTCATCCATCAAACCTGAACTGCAACTGGTATAAGCAGAACAACTTTATTCAAACAGGAATCTTATCCCCAAGAAAAATCCTTGAATTCAAGGAGCAGCTTTGCTTTATACCTGACTGTTTAGAAAGATGAAGAAAAAGAATGTGTTCTCCAGCTTTTCATCAGAAAAAAAAAAAAAAAATTGAAAATTAGCAGATTATATCCTTCCAAGCTTAAAAGTCTATTAGTATTTAATAAATGAATAAACAGTATGTATCAGTGTCATCTTATTACTCCTACCATAACTCCAGTTACTTCTATGTTCTTCCCTGCTGTTTTCTTTATCATGATTTTATATTGCAACATTTTCCTGTGTTTTCAGAACACCAAATTCCCTTAGATTCCCAGGTATGCTATGGGGCAATTTGCGGTTTGGTGGCCTATTTCCTAGGAATATTTTTCCATCTCAGATCTGTTAAGGCAGGGTTAAAGACAATGGTCAGAATTTGTTGCAAAGATATTTTGTCCGTTGTTAAACCAAACGCACCAAACTAACATCAACTGGCTGTAAACAACTGTGAACAAAACAAACAAATACCCTGATAAATAAATGAATGTTGACAGATTAACCTTTTTGAAGTTATTTGAACTTCAAGTTGACCTGCATTTAAATGATGACTCTTAGTTTATGAAATACTGGAGAAGTTCAGGTGCAAATTAATGGAAAGGATTTGAAAATTGTCAATTTCATGTGTCAGTCTTGTAACTGATGAACTTCAGATAGCTTTAGTATCTGCCTGTATTTTTGTGTCAAAATTATATAGTGACTACAAATGTTCATCTTTGTAAAGTTTTCCTTAGCTAATGAATTTTCTTATCATGCTTTTCCTGTAAGATCAGCTCTAAATTTGGCAGAGACATATATTTACAGCCCTGAAGAGTTTATTTGGCAGCTAGCTTTTATTTTTTACTACTTGCTCTCTTTTAGACAGTAAATATTTTTCAGTCTTCTTTCCTTCTGTGATTACATATGTGATACTGACACCTATTTTGTAAATTCAGATAAGTATTGTATCTGGTTTGTATATATGTAGTTCTCTGTAATTGCTCTTACCAGCCACTGAACATTAACAAAATTATCTCCTATTCTGATTGATTTTTCCTTCAACAAACTCACTATGCCTTGCTTTAAATCTTAACACTGGAAATGTTGAACCGATTTAGAGGAGTTTGGCAGAGACGCCTGGATGCCAGATTTCTTTCTGCATCCTTCCTTTTCTGTTGCCTTGTAGTAGAAATGGCAGTGAAGAGGAAGACTGTGATGCACTTCATTGCATCACAGTGGGACACTGGAGGTGGCCTAGTGATGGAGGAACCCTACAAGATTTACTATTACGAATCCAGAGAATTACAATCCTTCATCACTGAACTGCATTTTCTATGGCTGGCACAAAGAAATTCAACAACCCTGACATTCAGTCAACACCCCTATAACAGCATCAGACAAACCTAATTAAAGATTTTAAATCTATGTTTTTGTATATAACAATCATAATACTTAATAATAATAGGGGTCATCATATTCGTAGTGCTTTGGCTGAGAAATTTTTCATTTCTCCCAAAGACTACCCAAGGAGATAATCTGAATGAAATAATGTATTTTTGATTCAACAGTTATGATTTCAAAGAAAAAAGCATTCAGTTACTGTGGAATGTCATTATAAATATGACTTCTAAATTAACATATGCACTGGAAATTGTACAGTAAAAAGCATATTCTATGCCATAAAAATTGTTTTGAATAATTGGATACTCATGATCATAGAACATTATGGACAGTGCACTTTCTCAAATAAATCTTTTTCAGTCTGCTCATCTTATAAAACTGATTCTATTTGCACCTGGCACTATATAACTACTGTATATTGAAGCAGGTAGAGGCAATAAGTATTCCATACTCATTTCAGAAATATATAGTTGTTTTATCTTGAGGCAAAAAGGTATGTCTCTTGAATTGGTTTTGTAAAAATTTTCACTGAAACTAAAATGACACTGTAAACATTGCTCTGAAATAATTTTTAGTGAAATATTTCATATATATATATATTGTAAAATAGAGAAATATTTAGATTCATGTAGTGAAACAGGTTTATACACTCATATCTGAACTTGACAGTTCAAATAAGAAAAAGATTTAGTCATGAAACACCCAGTCTTCATGACTCTTTTGGACAGCTTCAGTGTGAGAACTTTATTTTCTACAGGTTTATATTCAATCAGCTTAAGAAGAGGCAAAGCAACACAACCGAAGCTATAGAGCTTCAGGTAGGAAAACACCTGCTCCCTGGGATGCTAGTCACTTATGATTACAGAAATATCCTAAGGGACAGCAAAATGCCTGGCTTTTATGTAATTGGAATCTACATTAATGTATTTCAGTTTCTGTCCACATTTGGCATGGCTTATATTCTAAATAAATTGGTTCCCACCTAGTTTTGAACATTTTGAAGTGTTATATATAATGTCAGCATAAAACCATTGCATTATAAGAATGACAAATATTCTTTTATACACTGGTACAACAGCAGTATGTTCCTGATAGCACTTAGTATCTATCACTGCTTTATACACAGCAATGATTGAATACGGTTGTTAACTCAGGTCACTCCACCTTTTCTAATTCAACTAATATAGAATCTGTTGAAACATAACTGTAGTAGTTTTGTAAATATGAGAAAACATATTTATAATCCCATAGGCAATGATTCAAGGAAAGTTACCATGAGCAAGTAAGTTGTGAATCTGTATCAGTCTGCAAAGTAATTACTTTCCTGGCTCATTTTTTCACAACCAGTGTGAGGTACATCACTCCCTTGGCTCCCTTTGGCTGCTGAGTATTCTACTGCACCTTTGCCTTGGAGTAAAAGAATGAATACAAAAGAGAGTAGTTGGCATGCTCTGAATCCATGCTTAGCACACTATAATCTGTGTGGATAGATAGAATTTGAAGTTAGTGTCCCTGCTTTGCTAGGTATCACTCAATACAAGGGTTAATAGTACATTTTTAGCCAATTAGATCCTGGTAGCATGTTTAAAATGTTTAAAATGTTTTAAACATGTCCCATGTTTAAAAATCATACAGTACAATTTTTTTCCTATATAAAACTATATTAAGTTATTCAGAATTGTGTTGATTTCTCACACAAGTTATTTAACTGAAGAACAGGGAAAATCTACCCAGACTCAGCTGACCTTTCATTTCAGTTCATGTTCAGAAGACATATTTCAAATAGAACTCAAATTTTTCATTAAGAAGTCAGTGAAAAAATACCTCCTTACTTCCCTGAAATCTAGATTTCAAACAGAGTGGTATTTTTCAGTTTTGTATGTAAACTAAAATTTAAAGCAACTTCCCTTTTTATGTCTTTGGTATATTTTCCTTTTTCCTCCAAAACCTCCTGGTTTTGTATTTTTTGTCTGTCACTATGGTATGACTTTGGGAATTTCTCTCGTGTTTAAGGCAAGTCTTTCTGGGTTTGCATACACAGCATAGTATACAGTTCGTATATCATCCTTTCCCATCCAGAGGAAGAAGCAACTCTGCACTGGAATTCAGTCAAATCTCATCCAGCTAAGAAGTCTTTCCGTTCACCTCCTCCTCTTTCTCTTGGCACACATGATAAAAATGCTGAGATACAAAAGCACGGAAAAATATTAGCAGAACTGGAGGGATCTCAAAGGGAAAATGAATTCTTACATGTTTAGTCTAGGAATGATACTTTTTTATATTAAAAAAGAACTCTGAAAATATAGGAAATGTAGGAAAGAAAATACAAAAACAAAGGACTGTACACACAAATTAACTAATTAAAAAGTTTCACAAGTAGAACTGAGTTTGAATATTACTTTTTTTTCCCTTATACAGTTTTTCACTGATGCAAGTGCAACAGAAATTTAACCCCAGTGTAGCATTCAAATTTCTGACACAACTGGGATACCTTTATGAGTGAAAAACAATTAGAGCCTTTCTTTCTCTTCCTCAGCTTCATTATGTATTAAGGAGTTTCCATGGTAATTACTAATATTGCATCTTTCTCTGTGATTACGTTGTCTGTGTTTGGGCAAGTATACAAACACGTTCTGAATATTATGAGAACTGCCTGTTCTTGCAGCTCATCTGAACATGGCAGTAGGAATTCCCATAAAGTTGTTCACTGATCCATGTTTAGCCCATGTAAATCATAGAAAGTCGCAACAACATTTGTTTTGTTGCTGCAGCTTCATGCCAGAATGCTCTCTTGATTTTTGGCTTGTTTACCACTGGATTCCATTTAGCAGGAGACTTGAATACATAAACAACAAAAACCTTACTATGTAACTAATGTATTATTTAATAATAACCAAGTATGTTGTAACATTTCAATTAAGAGTATAGAAAATAATTAATTATCATCTTAAATACTTAATGTGAGTATACCTATTAACAAAATGCTGCTTCTATAATTTTAAAATGGTTCTTGGCCCAATTGTAAATGCATGATGGATTTTAGTAGTTAAACTTCAGTTTTTGAAAATAGGCTTTTTTGTTCTTACTGCTTTCAAATCAAGATATACAAAAGTATGCTTCAGGCTATTGAGCTATAGCACTACTAGCAAATCAAATGGTCTCAGACCTATTCTCTGTTTCCGAAAAGAAAGAATGTAGTAAGGCATGGCTTACATCCATATGATTAAACATTCTTCATCCCCAAATTAATAAATCCTTATTTATTACTGCCAAATAGAAACACTTTCTAGATCATGTACCCAGATCATAGGCCATAAACATTGCTTAGCATTACTGGGGAAAGTTACGATAGCATAAGGCAAAACCAGGCTGGTGAGCATGCCAATCAAACAGAGTTAGTTCTTAGAAATATGCATTAGCTCTGTTAAGACTGCCAAGATAGGCACAGTCTTTTGACTCTAACTAATTTCACGCATATGTAAGCTAATATAATAATTTAAACCCCAAAATAAAGCAAAAAAAAAACAACTGTGTTTTAACATAAAAATTATTTGGAAATGATGTGGAATTCCTTTGTGAATGATTATTTCAAACATATTTAATTTTTATATTAAGTGATACACTTTAGATATATAGTCAATGCATTTCAGTTCCTCTGTCTAACAAGATAAAATGGCACCGAAGTCCCTGGAACTAAACTATATTCATTTCGCCTGAATTTCAACCTTTGAAATAGTCTTTTGACTCTTCACTATAAACACTGTATGACTCTGGAGACAGCTCAGAGCCACAACAGTTTAGCAGAAGTAGTGTGAAAAACACATTACAATATTTTAGTATCTTCAAGAGCTAATCACTGAGCTATGAGATATCCAGGGATGAGCGGTAAGAGCAGCTCAGGTTCAAGTCAATAAAGACCTACAAAGAAAGGTAGGCTGAATGGTAAACAGCATTTGCAGTTGTCCTCTGTGTCTATGAAAATAAGCCTGGCATTTTCCACCACTGCACTAAAGGATAATAAACTGTTTCTTTCAGTATAATTTAAAGTTGGTAATTTAGAAACAGGTACTTTGTATGATTGTAGTGATAGTGATAACTCAAAGAAAAAAAAAAAAAGAAGCTAGATCTTACAGGGGAAATATCAAGATGTATAAAATAAGGATTTTATGCTATATTATGCTGCATATAGGCACTTAAATAGAATTCAGCTATTTCACTATTACAAATGTCACATTCTTATTTGTAGAGCAAATCAACGAAGTTTTATATTCCATGTGCTATCTAAAGAGCATCAACTTGAATGTTCCGTGTAAGATTCCTTCAGAAGAGTCTAGCTTGCCACTGTTAATCCTGAATGGAAAGAAGGCATCAGAATAGAGTAAAATAAATTGTTCAGTACTCCTCCAGATATATAAGTTTGAACAGTTGTATGAATATCCACTTCTTAAATAAGTCTCTGAAATGTAATGTAAAGGACTTCTTACAAAAGAAACAGAAGTTAGATCTCCATTTATTATGTAAAATATTTTATGTCTTTCTATCTTCTCTAAATCGAGTGTAGAAAGATTGTTTATCAGAAAGAATGTTATGCAATATTTCAAAGCAGAAAGTCTAACAGTATTAATTATAAATGTCATCTTAAATTAATAATGGGGCTAACAATAATTGTAAGCAGACCAAATATATAATATACTTTCATATTTCAATAAAGCATAATGCTTTATTGAAAGCACAGGTTATAACCTTTCTTAGTGAAACTGAAAAAGGTTGTATGTTATGAAACTAAAGTAATTATATCTTAATTTTAGTGTAATGACAGTACCTCTGTTTAGAGAATAATTTAAGTGATGGTTTATTTGCAAATTATGAATAATCCAGCCCTCTTCTTCTGTCATTCTAATTTAGTATAGAAAAGCTTTCATGGATAAGAAGTACTCAAATGCACATATCATCCGCATCTTTTTTTCCAGTGATTTTCCAGTAAACAGTATAGCACAAAACATAACTCATTATGCTTGATTTCCTATACAAGTTGGTCTTTAATTTTTCACTGCATGACTGGTTGGATAGTGCAAATTTTAACTTGTGGCAGAATATTCGGAGGGAATAATATTTGCCTTAGGTGCAATGCAGTCACATTGCATTTCCAAGGCAGAATGCAACTACCTGCACCAACACAGTTCATTCATCACCAGGAGCTATTTGTTGTAGAGGTCAGAGCTTAGAAGTTCTCCATTTTTAAAAGGTACAGTTCCTTCAAAATACTGAAATTCTATTCTGAGGGTGTGTGTTGTTTATCGTAAGAGAAAATTAATATGTTTAACATCTAAGCATAGGAATTCATATTTATCTAGTTACTTGAAAACATGAACCAAGGTCTGATTAATTAAGTTGAAAGGCTCCAAACAGAAAAATTGTTACTTAGCTGTCCACACCATGATTTTTTGCATCTTCCTATCAACTTTCTCTTTTAAGCTCCTGTCAGAGACTGGTTATTGTGTCAAGTAGATGGATCAGTGGCTTTCCACACTATAATGTTAGTAATAATTTAAGGGTATTATTCCTTTCATATAACACTAATGAATAGAGATAAGTTTCAAGCCTAAGCTAATAGTCTATGTTACTTCTGTAGTTCCTGAAGCTAGGGCCTTCTAAAGGCAATTTACAAACTCTCAAATGGCAATTCATCACCATTGTCTTAGATATTTATTTTGGAATAGATAGAAACAGTTTGGAAGAACTGTTTCTTCCTGGTCTACACAGAAAGCTAAGAAGAGACATTTTATTTTTGATGGCTAAATTTGCATAAAAGCAATCTCAGATTTAATCAATTATTAAAAATAAATCTATCACTTATACAAGATAGTGCTTCATAGCAATGAATACTGTTTTCATAAGTTACGTAGTGTTCAAACAAGATCCAGAACTTCTAAGACCCTTCTCACATATGTTCTCACATAACATCTAACATCTATGTCACATTCAAGTCAGTAATGCCTCTTGTCCATAGTTTTGAATTACCTTAGGTATCTGCAATGCAGAAGGGAATCTAGTGGGTCTAAAAATAGTAATAATAATAAAGTAGTTATAGTAATATAATAAAACTAGTGAGGACACTACCAGCATCTTCAGTCTTAAATATCTTTATATAGTGATTTTTAGATAAACAAAAACATTAGGAAAAAAATCCACATCTACACTATTGGTGAAGTAGTTTGATTTTAAAAGGTCTGAAAGAACACTAATCTGTCCTCCCATGTGTCCATGGATCTTAGTATTCCCTAAAATAATGGGAACAGTGAACATCTGGAAGCTATTCACTAGGAGAATTTGGAGAGTTTGTTGTTATCAATTCATTCAGGATTCATTGTAAAGTCACTAATAAATCTCTTTAGTGTTCATATGGATCTTCCTTAACATTCAATTGGTCTTATGGATCTACCTTGAAGTTCAATTGCAGTACTCTTGTATAAATAGCACCAGTTTGTACTAAGATGTCTCTAGACAATAAGTTCTTTTTTGTTTGTTCTTTTTTTTCTGGTTTTTTTTTTTTTTTTGAATGTTGGTTGAGATCTTTATTATATTTTAGGATTGCTATATTTTAGGAGTGTTTATCTGCAGCTGTTTTCCAAACCTGAGCAATTATCACAAATAATGTAATTTTTGCACCAAATACATTGTCAATAAACCCTTAACAGACTCTTTAAAAGATGCTTTACAGATTCCTGTCTTCTTAGCCACTTTTTTTGTTTTTCATAATATTGGAGAAGAAAATCACGGAATCATGATATTGTTAGGATTGTAAGGGATCTTAAAGATCATCTAGTTCCAATACCCCTGCCATGAGTAGGCAAGAGAGTACAGGTGAGATTCTTCTGATTCCTTCAGCCTTTGAAATGACTTTTTAGATTGGTTTCACTACAAGAATATAAAGTTATCAGACTAAGCTAATTTTTTTCATTATTTTGCTTCATGAATGGAGGTACACTTCGCACTCTAACCATTAATCATCTAATCTTCTAAGATATTTTTGTGAGTTGCTTATAACCATATCCCAGTGATGTGCCCACACCTCCTCCATTGGCATATTGCCACTCTTCTACCTGGTCCAGGGAATGTTCCAAGCATCCATACAGTTTCCTCAAAAACATATTTAATAGACAGTGAATTAAAAGAATAGTGTCCAATTTATTTTTAAAGTCAAGTTTCTTAAAAATAGCTCACATTACTCACCCTGGTGAAGTAACCTGGGAATCATAAATTGAGAAGCTTAACATTTGGCAGAATATTAAGCACTTCATTATTCACTGGTGTATGTTCTACTTAACGGAAACACACCCAGTATCAAGTATGCTCCCATGGAGAATCTGCAGCGAACTGTCAATGAAATGCTAAGACTAGTTAGCAGCCTAGCAGCCTTTAAGAGGCTTTGTTTCTGAAATAAATAAATAAATAAATAAATAGATAGATAGATAAATAAATAAATAAATCAGGAAACAGGAAAGGAATTTTCTACCCCACTTTAGAATGAGTCACTGTGCTCATATAATTGTAATGTGACTATTTCTGTTACTCACACTTCGTAAACATACACTGAGAAGTACTGACAGTCAGAATAGTGGATTAATTGTCTTTACAAATGTCAAGCCAAATAATGGTCTGACCGATGTCTCAGACAGCACCAACGTCCACGAAAAAAAAAATTAAAATAAAATGATGCAAAATTTTTAAACCACATCAATGGTTTACTGTCACAATAGGGACTGAGTCCCATAGACTATAATCCTCTTTTAATAGTCTAACTTCCAGGAAACGAACTGGACAGACAGATAATCAGAGAACTCAAGACTATTATAATAACATATATTTGACGAGATAAATGACCTTCAAGATAGTCATGCTTTTATATAGTTACCAACACCTACAATTTTATTAGAAATTCGCTCATAGCCCCTTTTACTTTGTACCTGCTTGCTCTGTTTAAAAGGCTCTGAGAAATTATTACAAGGTCTGAAGATGATGCTCTACATTTTCAGCCTAGTGAGTTATTCAGGCACTGAAACAAAAAAATAAGTGGACTGTCAGATTTGTGAAAAACCCTCTAACACGAGGAATAGTCTGCAGCTATCCAATTATCTGCTCCCTTGGTTGCCTAACTGATCTATGAAATCAAATTAAACACCAATCTGCAGATTTAATATTCATATTGCAGTGTCAAAAGATCTGAACAAAATCTACAGAAACAATGAGGAATACCTGAGTCTTCTAGTGGTTTGCAAATGGAAGCCAGGAGACCATGGTTAAAATCTGGACTTATTTATTCCATTTTCTACAACTGGGCATTATTAACCTTTATTCTTTTTTGCTCTATAAAAACCACAACCCTATTCACTTTATTCCATCTATTCCATCTTCAACAACTAAAACGTAATTGAGCATATGTCATGGTTTTGGCTGTCATTGAGTTAATTTTCTTCATAGAGGCTTCTTTGATTCATGTTTTGGATTTTTGATGAAAATAGTGGTGATAACACAAGACAGTTTTAGCTGTTGCAGAGCAGTAATTACAAAGAGCCAAGGACTTTTCTGTTTGTCCTGCAGTCCTACCAGCAAGGAGGCTGGAGGTGCAGAGGAAGCTGGGACAGCTGACTTGAGCTGACTGAAGGTTTGCCCTACTCCACATGGCATCAGGCTGAACAATAAAAGCTGGAGTAAAGAAGGAGGAAAGGGAACATTCACAGCCATTGTGTTTGCCTTCCCAAGAAATGCGTGTGATGAGCCTGGCTTTCCTGGGAGTGTCTGAACATTTGCTAGTCTATTGGAAGCAACAAATGAATTATTTGTTTCATTTTGCTTGTGTGTGGTTTTTGCTGTAACCGTCTTTATTTCAACCCATGACAACTTTTACAGTCCTGATTCTCTCTTCCATCTTAGATGGGGACAATTAGCAAGTGGCTTAGGAAAATCATAAGGAAAAGGGAAATAATTAACAGAACCATGGAATGGCTAGAACCGACCTCTGGAAGTCATCTGGTCCAACCCACCTATTCAAACAGCGATACCTAGAGCAGGTTACCCTGGCACCTACAGCATGTTTTTTCAAGAAAATTGTTTTATAAGAACTGATTTAAGGGAATTTAACTAATTTAAGGGAAAATAAGCTTAAGCATTTCTATGCTTACAGTAATTCAGATGATTTGTCTTTAGTCTCTATTTCTGTACTAGTGAGGCAGACAAAAAAATGTCCCTTCCATCATAGAATCATAGAATCACTCAGGTTGGAAAAGACCTTAAAGGTCAAGTCCAACCATGACCTAACCATACTACCCTAATTAACAACCCTCTGCTAAATCATGTCCCTGAGCACCGCATCCAATCCAATATGTATTTTAACATATCCAGGGATGGTGACTCAACCACCTCCCTGGGGAGCCTATTCCAGTGCTGAACGATCTGCCTCTCTAATCCAGCTGCCTCTTATTCCCTCTTTTCAGTACTTGCTATTTACAAGTTGGGATTATTAAGGGAAAAGGTCTTAGGGAGGAAAATCCCTGTCATTGTAAGAGAACAGCAAGTTCAAGATCATCAAGATGTTTTTGATTTATATGAAAATATAATATGAAAATATAATTTAGTTGTTTTTAAGCTTTGAGTTTCTATTATATAAAGAAATCATACTTCCAAACAAAATAACTATAGTGTGTTTTGTTTTGGTTTGTATTATGGAAATACCCATTTAGCTGTGATTTTTATTTAGTAATTGATGTATTAAAGTACGGCATGCGTGAAATAGTTAATGGTATAAATATATCATTATTCAGTTGAGTTGTTACTTTAGCTCTGCATGTCCAGATAACATGGAGAATATACATATAAATGACAATTCTGTTCCTCTGTTGCTTATACTTCAAGATACCTGCACTGATCCCTTGTTGCTAATAATCAGGTTTTTGTGATAAGATGATGGATTGTATGTCTTTGTAATGGGAATATATTTTTGTTTCTAACTTCATGTTACACAGCAGAAATGTAATAATACGAGTAAAACCCCAGACAATAATCATATTGCAAATAAATGTCTTACCTGTCCTGCCACACAGAAGAAAAAAAAGAGGAAGAAAAAAGTAAAACTTTTTTTTCTGAAGACAAATGTTTTCCTTATAATCTTAAGAAAAAAAAATCCCTTATTTTTTTGTTTCTATCGTTCTTATGCTCTTCTGATTTTTTATATAAGACTGAATCTCAGGAGTAACAAACTTCTCTTTCATCCCATTCTTATCTACTGAGCATAGCAGTAATTTGCAGTCACAATAAAAAACTCATCTATTTGAGATTAGAGTTCTAACTCACTATTTTGGAAAAGTCTATCCTGATTATTATTACACATCTGTTCTCACATCTGTTGCCTGATAAACGGTTAACAGAATCATATTCCTTTAAATATATGTTGTTACCCTATTTGCTGTCCATAGTTACCTGTGGTAAATCTCCACATGCAGCTCTTGTGTACAGAGCTTCAGTCTAAGAAAAGTGCAGAGTCTACATCACAAAAGTACTAATGCTTTGACAACACCGTAAAAATAAATTAGAAATAAATATTTATTTCTTAGATAGCTAAGGCACTGTTCTGTGTTCAGATATGGTTTGGTCCTAACCAGTAAACTGAGCAGTGGTGGGACTGCACCGGCTGTAGTACACAATTAGAATAGCACTAACTTTGATGTTGCTTAAGAAACTCCACTGACCAATTTCCAAGAACTTGCTGAAAAAAGCAACTACATATATTTTAAAGTTGTCTTCACAACATTTCAAAGCTAGCAATAAAAATAAAATTACAACATACAAAAAACAAGTTCTTTATTTCTTTACTTACTATTAAAAGCCCATTCTGTACAATTTCTTTAATTATACACAGATTTAGTAGTTCTCCTCAAAATTCCTCTGGGTGATGCCACAACAAAAATGGCTTTGAATATGTTAACTAAGCGGACCGCCAAGGTGTCCGTTCTCCTTCCTAACCAGGGATTCAGAAACCACAAGTGGTTCACACTAAGATTATAGTACAATTTTGAGAGTTCTTTATGTGAAACATTACTATTTGAGTTGTACAACATACAGTAGAAAATATATTCAGAGTCCTTGTCAACAAATTGATAATTTACAGCACATACAAATATCTAAAATCTTAGATTGTATTAGAATAAGTAACTACATATAAGATGTACATAAGATAGATTACAAAAGTTTCATATACACTTGGTACATTCATTTTTATTATTAACCACATACGACAGAAGAAAATTTTCACATAGTATCAGTTGACTTTGATAAATGTACACAAAACTTGAACTTAAATTAAGATTATATGTAATGTCCACTGAAGTTAGTAGAAAAGCTTTCTTTGATTCCAGAGGGGCTTTTGATGACCATATAGACATCCAATAGATGTTAGTTGATTAATGACATTGAGATTTTCAGAACTGAGCTTTGATATACTAGGAATGTATTACACTGTTACATTTGTGTCAAGAGGTATGATGTGTTTTTTCATATATTTATATGTACACAAAGCAAGATCCTCACAGGTAAGAAGGTGTAGAGAAAATATTTTGTTACCATATTTTTGGGAAAAAAAAATTACTGATGAAGCTATATCACTCACATACTCATAAATAAGCATTTTCACAACAAGAGTTCACACTTCCTTAGTACAAGGTATGACTTTCCATTTGATGCAGAAGATAGATTCAATATGCATCAAACATGAGAAATATCTACTCTTAAGGTAGAAATGGAGAATTACACATATTCTTGGATAAGGTCTTTGAATAATGATTTAATTACATGATAAAAATGTACGTTTTTTAGACATTTAAGCAAATTAAAAAAAAAAAAAAAAAAAAAAAAAAACAAAAAAAAAAAAAAAAGGAAAAAAAAAAAAAAAAGAAAGCCAAAGTCAAATGCTATCTTCAATTTTCCACCAGAGGATTATATTTTCTTCATCATAAAACCGGAAATCATAAAGAATAAGAACAAAGAAGAATCTGCTCTCTGCATAGACATATGTTGAATATACTGAATTACAAGTGATTAGTAACATAGATAGCGTGTCTCATTACGTCTTTTTTTTTTTTTCCCACATTTTGAATTGTACTTACACACACAATTCTGGTGAGCTCCTTCCAACTTGTCAGGGAAATATTTAGAATGCAAGTTATCTCAAGTAGATATATACAAAAAACCTTCCTGACGTTTGAAGAAGAAATTTTTGTTATTGATGACATATTTTTATAAAAGCAGCATATTGCAGTACAATGAATGCCATTTTATCTTACGAAAGTAGAGGGAAAATTTAAAATAATATTAGAATATTTCTTCCTTTCAGTAGGAATGTTGAATGAGAAAAGCAGAAATATTTTAGAATATGCACACCTTATATGCCTTACTCCACTTTAGAATGAACTTTCAAATTGTTATCAAACTTCTCTTATTTTTAGCTAATCACAACATATTTTACCTTTTATTTAAAATCCAGTATTGAAGCCCCAGATTTCAGACAGCTCCCCATTTCTTTGTTTGAGACTTCCAACATCCCACTCTATTGAGCAGCTGCAATCACCCATCTCAAAAATTGTAAACGAAAGAGTAAAGAGCTAATGCATATGAGGTTATTACAGGTAGATGATATAAGAAATTTACCACAAGAGACTTAAGTGTGCACCATGCTTGTCAACAACATTCAAATGTTCAGAATCTTAACAGTTGTGTTCAGATGCATGTCATCTCTGAGATTTAGATTAATTTCAAAACAGTTGTATGTTTAACACCTAATTGTCCTACTCAAATGCAACTCAGAGTTTATGATAAAAGCTTGTCATTTTCTCCAGATTTAAACAGAAAGCAATTTGAAAAAATAATAATAATAAAATGATGATAGTAATAGTAATAAACTGTCAGAGCAATTAGATTTTGTAACACAGAGAAGTTGGTATGCTTGATATGAAGTATCTACCATTCAGATTTTGCTGCTGAGGAAACTGAATGGAGTAGATTTAGAGAGCTGAAGAAGTGAAAAATTCAGAGTGATTTTTATTTATTTATTATTTTCAGATTGAAACATTCCAGCACTGTGTTCTAGAAAAACATAAGGGTTTGTGTCACAGAGCAATCTTTGAATGAGCTTTCCAGCTCAGCACTAATGATCCCAGTGAATAGCATGTCTTAAGTAAATTGATGTCTACAACTCATACTTGCTGGATTTTGATGTCCCATTATATATTATTTCTCAAAAGAAAAAGTGCTAATGTGTAACTCAGAAGAGGGAGTGCTGATTTCTTAGTTTCATTTTCTTCTTTCCTATGAACTCTCAACATTTTTTATTTAAAATAAATTATCATTCATAGAGAGAGATGCATTACATTTTTCAGGAATCTCATTTCATGTCATCTAAATTCAGTGTAGAAGTCTATGGAAAAAAAGAAATAATTTGAAAACACTAAGGTTTACTTCAGACAGAAAAAAATGTATGCCAGACTGATGAAGTCCATATTGTTTATGAATATCTGATTTCTCTGGATTTTTTTACATGGCATTTTGATTTTAAAATGTTAATTATTTATAAATTTAAATTATAGAGTATCAGTACTCCATATGTTAACTAGTTGATTGGCATCCAAGGGATAGTAGTAAGTGACAAGATATCAACATGAACCATGAAGAAGCATTCTTCTAGCAAAGCAATAGATCAATATGACTTCAGGCCTTTAATATCTTTCTGTTTAAAATAAGCCCTGTTGTAACTAAGTTATCAGTTTGGCCAACAGTTGTTCTCTAAGGCTTTGCAGTATATGCATCATACATAAATCCTAGGCTCATCTTCTATGAAGATATTAGTATGTTCTTCAGTGCCATCAATGCATCACCAATGCAATGTACATCAAGATGCACTTGCTTTCAAGGATCAGAAAATTTGGGGATAGAAATTAATTTTTATCTGCATCCAAATATCAGCAGCACCAAAGTCTTTGATTCTGAAGTTCTGCACAAGAATTACCATGTATGTTCCTCAGCTGCTATTATCAACTGCTTTGACGGCCAATGCCTGTCTGTGACATTTACCACTTCATTAACCTGAGGATTGAAATGTTTGGTTTAGCACAAATAATATGGCCTTGAAGAGGACTATGTGGGGGAGAGTTAATGACTACTGGTATGCCAAATGTTAATACAGAAGATCTAACAGCTTCCCGTGGCCTTAAATACTCCAAAGAATAAAACAGAAATATGGACCATCCAGCTTGTGTAACTGCCCATATGAATGCACCAGCTTAAGAGTTAAGTATTAACATAGCTGTGCCTCCAGAAACTCACTAGATAAAATTCATAGCCCAAATGCAACCACTGGCAAAGTCCCTATGGAACTCAGTAGGTTCACTTTATTATATGTACGAACCACTCTGACTGCTATCCAGGTAGGTACAGAGTACTGTCAGTCCCAGCCGTGGTCTCTTCCAAACCTTTCACATCCTCATTTGCTAGAGAAGTTTGAGAGCTGTGCAAAAAATTTTCCTCAAGTTAATTGAAACTATTTATTTTTACTTCTAAAGAATGGATGGAGTAAAAATGAAAAGAAATTCCTTCGTGTCTTCCCATGACTAAGGTGTGATCAAAAGCAGTTTTTGACAGTAACATAATCTTTGATTAGCAATCTGGGTGAGAGGGTAGTATTCTGAGGTTTAAAGAAATTTCAGAACTGAACAGCATCCCTATCACTTCTGATGTCACCCTCCACATGATATACATTTAGGCACACATTCTGTCTTTTATAAACTCTTGTATTTTTCTTCCTGTTGTGATCCCTGTGTCCTCTGGATAATGTCTCCTTACTTTGACTAGGGACAAGCATCTGACAAGCTGCAACTTCTAGAAACAGATGAAGAATGGAGATGGTAGCAACCTTCAGGCCAGAACTTCAGCCAAGGCAGAGTTAAACTAATTAACACATTGCTTAAGAATTTGACTTCCAGCATCTTCCTTATTTTAAATCATTCAACAAAATACAGAAAGAGAGTAGGACAAGTAAATCTTTTCAGTGTATTAGCCAAGAGCACAAAACATGCATTCCAATAATGCTCAGGTAGATTTACTTTAAGTAGAAGACATTCAGAGCTCTGGTTTTCGCATAACCCAGCACTATATATGGTGATGCTTACTTCTTATTCCTGTACCTCTTTGTGCTACAGCATTTCATTGCAATTATATATCCTTTCAGGATTCAGCCCTACATTATCATCTCCATTCTAATTCAGCTTACTTTGTCAAAATAAAGTTTAGAGTAGAGAAAAAAAGGCATGTTTATAGTGAATCAGAATGGATTAAAAAAAATGAAACAAAATAAATACACAAAAACTCACAAAGATTGGAAGGGTCAGTGTTGTTTTCCATTTGAAGCTCTTTCACTAGAAATATTAAGCTATCAACTTCCTCCTAGAACAATCCTAGAGTACTGCAACCTTCATCACAAGGTACATGAAGTCCAAATAACTAACAATTAATTAGGTCTTTAGAAGGTCATTACCTTGAACTCCACAGAGAAGTGTCAGAGACTAAGGCTTGACTAAAGCTGTTCATTCCAGTCTTTAAGCTGGAAAGGTAAATCTGGGTAACTAAGCATTAAATAGTACTTTGAGTGAATTGCACATGTTCTCTTTCAGCTTTACAGGCAACAAGATTTGGTGAAATTAAAAATATGAAATGAGGCACATAAGGAAAGGTATGAAGAGCAAAATGATAACTTTAAAGCTCATTTCAGAAATAAATGATTTTAAAATGGGAGCATATTCTGACCTAACCATAAATTCAAGGACAATGATATTTATTCTAGCATGGGATTCTTTTAAAATCTTTGCTTTGAAGATTGGTATGGAGTGGAACCACATATTTCAGTGGCATTTTGTCTTAATGAAGGTGTGCTTCAGTTCTCTTCTGACTGCCCTCTCCTTCCTGAACACCTACGCATATATTCACACACTTCTGAAAAAGGAAGTCCTGCCTCAATAATCCAGTTCTATTTCATCTCAACAAAAGAGTAACTGTGGCTGAGCATATTATTTTACAACATGAAAAAATCTGTTTGATGTTTTACAGAATGCATGTCTTGCAAGTTGAGGATAAAAACATAGAGCATTAGTTGTAACTTTCAAGATATTGGGAATCTAGAAGAATCTACCATGGAAATAAAAAACACAAAAGCAGCTAAGATTTTGTTGATCTGTCCATACGTAGCTACTAATTGCAAATTGAGGTGCCTGAATGTGGATACCTACATTTAGACAGTTAAACAGTGTGTAAATTTTTTTCCTTGTAGATATCTAGAAATGTGACGTGTTTATTGTGGATACTTTGGCCAACATTCAATTGTCTGCAATGACCACAGACATCTAGTCTCACATGAAAATTTTTATTGTATCTGAGATATCTGCACAGAAGAGACAGATACGGAATAAAATCTGTGGTAGAAAAGAAACCTTCTGGAAGTGTAGCTATGGGGATTCCAAATGGCACTAGATGCCCATGTGTGGGCAACAGGATAACCTCCCTGAATCCTCTCTGATGATAAAGTTGATGATCAAGGATTAGTTATTTCCTCAGGATGTAAAGTATTTAATATTTATATCAGTCAATTTGGTTTAGCCAATTCAATACTCCCCACAAACCTTTGAATTATATTAGGCCTGAACTCAGTGAGCAATGTCACCAGTAATAATAATTATTAAGATGTACACTCAGACTCAAAAGTGTATGGCATTTGTATATGTTCTGTCCAACTTTAAATGTAGGTGATTTTCAGGTTTTGATTCAGTCTTCCTGTCAGTTTAATATCTTTTGTTCTGAAAATTAGTATAGGTGGGTGGAGGTGTTTGCAGAAAAAGGCATGTAGCGAAGGAGACTAACACAGCAAACACAGGACATGTCTGCACTGGTTTCTGCACTGATGACATTGCACCCGCTGGCAAGCTCCAAGCTGTTCTCTGCTGGGTGAATGCACCAGCTTGCCCAGAGACAGCGCAGAGGTCCTTGCACAACACTCTATACTATGAGACAGACATGCCTCTTGGGAGCAAATTCTGAACAGATATAAATAGGTTCTGTGTATGGCTGACAATGCTAGCATGTAAGCATTTGGTGCTCCAATGTATAACGTGCTAAAATAAAGGAAAGCTAGGACACTCCCTCTCCGCTTTTTGGGTCTTTTTTTTTCTTCTGGTTGTGAGGTGAAGATGGAAGCATATATATTTAGAACAACTCAAGAAGAGTTATAAGCAGAAATGCACATTTTAAACTAGAACTCCTTTGCAAATGAACTTTAGATTTGGAAGTCTGGGGTCTTGATGGCTCATTTCTTTGCCAAATATCTGGCAATTTCTCTGTTGCTTTGAATTTTATATCCATTATTAGATATAAGATAAGAAAAAGTCTTCCACAAGAATTTATTAAATGCATTGACAAAATGTATTTGTGTAAATATATATATTCTCTAAATAGGACACTCAGAATTTTCAGATTTGAAAACTGAATATTAGGCACCTAAATAAAATGAAATGTCCTCTTTCAAAAGCACAAACTACCATTAACATGCAATAGACAGAAATTAAATTTATATTTGATGGATTGTTATTGGAATGTTATTTACTTCTTAACAACTTCAGTTATTATACATACTTACATAGCAAATCTGTAGAAACATACTCATTTGAAATCGGTATTTAACATCAGAATGCATCTTACTGTGTTAAAAACAGCACAGACCATATCAATTCTTTCTGAATACATCAGGCTACTGATGAAAAGTTTTCCTAAAATACAAATATTGATTATGTAATTTTTTTATTAATTAGATAAAACACTTTATTGTGTACAGCAGTTCATTAGAGTATTGATTCTATCAGTAATGCTACATATACCTAACTTAAGTCTGAGCCATTGTTCACTGTAATATTAAGTGGATTTATTCCAGTTGACTTTCTGCTACACTGTTAATTAAGATTATATTATTCAGGGAAAATAAATAGCCTGATGAAAGAAATTCACTTCCATTCTTCATTAAATGAGATCTTCATTACATATATGATAATAATAGATTTAGATAAGAAAAGTCAGCAAGACAAAACAATTATTAGTTACTTTTTCTGAGCAAAGGTGAAAAGAGGTGTTCCTTGGGAAATAAGTCTTAAAAAAAAAAAAAAAGTATATATTTCTCTCTATAAATGAAACATCTTTCTAAGAGAAAGAATTCCAAGTCCGTAAAATGTATTACCTGATTAGTCTCTATCAGTTCTGAGTGCTGAAACAAAGCTTTACAAAAAAAAAGAAACAAAGAGACAATCCTTTTTATAATTAACTCAAATGCCTAATTTTTGTTGTGCCAATTTATTAATGCCTTATAATAATCCTTATTTTACTCAGTTCCCTTTGTGCGTATTAGATAAATACCTCTATTTTTAGGCTACCAAGAGCAGAGCCTTTCCCCCACTCTTCTAATTCATTTGTAATATATGCTACTCCTGTGCCGATTATAGTGAATATTATTATTATTTGTATTTCTCTCTGAATTCTTAAAACATTGTCATCCTACATTTAGGGCAACCAGTGCCAGTGCCTCACCACCCTCACTGTAAATGATTTTTTTCTTATATCTAACCTAAATCTACCCTCTTTGAGTTTGAAACAGTTTCCCCTTGTTTTATCACAACAGACTCTACTAAAGTCTACCTCTTTTTTTCCTATCACTCCCCTTTTGATATTGAAAGACCGCTATCAGGTCATCTTGGAGCCTTCTCTCCCCAGTTCTCTCAGCCTGTCCCCATAGGACAGGTGCTCTATTCCATGGATCGTTTTTGTAGCCCTCCTCTGGATGTGCATCAACAGGTTTATGTCTCTCCAGTACTGAGAATCCTACATCTGGAAGCAGTACTTCAAGTGAGGCCTCACCAGTGCAGAACAGAGGGGCAGGATCACCTCCCTTGACCCACTGGCCACACTTCTTTTGATGCAGCCAAGGGTATGGTCAGCTTTCTGGGTTGTGAGGGCACACTGCTGGCTCATATCCAGTTTGCCATCCAACAGCACTTCCAGTTCTTTTTCAGTAGGGCTGTACTCAATCCTTTCATCCCCCAGCTTGTATTGGTAATGGGGGTTGCCTCGTACCAGGAGCAAGACCTTGCATTTGGGTTTGTTTAACCTCATGAGCCCACAGCTCAAGCCTGTCTAGGTCCCTCTTTTCTTTGATAATGCACTGAAGTTTCTTTGACTTTTGGTATTAAGTGCAAAAATAAATAACAAAATGGATCTGAGCTATGGTTTTAAGTTTGGCTGAATCCAAGTTTAACCAGCGTTTTGTTTTTTATCTTATTTATTTAGCCAATTATTTATTTGCTAAGTTACAAACTGTGATTCAATAAGTTTCTGTCTTAATGTCATTTTGTAAAAGATCTCTTAATTTATTCATAAATTTACCTTTACATAGTATCGGCCAGTGTTAAAGTCTAAAGTTAATGTTCTTATTCATCAAAGTAAAAAGCAAACAAACAAACTAAAAAACTATTTACCTTGAAACAAAATGTGACTTTTGGTCTGTAAACTTGTCATGGTTTTATGATTTTTGGTTATCGGTATTCCTCATCATGTAATGCACTGGGAGTTTAACTGTGAATGCTCAAGTTCCAGGTACCTGTCCAGAACAGAAGAAGAAGCCCAGGGCGCTTTGCAGTCAGAGAGGAGATAGAACTCCTGGCAAGGTCACCCAATGCTCTCTTTCTTGTCTGCACTTTTTTTTTGCTTGCTCTTCTTTGTCTGCTCTTCTTTCATCTCACTGCTGCTCAACTTGACTGTGCATCTCATCTCAGTGTTATGGTGAGGCCTTCTCAATATTTAATATTGACTTATACTAATATTGACTTATACAGGAAGCCATAATACCTTGAATCTGCAGTCCTCACATATCAAAGCATGTGAACAGAGAAGGCAGTACAAGCCTTAAATTGATAAAAAAAAAAATCAGAGATACAAGTGAGACAAGCAAAAACATTTTTTTATTCACATCTTAAGGACCAAAATTTGAGTTCAAAGGGATTAAATGATTTGTTCAGCAGTACTTTTTTGTCTTTTTTTTTTTTCCTTTGTTTTGAAAAAAATAAGGCTGTAGAAAGAGATGTTCCTATCTTGGTAATTCCCAAAAGATAGAAGATTTTCTTAAAAGATAGAAATTCTCTCTTTTTAAAAAGTACTAAAGTTATCTATCATACATATCAGACATCTAATGTAAACAAGAGAACCTTTTTAAGATATATATGTTATTTTCAATAGCACACTGAAGAACACAAAGAAAGTAACTGTGTGACTGCTGAATGGGCAATGCAATAATCCTGTGTAATCTCCCTTTCAGTAGAGGATTTATAATGATTACACTGACAGAGATGCTAAGTGGATATCATATAGAAGCGGAAGAAAGGATGACAGAACATAGTAGAAACATGAAAGAGACTTCATATGTCCTTACTGTAAGCTTAATATTCCCTCTTGAACTGCTTTCATTCTGCTAAATATTAGGAAATCAAATTTGACCAGATGATATTCCCTAGCTTTGGAATCTTAGTAATATCTGATCACTTGCCCTAGTACTGTTCTGAAAATTTCCTGAACTTGCTTTTGTCTTGGGACAACCACAAATCCAGTTCTACATAAATGGCCCAAGACATTGGTTTAAAGACTTATTTCCTTCACTGGGGCTTGGGGACTCCTAATACTTATATAAAATAATAAAAGCGTGCAGCTGTTATTAATTTTATTTTACCCACTCTACATCATGCTTAAGCTTCATGTCTCCTTCTGAGAAGATGATACCTTTGATATCTCAGTTTTTAATTTCTGGAAACAGGATGTTAATCCAGTTTAGTAGTGGTGAAGATGCACATACCATAATCATAGTTATATTCTATATATTCTGAAAGTGTCAGAACCAGAAAAATTCCACTTTGATTTAAAGTGAAAATATTAGTTGTCCTATAGTAGGGTGACAGACCTAATTCAAGTGTAATTGAATGCATTCAGAGCAGCTTGAGTCTAAATTATCTATGCTTTACTGCATCAAAAGGCATTGAGAAGGGGGAAAAGGTTTAGAGGAATCTAATTTTATTCTCCAACATTTTAAACATGCAATGTGCATGTAAAGCACTGCTGATAATAATATCAGATAAATGTAGAGTTAAGAAAGTGAAGAATGAAAAAGAATATTTACTTCCTTGTGATCTCATATACCTATTTCTAAGTAGGCTAAAATATTGCTACAAATGGCCTAGTAGTTTTCACTCTTATTTGTTGTTTCAATTCTTTTATTGAGTAATATCTCGCAAGTGTATTAGGTAATTGGCTGAATTTATAAACACAGAACAGAGGTTATTAACTCTAAAATGTTGCCACTAATGAGATAATTTCTTTTTTTCGTCATATATATGTAGCTTTAAACATAGTAGGTTTGTGTGCATGAAAAATATTATGACATATTAACATTTGAAAAGTACCAAAATAATTATCAAGACATGGTTTTGAGAAACTGATGCATGAAGCAGGCTATTTCTGATAGGTTTCAAGTAGCTTTCAAAGGCTTAGGCAAGAATGGCTTTAGCCATATTCCTTCCATTTTGAAGAAATCATGAAAAGTTACTACGCTTTCAAATAAAAAGCATAAGTCAGAAAACAAAGCTCATTAAAAAGAAGGATTAATTTTATTTTGAATTGCTAATAATGTTGCAAAAAAATGAAATCTGTTGTATTTACTTCTTCGTTGAATTAAATACAAATAAAAATCCCCTTCAGTGGTTTAAACAGAAGTTTATTTTGAGAAACTAAACAGCATGTCATTTACTTCTGAAGTTGAGAGAAGTGACAAGTTATGCTTATTGTTTCAAAAGGAAATGTTTCTGCCTAGTAGTAGAATGTACCTATCAGCTTTCTTAATTGCATAATACATTTGTTATTTTATTTAGAATACTTGATACAACGGATTACAAACACAAAGCATCATGTCATAAAGGTATTTTGGAACATAATTATAGCTTTACCAATGTGGAATTTGTTAAATCCAAAACTCATGCTGAGGCAGAACACCCACATACATCTTTTAATATATATATTAGGTACGAAAAAGGGAGCTGTGTATTTCTTTGTTCCAATATTAGTTTAAACCTAATTTATTTACAAATTTCTTGTTCTCCTTTCCTCTCCAACACTACATACAGGAGGATATTCACTGAAAAATGTTTGCAGAACATTTGCATTAATAAGCTCTTGATACAGCTTATGTGACTCTCCAGTCTAAAGCAGACAGTCCAGTAATGTTGTTATAACCTTAACCAAAACTGAGAAGGTGGCTTTGGAATACAATGCTGGTGTGCTGCAACATCAAATGGCACAAAAACAGGTAAGAAAGAGCAAAGTTTACACACCTGTGCCTGCTCAGCCCATTCCCTGCGTAAAGAAATTTACCCTCTCATATCCTTTCCCTGTTTTTATATAAAAGTATTGCAAATAATTAACATAAATCAGTTCCAGATACATTTATTGAATTTTTTCACTTTAGTCTAAACCTTATAAGAATTCATTCGTATTCTGGTTTATCTTGAGGAATCCATGGAAACTACAGAAGTCTTCTAAACCTGCATAAACATCTACCCTTGTTGAAAGGTTATGTGTAGACACCACCTTGTTTCTCACTGGAAATGGTTAAGATAAATTACAGCGCCAAGAAATGGTAATCAATTGTCTGCCCATGATTACTTTCTCATAGAAGCAATAGATCACAGGTGTCTAATTCTGTTTGTATGAGGCATTCAAATTATTTAGTGAGGCTGAGGCCATACTGAATACCATAACTACCATAATATAACTAATAATCATTCACACTGTGGTTGGGAATGACAGAATTACCATGAAAAGCAGTTAAGTAAATAGTACTATATGCTGGCTTGTAAAGTAATCAGATAACTTCTCGGAATTTTTAAGCAATCCACTAATGTGAGCCATTACTTAACAGATATTTGATTCAATCTCACCATTGCTTAATTTCAGTGCAACACTTAAAGGTCAGGGAGTACTGTGCTGTCTTAGTGCCAGACGTCAGCCATTGTATATTTTAATCATTACTTTTTACACACTAGCACCAGTCACAATAAACAGTCTCAGTCACCTATATTCACAGTCACCCTTTAGAAACCACAAATCACGATATCTCATTCCTGCTCTTACATGCAGGTAATATACCCTATTTTCAAGAATCCATCCATCCATCCATGTGTTTATGTAAGTGTATTTTTGAAAGCTCTGTTTCCATATCTCTGCACAATGAAGAAGATATCTAACTTATTTTAAGGAAGCTTCTAAGTGAAGGCAGGGAGAGAGAAAGAGTGAAAAGGGAAAAAGAATTTAAAGTGCATGGTGGAAAGATAAATAAGGAGTGATAAAGTTAGGGAAGGATAAAGAGGCAGTAAGTATGATTTACTATGTTCTCAACAATCTTAAAGCCTGCCTTGCAGATTGCATAACTGAAGAAATAACTTCATATTGATAGCTTTTATTCAGAACAAGCCTGTTCATAATTTTAGACTCAGTAAAATACCTGCCTTGCATCCTCATTATTGTTCATAAGCAGCATCTTGTTGGGAAGCAGCAATGGTTTACAAAAGGCTTCATGTTTTTCTTAGAAATTTCTTAAGATCCTTTGCATTAATTCCTTCAACAGGATCCAAGATGGAGATCTAGTAAAGAAGGATTATCATAGTTTAACAAAGTAAAAAACTAATTGAATCATTAACTGGCCATTCAGATTAAAATGTCTTCCTCTCATCTGCACCCTTGTTTATACTTCTGCTTTACATCTGCCCATCTTGCTTTAGTTTGCCTTGTTTGTAAAACTCCTTAGATTTTAGTCCTACTCTAAAGAGGTCATGTGAAAATGCACATCAAAATGCCAGTGAAAGTCAAGGCTTTCTATGCCGTTACTCATACTTCTTTTTTCCCCATTAAGACATTTGCTTTTACTGATTGCAAACAAGCAAAGTAACATTTTACAAGTCTACTAATTTATACAGTTTTTTCTTTCATACAGCTTTACACTTTCTGTGAGTAAAGATATGACTGAGAAAACGGCATCATTAAACCGTTTTCATAGAAAACAATTAATGTTTATGAGTTTACAAACTAAAAATAATCCTTTTCAATGTAAATTCAGTTACTGTTTATCAGCTACTTTGATTGTTGCAACAATAAACTGCAAAACAGTATTCTCTTTTCATTCTCAATCACTGCTTAACAACAGCAATGCAAATAAAAATACACTGTATATACATTTCAGGTATCTTACTGAAGGAATTCTGACACGTTTCTGTAAGAAAATGTCTGTATTTAAGAATCCAACAGCAGTGTTTTGTTCAAGTTTTAGTTCTCTTGTCTGAATATGCTGCTAAATCTCATGATGTGCACACATTTTTTTATTGTCTAAAACCATTGTCTAATGTTATACATTAAAAGCTAAGTTCCACAATTCTCAAATTTGAAGTGCAAATTTAGCTTTTGTATAGAGTTTACTCATTCTGGTTAAATGACATTTTAGACTGGAAAATGAAAATAAACTTTAGTTCTTCTATGGCTAGATGAGTTAAAAAATAGTTAAATTTCTAGGCTACAACTAATTGCACTTCTCTGAAACCTAATAATGCACTTACAAGCCATAGGACATTTTAGGATTCTCAGCAAATATTTGTCTAAAAAGAACATACAGACAATTGTAGAAGCTAAAGATACATTTCCTCTGCAGTGTTATCTTATAGAAGTAATCAACTTTAAAAGGAGAAGTGCACATCAATTATATTTTTGTAATTGTCTATGCACCAAATATGTTTATATTTCTTTGAAATTTTTCTTTCTTATCTTGTTGTGTTATTTCCACATGAATAAAACAGAAACAATTGACATAAGAGAGAGATGCCAGCACAGCACACCCATTCACATATAGGTGTGTATATTTTAATTTAGTTACCTAATTAATATTGAACTGCTTTTATAGTCTCTCTAGCAGATTCAAGGCAGGATATAAGTAAAAAGATTAAAAACAAACAAAAATAGAATAACTGTACTCATGTTAATTTTCACCCTTTTAGCATAACCACAACAGGCTGAAAAATGGTCATTAATTGTTAAAAAATAAGATAATAAATTAATTAACTTAAAGAGTTATGAAGAGTGAAAAGCACACATCTGCAGTACAAACTTAATGCTACTGCAGCCATCTGATAACTCAAACCAAAACACCAGTCTCCTCTCTTCCTTGCAGACACAACTAGGAGGTGAGCAACTTCACATAGTTTTCACCTCCTTTGATGGCTGCTTGCTGCTCCCACCTTCCACAGCTTCCTCCACCACCACTGATCACCCTCAGTCCTCCAGAGCTCCTGCATTGCTATTTTGCATTACAAGCACCAGTACAGGAGTCATTATTTTGTCAAAATTAACTTACATTAAATATGATAGGCAGTTCAGACACTTGTGCACAACAATTTCCCTTTAACTAAGAGCAGGGCAATATTTAGCACAGCAAATGTCGGTCATGCAACTGAGACAGGGGACTTCTTCCTACACTTGCCCAGGAGTATGAGACAGTGATCTGATCTGCAAACAATGGACTTATCCCCAACACTGAGGCTACATTGGAACAATTTTATTCAGTCTGTAAATTCACAAATTGTTCATGATGGGGTAGCTAAAGAAAGTTCTCTGGCTTCATGCTATCACTCGTCTTACTCCCCCTCAGGAACTGTATCACTGATATGCAACTTGCACACATGCACATGCATGCATACACACAAACACTTTCCATATGTACTTAAGTGGTTTACCACAGACAGGCTAGATTGCTTGTTGCTGGCTTTACAGAACAAAATTGGATCAATGTAAAATGTAAAAACTATGTGAAAAGGCCCATCCTCTTGTAAGAATTTGTTCCTCAACAGACTCTGTATCCTTGGATGATCTGTTGAACTCATGATCTATTAAACAGATCGTCATAGAGACAAAGTAAAAAGTCAGCTTTTATTTCATGGACTAATGAATGTGATCTGATCGGCAGTTAATAGGGTCCCATTATCCAGGATCCTTAAATTTCTTTAAAAAACCATTAGTATCTGCAGTAGATATATACTTTAACCTGAGAAAAAAATGGCCATTTTCCAGTGAATAATTAATATAACTTAAAATGGAAAGTTTATAAAGTTTGTAACAACTTATTCATAATGTTTAAAATATAGCTTCCTTTCTTTCTAACGTGATATTTACAAGATTTTAATTTGCTGTGCGCTCTGTCAGTTATTAAGATGCACTCTTGCTTGCATTTACATACTGTTGTTAATTCCAATATATTACTTGGAGAAGGACAAGAAATTTTAAAGAGAAAATAGTTCATATGTTAGTCTGAACCTGACAGCAGTGAGAATTATATCTGTGCCAGTGCAAGTAGATGCATAATAAGTTACTTATCTTCTTCACACTTCAAAGGTGTTTTCAGACCAACACAGTTTGGTCTGGGCTTCACTGCGATTCACACTTGAGACAAGATAAGGCCAGAACATCTGGGAAGTATAATTCACCTCAGTTTCTTACTTTCACTAGTTTCTACATTTCCAGTTATGATAAGTGAAAGTGAACATTTAAATCATGAGAAAAAAAAAAATCCAAGATTTTATTCAAAGAGGCCACCAATCAAGCTTCACTTTTCCATCACAGACCAGCTTGAATGAGAAATAAGTATGAGGGATGCCTTAAAAGTTAAGGGATACCTTCTATTTTATTATGTTGGCCTGAGATGTCAGAGGCAGATGTTGGTGGTATGACTGTAGAGGTTGAACCTTCCCAACAACATTTAATTACATTTTGTTCCTGTGCAACAGATGGCAGCAGAGAGGCAGTCTACAGAGAGGCAATCCCTCCACAGAGAGGAACTGTGTGTGAAGCAAAGGTGTGTAACTGAATTCCTCCATAGAAAAAAGTTGCGCTCACTGACATTCAACAATTCTTGATGAATACCAATAAATGGATGCAAGCAACAGTGGATATGAACAGAGGGAGGCAGTGGGTGGTGCGTTTCAGCAATGGTGATAGTGAGTCACCTTAACTAGTGCAGATTTTTATGAACGCCTTCTATGCATGTAGACTGTTGTTCATTGTTGCTGAAAATGCATAGCTAATGGTAGTCACTATACTGAAAAAATAGTGTTTTGTAGCCAAGGATTTTCTCTATCAAACAGCATTATCTTACTCTTCATATCTGTTGTAGTTTCCACATAAAGAAACCAGAAGCATTACTTTTGGAGCAAGCTACATAAATAACAGCAAATCGGCTTTAACTAACATGATAATTAAAAAAAAAAAAAAAATTTTTGTTTGTTTTTATCTTTCTATCATAGTAGAAAAAAAGGAGAAAATTCCTTGTGTCATCTATGAAAGCTTCTGTTGCACATACTGAAGTGGAAAAAAAAATCAGAGTTTTTATATACATTTATATGCTAAATTTTCTTTTAGGAGAAATAGGAGAAAAAAGAGAAAAAAGTAGAGAAAGGAGAAAAAAGAATTAAAAGATGGAAAGAATACTTTAAAAGAAACATTTCCTCTAAGTAGCCAATCCTAAAAACAATTAATTATTAGTCATGCTATCACACCTTTAAGCTAAAGTCACTCAATATGGAACTTTCCTTTAAGCTCTTCTGAGATGAAAAGGGAAGGGAAGAATTATTTAGATCATCCTTATTATCATCATCTAAATCATAATAACACCTTGAATAGCACCAAAGCTTTCTTCCTATCTGCATGCAAACAAATAAAGAGGAAATTCTTCCCACTGTAGAGAACTTGCAATCTCATTATAAGGCAATAGATAACAGATGGATGCAACAAACAGATGGAGGAATAAGGTAACAATGAGATTATCATAATCAGCATGATAAACAGTGATGCATACCAGCAAACTGGCTGCCTTGCTATTATCTATGTGTGCGTGCATACATGTAAAATTATCATAAATACCATTTTTATGCTATAACCTAATTCAGGACATCTAATATTGTCAATTTAGAAAAACAAGGTATGCAGACTCAGAGAGTGCCTTGATGACACTCGGATGACATTGGAAAAGGATTCTAAAAATGTTTGAAGTTCTACACAATGGAAAAGATAGGATGAATGTTATGTCAGTAGCTAGTTTGCTGAGCTATTTTAGTGATCATTTCCATGTTACTAAGATTCAAAAGGTCATGGAGGAAGTTCAAATCAGGAATATTTATCCTTTTAGGCTTTGCATTTGTTTTCTTTCTAAAACAAAGTAAATAAAATGAATAGTAGATAAATGTGATTTGAATAGGTGACATGCTGTATGATGAGGCATGATCTGAAAGGCTTTACTGCTAAACATCTGAAGGCAACTTGTCCTCTGTTATAACAGAATTTCAAACCAACAGAATTACTAGAACAACTATTATTAAAATCATTTCTTCTAAAAGACATTGAAATAGCCTTGGTAATTATTATTATTTTTTTAAATAATGCATTTTCTATATTCTAAGATTTCTATATATTCTATATATTTTCTATATTTCTAAGATTCCACAAGTATTCAGACAGCAAATGCTAATGGACAAATATTATTGCATGTAATTATCTTTCTTTTTGCAGAGTCCAATGTGAAAGGCAAAAGAATAAATATATATTTTTATTGTTATTGATATAAAACATATTAATTCATCCTAGTTTGATTCATGTGTGTTACAGACATAATTGCCAGGAACAGTGTGCTGCAGCCATCTCTGGCCTTGTAGCAGCTTTACAAGATGCCTGAGCTTTAAAATAGTTGCTATAATAGTAAAGACTTGGAAAATGCATCACATATTTTTCTAGTTGATTAAACACTGAAAGTCTGCATCAAAACTGTTTTACTGAAATTAACTCCAAAAGATGTCCCATGCAGATTTGGGCCATTCTGATCTCAAGGCAGCATTCAAAGAATGCATTTAGCTGTTTTTGAAATCTTGTATTACTGATGTGGATTTGAAACAGATTGTCCACTGATGAAAACACTGCATTTGCATTTCTAAGAAGTATGCCAGTGAACAGAAGAAGGACTACTTTTAATTTTTTCAAGCAATTTTAATTCTAACTGCTTAAACAAGTATATATTTCTCATGAGTACTTGAGAACTCTGAGTGTTAATGCTGTTATAATTCATCCTTTTCTTAAATTAAGCCAGTTTTTTCATTAAATAAAAGACTAAGAGGAAATGGATTTCTAATCCAAAGCAAACAAATTAAAAGTAAACTTTTCAAATGGATTGTTATTAATATTCTGTAATTGATGGAATTTTTTTACTGGCAATACTGTGTTTTTCTCAAGACTCTTTATTCACAATTATTTTTCCTTCAATACATTTAATTTGACCTGTAAAATTAGGCATAACTGTGATTTCAATAGCTATACCTATAAAGAAATAATTACTTTCAAACAAAGAAGTTATTTAAAGCTACTTCATTTTAATGAAGTCTTCATAGATTAACATGATGGAGACACATTAGCACCTTCTAAAAAGACAAAGTTTTAAAACAAAACAAAAAAAACAACAAAAAAAAAACCCTTACTGGTACTTGCAAATGAAAGTAACTCAGTCATCCTGTCACTGCTTTGAGTTCACTGAAGTAAATAGATAAATTAGACCTTCAATATCAGCTAGTGATCTGAAGAAGAGCAAGTTGCAAAAGATGGCCCAGACCTTCCAGAACACTGTGCATCATTCTCTGCCCATGGCTGAATTGTATCCAGTGAAGCCACTCGAAAACGTCCATAAGACTTTTAGACACACAGACAAATAAGCAGGTCTCTTTGCTCAATTCTTTCTTAAATTTAGCCTTTGGTAAGACATGTGGAGAACTGAAAGTGCTATCTGAAACCACAACTGTCTTGCAGCTTGGATACCTACGTCATGCCTCTGGACAGTGTTGACCAGTTCCTGCTTTTTAGAGAAAAAAAGAAAAGATTGGCATGGTTGAGTGACAGTTGCTGTTGAATATAGAAGAATCTATTTGCGAAAGCTCAACAAAATCACAATGTTATTCACTGCTTGACCTGAGACATGTGACCAGCTGCAGGGGAGAGCCAATGCATGCTTCCTAGCTGACCATTCTCTGTCTGCTGCCTACTAAAGTCATTCAAGAGAGTCATAGGAGCCAGTGATAAAGAGCACAGCTTTGAGACCTCATAATCAGAGCTTTCACTTCCAAAATCTCTTTGATTTGTCAGACATTCTCCTTTACAAAAGACACTAAGCTTAAAAAGCCGTGTCTTACCTGTGCAGAGATTTTGTTGAATATGTTGCAAGGCAAATATCAGGACCCTAGGGCACCAACGTGCCTGCTTGGCCCTGCCCACTCCTGGTGGTCGTCTGACCAACTCTCACCGGAGTCCAGCCTCTGCCTCAGTGAAGTGGCAGCAAGGCCACTCTCTAGCCTTGCCCTTCTTGCTTGTGTGCCCTGCGGAAAAGCAGAGCTTCTGCAGGCATGTGGCATAGCCCCAAGAAAGTGAGCAGGGTGGATATGCCCTGGTGCCCTTTTTGTACCTTCTTGGTTGTGGCTGAAATATTCTGTTTGGAATGCAAAAACTAATTCTTCCCACAACCAGGGTATTCCACAGTTCATGGATTAGTGTATGTTTTGAGAAAGTGAAAACTGACAATCTGTAAACCTACATGCCAAGAAGTGAGCTAATCTAGTCCTTCCTGCAGGAGTGTACTACCTACCAGACTTTTACACAGTGCTCATATAATGACATTGTGCTTCTTCCTCTGATCTTCCATGGAATTTGACCATATCTGCTGTGTTTGCTCTCATTGGAGTATCTTAGCCATGCCTGAGTTTTACAAAGCAGATAGTCAAGGAGGTACGCTGGGCACAAGGCTGAAGAGCCTGCAGATCTCAGGCAGTTTGCATAGCTGCTGAGCACCTAGATACATCAGATAAGAACTAAATGCTTCAGAGACTGATTTGTAGCAGAATGTTAAGTGCCTAAGAAATTTGTGAAGCAAAAATACGCGCTGTGAATAGGCTAAGAGGTGGTTTTATAGGCTTAGAGGTCTAAATCTTGTTTTGGATCTTGCCTTCCATTCATATCTTTAAGACACTAAATGGTCTGTATCCAGGATAGCTGCTCTTCAAGGAGCACATTACTGCTGACAGCTGTAATCCTGTTGTCCAGACAAAAAATCTCCAGGGAGAAAACTTTTATCCCCTAGAGAGACATAACTTTAATAAAGCTGATAATTTAACTTCATGTAATTATTCTTCAAAAGGAGTTTACAAGCTTACCGTGGGAATGAAAGCCCACTTCTTTCACCTTCTCTATCTTAACATAAATACATAACACAGTGTATTATTGATAATATACCAAATGAGTGGAAAAAATGTTCCCTCCTAGTTTAGTTCTTGAGAGGCAGATGGCAAGATAAAGGTGGTTTCTAAATTAATGCATTTACAGGTATTTCTCAGATACTGTACTAAGGCAGTGTGCCTGAGCAAAATGCAATAGCTCTAATAAATTATTTACAGTGAATGGTAAGAACTTGCTCAATTTCTGAATCAAATATACCTGGTAAATACATTACTATATAGCCAGCTGTAAGGTTGTATTAAAAAAAAAAAACAACTTCCTAGGTCAGTCTGGCAATATGTTGGAATTAGAATCACAGAAGAGGAGGGGTAATGCTTTAGAAAGTTATTTCAACAATTGAATTCCATGGATGCTTTTGGAAAATTCATTGGTCCTAGGCTCATTTCAGTTGTGAATAAGAGGATGGAACTTGTTTAAATCCAGGTAACAGGGAGACAGGATTCTTCCAAAGCAATAGCATGGCATACAGAAACTTAGGGAATGGAGTAGAGAAAGGAAGCAAATCTCTGCAGGGCTTATTCCTTGAAATATGATCCAGAATATTAGAGAAAATGAAGCTTCAGTCCTTCCAGTATTTGTTTATTGCTGTTATTGATTATAACATAGAACTGGAAATAACAGAAGAACTAGTAAAGTAAACCTTTACTAACTGAGAAACTTGTTTAATTTAAGGGTGTGAAAATAGGAGGGCTATTCCGAAGGTAATGCCTCCTACCTTAGATGCCTTCAAGGTCAGGCTGGACCAGGCTCTGAACACCTTGATCTAGCTGCAGATGTCTCTGTTCATTGTAGAGGAGTTGGACTAACTGGATTTTAAGGGTCCATTCCAACTCAAGTGATTCTATGATTCAGTTTTGGGCCGCAACATCAGAGGCAAATGTCATTGGTGTGGCAGTAGAAGTTGTACTTTCCCACCAGTATTTCATTAGGTTTGTTGGTGTGTGACAGATGGCAGCAGAGGAGCAGCCTGACAAAATGGCATCTAACATGGAAGTGCTTACAAAGCAAAGAAGTTTCCTTGAATTCCTCCATGTAGAAAAAATTGCACACATTGACATTCATTGACACTTGCTGAATGTTTATGGAGAAAAAACAGTGGGTGAAAACACAGTGAAGTGGTGGGTGGTGTGTTTCAGTGGTGGTGACCCACTGTTAAGTGTGTCACCTCTGGTGCTACAGATTTTTTATGCACGGCAAGCAGGTTCTTGTTCATTGCTGGCAAAAAATGCATAGCATGGTGGTGACTATGTTGAAAAATATTTTTTCTAGGTGAGGATTTGCTCCATCACATAATGTTATTCTGTTCTTTGTTGTGGAGCCATTACTTTTGGAGAAACCTGCATATATCTAAAAATATTCTTTCTTGTGTACACTCCAGGTATTTTGTATCTTTGTTAAGGAAGAAGACTTTTTTTCATGAAAGCACTTAGACATAACCATGCATGTTCTATTACCCTTTCACAGACTCTGCAACAGAAAAGTTTATTTATGACATTTCTTACGTATTCTTTATCCTTGTTAAAAACAAAAAAACAAAAAACACAAAACACAAAAAACTGAAAAAGAAACCCAAAAAAACAAAATTCTTAAACAATACAAAGTGATTTTTAATAGCAGTAATTCCAACTAGTGTGTGAAAAGTCAATTGAGATGCTGAGCACTAAGATTTGTGGTCACCTCCACTTACCCCTGAAGTATAGATGATTCTCCACAGAATAAATTGATCCCTTCTAGTCTCCAGAAGCTCATTCAGTGGTCTTAAACATGTCTATTTGGAAGTTCCTTCCCACTAGTATAGCTTAGGAGCTGAGGGGGAAAAAGGTAAGGCATTTTTTTGTCTAAGGCTTTGATGCACTTAGACTTACCAAATTATTTTCCTATTTAGTTTGTTCAGTTGTTGGATAACTCAGTAGGTAAAGCCAAGGATTAAAAAGCAAGAAAGAAAATAAGAGGTGGTCTGAGATAGCCTGAGCTGTAGTCTAAACAAGGAGTGAGTGACTGTGCATTATCTTCATGTGAATGGAGATTCCTGGGATAATGCTTATGGCTCTTAACTAAAAAAAGAAAAAGAAAAAAAAAAAAAAACCACAACAAAAGACTTTACCAATAGCCACCCATAGTCCTGCTTTTGTCAAGTCTGAAATAAGAGAAGACAAGCTTTTCAGGTCCAGTGTGTGAGGATGGCACGGTGGAATGTGGTTGGATTCCAGCTGAGTGTTTGATGTCTTCATTTTTGAGGCCTCTTCTGAAAAAGAGCTGGCAGGAAAGTGTGGCCTTACATAGAAAAAGGGCAAGTCCTGGAGCAAGTTGTTTCCCTAGTAATGAGTATACATCGAATTCTATTAAAATAATGTGCTTTTGATTTGCACAGTGCAGCTAATAGAGTTGTGCTGACTTCACACCTGCTGCAGTCAAAACAAAAAAAAGTGTCACCATAAAATCTCCCAGAAAACTACCACTGTCTACAGCAAGAGTGCAAGTGACAGATAAATTCTCTCATGAAGATATATTGCTTTAGGACTGCTGTAAAATGACTAGAATGCTATAGCATAATCACCGACTTCTTGGCCTCTGAAAAACAGGAAAGTGGCAAAGAAATGATACGTGCAGTTACACCTTACCTTTTCCTGATTGTCTAGGGAATTGTTGATCTTCTATATGAGGAGTTTAATTCAAGTTTTAATTTAAACTCCTCAAGACTGTACATGCCTATTCAATAATTGTTTTTTTTACGATTAGAAAAGAACTATTACATTTTCATAGTTTACATTCACTTGGAACTGATTTTTTGTTTTTAAAAATGTCAAGATCAGTGAAAATGTTTCCAATGGCACAAGACTGCTTTATTGCTTTTCTCCAGATTCCACTGATAAACATGAGCTTGGTTTTCTTAAACAGCAAGATGCCATCTTTTTGACAGATACAATATGTAGTTATGTCACAGCATTATGATAAACCTTATAGGGAAGACACAGCAGGGTCAGAGAGTTTCTGCATTCCCAGCACAGTTTCCATGAAAGGAATGTTTACATGACCCACTGTGCAAAGTTTAAATATATGCAGCAGTTTTGCTGCTAACTCCCTGAACTTGCTTGCTGAGCAGCCTGTGACCAGCAAAATTCTGCTCGACTTGTTGTTATGGTGTTACTGTTAACATTTTCCTGTCTTGTCAGCTGTTTTGGACATCTGTTGTGTTCTATTAAATGTCTGCACAGAGGTGGTTGGGGAGGTTTATTTGGTCTGTTTGAGCGGGCTGAGGAACATAAATATTAGTCTGTCCTTTTGTTTCTGTTGGTTGAGGGCAGATGAGAAAAGAGGAGGAAATCTTGGATATCAAGCCAATGAAAATGAGTAAGATTCTTGCCTGACAAGTGCTATATTTGCCTTTTGTGACTCCTTTTCAGATCTGTAGCATAAAAGCACGCAAAGCATAGAGTATGTATGACATAATGTTTTGTTAACATGCAGTTTAGCAAGGCTTATTCAGAACTCCCTTTAGTCATACAGTTTTTTCTTAATATCTTTTGGCTCAGATATGATTGCTTTGTGCATCAGGAGCTTGCTATACACTGAAAATTAAACTGGATAAAATGCTTTGAATGCTTACAGAGCATTTCACGTTGTTCCGACAAGGCCTAATTAAGGCAAGAGTAGATAGAATAAAAACAATTAACTGGTTGAAATGTACATACAGAATAATATAGGCCAGATCCAATCATGTTTTTTTCTCATGCTGGAAAACCTTATTTTTCCACCAATTGTTCTGAAAATATTAAATCATCATTATATTAAAGCAATTTTAGAAGGGATATTAGTCTACCAATTGCAAAATGGAGTAGTGAATAAAAGCATATTATTTCTCACGCCAAGTGGTAGAACTGAAGAGCAACTGAAGACTAAGTCTGAAGTACTGATCAAGCCCATATTCACTGAGTAGTTTAAAACTGATCAAAAAAAGTAGAAGTTACATCAATAGAAAGATGAGTGTGAACTTCAAAACTGCCCACAAATCATGGCTGTAAGCACTCAAGAACCTCTTTATTGATGTGGTTAAACTAATAGAGGTAGCAGCGCTACCCTATTTAAAGCTAATTTTTTTAGCTTATGAAGTATCACCCTTGCTTTTGTGACCAATATTCCAATTACTATCCACAGAAGAATGCTGCTTCCATAGGAACTCTAATTAGGTTGCAAGTTTTGAAGGACTTCATGAACAAAAATCAAAACTCTGGGGAACTGCTCATCACAGGCCTAATTTTGAATCATTGTTCGAAACATTCAAAAGTTTTTTAAAAGAAAGAGTGATTAGGACTGCAAAGAACTGACAGAGCATGCTTGAAGATTAACATGTTGTGGCTTTGGTTTGTTAGAAATTTCTCAATTGAAGCATTTGACCTTGCACGGGCTCTTTTTTTTTTTTTTTTTTTTTCCTTTTTTGTTCTGCAGTTAAACTCAAGCATGATTCATGTTTTTGCAGAAACTGATATGATTTGAGTTGTATGTCTAGTGCAGTATCTAGTGTCTTGATTATACCTATAAAAAGAATGTCTGCATTTCAAGATTTGGTCTCTGTTACCTCTTTAAAATAATTTGTTTTCAAGTACCAAGTCAATTCTTACAATTTCTTTTTCTGTTGCATCAATATATACAGCAATTATCTCAAACAAGACAGGCTTCATGTATTTTTTCCCTATTCATATTAAATGTATTTGAAAAGTCTTTAAAAGCTGCAGAGAAATTGCATCTTAGCTATACAAACACACTATGTTGATCCTTTTCTTCAAACATAAATTTAAGTAGGATTGTATCTTTAGGTACTGAACTGGGACCTTGCTCTATATGCATATTATGACTTGATTGCAGACTGCAGCATTCAAAAGATTAAAATAAAAAAACCTGCTCTGTGACTCACGTAAATCAGACATATCTGAAACCATGAAAATTAAACAAACATCTGTCCATCTGAATACAAATTCTGAATGAATGTCAAAATATGCCTTCTCTCCCACATTAAAATTGTACGGTAGCAACCCAGTCGTGCAGCCAAGTCGAGATGCTGACAAGGCTGAAAGCTCAGCAGTCAGATATGAAGGAAATGAGGCAAAGGATAAATCTCAGTCTTATCCACACACTGCATGAATTAGCTTAGTGACAGAAGGGGGGCGTTGGGTATTCTTTATGACAAAAATATCAAAGATGGTCAAACGAATGCTTCCAAGGAGCATTCCTATGGATGCTGCAGTCCATATCAGCAGTAACACTGAGACAACTGCCTCACTAGTTGCTAGAAGTGAAGAGAAAACACAGAAAATGAACATCTTTCACAATTGCATTTTAAAAAAAAGCATAAATATTATTCTTGCTCTGCAGTATTTCCTGCCATACTTTTGTCTCAGACCTGCCAAATAACCTGGTTTCACCCTGTGCTCACTTACATTTGCTCATTTAGATTTTTGGTACTTCAGTAACTGTTAATCCTGGAAACAGGGAATTTCAGCTTTTGATCTCTCCACCCTTTCAGCATGTCCCACAGATGGATATGACAGCTGTTTGCATCTGACAGATTAAATCTGGTAACTGAACTTGCTGTGTGTGCACTCAGCCAGTCTGTGAACCAGAACCTGGGGGTGTATGGAAAGCAGGTTTACCAAGTGACTCAAATGGGAGCCTTCCACTAATAGCTGTACTAAGCTTCTCAGTTTGAAATTGGTTATTTGCAAGTCTTACAGCAGTTCTTTGACAAGGGAAATATTTTTTCCCTGTGATGAAACAAGAAGCAGAACTGATGTTAATAAGAAGAGAGATGCTACACTTTGCCACATCCAAATTGTATCTATTTCATTGCAGGTAGCTCATTTCTGTGAATGATGTCATTAGTGCCTCAGTATAGAGAAGTGACTTGTAACAGAACTTGAGATAATAGGTTGAGGGGTTGTTTTTTTCATTTAAATAAATGGACTCAATTATTATAGAATTTTAAGACAAGGAACTTCTGTCTTTGTCACCTGAAAAAATCCAGTCAGGACTTGTAGAGACCCACACTATTCATTACAGAGGTGCAGCTATCTACCTCATTTGCAGCAACACAATCATAAAAAATAGAACCTACTGCTGATTCCCTGAACGTACTGTATTAGGTAGCTTTCAGCAACCTTCTCAGAGCTTTGGAAGAATCTACTTCTCCTTTGGCCTAGGAATAAATGCTTATATTTTGATCAGAAGCCTCCAGTGAGGAAAGCTCTTGATTTCCAAGGAAAATATGTTATATACTACAGTCAAAGCTTTTTGTCTTTTACCTCCCTTTTGTAACAAGGAGAAAAGTAGGAAATTTAACCCAATAAATTTCTTTCTTGCTGTGTCTGGATGACTGTGAGTGAAAATGTTTTACAATGAGATATGTAAATAATTTCAGGTGTTCAAATGAAAAAAAAAATTGTTTTTACTTACAGATATCATCTTACATAGAAAATACAGAGTACTGAGGAACTTATAATATAGGAGAGAAAACCATAACAGGAAATATGTCTGCAAGAAGAAGTGAAAAAAATTCTAATTAGGAATAAAACTTAAAAACTTACAAAACAAAACAAGGCTTGTTCCATTAATGAATGGAAATGAATTCTCTGTCTCTCGACATCTTCAAATCAGGAGAGGATGCCTTTTTGAAAACTATGCTTTTACTATGACTGTTTTATTCAAATACAGATTGTTGGCTTCAGTACAGGGGTAAAGGGTGAAATTCAATGTCCTATAATCATTGAGATGATCTGGTGCCCCCCTGTCTTAATTTTTATTGACATCTTATTCTTTTAGATATATGTTTAAGAAAAAAATGGTTGAGTAATGCTTCTAAAAGTTACGCTGCTTTTATTTTAGGTATTTTCTTGAATTAGATGCAATAGAACAAAACTGAGTTTTGATTTCGTCAAGCTAGGAACAAATTCAGAAAAAAACCTGCATCTCTTAGCTCCCATATAAAATCTTTTTATCTCTAATCCGCAATCGTTAAATCTAACAATAGAAAAAGTCATAATACAAACAAGATTTTGTATTTTGTGAAATGCTGGGTACTTTCTATTCTCATTACTGAATTGAGACTGCCAGGGAAGGTATACATTCAGCATCAGATCGCAGTTTGAGCTACAGCTGACATGTCATATCGTTAGATTTCCTAAACCTCCGCTGTGTTTGTAAGCATAGTCACTGTGCAGAGAGTTCAAAATGAAGACAAAGCATGATGGCTGAGACTTTCTAAAGTACATTGTTGCGTTGTCCACAAATCTAGTTCCTTTGAAATCAATTGAAGTTGTGCTGTTGATAACATAAACTCTATCTGCAGATGACAAATGCTTCTAGTAATCTTAAGCATCCTTCTTATTTTTAAGCTGTTAGTACTAAATGTCAGTAATGTATTAGAAGGGAACTATGACTAACTGTAAATTTATTGAATTGAAAAGAACTGTAACTGTCTTACGAGGGCAAGAACAAATGTAAGTAGGTCACTCCGATTTACCGCATAAAGCAGTGCCTCCTGTTTATTTCGGTGGAAACTACAACAGATTCAACAGATATCAAATAACACTATTTGATAGAGCAAATTCTCAGCTACAAAACACTATTTTTCTACATAGTCACCACCACTAGCTGTGCATTTTGCCAGTAATGAACTAGAGCCTGCATGCAGGGCCCACAAAAAATCAGCATGGCTGTCTGGAACATGGCTTGTCTTTCTCATTGCTGCTGCCACTGCTAAACCCACCACCTCACTGTGCTCACATCCACTGTTTGATCTCCATAAACATTCAGGAAGCATCAATGAATGTCAATGGATGCCATTTTTCTACTTGGAGCAATTCAGTTCCACTCCTTTGGTTCATATGCACTTCCACATCAGATCATTTCGTTAAACTGTCCCTCGATTGCCTTGTGTCACATAACAACAAAATGTAATAGAATATTGGCAGAAAGGTTCAACCTCCACTGCCATACCACCAACATCCACCTGTGACATCATGGGCCAAAATAATAAAATAAGAGGCATTACTTTTTGGATCAGTCTTCATAAATTGGAAATTCCAGAATCCCTTCTTGAAAGAGAAACAGCTTTTAATATAAGTACAAGAATGTCAGTTCCTTTTTTCCTATGTTTTAAGTGGATGAATAGGGATAAATTTATCACCACTGAATCAAAACCCATTTTTTCTTCTTCTTTTACTATCTTTCCTACTGGAGAGTTAATGGAGCCCCCTTTCTCTCAAATTTGGGTTACAGATAACTCATTAGGTGCTTCATATCCTGCATACCTGTGGCTTTCACCTATTTTCTGGGCCAGCATCTTTTCTTGTGTTCCTCCATTAATTTTATGATGTCCCACTAAAATTTGTGGAGCATTAGATTCATCATCCTTGCTTCTTATTTTCAGTTATTGCTAATGAGTAAAATTTGTTCTGTGCTTGTAAACTTACTTTGTGTCTTGCTAAATGAACACATGCCTTTTAAGTTAATTCTGGTTCCAGATCATCCTAATAAAGAATGTGTCATAAAAATTAGAATTTTTAAAGATAAAATATATAAAATCCTTGTATAAAAAGCACAAGAAGGAAAAGAAAAATTGATTGATTTCTATCTATATTTAAGGTGTAATGAAGGGTGACATTTTAATACTTTACAGTTCACTTACACACGTAAAGATGTTCTGATCAGCTGTGGATCAGTAGGGCATAAAGTCCTAAGAAGAAATTAATCTGCAGAGAAATAGATAATGCACAATCTATTTAGGAAGAGTATAGCCTTGATCATTGATTATAATTCATCTAAAATCTAATTTAAGTATTTCATTTGAGGGACAAAATTATTCTCTCAAGATTTTTCTGTGAAATTAAATTTTTGAAAGTGTCTGAGTCACCTACAGAACTAAATCTCTTGGCTTATATTGCTAAAAAAAAAACCTATATACATGTGAAAATATTACCCAGGGATGTTAAGCCAGTGACTTTTATGTATTTGTTTCATAATTCAGTTCAGTCTTTTTTTTTTTTTTTTTTTTTTTTTAATTTTTTTTTAATGCCCATTCTGGGAGCCAAGTATCACATTTACCAGATTTTATAATCTTTGTTATTGCCAGGGCAAACATTTAACAGTACTTAGAAACCAGTTTGTATATATGTGACATCATAAAAGTACATATCTTTATAGCAAAGGCAGCATATTTGAAATAATATAGAAATAAGAATGAAATACCTGGAGGGAATGATGCTTCCATTTGATCGCCATTTGGATCAAATTGTCCTCTGAATCACCAATAAATATGTTTCAAGTGCTACTATATTGTCCTCTTTCACTAGCCTTGTGGACAGATTTAAATATTTTAAAGACTTGTCAGCAGTTCAGCTGAACATTTCCATGGCATCTGCAAATAGCAGGGATGATAATCATTTGCTTACATGTCCTATTAAAAGAAAAAATGTCAGACATTTCCTTGCATCTGGGATAAGGGACGCAGGGGAGCAATGTATACTACTTTCTGCTGATGAGGTTGGGCTGGGATTAATAATAAATGATTAATGAACAGATTAGTCAAGCATCCATTGGGAATGGGGTAAATGTATTTGGAACAGAAAGATAGTGTAGGTGACTCCTCAAGGTTCTTTTCAAATCTATCTTCTATTACTGTATGATAATACATGAATCTTTCTGCTCTTCTTTTAGGCTTTTCTCTAAGGGGATGTCTCTATTTAGGGTCACTCTTCTAGACTGATATACCCCATGATTAATTACCCTAAAATTGCACTGAAGTGGCTGAAAGACAAAGTATATAGACCCAAATTTCATCTATAAAATACACTGCTCATTTTTCTGAAGCTACTGCAGTTCATAGCTTCTGAGGATATGGCCCTGTACTTCAGCTTTCATCTCAAAACTCTATTGAGCTCATTCTCAATTTTTCAAGTGCCAGGGTGGATGAATTCCAATACTGGAAGCACATTTGAACTGGCAAACAGTAAATGGTTGCCATCAGGCATAAGCACTTGTTATATCAAAGCTTTGGCACATTATTTATGGAAGACTTATTCTAATGAATTCCATCCACACCTACCAGATGTGCAATCCAGGATTATGCCAGCTGTTTACCAGAATACTTGATGTCATGATTATAACATGACAGTCAATTTTAATGTTGCTAAATAAGGCAAGTTTGCCTTAATATCTTTATAGAAAATGAAAAAGCAATATTCCCACATATCCTGATTTGAAATGTTAGTGAAATGTAAGTTGATCTAACCCTTACACAAACATATGCCTGCCTTTGTGTGTGTCAGCCAACCCCAATTGCATGTCCACAAGGCTTTCTTTACTCATAACAATTAAATCTCATGCACAAAATCCATGGTACAATAAACCATCAAAAAAAATAATAATAATAAAAAAAGGAATCTGATTAGCTAAACAATGTTCACCATTATCTGTTTATTTAAATCTTTTTTGCAGGAGCAAAACCACAATGTCTAATGATATTGAATTATTTAATTCACATTGAAAAGACTTTCTATCCATCAGAGATCCCATTAAAATCAGTGGTATCTCTGAAAACTTCTGGTTTTACTTACAAATAGAGTGGAAGCTAGTTCTAATGCTTTCTTATGCTTGCAGAAATAGAATTTCTTATTTTCTCTCTTTCTTGTGTTGATTTTCTCCTTCTGTTCTCCTGTACCTTACTTGAAATGGTCTCTATGAAGAACAGTGAAATAACTGAATATTACTCTTAAAACTTCTTGTACAGGCTTGTTTCATTTTCAGCTTCAGCATTTGTATTACACTGGCTTCATTTAGTACTGTATTTATAAACAATATAATTTATTGATAGGTAGAAGAAATCTTCCTGTAAAGATCTGTTTAGGACTGTGAAGGAAACAAAGACTTCTTGAGAACGTTACGGCTTATAAACTGATAAATATTTGTGATAATATTCTTGGGTTTATGCCTACACTGATAAGACACTGACATGGCAAATTAGGAAGAAATACACTGTACTGATGGCAACACAAATGCGCACATATATTAAAAGTTCACAGATTTCTTTTGCAAAAATAAATTTTCTCTGTATGTTCATAATTAGATTGTGAAAAATACTGTATTGTTCACACAGAGAAAAAATCAAAGTATGATAATAGTTTTCTGTGCTGCTTTTGTGAAAACATGAGGTTTTTTTGGAGTGGCTACAAAGTAGGCGTCTAAATATTTCCTTAATATTTTCCTTCAAAATGCCTGTCAAGTTAGGACTTACTGGGTCTTTGTCTGAAAGTCACACATATCGTGTTACTGTGGTTGAAATATTACTAAGTATGCTAAAGATGCTTGCCTCAGCCTATGATTTGTTGTATTATCTATTTCTCTCAACAAATATTGTTAATACGAAAGATTAACTTTGATGATGATGTGACTTCATTGAGAATTCTAGTTTTTGACCTCTCCATTTGATAACCCTAGAAAGAAAGCTTCACACACAGAAGTAACAACATGTCTGTATGCTAGGTATAATGTGTATTGTGGTTGTTCAAATATGGGGTATCAAAACAGTTGTAAAACAAATAAAATTTATTTATTTTATATGCGTACATGAAATCTATCTGAATTTATTTGAAGCTATCAGCTGTCATCTTGCAAAATTTTCAGATTGACATCTTTGTGCAGAAGTATGACATTCTTTGGTTTTCATCCGTAAAAGCACAGTTAGAATTCCTGCACTACAGTGGTGTTTGATATATGTAAAATACTTGACAGTGTTTATCAATGTCTTCCACTTTCCTTCTGGTAATAAGTTTGTATATGGCATGAAAACTATCTTACATTGTCAAGACACAGTTTCCTCTGAATGAGATTTTTCTCTAGTTTTCCTATTGTACTGCAGGTCCTTTGCAAAACTTACTGAACTCAGTAGTTTTCAACTGGTCCTTAATGATCCAACATCATGAACATGTATTCTATTTTTGATTATCATTAGAAAAAGATTATTGCTTATTAGAAATATTTAAACCCAAATAAATAAATAAGTAAACCATGATTTTAAGTAAATGCAAATTTATTTATCTGGAAATTTAGTTAAACTTTACTTAGAATCATACTTCATTCACCAACGTTGCCAACCCTGAATAAGTACTTACTTCTACCATCTCCATGTAGGCTTTTCAGCAATCATTAAACAGTAATACATATACAATTTCTGCTAAATTATTTGAAATATGACATTAATGCTTTCAGGTTTATGGAAATATATTATAACCTTTCCTACTTTGTAGAGCAAGGAGTACTGTGCATTTGCTAAAGAAACATCCAAGAATATGAATGTTGATATGATGACTGAAGAATAATATTTGCATTTAACAGTGAATGCATTATTATTGCTTTGGTTTGGGTTAACATAATTGGCCTTTTAAGACCAGGATGAAGACCAGAAAATCTGAATAAAAAAAGCCATAGCAGAATGACATTTTAATGCTGGATTTTGAGAGTGGAGACTGAGAGAATGAAGATTTGGGAAAAGAGAGAGGTAGAAGGAATCTGATTGGAGAGGTATTTCCTGTTATTGTTATTAGTACAGTCGTGTAATGAATTGTCTCTATCTTTCAGCAGGTTGCTTGGAGACAGCTGAACCCATCCTAAAGACATATATATGATATGTGTCCAAACACAAAAGCCTCAAGCTCACTTTGAACTCTCCAGGAATACTGGCAGACTGTCCTTATTTGCTAATCATGCCATATGCAGGTATAAAGTTGCCAAGAGTCAAGACCAGACCAGAAATATCTCCCAATCAATTATGCTCTTACATACTACTCATTTTTAGAAGCCAAACTTTAATAAACAAATAGTTTTGCCATTTATCTGCATCAACTTTTCTCAGTTTTAATAATGCAAAAGCTATAATTTTCCTAAAACTTTTCTCTTTGGACATTTCTCCAAACCACTGACAAGTGGTAGCAACTCATTATTCATTCTCAGTTCATTGGCAAGTAAAGCTGCTGACAGTAGCCAGGGAAAACTGGAGCTGCCTGTACTCATAAACTTTCCAATATGGTTGCTAGAGATACAGCATAGTCTCCCTTATTTGGATATTACTTATCATTTCCAAAAATACAGTACAAAATATAGTGAGTATAACAACAATTGGAGACAATCTTGAATTTTGTGACCTTAGTTAAAAAGTTGTGACTCCGTCTTGAAGTCCTTACAAAAGGCAACACAATTAAATTGGATTGGGAAGGTTTTTTTTTTTTTTTTTTTTTTTTTACCACTTCATGTTGGAGGCATATTTGACGTACTAGATTAAGTGTATCCCTGTGTATTTTGACTTGACCTGAAGTTTCTGTGATCAATAAAAAAGCACCTAGCCTTTGGCCAGTAAGATATACAATGTGGACATAAATTTAGTGCACTTTAAGCAGTCTTGCAGCTTTACGGCTTATTATATAGTTACAACCAGTGCTTCTAGGAATTGTCACTGGGGCCTGTTTATATATGTTTTTATCTAGCTTTTAACATGCTTTTATCTTTGTATATACTTGTATATGTGTGGTGTGTGTATAGCATATAAAAAGAAAGAACATGCTCCAAGCTTGAATAGCGACAGTAAAGTTTAATAATCTTTTATGAATATCTCTTGCCATTTTCACCTTCCCAAATGTAGTTAACAAAAAAAAAATAGGAGAGGAGAGGAGAGGAGAGGAGAGGAGAGGAGAGGAGAGGAGAGGAGAGGAGGCACTGTAGCAATTTTTATAAAAACTGGACGGATGCTCTGTTTTCAATAAAAATGAAATAACAATTTGTTAGGAATACAACTTTGTTGACACTTAGCACTTCCAGGGCAACTGTATAGTCCCTGTGAAATTGAGGTAAAAACTTAATTTGTATATTCATTTTCTGTGTCATAAGAGTAAGCTGTAGAGGACTACAGAAGGGAAATATTTTCTGGCCTTGTATTTAGATTTTACTATACATTTTTATGCTGCTCAGTCATATGAACGATTCTTTAGTTGTGTAAGTTGTGTGACCTCTAATGAAGATGGTAATTTTTTTAATACGCAGAAATGTATTAAAACCTCTGTAAAGCAGTGTTTTACACAACAAAAAACCGAAGTAATACATCTGGAAGTATCCTTCTAAGCATGAGGCTGGATCAGGGCTACACTAATCCTGCTTGTCAAGTTCATCACGACATAGTCATGGGTGGAGTATTTCAGTTCATTCACAGGTTGACACCTTTTACTTTTACATCGGGCGTAAGAAGTTTGCAGTCTTGTAGAATTTAACATGTTTCCACATGAAGAAGATTGCAGATTTTCAATGCCTACTAAGCTCTTGGTACCAATGTCACCTCTTTGTTAAATGTGAAGCTAATTTTTTGTTTTTGTTTTTGTTTTGTTTTGTATTTAAATTGTTAGCCAATGCAAAGAAAAAAAAAAAAAAGACATTTAAAGATGATTAAAAAAAGAAAGTTTTTCTTCTGTAGTGGAATCAAAAACTTTAAAAATGTATATGTGTGTCACACAGGTGGACACTCAGTATACCCAATTCCATATTCAAATAGAATTTTGGGCATTTATTCTGAGCTAATGCAGGATAGCCCATTTGCACTTGTAAAATGAAAATCTGTAAAGCTTCAGTTTGTAATATAAAGTTCGTTACGTACTTAAACCTATGCTTTAGCATATGTTCAAAATGTCAACTGGTTCCCACCTAGCCCTCTTTGTGCTTCACAGATGGGCTGGGAAGCAGCTACTCATTTGAAATTCCCAATTTATATGATATGAACTTAGGAAGACAATAGATTCAAACAGTCTAGAATTTTAATTAAAAGATGCATCCAGATGAAGAACTTACTGCAATTAATTTGGATAATTCAAATGCTTACCCAGAAATATATGGATGTGCACTATAGCACTTCCACACTGTGAGGGTTGCCAGATCTACAGCTCCCACAACCAGGAGAGTGACATAACTTATCAAAGAATAGGTGATGCAGGAACAGCTTTGTCTGCATTCCCCTGATGAACCTGAGCTGCTCTGGGGGATTGACTGTATGAATTAGTGATTCAGAAAGCAAGAAAATACTGTGGTCTTGTAGTCAAATTCTTAAGTCACTTGCTTTAGATTCAAGGACACCTGGAGTTCAATCCAGTTATGAAGAACAATTATAAATTCTAAAGAATAATTATGTAATATAAGAAAATAAAGATTCCTTAAAAAGAAGCTAAAATTCAGGTCTGCTTTCTGTCCTAACCTTACCAAGGTGGACTGTCTAACATTTTCCCATCCTGTTCAAATTTATGTTCTGGATAATCTGCAGAAAAAGGCTACTATAATAGGATTACTTTCTTGGTTTTCCCCTTCCACAGCTGGCATATTTTTTCCTAAATGACAGCCATTTTTGTATTCTCTGAAGTGCACAATTCTTTTGATCAGTCCTGAATGAACTGTCAGTGATTTCCTAATATAACCATACAGTGGATTCAAGCGGAGAAAAAAAATACTTTCTAGATTTTGATTGGTTTTAAGAAGTAAGACTATTCAGGCACATGAAAAAATGGATTCTATGCTGGAAATGCCGAGGCACCTGAGGAATGTTTAGGTGCTGATGTGTCTATATACCTTGGCACTCTGGCAGTCAAGTATCAAGTGAGGGTTTTCAAGATCATAAATTTGGACCTAGAAACATCTTACAGCCTTTTACACACCTTATCTTGCTGCCCACGACCTTAAGGGAAAATAAAGAAGTTTCTTTAGCATCAATATCACTATATTATCGGGAATATTGGTTAAAGCAATTATCTAGTTTGAACTTTAAACTCTTTTAATTAAATAAATGTATTTACTCTTTTTGATTCAAAGCACATAATTAGATAAATAAAATGTGAATTTATACATTTTTTCACTAGAAGATATTGCTGACCATATCTAATTTTTTTTCTGGAAATAGTCATTGAACATTATGATGTAGTCATATCTGATAATAGCTGAATTACTTGAAACAAACAATCTAATTCAGTATTTAATAAACTACAATGTAATCTCTCCTTTAAAAAAAAAAAAAAAAAAAAAAAAAAAAACACAAAAAGACAAGAGACAGATTACTATAGGTAAGTTGCATTCTGAGTTAAAAGACTTATTTCTATTTAGAAAAAAGAAAAACCAGCTTTTCCTCAGAAGGAAAGAAGAACTCAGAGAAAATAACCCTCAAATCAAAGCATATCATGTTATTATGCATCATTGTAGCATCAGAATTCACTTGAGGATTCTCTGCTGAGCTACAGAAACTTGCTCACCAATCACAAGACATTCAAATGAAAGAAAGTAATCCCTTGTAAGATCAGCTAAAAGACTGTGAATTATTCCTCCTTTCTTCTGACAAACTTATATTGGATGTAGAATGCAGCAGTGCATCTGAAAAATAACAGAAAGTTGTACCTTTACCCTTACAGGCATTTCAAGTATATATGCATGCTTATATACATATATAGGGAAATCAGGTCAGAAATTACTCTGAACTGCTTCACTACCTGCCTTGCCTTATAACTCCACTATTGCAATGTGCTTACTTGAAGGTCTTGTTTGTGCAAATGTAAAGAAAGGATAGATTTATCAAATACATGAATTGATGTGATGGTATTTTCAACTGAAACAAATGTTGACCTTCACTGTCAACATAGTGAGATAGCGTCAAATCCCATTTTTCAAGATCAAGCGTAGGCACTGTCTACAGCTGCCTGTCACACCTCCTTTTCCCACAAAAAATCAAAAATGATCTTGTTAATGTTGAAATGATGGAAAGAAAACATCTCATTTTTTTCTTTATGCTGTGAGACCTTAAACAATCAATATAAAAATGTCCACTGATTTCTGCCATTTTCCTTAAGTAAAAATACCTCACCTGTTATTCAGGAAAGAATGCAAAAACAATTGAGAGTAAATATCCTACCTATACATCTTCACAGCAAGTCAGATTATCCTATATAGGCTACCTATACAACCAGTAAGGGAGCACAATCGGAATAACTCTGCAAGTTAGTGAATGTCTGGTCAAAGTATTTTAAATCTTATTTCTTCTGAATTACTCTGAATTTCCACTGAGCAATTGAGGAGCAAGCAAACCTAAGCCTGCAGTTAGTAAGTATAATGAGACCTTTAAAAATAGGTAGGGTAAATATTTCTTCTAGTGCCGGGTTTGTAGCTTAATTCCGTTGCATAACCATGGATATTTGATGCCACAGTGCCACTTTTAAGTGCAGCTTCAGCAGGACACTGGACATTCATAACTGGATGTCGTATCTGCCAGTCCTCACCTGAGGTCTATTCTACCCTCTCTCTCCAATATCTCTGCAAATCTATGTTTAGATAGCTGAATCCTTCATGTCCATTTTGTCTCCTTTCAACATTGCTGCAAAATTACACTGTTGAGGAGACTGCTGTTTTTCTGTCCTTCCTGATGTGATTTACAAATGCTGGCTACCTCATCAGCCCATGAGCCATCATTCTGTTCTCAGTTCTGCTAGCTTTTTGCTATAGGTTGTGAATAAGGCAAGTTTTAGATGCAGCTTCTACTTTTCACCCTGGATGCAGTCAAATGCAAGGAAGACCGTGAGGTGAAAACTGTGATTTCATATGTCATTGTAGGCCATGATACAATTACACACTTTGGACCTCTGGAATGATCAGCATAAATGTGTTATATATGCAAGCATGACTTCACAGTTCATTTGAGAAAAGCTGCTCAGTGCCTGTACATTTGTTACACTTCTGTCCCACTGGACAATTTGTACCACTGGCCATAATCCCATTCCCCACTTCTAACTTTATTTTCCTTTCCTGCATGTTAGGAAGATGTTTTTAGATAAAATCTTCTGATGGCATCCTTGCCCTTGTAGTTAAGTTTTATTTTAAGCTTCAGAAGTCCAAAAGATACAGAAGTATTAGATTGTGATAAGAAGACAGAACAGGGGGAATACTTATTCCCACAATGCTATCCATTAACTTTCATGTTATGAAATTGCATACTTTTTTCCAAATAATTCTGTGGTGAAATTATAATGGAATGGTTATCATGAACTTCTCCAGAGCTGGAAATGATTGCCTGTATTTTGTTTTGTTTTGTTTTGTTTTGTTTTTAATGTAATCTAACCTGTATAAAACTCTTTGTTTTTATTTATTTCCTCTTTCAGTCATTTTTATGAGTGAGACTTAGAAGCTGTGGTAAAGAAAGATTTTTTTATTTCTTTCTCTCTCTCTCTTTTTTTTTTTTTTTTTTTTTTTTTTAATGAGGAAGAATGAATGAATGAAATACCTTTGCAAATAGATCTCTGATTACAGTTGATGTTTTGAGAGTACCACTAGTGGTAAAACCAAGAAACAACTTGCTAATACTAAGCCAAATTCTAACACTATAGCTCTATAAGTACTCTAATTTTAGGTAGATTTTTTTTTTTTTTTTTAATTCTTAATATGCTTTTCTTTCACTTACATGCTTTGGACATCCTTTGCTGAGAGAAAAGGTAAAAATGTCCTTAGTTCAAGCCTAAGTAGGAAATTTACTGTATTTAATTCTTCACCCAGTAATCATAGCCTGATTTTCACTTAAATTATCTTTTATCATATTTGAATAAGGAAAGAAGTAGAATAAATTCCAGTGCTAATAGTGGAGTTATCTTATGTTTTCCTAAAGGAAAATATTTTATTTAGATCTCAAATTTGTTGACACTGTGCTTATTTGGACCTTTTTTTTTTTTTTTTTTTTACTTTCCATTGGTTATGTTTATTTGCAGTATGGGGAAAAATGCTAACAGAAATACACTGACAACTCTTGGATTCTTCAAGTTTTCAGTATTTCTCATGAGATCTAAACCATTTTTCAGATATGCTAAGCTTTCAGGAAATCAGGCAGGGTGATTTGTGAACACAAACAAAGAAAAGAAAACAAAAGCAAAAGAAAAAGAAAAAGAAAAACCACCACCAAAAAAACCAAACCACCTGCAACCTTTCTCCGCTGCTGCTCCCAAAATGAATTTTGACTTGAATGGTATGTTCCCACTAACATAGAAACTGTTTTGGAATCTGTTTTTCAAAACTTTCCCGTCTTTACCTTTAAACTAGGAATAGTGAAATAAAACATAAAATTAACTGAAAAAATAAATTTGACTTACAGTAACCTCAAAGTGTTTGGAATAAGAAGTACTATTGTACACAAGTTGTAGACTTTTTAATTATATCTTAACAGGGTGTCAAAAATAATAGTTGATGTTTGTAAATCTCTACAGTACTGTTAAAGTTAATTAATTCTTCCTATTTATAGAGTCCATGACAGATTTCTGACTTAAAAAAAATGTGTAAAAGACATATTAATGAGCAAGCTATCTATCCTTGAAGAGAGACTGGAGATTAGACCTGTAGAAGAATAATTTTCTGACAAATTTTTAATGGACTGGAAGGACCACATATCTCAAAAAGAGAAGACATAGCTTGGGAAGACATTGTGGTGAAAACAGAAAAGAATATAATCATGGAACTGTTCCTCAGAATAAAAAAGCACATAACTTTTGCCACCCCCTTCCCTGCACTTCTACCATCTGTGATAGGAATGCCACTGTGTGCACATCTGCAGCTGTAAAACCGTCAAGTATGATGAAAGCCCACTGAAGGAGCATGGAGTACTTGCCTTCACAAAAGCGTTGGAGAAGCCATACTCTTATTCCTACCTGGAATTCAACTGCTGCGAGAGAGAGGATGTCTGTCTGTATGAGATATGACAGTGCATGTAAGTCTTTTAGCTATAAAAAATAATACCTTACAACGAATCTGAGGCATTTGCACAGGCTGGCTGGAATCAGACAGGATCTAGGGATTATTTTGCTCCTGGACTAGTTGGATGTTAAGTTTTTTAGTAATTCTAAAGTGTATTCAGGCCTCTATGTTTTTGCAGTACCTAACAATCAAATATAAAGCTAGCTGAATATTTCAGTTTTACTAAATGTATTGGAGATATTTCTGTTGATTATAATAGGATCTCTTGGTCTATAGGTTACACTCAGGCATTAATGTAAACACCTAAGTTTCTGTGTCTTAGTCTGAAACTGAGTCCCACCCAAGGAATTAGCTCCACCATAGCAATGGATATTGACTACATGGATACACACACAGAGATAGAGATTTTTTCTTCTCTCTTTGTTGTTAAATCATGGCAAAAGTGTAAGTGTTATTAATAGAACTGTCCCATACAGCTTTTTTTCCTGCTGACTGCTGGCAGAGCTGTCCTGCACAGCATTTTCTGTTTAGCTGACCACCTGAAGTTTCTGTGTAATCTCCAAATCTGTTGGGTAATATAGATCTTGGCTGCCCTCTGTGAATCTCTTCCTGGTTGAACACCAGGACATGCATGAAGTCAAAGGATCACACAATGGGTTCCTGGGCACCAGCCATGCTGGCTTATCTGCTCAATGTTTTTTTTTGAGAGTGGGATTTTTTGTGGAGAAATATCAGCTGTAGTAGCCTTTAGTAAGAGAGAAGTTACTCATAAAAATTCTGTTATATTTGAATATATTCTTGTAGATATTAAAAATATTTCTAGAGGTTTAATTTTCTGCTATTGTCCACAATAATTTTGTCAGTTCTTCTTAGCTTTGACATTCCTCATGGAGCTTCTTTACCTTTTCAGGCAGTGTTTTATAGGATATTGGCTTCTAAATGTTTTTCTCAAGACATACCTGAGCATTATGAAAATCTCTTTGGCTAATTTTAAAGCTACGTATCTATAATTATTTGAGATTTCATTGACAGAATGAGTAAGTCCAGTCCAGTCCAGTTCCCTTACAACATTTTCTTCTCTTTAGCTAAGCAAAAAAAAAAAAAAAAAAAGAAACCCACAATCTCTCTAGCTAATTAAAAAAGGGGCACAATGTCTAATAGACAAAATCTCCCAAGTTCCAAACATGCAACTAAAATCGTCTTTGCTGTAGCAAAGAGCAATTCACTTAACCTTTCTGTATTTTCCCATCTGTAATTTGGAGATAAGTATTTATTTGCCACATCAGAAAAATTAGTAAATGTATACATGTAATTTGATGTTGAAAAGTGTTTCAATTTATTAAACAGGATTTGTTTATCCTGTCTTATACATCCTCAGTGTTTTTACTGCAGTTGGTGTAAACACAGTTGTGGTGTCAGATAATATGATCCGAAGCCTTCCCACAGAAGCTTTACAACTTTCTGTGAGGAGTGTGGCCTCTACCACCACAGCCACAGCATGTTAACTTATATTACCATTTCCTCCTTGGTTTGCTTTTACATCCTAGGAGTTAGTAATTCATTACTGGTGAGGTTCTGCTTTGAATATATATGCTCCTGTTCTGATTTGGCACAGTTATTTCATCTGTCGAGAAGGGGAGATGAACCACTGCTGTGATCTTGCTTCTGTTTCACAGGATAAAGAATAAAGAAACAGATAAGAATGCAATCTATACATTTTAGAACAACAGCAGTGGTAAATTAATAATTAAGTCATGGTAATTTTCTCACTTTTATCACACTCTTGCCATATATCACTACTTGAGAACCAGGTCCAGGAAAGATGTATCAATATCAGCTGGAAAAGTGCATTCTTTTCTTTTCTTTTCTTTTCTTTTCTTTTCTTTTCTTTTCTTTTCTTTTCTTTTCTTTTCTTTTCTTTTCTTTTCTTTTCTTTTCTTTTCT
>NW_024884142.1:30709668-30737393 GCF_019232065.1 Centrocercus urophasianus
CTCCCTTCCCCTCCCCTCCCCTCTATACATAGAGCTAGAGTTAGCTCTATATAAGCAAAATGTGCATGGTACAGATTTGTACAGTGATGCTAAAGCATGAATATAAATTCTCAGTGATTTTGCAAAGTGTCATCACTATCTGTCTGTAGAACAATATAGTTGTCTAACGATAGTGTCTTTGCTTTGTTAAAAAACGTACAAAAAAGACTGTATCTGTTGTAGACTGTTTATTATTTTTTCTTTGAAAACATTTGTCTCTACAACTATCACAGTTACAAAAATAGTCAGTGACTGTATTCATATCACCTCCTGGAAGTATTAAATACAAGCATTATAGATACTTTTGCACCCAGCGTGAAAGAAAGAGAATTTTTTGTCACCTTGGTTAAGATACACGTACCTGGACAGCATTACTGTCAATGAGAATAAAAACTTCAATACCTAAATTATACAAATATTGAACAGCTTATTTTAAGAATATAACTTTAATGCAACTATTCTCTGCATTGACTCTAGTGACCATAGGTAAGTCAAGCTGAAAATCTTGTTCCCCAAAAATTTGTCGTCATGGAGTTTAACTGGAACAGCTCTGGAAGACAATAAATTGCCTACAGTATTTTTTTCCCTCTGTAAGGATGTTTTGACTTCTGATTAAACTTATTTCTTAATAATGTGGTTATTGCATGATTCATATTAGCTGGCTCACTGACAAATTCCTAGTTTCTCAAGTTTAATCTTTTCAGGCAATTCATTACGATGCACAGGAAACAATACAATTGTTTTCTTATTTATTGTAAAGTAATAATTTTATTTGAAACAGATGCAATGCAAATGATATATTCAATGTAAATTACTCACATTTAACTAAAAATATTTTAAAATATGTAAATTCCACTTATCAATTTGGATGTTATTCATGTCTTTAGGAGAGTTGCATAGCTTCTTCATGGCTGTGTTTGCAGAATACAGAATGTTGCTTGCTACTAAAAAAGAAAAGCTGGATTGTTGATCCAGCTGTTAAATCATGTCTACAAAATGTCATAAACATCCAAAAGATATAAAGCAAGAATCAAATTGACCAGTTCTTGGGCAGCTTGTGACATTATGTAGCTGTTTTAGCTGGCTTTGTAGCATCACAGAAATCTATGACTTCATACTTCATGAGTCTGAATCAATAAATTTGCCATTATGGTCTCCAAAATTAATCTTGCCTTACATGATTCCCTCCCCATCCCACAGTTCTAATTCTCTCCCTTTTCCTTCTACTTCACAACAAAACAAAATAAACTGCAGTTAGAATTTATAATCTTTTGAGGAAAGTAAAACAGATGAGTTAGGAATGTCAATCCTGTGAGCAGAATCGCCATGCTTTTCAAGCCTGAGGACTGAAATGAACACTTGAGAGTTAGCACCTGCACCCAAAATGGTGTTTCACAATAGTCCTTCATTGTTTTCCTTTTTTTTTTTTTTTTTTTTTTTTGTTGTTGTTGTTAATCACTGTGTCTTAATTTTATCAGTGTCGAGAAAAGAAGAATTTAAGTAAAATTGAGAAGCCAACATCTAAGTTGGGTATATGTCCGTATAGTGACTGAAATTTCTGTTTCTGAGAACTCATGTTACTATTTCGATTTGCAGTATTGAAATCAATGTATTTGTCAACTTAATGTTCTTATTACCATCCATGTTTTCGGGACTCCAACCTTGGAGGTACAGTGCTTCACATACTTAATTCCTTAATGTAGCCTTAAAGCCTTTTGTCCATAAGAGTCATTGGTCTCCTCCCCCTCACCCGAGGAATTCAATAGCATCAGTCAGTGAAAATATAATGTAGGGCACTGCTGTCATTCTAAAAACGATACTAAATCCCTTGTGTTATAAGAATAATTTGTTTAATGACTCTTTGACCTTGGAACACATGGTGGACAATTTTAAATCCTTGCCCTTTCAGGAAGGAGGAGTAAGCTTCTTCAGATATCCTACGGAGAAAGAGCACAGTCATGGAAAAGCATCCCCAGATCTTTGGAAGTCCAAGTAATCACTTACCTCCAAATTCTTAAGATTTGTCCTACTTATCAGAAGAAAAGGGAAAGAAAAAATATGAATATTCCCAACGTTTAAATAACCGAAATGGATTTTAAAACTTTTTCTGTGTTCTTTTTTTTTTTTACCTTTTTTATTATTTATTATTTTTTAGTGGCTTGGTTAGCCATCAGACTGTCTGAAGGATAATTCTCTAAAGAAACACAAGAAACATGCATGAAAATAGTTTTAACTGGTAGAAGTATGGTGAAAAGAATTATCAATTTGAATAGGATGAGGTAGAATTGCAAAAGACAGGAAAAGTAATGTGATCTTTGATTTGTTTTTGTCTTTTTTATAAATTTTGTCAGGACTCTTCAGCAAGACAATTCTGTTGGTAGATCTAATACTTTGTAGATCTAATGCTTTATCTTGAAAAATAAATAAACAGTAGTATATTTTCTATGTCATACAGCTCTTGGGACTTACTGAACTCCAACAATATGAATTCTAATCTCTTCTGAGCACAGATTTCCTATAATTCTATCATTATTTATTTATATCTCCAAGTAACCAAGATACCGCTTAGAATGCTGTTAGATTGTGGAGTCTCCTTCTCTGGAGATGTTCAAGACCTGCCTGGACACCTACTTGTGCAACCTGGTGTAGGGAACTTGCTTTGACAGGGGCGTTGGACTCGATGATCTCTGGAGGTCCCTTCCAACCCCTGTGATTCTGTGATTATATGATTCTATGAATGTGGTTTAATAACCCTGGCTTACATTATTGAGCTGTTAGTGCTTTTGTAGAGAGCATTTTTTGGCATTTATTTTGCTGTGTCAACCCAATGGAGTCCTTAGCAGAGGTTGGTAAATGATAAATTTGAGACAGGAAGAAGAGCAGTTAGCAGGTGTCATACATTTACAGAGCTGTAGTTGCTACACAGACATCTAAATGTGCAATCTGAGAAAGATACTGGCTAAAAATGGCAAAGATGAATGAGAAGATTATGTATGGCACAATTATTTTTTCCTGGCATTTTTTCACAGGTTCTGGCATCATTTTTGCCCATTTTTAGGACAAACAGAGCTAGCTGTTCCTTCACACAAGATGCCATGTCACCCTTGGCTTCTCTGATCTTTCTGAAAAGGGGATGTGGATTCTTTCCAAGATTAATAACTATGCATCTGTTAGTACAACAGTGAGGCAGATTTGTGAACAATAGACCTACACATGTATTTGAAGAGATCAGTGGCACTGAATGAATCTAATCATGTAATTACAAAAAATGAGCCATTCTAGAAGTCGTATGTCACTGTATTTTGATGGTATTTGACTCTTCTGTGATATTTTAGAAGCTCCGAGTATCTCTATCATTATCTTTTCTTCCCCTCCCTTCCATTCTCTTTTCAATAGGGAAACTCTGAAAGATCAGTCATAAATCATAACTTCTTAAAATTGTAGTGTTTTCATGAGTTTTTGAAATCATCTCTGCTGCTCAGTAGAAAGATTACCTTGAGAATAACCCCACCTCTTATAATTTCTGCATTAATCTAGCTTCCCTCCTTCTGCTTATCCAATAGTAGTAGTAGTACTGGAGTTGATACACAAATTTCTTAATTAAAAAAAAAAAAAGGACTGACAGATATTCCTGAGCTTTGAGCTTTCTTTATTGTGACAACATCTGAAAACAAGTATGATTGCTGTCAAATTAAATTGATTATTTCTAATTTATTGCAACAAAATCTGAAGTAATTTGGACCAAACAGCTCTCAGTAGACCACAGGCAGGTTTTCCTTTAGCATCCATAGAAGCTCTTTAGACAACAGGACATTTTTAGTAGATGTTGTTTGCTCTATTTTCAGTTTTGCTATCAAATACAGCTAGAACAGAAAGGGATAATGTAAAAGTACACACTCTGACAGAAATGTATGCAACAATTTTAATTTATGAAAAAGGTATGTTCTCTTATATATATTTCTACGGTCTCTGTGTAGATAAAATTACCACTTATTAAACTGCCAGAGAAATAACACGGAGAACTTCACAGTCAATTGATGCCCATGCTAGCATTTTGTGTGACTCTTTCATTCAAAAGGAAAGTGCTGACAATTAGACAAGGTTTTCTTCAAATTCTTTATGGATGAACTACTTGTATATACTGACAAAAAAACCCTAAGCTTAAAGAGTATCCCAGTATCTCTCATTCTCATCTAAGCAAAAAGCACCAGTGCTTGCTTCCACCAGCCTTCTATAATTTCAGGTCTTTTTTCCAGTCTATAGAAAAAATGTCTCTGAAAACACTCCTACAAACTTACATGCATGTGAAAAAGGCAATCAACCATCAAGGCCAAGCAATGGGGATTTGTTTCCTTCAGGAGACCCATACATGAAAAAATGAACAGAATCTCACTTGCACAGTAGAAAGAAGTAATTATACTTCTCTGTCAGTGTAAGTGAAAATGCATACATATATGATTTTCCTTGTGGGATGTTTTAGGCATGAAACAATTTAAATTTAGAATCAAATGAACATGCTATGACATTAATTGTAACTTACCTGCTTGTTGGAAACAATAATAATTCAGGTCTAGCCAAGCACTCTGAAATTGATTACTGATTAAAAATAGTATTAAGATAGAGGTATTTGTCAAATTAGAAAATGGTGAACACAGTGACACAAAACCAGTAATGGAAGGGTCAAGGAGTTAAACAAAAATTGGTTTAATTTGATTTTTTTTTCCCTAGTAATACACAGGGGACATTTTGGTAAAGGCTAATCTTTATCACCTTTTCACAACACCAGGAGCTTTTTATTTTTATTCCAGGAACCTTGTAACAAGGTTTAATAAAGTTTTAATTTCTATCAAAAACAGCAAGCATTTGGATTCTCTATATCGTTTCTCACATCTTTGGAGAGGAACTGCTTTTAACTTAAAACCACAGTTATTGAAGCAGTATATGGGTTTTCTTGTGTTTGGGGCAGAACATTGATGATAGCAATCATCACATCTTTCTAATCTGGCTTTTTTCAAAATGTAAGGCATAATGCTTCACAGGTCTCCCTGACAGGATATTTTCTAAGCAAAATGTCAAGATTTGCAACATGAAAACAGATTCCCATCTATTGAAATTGGAATGGTGAAGGTGTGAAAAATATTTCCCTTTTCATAGAAATCATATAGAGATTTTCTTTGACAGTGGTGAGTTTAGGTCTGTAAGCATGGGTAAATGACTTTGGCTCAATATGACTTATATGACAGCATGAGTTTATGTGCTATATAGAGTAGATGACATCTACCAAGGTAACTACAGAGAATCGTTTTTTAGTGAATACTTACAAGTTGTATTCTCCTTCTTAATTTTATTTATTTATTTATTTATTCAGAGCTGTATCACTGCCCAACTTTACTAAATGGGAAACAGTTTCTTGTTCTCATTTGGGAGTACTTAGCAATTTTATTTTTCCTCTTATGTAATTTTGTCAAATAAGCCATTTTAAATGCCATTTAGGAGCTTGAAGTTAAAAGCCTGCTAAATTGTGCATTTCCAGTGATACTACTTTGCAGATCTATGTGGGAGACATGAGCTTGATTTCACTTCCCAGTCTCAGATTCCTGTCCATTTAAACAGAAACCAATGAACAGTAACTAGCAACTAATAATCCTCCCTAGCTTGTCAACTCCCTCAATCCCCAAGAAAGATATTGCTCCCACATCAGTACAACAAAAATTTTAAGGAAATAACAACGCAGTTGTGGATGCTATTATCTTTTCTGTGGTGTTACTTAATAATTGTCAGTAGCTATAATCAAAGAAAAATGTCTGGCCATTAAATAGAAGATATGATGTTATGTAACTGTGCATATGTTTGGTTGTACAAACATATTTTTATGTATGTGTGTCTATAATCAATAAAAACATATTGTTTATTTTAAAAAAAGCATATTATTTCTGTTAAATATAGAAAGTAATTGAGACTGAAGACAAGACAATGACAGTTTTCATGCAAAACTACACAAAATTAAAGTTAGGCTTGCCATAATCCTGATCATGAACCCAGAGACAGAGAACAGACAGAAAGCTGTGTTATTTCATCTAAAGCTTACTTCAGCTTTTAGATATGTGAGCAGTTGCTTTGTAATATCTATGATTTCTTTTTAGAAACAGGATTAGTTCTGCAACCAATGGACAAAATTAAAACAATGAAACTTATTTAAGATATTTATTCTTTGTTGTACTGACAGCAGTAAAATCCATTGAAACCATTTGTGAACTTGAAGTTAAAATAGAACAGCATTTTACAAGCTTCATGATTTCTTTCTTCAGGAGATTTATTTGGTTATATCATGTCTGGTCCAGCTGGTGAACAGCTAACAATATAGCACAGTGGTAACCACACGATGCTGTCTCTGTTCTCACTGTGAGATGGGCAAGCATTCCTATTTTATGTATCCTTAAAAACTTGTTTTAGTGGTGGAAAAAATCTGCTAAACTTGTCACATTGACATAGAATGAAAATATTATATATCAAGAAATATTTCTGCCTTGTTAGTTTTGGAAAGTTATCTGAGAAGTTAGATGTGTAAAGCAGACATCTCAGTGACTGTATGGGCTTATCTGACAAGGGCCTCACAGAGTCAGCTCAGCACCCAAGTATCAATGGCCTTAGCTGCAGATACTGACAAGGATTTCAGTGTGTTATATTGCAATCTCCCTTACACCTTGTCATTTCTATCTTTCACACATTTTGCTTGTTTCATATCTGTGTAAAATTTCAGCTTCTCAGGCAGATACCAGCTGCTACTAGATTATGGATGACACCTTAACCCTGACTCCACCAAAGTCAATGTAAGTATTTCCATGGATTTTCTCAGGATCTGAATCAAGGCTGTGAGGAGCAAAGGTCATTCTAGACCATATTCTGTAATAATCCCAGTCATTTCTTTTGGCATACTTTTGGCTATGAAGCAAGCTCAAAATCAAATTCCTGCTTGCCAGACCCAAACAGCTGGACACAAGCCATTGCTAACTTACCTGCAGAGCACAGCAAAAGCCAGTAACATTACTTTACTAGGATTGGAGAATGAATAGATAATTTTCTTTGCTTCTGCCTGCAAGTCTTTGTCCGTTTAGTCATCTACTCATTACTCAAGATTATTTGACAATATCCAGAAGGAAAGGGTAGTGTGAGTCTCAAAGTTCTCAGTGTTTCTCTATAGCTATGTGAAAAGCAACTTGTGGTTTTAAAACTGTCACCTCAGATGGGTGGAATGAATCACTTTCTAATGACCCCTGCCTTTCCACATTTATTATACTGCTTATACAATAATTTAGACTAGACATACAGATTTTTTTTCGCAGCATTTTTTTCTTCAAAAGATCTGTTTCACAGATAAAGCAGTAGATCTGTGAATGCGTACTGTACAAGTCTAAAAGTATATTTAGACATGAAATATATAATGCATAAACATAGACAGATGCACGTATATATATAAGTATATATGGACAATTTTAAATACATATACATATACACACACATTACACTCATACCCCTATGTCTATATATGCGTGTGATTATGTTTTTCAGATGATTGTTCTATAGTCAATCAATCATTCTGTTTCTCTAAATCTTGGGAAGTTTCCTATGCTCTCCTCTTTGTAGCCCCCAAAATATTTAATCAAGAAATTATCAAGAAAATTTGAGAAAGCAATGTGAATTTGCTTTCATTTTCATATTCAAAAAACTGCCAGTAGATTCATTTTGATGACACCTGTGTTTTTAAACAGTCATAATAAGATCTCAAAGTTCATCTCTTGTTAAGGAAATTTTCATGGCAGTGGAAAAAACAGCTCATTAGTAGAATGACAAACAGGGACAGTAAGTGCAGTGTAAAACAGCAGTCAAGCTTACTCTCAAATTAGTGTTAATTTTGTACCAGAGAAAATGAGTCAATTGAAAGTGATTTTATGCAGTAGTTTTTCATTTTCAGCTTTGTATTCGAATTAGATTTGAATCTGACAAGCCAACAAGTTGCTGAGATACTTAAATTTGCTTGCAAATGTATTAAAGTCGAGGAGTGTTGTATCTTTTTTTTTTTCAGCTTGTATTTTTCCACCAAATAAATAGTAACCCCAAATGAGATTGTTATCATTACCAATAATTGTGAACAATAATATTGTTGATACTAATTAGCAAAAATACAGCTATGCTGAGAAAAAAAAAAAACACAGGCATAGCTAAAAATACAAGCAAAGTTCTTGTTAGGAACCTGATCAGACAAGCTTAATTATGACCCCCAGATAAAGGGATTGCTATTAAGCTATTAAATTATCACAGATAAGAAAGACTCTGAGTCACTGTCTGATGATAAATCTCAGCTAACAACAGCAAGGAAATCAGAGCTTGAACTGCTAATCCCTGTGAGGTTTGTGTTGAGCACCAGTTCCCGCACTGTTTTGCATCTATTTTTATTGCACTCAGAACTCACAAATGGCCTCTTCTTATCTGCAGCCCTTGATAATTTATTCCTATTGGTGTGTCACCTCACTGCAGAGGCTGTTATCAAGAAAGAAGAGGTTTAGGAAATCTGATCCCTTGAAATGCTAATCCCCTGGAGATTACTACAGATAAACAAGCTTTCCACCACAATTTGCTTTTGTTTATTGGTCGCAGAGGTTAGCACTTTATGATTGCTGTTCTCAAACAGCTGTTTAGTTTGAGGGAAGAAATAATCACAGAACATGTAGGATTTTCACATTTGAAGCTGTCCCAAGTCTAGCAATCAAAAGGCAAGATAGTCACTTTAGTTTATATGTCATCTCTTAAAAAGATTTGTAAATATTTCAACTATCATTACAAGCTGATCTTAAATGCTTCATTCCTTAGCCCCAGTCCAGAAAACCATCGACCTTTCCACGTAATTTTAATCATCTGAATGATCGCAATAAATATAATGAGATATTCTTGTTGTTATAACATAAATGAGCTTAAATGCTTTGCTGCATCAGACCCCAGCGTTGACATGATCTTGGTTTTACTCAAATGTGATGGGTATTTTTTATGCTGAGCTGATTACTGTTGAGAAAAAAAATGTATGCCTTCAATTTTTATTATCAAAGATATTTTCTATCTTAATGCTCCTGAAGTGATAAGAAATCTTATCTTTGAATTTGATGGGTTATTGGCTGGTAGTTGTGTCTTACTTGTTAGTGCTACAGAATATTCTTAAATGAATAAATAGAGATGTACCTATTAGCGTTGCATAATGAAAACTTGAACTGTAGGCACATTATGCTACTGAAAATGGGTGATCAAGCTCACCGTTGCTAAGAGTTTCCAATTTCCTTTTTATTTTTGTACTCAGGTTCAACGGTTAGGCTGGATGAGATCACACCGAGTGACATGACTGATTGCTAATTAGCCAAGATTTCTGGTGGTAGCTGTTGGTGGCAGCTATTGAGATACAGTACTATGTGTCAGAGAGATAAGGGGAAGTAGGAAATTAACCTGACCTTGAGATTTCATTGCATTTGATGTCACTAAGAGCACCGGATATTTTTAATCCTTGTTACATTCTCCTTCTCAAATCCATTCCTACTAGAAATCATGATAAAAATAATAATAATATGAATTTCAGAAATTCTATGTTTTCTCTCTTGAGTAAAAAAATGTGCAGGAGGACAAAATTAGGGTAGAAGGGATGGGGAAAGTAGTATCCTCTATTTTAAAAGAAGACACAGGGTTAATTTTATTATAGTAAGGAATGAATTAATATATAATTTTGATTTTATTTTCCTAAGTCTCTTGGAAGTACTATGCATTTTGGATGAATGCTGTGTGTACATATATGCATGAATAAGTGTAGGTGGATACATTTTATGTTAAACTTACAGGTTTTTTTTTAGCTTTTCCCCAAGAATTTGCTCCAGATCTATCATATGCATACATATACTGTTTTTTTTTGTTTTGTTTTTTTTTGTTTTTTTTTTTTTTGTTTTTTGTTTTTTGTTTTTTTTTTGCCATGAGCCTTTCTTACTGTTTTAATAAATTATGCTTAGATTGCAAAATTTCAGCAGGCATTAGAAATCACTATAGAATGAATGTTTTTTTTTTTTTTAAAGTGTGTTCTGTACACTTTTTTTACAGAACTGCTGGAAAATCATTGAAAATATTAATAATTCAGAGTAAGAAAATTGCAGATCTTAACTAAAAAAAAAACAAATGCTAGATCCATGTACCAGGATAAAATTTTGAAAAGTTGTTATTGTTGGAAATTGTTGGTTATTATTGGAAATAGATATTTTAATAGTGGAATGCAGCAGGGGCTGAAAAATTCCAGTTCAAATTACCGTTAGCTATGGCTGTTATTATGGCATCTTCTTTTAAAGTTTCACACAGATTAAATATTTAGAGACCAAAATAAATAAATACATAAATATTTATGTAAACAAAACTCAAAACAGAATGTCTCAATTTCTTTTCCTTGATACTCCACCTTTGATGAGAATTTCTGCCCACTGGTTAGAAGTTCATTTTTAATATTAAATCAGAGGAGAATCTTCCCTGGGTACTCAGGAAAGTGTAGAGGTACACCACAGGCATAACTGTATGTGTATTTGTAAGGAAAAGGGAACTTTAAGATACACTAAAATGAATCAAGGTCCTTAATATGAAAGAAAGAGCACTGGCCTAGGTTGCTCCTTTTAGTCTAAATATTTCTTTTCTATATTACCTCAGTTTGTAATAAACTGAGAATTCTTGAGTTTCAGAGGTTCGGAAGAATCAATACTTAAAAAAAATGGATCCCTGTAAAAGGGGAGTTCAAGGCAAGTTCCCAAACTTTTGGAAACCTTGATACAAAAAGTATACTACATGAAATGTTTTGCCTTTACCGAATGATGAATCTTTTTTATTTTTTTCTTTAACGACTCAATCAATTCTTACTTCCTGTATTATAGGAGTTTGGATTAAAACAGAGGATTAAACTGAGTCCATCTCCCAATAATATATTTTATATTTAGATTTTAAGTTAAAATATACAGAAGTCTTAAATGAACCTGAGGCGAACAACCCGTGAAGAAATGCAAGAAGTCCATCTGAAGGCAGAACAAAGGCTTGAGACTGTAGATATCCATTCTTTGATCCTAGTCTACATAAAAAGAAATGAGCCAGAATGTGCTGGTGATATGGGCAGGGAACAAGGAGTGTGTTTTCCGAAAGGGCTTTGTGCAAACACGCAATGGTAGAACTAGTTAAAAGAAAAATAAAACTGATCACCTCAAAGTTTGAGTTCTACTTTGAGTTTCTTTATGAAGTCTAAAACAGCAGATTTTCTATCAGTTCTTTAGTTTGTATTCCTGAACATAATGCATCTTCCAGAAATTTTTTATTGTTGTTTATCATCAGTGCATAATAATCCATTTTCTTGATATCTGGCATTGATATGTACCAAGAGCTGCACTCACCCATTACATCCTGGGGAAGATTAGCTAACCTGGGCTTTATTATGACTTTTCCTTTAATCCCAGATTTCTGTTCAGTCATTTATTTTATTGCTTCCTGACACTGTTACACGATTAATATCTGTCATTTAAAAAGTGGAACCCATTAAAGTTATAGCAGCTATGAAACAAAAAATGCAGAAGCAGGGAGACTGGGCCAACATATAGGACATAAAGTAAGAACATAATTATAAATGTGGGAACAAGGCTGATATAGGATTTTAGATATAGATAAAACAGTCATTTCAGGTTTTGTTCATTTTTAAAATACTACATGGCAGTTTAATCTGCTAGTTTATGGAGCCTCTTATTTTTTGGCTTACTAGTTCCCAAAGTTCTGCTGATTCAAAGAGAAGACTTACAGGCATCTATAACAGAGGAGATGGACATTTATATCACTTTCTCTAGAAATGTAAAATATCTCTTCTGACAACTTGTCCTCTTTTGACACTCTCCATTCAAGCATAGCCATAGCTTTTGAAATAATTACTTTTATGACTACAGAAAATTAAGCCCAGTACTACACATTTCTGTATTTTTTAATATTAGCAAAGGAAGAGGTTCCTAAAATCAAATAAATAAGTTAAATCTTCATACCTCCTATGAAATATCTAGGATACGAATCAGCTTGAGAAACACTAAATTCAATCACCAACCACATATTTTCCCCCACTATATAAGATTTCTGTATGATATGAACACACTAATAACTCGCAGGGTCTACTCTCCCATCTAGAGTAATGTACTCCCAGTATTCATGTAAGGTAAAAACATAGCTGTGCTGTAGACACAGCATTGTTTTTGGATAACTGTTATGATGACATTTCAATAAAGTTAAGATGTGAAACAAACAGAAGAGATTTCACTTTACACAATTAGGTTTAACACATTTACTAAGCCAGGGTTCAGAATCTCACTGCTTTCACTTATGTTTTAACACAGACTCCAGCTTAGACTTGCAATGGAACAGAAATGGCTAAATGCAACTTTGGGTGTTCACACAGATGTTCTACATAGTTCTACATAGCCCACTCAGTTGTTGGCTAGTCCTGAAAGTTCATTATTTACTGGTACAGAAAGAGAGGGACTGATACCTTGGTGCAGTAGGTTGAGCATAGACATAACACGCTAGAGTTCATTGCAAGGGAAAGTGCCATTAACCCATAAGCAAGAGGAATAGCGACAGTGAGAGAGAAGCTACGAGTCACATCTTGCAAAACCATACTTAGTACTATGAGTATTGGAAAATATACCTAAATCACTGCATCTTTCCCTTATTTTATTTTCCCTGTCTGGCTATTTCTATTGTTTACTTGGACTGTTTCCTGCTCAGTATGTCAGAGTTGGTGGATTTTGTTGTTAAATATCCAGCTGTACTCTTTCATTGGAGAGAGAGATAAACCCAATCTGAATTTACAATTTCTGAGATGAGGCAGGGCATTTAAGATGCTAAAGGCTATTCCTAAATGCATTTCATGGATTACCCTTCGTAATTTTTCACTTTAAGGATTGTAAAACCACTCTGTCATAATCAGTAGGCATTAAGAAGATCTAAATTATACTTTTAAGGTTTCCAATTAATAAACACAAATGAAAATAGCTTTAAGGTGTTCTCCCTCCTGCCTCCCCTCTTAAAAAATAGCACATGCAAAGCTTCCTGGGTTCTGAGGCATCAATTAAAACAAAGGATTTAAACAAAAGTATTTTTATTAATAGTAAAGGGAAATATGATATCTAAGAACTGTCAGATGAGAAACTTTGATACAAAATGATTTTTAAAAGTTAAATCAGAAGCTGCCTGTAAGGAATTTCAAAATGATTTAACAGTTTGGAATGCCATTGGCAATAAAGTGGTGATGAAATTTGATAAATCACAACGAAACATACAAGGGAAAAAATAAGTCCAATTACACATAGATAGACAGGGACTACAATTCACTATTGCTTGAGAAGAAAAAAATCGTAAACTGATATTAGACAGCTCTCTGAAAACTTCATGTCAAGCACTCATCAACAAGTAAAAATGTGAAACAAAATATTTGGATGATTAAGAAAGAAGCTGTAAACAAAATAGAAAACATATATATATATATATAATCTCACCGTATAAATACACTGTTTTGCTATATCACTGTATAAATACATCACACACTCTTATGTTGAATAATTCATGCAGCCCTGGTCATTCTATTTCTGAAGAAAGGTCAAAACAGAGAGGGAAAGAGAGACATGAAGAGAAAATAAATTCACCAGATCTAGGACAAATTCAGACTATGAAGTATAGTGCAGCACCTGATTTGGGAAGCATTTGAACTGTACACACTGGGTAGGAGAGCCCTGAAGGTGCTTGGAAGTTTACATATGAAAACATTATAATCAGAGGACAGTGGATGACTCCCTATGCTTGCCAGGTACAGGCCTGCATGGACCGTGGGGTTGAGTTACTGCAGGTACTCTTACTTTATGCAGAACTAAGTATCTTCTTGGAGAAGGTGACAGATAACAACAGGAAAGGTTTGCCAGAAAAGTATAGGCATGGTTAAAAAAAATGTGCAGTCAAAATAACCATGCTCCCTTTCTCAATATACATTGTAATTTTTTTTTTTCCCCCCAGCCTTTTTCCTGCAAGAAAAGTTCCATGTGACTACTGAAACAGCTCATACTGAATCCTTCACTAAATCTTGCATCCAGCTCAGTATGTGAAGTCAGAAGAGACATTTTTCAGAGATTAGGTTACATTTTGCAATTGAAATGATGGGGGGGGGGGGGGGGAGTGGGGCGAGGAGGGGAAGGTAGGTTTTTGGTTTTTGGTTTTTTCCTTTTTGTCTTTTTAGTAGCATAGGATAGGAAGATGTCACACAGTAGAGTCTTCTTTCAATGCCAGCTGTTAACTTACACATACTTTCCCTATCTGCTACCATACCAGAAGGTAGGGAGAATTATACTAAATCCAGAGCTTGGTGAAATATAATTTATATAAATATTCACTATATTTTGATATTGCTTTATGCTGAGTCTATATTGCAAAAAGTTATTGCAACTATGCTTAGGAAACAAGTAAAAATTAAATGTAAATTTTTTTTTTTATTATGGGGAGATAATATGACACTGCTTTGCAATTGTTTATTTCAGTGGCACGTGGAATTTTATAAACTTTGAATCACATTTGATTCCAAGAGAGAGAAATGTATGTGGGACTGATTTTGTAAGCTGACTCAATGGGTATCTGATTTAAATCTAATATTACTGCAATAATGGTGGAGAGAAATAACTGAGTTGGGCATGATTCTTCAAGCACTGCTAGGCATTGTTAACTCTCTGCATGGGTTATGTTCTTTAATAGCTGAAATCTCTACATTAACAGAGTAGGTTTTGTAAAACTCATTGCTGAAATGATACCCTGAGGTGACAAGAGTTCAGTTAACTTAAGCAAAGTTCAAACTGAATACAGTAAGAAAAAAAAGTAATTGGCAATTTCTGCTGAGAATCCAGTAAGCCACCATTTACCAAAATCTTCAAGCAAATTCTGGGCAAACCCAACCAGTTAAGGATTATTAGTAACATTTCAGTTATGATTTTGTATTTCATCTCCTAAACAAATTATTTGAATTCTATCTAGAGTCACCAGGATAGTCTTAAATGAAGCTGTTGTCTCCGCCAGGTAATACTTAAACCACTACTAGAAGAGACTAAATCCATATATTGATAAGGTGTCACAACTACCAAAGTATCCAGTGCTGTCTCCTAAAACCTATTAAAAATATAAAAAACACAAGTAGTAATTATCTATAGTACCCTAAACATGAACACTTTGAAGTCAGAAGTACCAAGCAAAAAGTGTCTATATATATCAAAGTAACAGATTACTCCATTACCTTGAGTAACCTCTCAACTATGATACCATTACATCTGCCACACTATAACTATGTCTAAAAACAGTTTAATTGGTTACAGAAACATGAGGCTTTCCAGTATGCTTTCTGACAAACTTTCCCAGACAAAATGGAAGAGCTGTGATGAGAGCTTAAAAGGAGACATACTCCGTAGTGAAAAAAACAAAAACAAAGTTACTTCCTGTAAACAGATCTAGTTAATAATTCCTAAAGAAGCTGGCAATATCTCATATCTCTGGGAGACATAGAAACTGGTTTTGCTCTTTCCAACCTACTCAGTAGAGATGTCTGACCACAGAAGCAGAGGAGAAGGAGGTGAGGAAGGGATTAGACTGGCCGCTTTAAAGCTTTCTTATTAATGAAGGGTAGTTTAAAACGTCTGACAGTCTCAAAATGTCGATTTTTCAGTTTACTTCTAAAAAGTGTAACTTTTTTTTAAGGGAAAAAAAGTCAAATCAGCCTAATTAAAATAATTCCCAGTGTTTTCATGGAAAATTTAGGGTGGTTTTTTTTTTGTTTTTTTGTTTTTTTTTTTGTTTGTTTTTAAAGTGAAAAATTGCCCCATCCCCTATCTTTTATTTTTATTTTTTTTTTATTTTTTTTTTATTTTTTTGATACTGAAACAATTATTTTCAGCTTTAGAAGAAACTACTCCAATGCTTTTCTTCCATGTTTATTTTAATGCAAATGTTATGATTTCTGCTTCTTTCTGATCTAGTGTGAAATGACATTTCAGAATGTCCTAGATTACTTATTCAAATTCTGTTTCTCAACAGGACCTATTCGTAAGTAGTGGCAAAGATTTCCATTGATTTGTCTGCACAAGGAAGGCTAAAGGATACTTTCTGCCACTTGCATCATCAGTAGAAGTAAATCTGTATCATCCCAGCTTAAGCTTCTTCCCAAGTAGGATTTAAAAAATCTTTGATTTAGCTGCTTCTCCTTCTCCTTTGCTCTTTCATATACATATTTTGTGTATAAGAGGGGAGCTAAAAAGAAGATGGGGAAGCAGGGTTATAATAGTCTGAGGAGCTTCCAGAGCAGGCTTCCAGGGCAGCTTTGCTGGCTCTTCTCTCCCTAGCAGCATCGCCATGTCCTGCTTCGCCTTCCTCCTGAAATCATCATGCTCTTCAGATGTGGTCTTTCATTGTTGGCATTAGTCATAATCCTCAGTTTGTCAGGTGTGTGTTCTGGCCTCTCCCATACACCTCTGTTTACTCTTCCTCCTGTTGCCAGTCTGTTCCTCCCTTCTTCTCCATTCCTTTCCATGCTTCTTTTCTACATTTCCATCCTCTAATCCCAACTACAGTCCTTATGTGGTTTAAAAAAATGCCTCATAGCGTTCACTGTGCCTCCAAACCAATCTCATGATCTTATGGTTATATCTCTTGTTTTGCTTCCCCTTTCTGCTTCCTTTGTCTCCTGCCATTATGTCATTTCTATTCAGGCAGTCATCTCTTCTGGAAAGGGATTTTTCTTGTTCTCTGTTTTGCAAAGCACCTGGCATGTTTTTGATTCTGTCAAACAAATAATAACAACAGATATGAAATTGGCAGTGCAGCAGTATTCTGATAGAAGGAAGTAATAGAGGCAAATTATACTATCATTGTCATTGCCATGTATACACCACTACTTGACAGAAAAAAACTTGTTCACTCACTAAGTAAACATCAATAAACCCAAAGATTCCCAAGCAGGTATCTCTAATGTGAAGAAAATGTAGTTGTGCTTCATGTTGTTTCTTAATGACCCAAAGGGTTATACTTGATGATTTTAGTATTTAAAAAAAAGGAGGTAAGTGAGTGCAGTGCAGTTTATTGGATGGTAGTTTGGGTACTAAATTAGGGACAGGAAGATACTGATAACTCTTAAAAACAGAGAAGCAGAAAAAGAGTGAGATGGGTGTGTTAATTCAATTAAACCTTATTATTATTATTATATAAAATTTAAAAAGATATATGTAGTAAGTAGCTTCTAGCGTATAGACTAATAAGGTAGAATCTCCTTTAACCTAACTGATACTATCAGAAGCTCCCAGTATTGCTGAACGATCTTATAAAATACTTTAACTGACTTGTTTTAGCCACTACATGATTCTAGGTACCTCAAGACAATTTTTATGTTACTTATGTTACCAAAAAAAAAAAAAAAAAGACATAAAAAACTCAACCCAAAAAACCCAAACACCCACGAAATCTTGAAGATTGATGATTTAGATGATTTTTATTTATTTATTTATTTATTTTTTTGTGGCAAATTGGCCATGTGAAATATCTAAAACAGTATAGCTTTAGGACTAATGGATTTAAGCCAAGATTTAATAAAAAAATATTATAAATTTGGTTAGCAATCTCTTTAACTAAATTATTTGAAGATTCCCAAGAGAAAAGCAATCTTTTACAGACTTCAAGACAAGCCAGTAGCACTAATACTAAAGAAAAATAAACCAGCAAAGGAATGTCCCCCTGCCTTACCAACCAATATCCTTACAGCTTCTTCCAAAGTAGTGTATGTTTTTCTGTCACAAGGATTAGATTACGTAACATGTTAATCAAAGGGAAGGTACTTATTCAAGACAAGAACATTCTTAATACATTGTAACATGCAATACGTTTCTGTCAGCAGACTGGACAAAATGGGAGCAGATGTTTTATGAAGAGGATCTGACAATAATAATGGCCATAGTGTCTAAGCTTTAGCAAATAAAAACAAAAACAAACAAAACAAAAAACAGCTATAGGAAGCAATCTGATTAGGTTTTTAGGTTTTTTTTGCACCTGCCCTTTGAAAGCCCAGTAATGCAAGGAATGTGTGAGAAAAGAATGCAGCAAAAAAGAACTCTGAGACAAATCCTTTTCAAAAAGAAAGAATACTTCATTTTTTTTTTTCTTTTTGACTACATTTCTTTGTACTATTTAGAATGCAAGTAAGTCTTTGAATTATTAAAAATGATTGACAGATGAATTTATTCAAAGTTTGAGGCAACTGGTAGTTACAAATAGCACTTAGATACATAGGTATTTAAAACCTCGGGTTATATTTATATTGGCAGTGTATCAACTTACTTTTTTTTTTTTTTATCAGCATCATTGGATAGTTTATGTATACCATGTACTGCCCGTTTTACTTTGACCTGCACCTATCTGTCATTACAAAGTACTACTTTATCTAGAGAAGAGCCCAAGTGCAAGCTAACAAGGATGAAACTTCAACAAATGGGACTTGAGGATCCCTGTGTGACACATGATAAATCAATTTGATTATTTCTTTACATCTTTACAACCAAGATATTCATGTTCACAGTACTTAATTTATAGCTGCCTTCATGTCCAATGTCCATACTTCCCTCAGAAGAAATAGAAAACAAAATTGGAAATTCAGGAAAGTAAAGGCCAAAGACCATGGCTAAACAAGCTGATAGGAGCTTCAGTTCTTTGCTTTGGCAGCTTTATGGTCAGATTTAGTATTCATTCATCCAGGTTCTGATGCATTCAGTGACCATCCTTGTATTCATTAGCGAGCCAAACCACCCTATGCGTGAGTTTCTACTTGAACCCTAGCTCCACAGAAAGGAAATCTTATGCAAACTTGTTCTCAGCACACTTAGGAGGATCTTGGGTATGCCAACGTGTATTCCAGCAGCAAATCTGCAAGTGTGCTGAAGAAGTATTTTCTGGGATTCATAGCTTCAAACCTTCTCTGAAAATACACGCTTAAAGTCATTCTTTCAGCAGAAAGGGATCTCAGAGATGATGTACATTTTGTCTAAAAATTGAGAAACAGTAGAATGATGTAGAAAAGCCCACAGTCATTGTGGTGTTTGCAGACCAAGATATTAGCTCTTCTGGGACATGACAGGTTGCTCAAACTCTTCCATGAAAGAACTCCAATTTCCTTAGAAGGCTCCTTGTTCCCAGAGAAGCGGAGTAAACACCAATTTCAGAGTAAGACGGAGAGGATTTCTGAATGGGAAAAGCATTTCAGGAAGGGAAGAGACTGTACAGTGCAGGAAAGAATTTTGGAGTAATATCCCGCCTGTGGAGCATCCTGCCCAGCCTCATCAACCTTTTCTGAGGTAGCAGTCACAGCTCCAGGCATTCAGCTATATGTGTGTGACGATAGAGAATCACCCTTCCCACACATTACCTTTGCATCTTCCTGCAGCCCAAAGCTATAGGATCAGTCTTGTGCTGTGCATTTTTCACCTTAAAACTATGTAAAATGTCACCAACTCCTCAAAATAAGAATAGGCCATCCCTCAAATCACAAAAATTAGTGAGCCTTCCTAGAAACAGAGGTAAAAGGATGCCAGAGAAGTGTTCTTCTCCAATCCAACTGTTCTGTCAATGGGAAGATGTGTATATTATTTTGAACATACTCCATTAGCTCATGTAATGGATGTTGCTGAGCAGCTCACTTTGCAGCCTAGCTGATTCACCTCTTCTGTATCCCTCTCCCCTCTCCTCTCCACACTCCTAAGTACACATACACACTTTCTGGCTTTTGTTTTGACCAACACTATTGACTTCTGCACCTAGAACGTGCCAACCATCTCCTTCCCTGATTTTTGGTCATAGAAAGAGATGCAGGAATCTTTCCAGCAGTACCCAACACATGCACAGTTGGTGGCTGTTTTAAAGAGGAAGAGAACAAAGGAGAAGGGTATGGAGCACCTGCATGCTCAGTCCCAGTAAATTGCCTAATAGCATTTATAATCACTGGGGTATGGAATGTTCATCCGTCACTACCCACATCTACTCATCCTCCAGTGAAGCTTGGGTACTGCTAGTTATTAATAACTCATGCCAGCTGGGGAGAGTTGGAAGTGGAGCATACTTCAAAACTGGTTTCCCTCCTCATGACTGGGGAAACACTCCTCAAAATCAAGCGGCATCTCCACACAAAGTAACAAGCATGGAAAACTGGAAAAGGGCTTTGGTGATGCTCAATAACTACCACAAGTAAGCTACCATTTTGAGGATTGGAAAGCCGAACTCCATGCTAGGCAAGGAATTTGATGAGAATGAAAGCAATGTAAGACTGAGATTTGCAAGACTGTCTGTGGTAGTTTTGCTAGCAAGTAGGAAGCACCCAAAAAGATTTATCTTTTGCACAAGTTTAGGTAACTTAGGCACTGAAACAATTATTTCTCTTGAAAAGAGTATTACAGAGAAATACTAGAAAACTCTTTGCTTTTCTTCATTTCCTCCACACCCCTACCCTTAGCAGTAGATCAGTTAGAGTAGGTAGGAAAGTTATATAATAAGGTGCATTCTTTATCCTCAGAATAGCAAAGAATCAGCTGGCCATAAAACTGAGACCAAACAATGTCTTACTAGGAATCCCTTTCAGGGCCAGCTTCTTCCTGCAGGCAAATGATGTGGATTTGAACCTAGTGCAGTCTTCACTTCTCCAGCAGACTGGTAGAAATGCTGGCTACTAGGGATGAAGACAATTTTATTTTGTTTAGGGTAATATAAAAGAGCTATTCAATTAAGAGCGACAGCAGTGAGTGTTGTGATGAGATAGACTGATGGCAAGGATTCTCCACAACAAGGATCCTGGAAGAAAAATAAAAGTATTGCCCAAATCAGCTGCAGGTTTTCTCAGCCTCTCTTTTCCCACCCAAGTTGCTCCTTCACCTTACCCAATCTTGTCTCAACTCATCTTACTCTTCCACTGACTCCATATGGAAGCATCACTGCTGCCAAGATCAAACTAAATAATAAGATTAACAGAGAACATCTTCTACCCAGAATGCTCCATACTTTGGTAGCTAGCATATTTTATGAGGTATAAACACTATACACACTGACTATCCAATATAATGATAGAACCAGATCCACGTCACCATCTAAAAACACAATTTTGAAATGGCCTCAGAAAGTATCTGGATTACTTTTCTAAGTTTATTTCTGGCAAATCAGATTTCTCACACTATTTATTAGGTTGAATCTTAGTGGAAGAATACTTTTAACTTAAAACTATGACTGAAAAGAACATGCTGGAGAGAACTAATCTGAAATTGCTTCACAGTCATATTCTCAAGCTGTACTACACAATGTATGCATATACATTCTTGGCATAAGTTGTTTCGTCCCTGAGGAAAAGAAACTGAAATGTTTTCCAGCAGACATCTTAAAAACGGACATCACGTAGCCCTTAAGTAAGCCAGTGGAAGCTGGCACAGTGAAAAAGGTTGAATGACAGTCAAGAAATTGCCTGAGTAATGTCTCTGCAGACATAAGACGTGACAGATCAGCAGAGATGCATCTAGTCTCTTTTCAAGCCAATTTTGGAAGCTATATTAAAAGAAAGGTGTGCATTTTCCTCTTAGTGAGACTTAATTTTTGGAGCAGGAAGTTTGTTTCTTAATCTGTAAGACAAACATATACTTCATGGTAATTCTAAGGAAATAATCAGAAGACAATTAATATTGCACTGATTCTTCTTCAGTATTCCTTGTATTCCCTTTTTTTTTTTTTTTTTTTTTTTTTTTTTTTTTTTTTTTGGGAAAAGCAGAAGGTTTTACTTATGGACTTGGACTTGGTACTGTATATTCTCTGGTTTGTAACTAGTTTGAAATAGCTCAGAGTCCAGGAACTGTAATATCACTACCATACATAAAACTCTGAGTTTGTTCTTTGAGTGTGCTTTCCAGTACTAGCTTTATTATGATTTATCAGGTGAACTCTGAGCTCTAGTTTTTCATTATTGGTAATTATTATTAGCAGCATAGTTCTACAACTGGTTACTTGGTTCAATTAAATACAGAAACCTTGGTCAATAGACGAATAGTTTTTCTATTCTTGATTTAGCTTCTCTGGCACGAGGAATCATGTCCTGTTTTGTCCAAGATTCATTTGGCTGCCTACATGATTTTCGCTTAGTTGTATATCATCTTTTTTTCATAGGCTATCAAGGCATGAACTATTTTTTGACTTGTGGTTCTCTTTTGGTCACTAATTAAACATTCAGGGCATCTAATTTGTATAGTATCAGTTCAAAAACCTGTTATCATTACACTAAATTTAAATATGACTATACTAAAACCTTCTGAGAGCAAATATCATCAGAGTTTATTTTATTTGCAGGCTTTTAATGTAAAATTCTCCTTTCATGTCTCCTTCAAGTCTCCTTGAATGAGCTGCATATTACCAGTTGCTTTCCCATCTGCCTCAATTTAGTCTCTTTGACAAATTCCAATCTGGCCTGAGGAAAAATCAGAGTACTGAAACCATTACACACTAGATTATTACATATATTTTAATATCAGCATTTCTACTTAAACAAAAACCTCAATATTGTTTAACTACACTGCCAGCAATGTTTTGCAGAGCCTTATGACTTAGACATGCTGAATGGCTTCACAATCCTCTGTTTTCAATCCCTTTCCTCTTTAGCCTTTAACCTTCCATCATGTCAGTAGACATAAAAAACAAAGTATCTATACCATACAAACTCAGTTTGATCCTTTTCACTTTCAAACTGCCTGACCCTTGCCCATCCTAAACATTCACTTAAAATTTCATGGAATTTTTGTGCCTCAGCCTGTCTCAACAGGATTTACTCTAATGTATGTTAATTATTCTAACTTTAGAATCTTGCAAAAGCTAACCCAGAGGGGAAAAGATTCCCACAAATATAGCTTGTATTCTGTCACTAGCCTTTTGTCAGAAAATTGCAGATTTTTTGTGTATGGTATAATCTGTTATATTTTTTAAAGCACTGAATGAAACGTGTCACATAATTGGTGAACACAGTCTTTCTTTGGGTTTCAAAGGTAACTTGTTTTTTTTCAATTTCTTTTTGTATTGTTTTTTTTTTTTCTCCAAAACCTTTGTATGCCCCCCACCTTTTTTGCAGGGAATCTGTTTTGTTTTCCAAGTAAATAAAGGCTACACTCTACAAACAATAAAGATCTTCGCTTAAAAGTAATTGTTGGCTAAGTTGGACTGTCGTTAAGGGTATAGGAGAGAAAATATTCATTGCTGCCCAGAATTTCTTGTTTTACTGGAAATTTGTTTGAAGACAACACTTTTGAGTACTCCTTTGGATCCCAAATCTATCATCTGGAAGTCCATTCCAAATTAGCGGTGTGTGAGTCACTGTCACAGGTTGCCCTGAGAAGCTGTAGATGCCTCATCCATAGAGGCTTTCAAGGCCAGATTGAATGGGCAACCTGATCTGGTGGTGGGCAGCCATGCCTATGGCAGGGGGGTTGGAACTGGATGATCTTTGATATCCCTTCCAAATCAAGCCAGTCTACTATTCTATGAAAATTCCCTTATTTCTATATATTAGTGAAATCATACATTACAATTCTAAGGGTCCTGAATATGCATAATTCCCATTGTGCTATTAGCTCAGCAAATCACAGCACAATCTGAATTGCCCTTGTTATACCTGCTGCCAGTATTACTGTTACACAAGAATTTGTATTCTACCTGGCCTTATCATTCTGTCTGGGAACTTCCACAAACATAAAAAATGAAAGTGGTCCAGAAAAACCCATGAAACAAAACAAACAAATAAACAAAATAAATAAATAAATAAAACCCCACCATCATAAAACAAACACTGAACAAGTTATGAGCGTATGAGTTTCTAATTGTATGCAGGGAAACAACGAATAAAAGGATATAAATGGTAGCTCCAGTATATCACATATATATATTTTTAAGGGTGGAATGACCCCTTTTTGACTGAGTTGGCATTTACTCCTCCCACACAGCCAGTGGACTGTCTCATGCCATTACTTGGCAGCAAAGTGCCAGATGAACCCGTCCCTGTGTTAGGGAGTCTCAGCATCACTTGGCATTATGACTGCAGGGACACAATCACCATATTGTTGTAGTAACTTGAAAGTCGCAGAATTTAAATCATTCTCAAAATTACTATATATAAATTATTTAGAAAGTTAAGGATGAATTATTATCTTTTTTATTTCAACTACTAACCAATAAATGTAAAAAAAAATACCAACAACAGAATAAAAATAGACCCCTTCATCCCCCACATTAAAGCAATAGTTTTTGTAACATTCAAAACAGTGGAAACTATTTACCGTATATTATTATTAGTGGAGAAAAGCAAATTTAATTTAAAATAATTCTTTGAAACTCCCTCAGTGAATGCCAGATGACTCCAGCTTGAACAAATATTAAAAACTCATTTTAAATGGAGAAAAGTACAGACAGCTCAATTATTGAGATATTAAGGGCAACATTCAATTTTAGACACATTTAAGCATCTTTGCCTCCTGGAGATTTTTACACGACATTTTTTTTAGATAAACATGGTATTGCAAACAGCAACTATCATATCTGATCACATAACCTCTGGACTGAAGCAGTATGCTAGCAAATATTTCTCATTATTTAAAGTCTTAAATAACTGTAATTTACTAGGCAGGTCTTCCTCAGAACATTCACAAAATAAATCAAGAATTAATACCCATATACAAAAAGCATTTAGATGATCTGTTACAAACCTCCGAAGAAAAAAAAAACAAGAAACAAAATAACTCAACAACCATAAAAACGACAAACCCTCTCTCTGTGATAAAGCCCAGTATAAATACATTCTGGGACGTACTAGTAGTAGAGGAGCTGCCTTTCAACATCACTCAGATTCTAGGGGAAACTCTGTAGCAGCCGAGGTTATATAGAGTAAGAATCACCTAATTTTCAATATCTAGACATTAGATGCCTAAACTAAGCTAATCATCCGGATTCCCTCTGGAGGTAATGGAGATAAGCATTGCCAGAGGAAGATTCATCCCGCTTGTCTTAGGCATCTTTCTTTTAAATGGTTATAGATAGATAAATCCAAGCAATATCAACCTCAGTGGCAGCCTGATATTGTCTTCTTTAGCAATGCACAATACCCTAGTTCAATGGAATTAAGCCAGAACTGAGTTCAGTTCTTTGTTTCATCATTTAGCCATTAATTCTCCCTCCCAACTTTTTTTTCTTTTCTTTTTTTTTTTTTTTTCTTCTCAGTTCTCATGAACACAAATGGCACTTTGTTTTTCTTATACTGGACTATGTGTCTGTGAAACCTGGGGAATTGAAATCAACATATATATATATTGCTGCTCTATCAGCTTAAATGCTTTAACATGCATGTGCTCTAAACTGCAATAATGTTCTGAACAGATAGATAGGATAGGAATATTGGTATTGATTGTGCTTTCTGGGTCTACTCTACCACTTTCAAATGCGTAAAAAACTGTGGCAACTTTAAGGCAGTCAAGGTATATAGATGAATGATAAAATATATTTTTTATTCAAAGTAGATGGCTTAAATCAAACAAGGAAAAATCAGGAAGAAATAACATTAGGGCCCTCACTTTTACGTGCGTGAGTCTATGTCACCACACATGCTTTGAGGCCTCTGTGCTTCAGAACATTGAACAAGTTCTCAGGGTGAAGCCTGGCCTCAACTCTCTTTCATCTAGGGTTTGTGGGTTCTCAGCAATACCAGCATTGCTGCATCACACCTGGAAACACCAAGCCCTTAGGAACATTAGCCAAGATTTGTAAGGAAGCAGGTGTCAAAACTTAGACTCCTAAGTTTACAGTTAGGTGCCTAAAGCAGCAGCAAAACTGACAAGCACCCTGTGCAGTTGCTCACAGATGCCAGTAGTGAGGCACTTAGCATTAGTTATAACACAAAACAGATGTTTATTAATTATGAGTGTTCCAATGGCGAGTGGAAGTGCCCTGGCCAAGTGGTTGTGTGCACTACTTTCAATGTTGGGCATGCAGTCTACTCTGCATCCTAATTCTATACCATTTGTAGAAAATTAATTTTAATAGTTAAAAAAATCTTGAACTGCATACATGAAAATAACTCAATTCTACTGAATGACAATCTAATATGAAATAAGAATATTCACCTTTTTTTTCTTACTCTGCCCAAATCCAGGCAATAAATTAGGCTTCTCAGCATGACTGTAAAGTGCTGTGAATTGTATAAACAATCATATATGGACACTGAAAAATAACCCTTATGCACATTGCATTATAGTTCCAAAAATATATTTACAGTCTATTACAAAGATTACAAATGGAAGAGTCTACGTAACGGGATTATTCTAATTAAAAGCTTTTTACAGATCTTCTTCAACAAAGGTGAGGGGACAAAATTGGTGTAACCAAACTGATTTTTCTAATGAAACAAATAAATAAAATGACAAATATAACTGTACAGTGATCTAAAAGGGGGTTCAAAAAAGGAGGAAAAAATGATGCATTTAAGTTTTTGATAACTATCTTTGGTCCTAAATGTGGGAAAACACATTATGTAGCACTGAATATACATGTTTGTTTGTGATGCTCTGCAATTAAAATAGAAAAATATAGTGCATTTTCAATGTATCCAGAGCTCACTACACATAAATGTGTATATAAAACAAGACAGTATAAATAAAATTTACAAGTTTTACAAAGGAAAATTTACAGGATTTTTCTTTTCTTTTCTTTTCTTTTTTTTCTTTTTTTTTTTTTTTTTTTTTTTTTTTTGTGTGGATGCCCACATTATCAAACAAGACCAATTTATGACTGATCCCTGGGATCTTTCTCTATCAAAATCAATAGAAGCAGCCCAATTCTCTTTGGAAGTACAGCATTTCACTGTTGGGGTAGTTCACAATTTTCAGAATTTTGTAAAATGTTTATCTTTCATATACATTCTCGCCATAGCTGTGAAGACACAGTTTGTTATTGCTTATGGTTAATCAAACATAAAACATATGTAAGTAAATGTTGTAAGAATATATTCCATTGAGCAAATACTCTTACATCTGTGCTCCTGATCATGACTGCTGTGTCTGTGTGAGTACAAACACAAATATCTGATCAGAGCTGTAAAAGCTTGTAAAAAAATCTGAAAATTTGGAACTGCCCCTTGCCTCATGCTCTATGTTTCTAATATAAAATCTATGTCCTTACTTTCATAGCTGGATTGCATTCAACTTAAATTCATATAAAATATATGCCAGCTATTTCTCTCAGATTTGCTAATGCAAAATATTGAAAAAAAATGTGATGTGCTCAGATTAAATGGTTTAGGTAACACTGGAGAACTGCACCTATGTTCTGAGACACTCCTACAATCACTTGTCCATTCAACGTAGTGCCTCAGCAGGTTTGCAGCTATAGATCTACATTTTAGAATATATCTCACTTCAGTCCATTAAAATCATCTTGCAAACAGTTTGCTAAAAGTGCCTAGAACTACATAGGGGTCATTATTGCTTTTCTTTCTTTTTCTTTTTTTTTTTTTTTTTTTTTTTTTTTTTTTT
>NW_024884142.1:30737493-30766153 GCF_019232065.1 Centrocercus urophasianus
TTTTTTTTTTTTTTTTTTTTTTTTTTTTTTTTTTTTTCTTTTATTTTCTTTTAAAAGATAGTATATGTGTAACCTTAAAAAATTCTTTAAAAAATATCAGAGCTCTTGGCAACTTGCATTATCCTGACTCCCTGCCAATTAGCTAGTCATGTCAATACGGTGTTGATTTAAGAAAAGTAAATGGCACGAAAGGATACCGAAGCTGGGACAGATATACATTGCTTGGTCATGCTTCTTAAATCTCTAGGAACTCAAATAATCCTTCAGAGGTACCCAGTGTAGTAATGTGTCATAGAATTAGCACTAAAAAGGTCCAAAGATATAAACATCATACTAAAAGAAAGTCTTTATGAAGAATAAACACAAATGATTAAAAAAAGATTCAGAAATCACAGATTTAAGGAAAATATTTTGTTGAATTCAACAATAATATCATGATTTTATCTGACAAATATATTCTTTTTAAAATTTTTATGTACATTTAAAAAGTCTTTTAGATAAAAAGGAGGTTAGAGAGCTCAAGGTGTTTGTATGTTTATTCAGGTAGTACTTTGTTTATTGTCACTGCTGTTTTCCTTGCCACCACTGGTGGATCCTAATTCCCTTTTCATAAATTCTGGTGGCACTTAGGAGTTCAAGTCTGTAGGTGCTTCTTGTAGCTCTTCTATTCACTGCAGGAAGGACCCAGGAAATCAAGTGTCTTCTAGTAGCACTTTATATATACTGAAGGCCAGTGCTGTTCTCTCAGTCTGTCACCTCCCTCATAAGGGAGAAATGTCTATCACACTTGGATGCCAGTGCCGTGTAAATGTAGCATTTGTGCTCTCATAGTCTGAATGCTGCTCATGATTTTCTTTTGATGACCAACCAACGTGATCCCTAAACTCATCACATCCCTGGAGAAGACAAATGCGTACATTGTTAATTTTTCAACTTAGACTGCTACTGTATGGTAATCAATTGTGAGTTAAAGCTATATAGTGGTCTGGGCTACAGGTTTCTAACACTGAAGCTGTACCAGAACCTCAGCTCAGTACTGTAAAGTCCACATAGATCTTCAGTGAGGAGTGTAATTGCATGGCATGTGTCATGTAATTACACTGCCTTATGTGCCCACACCTGAAAATGAGGTTTTGCACTATGATAATCATTTACTGTGGCTTTTAAGGACACCCAAAGGAAGAGACACTTCTCTTGTACAATACTCTTGGAGGCTTTCAAGATAAAAGTTATGTATAAATATAAGATTTGGGAAGTTACATTCTGCTTCCTGAAGAGATGTCTAGTGAAAGCCTTTGCATATTGATTCATACCCATCGTGCAAATGAAAAAGGCTGTTTCAATTCCATCACTAGTAGTGCTACTGATCCACTATCTTTTGGGTCAGGATATAGACTGAGGCCCCCAGTGTTACCAGGTAGACAAGAGTGGAGCTGGAAGCTTGAGAATATTGTTTCAAACTTGTCTGGAAAAGCATTGCTCTATAAAAGGCATAGCAAGTGATTGGCTACTACCAGAATAACAACTTTGTTTTCAGGGTGTCAAGAACTGTTTAAGACAGCAGTGCCAATACTGGCCATGCCTGCCTTCAGAAAACTATTTTGCTTCTACAGTCTTTTATACTAATGCAAAGTCAATTCCTGAAGGACACAGACAGCTCCCAGCCAATTAGAAGAAAGATCCACATCTTCCTAGTACACATCTGGAAAAATACACCAATTAGAGAGAGGAAAAAAAGTGGTTATTTTCCTATACATACATACTTCAAAATGGGCCAAATTCTTCCTCAAATTCTAGCCTCGTTATTATTTCAGTTAGTCTCAAAAAATGGAGAATAAAGTGATGCCCACACATAGGTAGAAGGGTAATTGCCCTTCTATGGGATGCTCTATTTCAACATCATGAGCTGCTAAACCTTCTGACTTAACCCCAAGTACTTTGTTTGTACTCAGGATAAAGTTTTTGAATTGAACATTGTGTGTTATTTTACCTAGAAGTTCCCTAAATGCAAGTTAAACATGCCCAGTACTAACTTACTCAATAGTCATCCTGGCAACTGATTCAAGAGAGTTGTAGCCTGCTGCTGTGAAATTATCCTTATATCTTTCCATCTTAATAGCTTGTAACCATTCGCCTACGGAGCAGAAAGTGGTAAAATCGGGAGTGTTCTGGTCCAGAAGAGGGCTAATTGGTCTATGGAGAAGGAAAAAGGAAAGTAAGTTGTTTCCAAAGAGAGTTAAACATCAGGGAGTATTTAGCAAGGTGAGAGTCAAATAAGTTTGGGGTATTCAAAACTTCAAGAGTAGGAAGTAATAGGTCTTTATAAACAGGCTAGATTATTCTGTGAATAGCTCTGACTACACTGTAGCTCACAATATGTATTTCCTAAACTTATTCATGTAAAAGATGAGAGGTCAGAGTGAGCAACAACAGCCTAATGAACTATTTTTTATCAACAATATACCAACCTAGCATGATAGCAACTGTAACTGAAGTTGCTGAGTAAAATAAAGATACTATTTTTAAAGCATCTTAGAGAATGTATCAGTAACTATTCCCATTATTCAACTGGATGAGACAAAACAAAGACAGGGAAAGATCAGAGACACAAAGTAAGTTGCTTAAGGTCACAGAGCAAATCAGTCAGTAGAAGAACTGGGAACGGAACACAGGCAAGCTGATTCCCTAGTGCATTTGATCTAGCTTGTGAATCAAAAGATTACCATGATTAAATAAATCACCTGAATTTTATGAAGAAGTCATTAAAAGCTGTATCATGAAGTACAATGAGATGCAATCACTGAAAGGCAATAAAGCCAGAATACTAAAGGTAAAATCCTCAAGTGTAGCAAGTCAAAGTACTTTGGCCAAACAAAAGCATAAATTTCTACTGTATGAGTTCCTGCTAGGCAAGGGATGCATAATATGAAACTACAACAGATTTTAAGAAACAGGGAAAACAAAGACTGCTGGTAGTGGAAAGACTGGTGAGCAGGCAGCAGTTTACTGAGAAGTGTGTTAGTTCCACAGTATTTACTTTCTTTATTTTGGTTATTTTTTATGAAAAGTCCCTTTTGGTTTAGTTCAGTGTTGTACAAAAGGAAGGTGAATAAGGGATGGGAAGAACAGGGAACAGAAGAAAGGAAGAACTGAGAGACACATGGAGCAAGTATGAACTGGAACCAGCCACCAACCAGAACATCCAGAACCCAGCCATGCACATCATCATACGAGCACTCACTGAAGATTTTCTTACCTGCTACAAGTTCCCAGAGGGGTTTTCAAGCTGTTTGGATTCCTAATCATTTTGTCCAGAATACCAACTATCTGCTCAAACTTTGGCCTTTCACCACGTTCTTTCTGCCAGCAGTCTAGCATCAGCTGGTGTAGTCCTGCTGGGCAATCCATGGGTGCTGGCAAACGATAGCCTTCTTCGATTGCTTTTATAACCTAGTAGCCAAGATAACGGTCATTTTTCATTAAAGGATATTTAAGAAATAAATTTTTGCTACCTTGTACAAGAGATACACAATAGTAATTATGATAATAGCAATAATAATAATAATAATAATAAGTTTAATCAGTAAACTAAAATTTGCCACCAGCATTGCAAAAATATGAAACTTTTGTTTTGACACTAGCCTTTATTTTTTCAAATAGTTTCCTGATCTTATCTTTGGGCTTAATAAAAATACTGTTCTGTATGTGGGGAACATAGCTCTATTATCTAGTCAAGTGAGCAGCAGGGAGCAACAATTAAATTCACTAAGGGAGTAACAGATAGATTGATAAATGGAGTTATTTCAGAAAGTGTTATTACTTGCCCCAAGGCCTTTATGAGTATGTGGTAGAAGCAACCGACTTGTAAGTGGATAGGGATCTGTGCATACACATATAAAATATAAAAAGCCTGAAAATACTCTAAAAAGGATCCAAGAAAAATGCTTAGCAGATAGTAATTGTTAGGAAAAAAAGTTGTATTCTATGTCTAGCCATGTTAGCTTAATGATAAAGTAGTAAAAATGTGTCATGCGGGTGAAGACCTAGCTGAATGGTATTTTAACATATCACCTTAACAGTAAGTTAGATGTAATAAAAAAGATTGCCAAACGAGTATAATTGAAGAAAATCACCAACATCTGAACCAAGAATTACATTCACTCATCAACTTCCTTTGCAAAGTTCATTTGGATTTAAGTGAGAAAGAAAAATGGTTAAAGTAAAATCAGAGAAAAACTGCTGTAAACCTTGAGAGTAGGATAAGAAAGCACATCAGGAAGCAATGCAGATAAGAAAAACTTGTGAAAAAGGACTAAAACATTTTTCATGGGGGATTTCAAGTATATTGACATTGACTGACATAGCAGTATTAGAATTGCTAAGGAATGGTGCTTGTTCTTGAAAGGTAGCGCACAGTACTGTGTTCTCCCTCACCTTTTACAGAAAGCAAGATCAGAAGCTGTTCTGGAGTTAGCCCTAGGAAACAGATCTAGTATGATAAATGAAGTTGGTGAATATCCAAGGTTTAGTGAAAATAATAACCTCAGATATAAGATATTCCATAGGTTGTGTGAGAAAATATAAAAGCAGCGGACTGCAAAGTAGACAGAACTGCAAAGAACACAAAATGACCTTCAAAAAAGCTGGCTAAAATCCATGATTCTATCAAAACCTTTTTTTCAGAAATGAAGTTTTGTGAAAAGAGGACATATATTCCACAGACATGGCACTTATTCACTGGCAAGCTTGTGTCACAGGATGCCCTTCTGACCTCGGAGAGGTTGTCTCCTCTCCCTGGGCCTCAGCATTCTATCTGTACATTTAGAATGACAATACTATACTATCTCAAAAATGACTGAGAAATATTCAATTCCTGCAGTAACATCCACACCTGGAAGAATGAGTGTGGTGACCTTTAAGTGACAGTGAAGTTATCTGTCAGACAGTGCGGGAAGAGAGGATTTCAGCAGGAGAACAACACAGAAATTGCAAAAACAATACTATAAATGAAAAAAACCAAACCATTAAAAATAAAATGCACGATCTTTTGCAATAGAACTAAAAGGAAAAATAAAACAGCTCTTCTCAATCAAGAGTAGCAGTGAAGTGAAAAGTTAAAATAAGCTACAGTGTGTATAGGAAAACTGGCATGCTATGAGAAGTAAATCAGAAATCTCTAGGAAAAGTTCTTCTAAAGGATAAAAGATAGTATGTATGATACATATGTACGAAGCACTTATTTAAGAGGTCAGAAACAACCACTGAAAAAGTAGATAATCCCAACAGCAAAACCAACATCAAATTATTCAAGGAACTTTGAAATAACAAACCAGATTCTATCCCATTAAGGGATAGTGAATACATGAACACTTTTTCATGTTCACTACAGTCCCAAAAGAAACTAGAGAGATAGGAATCAAGGTATGATATTTTTAAAAGACCACAGAATCAGCTTCTTTGATGTATATGCTGAGCAAAATGTATATGAAGCATGAAACTTGGAGAAATATAAATGAATGAGTTATCTACTCATGGATGGATGGAATAGCTGGAAACACCTAAAACACTGTAAAAAGATTCCAAAATATAAGTAAAGTAATGTATGTGTCTTTTTGCTTGTTTTTAAGTTTTTACAAAACTGAGACAATTTGAAGGATACCAGTATATACTCTGTTTAGAAAGGTGGGGGTGGCATTCTAAAATTCAGTATTCAGAAATAAAGAAATGGATTTAGGAACATACATGTTTCCATACAAGCAAAGCTACAAAGAGCACAGCTGAAGTTCTCCTTAATGGAACTGATTTATATTGTCTACATTTGCCACAATTTGTTTTTTGAATTCTGCTTTTGGGAAAAAAAAAGAGAGAGAGAAAACAGATTGCTGCTGAGAATCAGTTATGCTTCTCTCATAATCTGGCTATCTGAGAATGTAAAGTCAATTCAAAGAGGGTCAGGACTGTTCAATGTCTGTGTTGGTTGCTGTCAAAGACCAGAGAAAAATTAAGCATAGTGGGACAATCAAATGTTGGTTTGTGGTTATCACACTGTTTCTGGTTATGTAGTAATAATAATAAAAATACTAGTGTTGATAATAATAAATCCAGGAGTGCAGCAAATTAAAAAAAAAAGTAAATCTAAATTCTTACCCTTTTCTGAAGAATTAATCCACACCAGCACTAGTAAAAGAACTAGCAAATATTGGCATTCTAATAGGAGAATAGAGTAAAGCACAGAAAGAAAAGTGTAGAAGCTAAACTGTATGAAGGCACCTGTTACTAGCACAGTATAAGCTTTAAGAGAGATTGCAACAATAATCACTATTCTTTATCATTCTAAAACAATGACTTAAAGGAAGAGGAGTGGGATTAAACAGGTGTCTTCAAAAGATGCAAATTCAGACAGAGATCTGATCCCATCCATGATTACATTCACATTTAAACAAAACAATGCACTTAAGACATATAAACTGCCTGGGCATCTAAGCAAAATGAGAAAAGACATGTTCAGTATTTTTGCTTAGAGTTAAATATTCTCACTGATAACTGTGAAGGAGAATAAAAAAAATAGTAAAATGATGATTATACATTTTTGCATAATGGATTTCTTTATATTGTTGATTGAATGTGTATATGTTTTGCAAGGTATGTTTCAGGACATGTTTATAAAGATCAAAACATACAAAAATATTTGAAATTATTTTTAACAAATAATCAATGCATCTTTTATTTACATGCCACTGAAAATTATTATGTAAATGTTAAAAATAGGTGGAACTGTGAGAAACTGCAATTAGCTATTTTATAAGAAATTATAATTGATTTGCTTTATTTGCAGTTTTCTTTAGAAGGAATACTTTCTAGAATACATCAAGGAGCACAAAGATATTGGAATTTCCACTATTTAAAAGTTGTTCCTTATTGTTCCTTGAAAGACAGGTAAGGTTTGCCTTTGAGGCATCTTATATTCCTGTCAGACTTCTTTTATGTTTGAATCTAGTACAGAAGGAAGGTGTCAAAAGAAATGAAAATCTTCTGGGTGTCTAGGGAATGTAAATATTTCTCTTTCTCTGCCCCAAGGACTTGTTTGCCCATATTTTGACAGTCCATGAAATCTTTGACACTGAGACCTGTCAAATATTAACAACTTTGCACTGTGCAAAACTGACTCATCATTTACACTTTCATCATTTTTTTAAACTTCAATGTCTATCATTCAATCAAAAAATAAAATAATAATTATAATAAAAAAGAAACTCAAGCCCCCAACCCAAAGAAATTTAAATGTGAATCCTTCTGACATCTTTCTCATCTGCGCAGATTTTCCCTGTATACTTTCTATATGAATAGATAGTCTTGTCAGAGACCAATATTAACACCTATCTGTTCTATTACTGCTGACCTGTTGCTCTAGGTCATATTTTATGCAAACAAAGATACCGTGAAATCAGCATAATTAACTTTAAAATGTAGGTCATTAACTGCCACTCAATTTTTAACAACTTTTTCCAACTATTAATCATTGTTCTGAGGTCAGAAACCTCAGAATTAATTTTTCATTGGAAAAAATTAGTTCCTTTTATGCTTAAGTATAATAAGGTGAAGTGCAAATATTACTATTTTTGATGTTCCAATTTTACTTTAAACTTGGGACAAAAACCATAATATCCACATAGAAGAAGAAAGATTTAAAGATTAAGTTGAAAAATGAAAGCTCTGTAACTTTTTCTAAGAACCCTACTGTCTCTTCCTGAAATAAAATTACATTCATGAATGGTGAAATATGTGTATGCATTTAAAATATGTAATATTTGTGTGCTCACGTGCTCTTACAAAGTATGACCTACATCTTGATTGGACATATCCCAGTAAGGCCGTTCTCCGTAAGACATTACTTCCCACATAACGATTCCATAACTCCATACATCACTGGCTGATGTGAATTTGCGGTACTGGATGGCCTCTGGAGCTGTCCATCTCACTGGAATTTTTCCACCCTATGTTAAAAAAAAAAAAAAGAGAAAGAAAAAAAAGAAAAGAAAAGAAAAAAAGTACTTTTCTGCCACAAATTTCCATACCATTCTACACCATCTTTCTTAGAATGCATTTATAATTACTTCTACCAACATCAAAGTCAGCACTTACACAATTTATCATAGTTTACTGATTGCAGAATCTTCAAGAGTCTTAAGCTCTTAATCACTTGGACTGTAGAAACTTAGGCACCTGTCTAGGCTAAGTTGGGTGAATTTCTCTGTAAGTGCTTCTCTTCTCCCCTTGATTTTAAGGGGCTGCTGAGATGTCTGATTTAAACTCGACATTTAACTCCTGGGTGACTGAAGTTAAGGGACAGGAATCTCATTCTGTGTATATAAATCCCATGGAATTGTCATTTGGCTCTCCTGAAATCTCAGTCTGGCACTTTAAAACCAGGATCCCAGCTAGAGCCCCGTGGCAGGAGTGACACCCCTGAATACCTTTGCAGTTTCCCAGATCCCTGTGCCTGTCAGAGCAGATTCCAGGGGCCCCTTCTTTACTCAGCATGAAAAGGTAGGTACTACAAGGCCTCACTGATAGAAAAGGGAAGATAGCTCAACAAAAGAATAAAGAGCATAGTGTGCCTGATGAATGGTTGTTTAAGAAAAACATCCCATCCAAAAGCAAGGGAAAACACGGGAGTTAAGCTTTGTCACAATCTTGCCTCAAGCTAGTCAACTTTTTGCTAAGATAAAATCTACTCTGAAAAATAATAATACCCTACAAGTATTTTAACTGATTCATATTAGGTGAGGTGATTAACCTTTCTATGATTCAAACTTCTATACGCATTCAAACAGAGAATTATGTGGAAAGGAATAATGAAGATACTGTACAAAATATTTAGATCTCTACTAAATAAATATACATGCTCTTGCAAAAATATCTAATTCTACTTAGAGCCAGATTTCTGCAGAGACTATCTTCCATTTCACTGTTTTCCATTTCTCAAGGAACTAATGTATTTCTTTTTTCTCTGCTTGTCAGAATATATGCTTCTTAGTAACTATATCTTTAAATGATTAAAAATACATAAACATATAAATTTCTCTCACAGTGGTAGTGTAAACGGCTTCTGGATCATCTTCTATGACTCTGGAAAGGCCAAAGTCTGATACTTTACAAACAAGGTTGCTGTTGACAAGAATATTGCGTGCTGCAAGATCCCTGTGTACATATCCCATATCGGCCAAATATCTCATTCCAGCAGCAATTCCCCTCAGCATTCCCACCAGCTGAATGACTGTAAATTGCCCATCATGTTTCTGGAGGGAAAAAAGAATGGCAATTCTTATTAATATAGCTGATAAAAGAAATAAGAATGATTTTTACAATTTTAGATTTCTAATTATTTACATGAGACAGTTCATCTTAGGGCAAAGAATCTCATTTCAAATGCAAGTTATATTTTGTTTCAGACATAGAGCAGTACATCCAGTTAAGAAATGTACGAGTAGCTCACGTACTAGAAACAACAAAACTCAGCAATTCCAGTAAAATTCTCACTAACTCATGGCAAGTCTTTTTTTAAGAAAGCTTACCTCATGAAACAACTCTTCATAGTTTGTTTTTATGCTCTTCATTTCTAAGAATAACTGTATTTGCCAAGAAAATAAGAATTGTCTACTTTTAGAATCCAAGCAACCAATATTTTTTTAATAGCCTGAAATGTATGTACATATAATTTTTACATATAGTACATATGTAATTCCATTCTCTATAGGGTGGTACACACTGTTTTACAGCTGGTAAGGAGTAATAACTGACTGGTTCAAAACAAACATCCATAAACTTTAAATGCTTTTCAACTTGTTTTTCTTTTTCCTGTGCTCTTCTTTAAACATGACTATAGCTCATTTAGGGATTCTTTATTCATTTCTGCCATGTTAAAAAAAAAAAAAAAAAAAAAAAGGTAGAAAATTGAGCTTCAAGCATCAGTGGTCTCAATTTAGCTGGTGGCAGTACTAAGTTCCACCATTTCTATACCACATTAAATCACTTAAATTCTTAGAATGTTTCCATATGATCCTGTTTGATCTTCTGATTTCTGATCTTACTCTGCTGTAAAGGATCAAGAACTGCTAATATTCAACAAATTCAATTTCAACCTGAAAAGGCCTTTTATTGTATTACTGTCATGCATGTATACATATAACTACATACACATGCAAACATAAAACACATATTATATACATATGTATATACAGACATACACATACATATAAATAACAAGGTATGTTTTTACATATTTTCATTTTGGTACTTACCCTAAGAAATGCATCCAATGCCCCATTTTCCATATATTCTATTACAATCATAACTGGTTTCCCTGAAAGAAATAAAGGCACATTTTCTTTGAGAAACCATAATAAAAATGGACTGCCTTTTTTTGATAAAAAATATTATTTCTTTGAAGGACTGAATTGTCGAGACATGAGCATTTCAGAAGCCTCCAGCACTGTTTTTGAGCTCTAATAAGTTCTTAAATGTCTGCATGGAACGTGGTCATGATTCACAAAATTAAACTGTACAAATCAAAATGTCAATGTGTTCTCCTGACTCCTGCTGTGTGAACAGGACTCTGGAATAATGACACTTCAGATAATATAAAAGGACATAAGAAACCTTATCTCTCTGCATGGTCTTTGAGGCTAAATGAAACAAGAAAAATAATGTATTTCAAAGTACTTCATCTTTTAATCATGCACGCATCTTAATTTTTTTCCTCAGCTTGTAGCATGAAGTAGGCATTGTTTTAGTTAGTTACGCATCAGGAGAAAATCCATTAGGACTGTGCACCCTATTTATAATTTAAATCTTTGACAATGAATAAACTAAAGTAATTTCTGCCATTAGGTTGTTATCTGACTGACAGATTAAGCTGCTGCTTACCTCTGGTAACAACTCCTTCTAAGTGAACAACATTGGGGTGGTCAAATTGTCCCATGATGCTTGCTTCACACAGGAAATCTCTCCTTTGCTTTTCAGTGTAGCCAACCTTCAGAGTTTTTATGGCTACTGCAACATCTCTCTTGCCAGGAAGCTTTAGACGTCCACTGCACACTTCACCAAACTCTCCTAAAATGAAGTAGATCAACAATGAATTACTCTAATATCAATACTCTTTACAGGCCTTGATTCCACTAGCTGCTTAAGTATATGTTTAAATTTAGCGTATGAACATTCGTATTTTAAATGGATTACTTAGGAACAAAGTCAGGCACATGCTCCCCATTAACTGCAGAGCGAATACATAGCAGAACAAACATATGAAGTTAAACCTACATTCTACAGCATTGCTGTCTCAATCCTTGTAAAACACTTTTTAGTAATTTATTGCTCTTTTTTTTTTTTTTTCCAAAAATAGGAAATAAAAATGAAGTTTATTTCATAAGAAAATACTACTACAGAAATAACACCATTTGAAGTGAAAATATCCTTCAGTTCTAGATGGTTTCATCACTATTGTTAAGATTCTTTTTTTTCCCCCTTTTTAAAAGACACCTCTTTCAAAGCTGTTTTTAATTTAACATTGTTACGGCGTTAAATGAAGCACTACATTATTAATTTCAAGAAGGATAATTTACTTTGCAGATTATAAAATTTAAGGTGTGAATTATAATGTTTTTGTTACATTAAACAAACACAAGCAAATGCTGGAATTCCGTAAAAGGTTTCTAAATTAAAAGATAATTGCAACTTGAAGAAGCATGTGAAAAAAAAAAAAGGCTAATCTGCAAGAACAATAATAATAATAATAATAATAAAAAGGTCTCAGCAACTGTAATTTAGGAGAGAAGCAATTGGACTTATTTGGACAGGAAAGTGCATTGACCTATATGAGATGTGGATCTCAGTGTCAGTACATACATCTCATTATTATTATTATTCAGATTGTGAAAGATTTAAGGATTGCCCCTTGCCTCACAGCAGCGTCAGCAAGGAGAAAAAGAGAAATCCCTGTTCTGTAGCCAGAAAGAAAAATTTCTTGGGACATACACAAGAATATGGTGATAACATATTTTACAGGGAATAAACAAAATACTTTCTAACAAGAAGGAAAGATTCACTGCAGAGCTTCTAGTAGTCTGGCACCTTGAAACTTTACACGGAGTATGGGAGAGGAAGAACCAAGTTCCTCCTCCAAATCCAATCAAGTCTGACATTTACCTCCAGCATGACTGTGGAATGTCTTAACATTAAGCTATTGAGTATACAGAAGTATGCAGACACACCTATATTTAAGACATGTTTTAGGATGAGCTAAAAAAACAGTGATAGAATTAGGAAAGACTGACATAGACTGTTTGATTAGAAAATCCTTTTGAGATATAAACTGAGGTCCTGAGAAACCTGCTGGGAAATGGCGAATGGCAGAGCAGAAAGAGTGTCTGTAAAGTGCCTAAGGAGATAGATTCTTAATTGTCCTAATTTATAAATGCTAAGAAATCTTGTTTGAGACATTATCACTGTTCCAGCACTACTATTTTCCTGACACTCCCAATAGCAGAGCTCAGAGAAGATAAAAACACCACCTGCGCCTCAGCTTTGCAGTCCCTCCAGCCCACAGGAGTAGAACTTTGGCCAGACCGTATTTCCTACTGACTTGTCTGGGCAAATCTCCACTCCAAATTGCCAGTTTTGCAAATCTCACTGGAGATGATTGCATACATAACCAAATTCCTCTCTCTCTGTTCTGTGCTAGCTGAATTAAGGTTAGCTTCCATCAATTCTAAATACCACTCTAAACACAGTGTTGTATCTGAACTAATCAGACTGATGAAGGATGTTGTTTTTGCCTGAACAGATGAGGCATTAGGCTCAACTATACTCAGGCAATGGAGTTATGGTATGAACACCCAAGTCACAGCTATGAATATTAAAAGGCAGGGACATACGTAATGATCAGCTGATGGATTTCTCATGTCCTCAGATTTGTGCCTTAACCTTCCTCCTGCGCTTCATTAGCAATGTTGATGACTATTAATGAATTCACTATTCACTTTAATCATAGTCTCCAACCACAGTAACTGACTAAAGGATAACAATTTTCTCTCTGAGTACCTTCTGGAACTGTTTTTATCCCATGCTGCGTGAGTACTCATAAGACGTGAGTATATGTATGTGTTTGTATGTGATACTTCAATGCCAGCTAATTGGGAGACTTGGCATGGAAGACACTAAGGTTTCCTTAGTGTCTTCCAGCTATCCTTTCCAGCTCTCTGGGATCTGATTTGGATTGATTTCCAAAAGCAGATCACTCATACTCAGGCAAACCAGAAACTTGTACATGTATAGTATGCATTTCAGGACAGGCTGCTAGCCAAATAACTTTTTTTCCCAACAAAGCAGTAGCTTTCAGTTAGCTGAAATGGTGCCCAAAATGGACCCAGAAAATATGACAAGGGTGTGAACACTGCACTGCTAACAGCCACTAGCTCAGCATGTCAACAAGGAGCAGGCTATGACAAAGGATCTGCAATAGGAACAAAGACTCCACACAGCGGGCACCATAATCTGTATCAGACAGGTGGCCACAGCAGGATGGTAATGAAAACGTTGGCAAGTAGAAAACATAACCCTCATGCAAATTGAGCACAAACATACTTGCAGCCTGTTTGTCTGAGAGAGACAGGGCACTACTCAACAGGTGAGGTGGCCAGCAGTGCTGGTACACATTGAGACTGTTAAGTGGCTTTTCTGGTGCTGTCACTAGCAGCAACTCTACACTCTCCTTTGACATACAAGTTTCAGCTGCTTCTTTTAGTCTTCAGTGTTCTACTGTTTCTAGATTAGATTTCACTTCACTCTATGTTCATAGGGTAAAGCCACAGCTAAAACCCCCCTACACAATGTATCTTCACCATAGTACTTCTACATAACTTTCTTTAGAACGACCACTCTCACAAATTTTTTTTGCTATCAGTTATACTAATTAAAATAAAAAATAAATTAATCTGTCAACAAAATTAACAGTGTGGATTTCCTTTGCCATAATACTGAAAATATTAGTGTCTCAAATTGTATCCTTTTTGCAAGTGAAGCATTTTCAGCATTTTGCTCAGAAGGTTTCAGAAAATCCGACTGAACATATCATCACGTTCAGAACTCTTGCAATGCTGATAGTTTTTCAGCTCAAAGCAAAAGATAAAACTGTAATTTTTCTGTGCTAATCTAGATTTTTAATCTTGTACACTGCATGTTTATTAGAAGAGATGTTGCCATTCTAGCATCACAGAAAATTACTAGGGATTCTTATGATCTTACTCATCTGAAACAGTAATTTTCTCAAGCAGTGTTGTTAATTACTATGGTACAAATCCTTGATAAAGACATGATTCAACAAGAGCGAGGTTACTTTAAAAATGTGTTGTGAATTCTAAGTGTAAAGATTTTTCTGCTAAAACAGCTTATTTTAGAGATCTTTATTATTCTCTTTTAAAATAATACCGCACTATGTAATTTACAGTCATGCCAAACTACAGGGTGATTTTAAAAGTATTCTACTAATATTTTTATAAAACAACAGGAAAGCAAAAGAAAATTTCCTCCAGGAATCCCAAGTATTTGATATTTTTCTTACCCACAGAAATTTAATTTCACTACATAGAGTAGTGCAATAAAAATGTCACGTACCTTATTAATGCAAACAAATGAAACTGCTTTTTTAGAGCATGAACACCATGACTTAAGTAGGTGGTAGACAGTTCAAGAGGAAGAAAAGCAATGTAATGCTGGTGCAATTACAATCAGTCACGAGAAGTTAAACAATAACTTTTTGTCTTCATAAAATATCAAAAAGAAAAATGGCAGAACAGAAAACAGCCTTAGGGAAGATTTTGTTCTACAGAAACAAGACCTTCCTAGTCTGTATGTAAGATTTTGTGCTGCAGCCAGTTTTCTTACTAACATGAAGAAAAAATGAGAGGCCAAAAAACCTTTTGCAATAGGAAAGCAAGCAGAATTTGCAATCATGCCTAACCCATTTATTCTGGCAGTAAATAATAAAAGCAGAATCACTTTCCCCCCCCCCCCAAAAAAAAAAGCATGCTAAACAGTACATATAGAAATTAAAAACTCACATCTTTCAATGTCAAGCAGAATTTTTCATATATTTATTAAATATATATATACTAATTCTACATATACCCTTTTTTGTGTCTGTTCTTAGCTTTTTGTTTCCCTGTTTGTTGTTACATTTTAGAAGCAAGAGTAGCTTCACTGCTCTTAACCACTCTGGTGAATGCAAAAAGTTCTTCTGTAGAGGAGGTATAATTATTTGCCTGTCATTATGATGTATGAGTTTCCATCCTGGCTAAATGGAACAGTTGAATAAGGAAGCCACGACAGCCTTACCTGCACCAATCACACGCTCAATTTTAATACAAGAGGCATCTAGCTCCTTGGCGAATTGATGGACAGCTCTATTTGGGTCCTCGTAGGTTTCAGGGTCAATGTAGGTTTTGGTGCCTGGAAATTTAACTGTAATGATGTAAGAAAGCATGACTGTGATGAAGCAAAGGCACTTATTATGCAGTCAGCCCAGGAATTTCATTATGCAGAGTGCTTCTTGGAAGAATGAGCCTGCTTCCACAGCGCCTGAGTCAGCCGCTCTGAGAGGCAACTTCAGTTTTAGGCATCGTCTGTAAGCATGCTGACACAAGTGCACAATCCCAGCTTTAAAAATGACTAATATTAGCATTTTCACCTACACCTCCGAGTGAAAGAATAAACATTAAATAACATTCAATGGAACAAAATACATGGCCCGAGTGGGAGTAAAAGTAAAGTGAGGTGTGGGGGGGGGGGGAGGTTATAAAGGAGGTGAAGCTTTCTTTTCTGTGTAAAGACAGCTTACCCTCTTTCCCAGATTGAGTAAACAACATTTCTTTACGTTAACTCTTTCTTCTACAGGGATTTGAAAAGCTCCTCTACCTACTGCAATTTGTTTAAACTATTCAATGTATTTCCAGATTCTGGCAGTAGCCAAGTTAAATTATTCACACCTCTTGGAATTTATGTCCTTAGGTATGTGTCTTACACTACAATATGAACATAAGAAACACTTGTAATCGATGTGTAAAGGCACAGGAAGCGAAAGCAGATGCTGTGGAACAATTACCTCTCTCCCAGTGACCTAAGTGAATAAAATGTAGCACCTGGGTTCTGCTCCCTCATTTTCCAATACAGCTCTTAGTGTAACTTAGGCAGCATAGTGCTCTGGCCAGCAAGCAGTGTTTCCCTTTTCCTGCTGATGCAAGAAAATTATTTGCTTTTCTTTTGAAAGCAGAAACTTCTGGTGAAAGTAGAGCAACCTGAAAATCTATTAACCAAGCAATTTTTATGAAATTAATTTGACTCTCAAGGATTACGGTTCTGGGTTTTAATTAAATCAGCAAATTAAAATTCAATACGGAAAAGCAATAATGTTCCAGTGCTAAATGATGCACTGATATACATGAATTGGATCAAAAGTCAATACATAACATAAATAATTTATAGTTGCTTTGTAATCTCTTATTTGATCGTAAAATATTTTAAATTTCAAGATATATTGAAAAATGGCTTAGTAATCACATGTTTTTATGTGTCAGATTGCATTATTGATAGAAACATAAAATCAAAAACTTGTATGAAGAAAAAGCTAAAGTAATTGACTGAGAAATCTAATGAATTTGCAGATAGAAAAATTATTCAAGATTTTGCCCAGATTATTTGGGTTACCAAAGCCCAGTTATTGCTTGCAATATTATGTACTCAAATGTTCTTTCAATTGTATCGACAATGCTACAGATTTTCAAAAATGTAAATATTTTTTAAACCAAAAAAAGACCACAGAAAAAGATAATAAATCAATAGATTAAACTCCTATAATAATGCTTTTGGGCAAGGAGTTGAGAATGAGCCATCCTCATTGTATTTCTGATAAGAGGCCTGGATTGGAGGTAAGCTTGTGAATCTCAAATGGTCCTCTGATGGTTCTTTATTCAGGTTGTCATAAAACATTTTGACAGGCCAAGGCTATCACAGAATACCAACGCGAAATAGTGTTGGAATGGATTTGAAGACACTGTTAGAGGAAGGTAGGAGGAAGCAAAATGTAAATTTGAATTGCTTGAGTAAATTCCTCCACTGTTTTTAATCTTTAAATGTAGTACTTGGGCCACAGAAAATTCAGGGGGATAGAAATAGAAGACAAGATATTCTACAAAAAGCGCTACTTTAAAATTTGTTATAAATATAATTACTTGTAAAGTTTTGTGTTAAATGTTTGTTGTAAGTTAAGCTTTTGAAAATCCAGTGTGGTATCTCTACATATAAGAAGGTTGCCTAGAGGTCCTGAAGCAGAAAGATGCCACAATTCTGTTCACAGCTCTGTGAACCAGCTGGTTACCAAAGCACAGTGTTCCACCTTCTTCTGCTTATGAGTATCAAACAAAATTAAACGCTAGGCTGTCAATAAATAGATGATGAAAAGCTCTATTGGTAAAAAATGACTTACATTTGGCAGTATTGTTTTTAAAAAGACTGTTATGACTGATTTTCTGTATAACCAGATTTCTCCAAAGGAAAATAAGAGAAATAAACATTTCTCACAATTTCTAGATCAACTATTAAATGTTAAGTAGCAGCTTTCATGTTAATTTGCTTACGCTTCCACAGAAACAAAAAATATAATAGATAATGGAAATGAGGTGAGGGATTATTTAGCTATCATCTTCCCTTTGTTTATATGCTCAAATACAAGAATATATAATCAATCCTTTCCTTCAAGGACATAATGGGGATTAAAAAAGTGAAAGCAGTAGCTCTTCTGAAGATATGAAAAGCTTATAGTGCATCTGTGAGAGGCAAATTTCAAAACCATCACTTCTAGAATAGAAACATTTAAGTTATATCAGATTTTCGATAAACTCTTTAAAATCAGCTGTTCTGCAAAGTGCATGATAAATAAGTCTTATCCCATTATTATTTTCCACCTTTCTTGTACAGATTATGAACTGATTGATAAAAGCTGCAATGTTGTCACTGCTTGGTTTAATACTCGCTGCATTTAAATGAAATTATTTAGGTAGCAGCACATTCATACTTACAGATTCTATTTGATCTGATTCTGTCCAGATAGAAAGGTGAAATAAACCTTGATCTGATTTCCAATGGATATTTGGCTAGAGCTCCTGCTTTAGAGTTATGCACTGAGAAGATGCTATAGATTTTTGACTAGTGGCTACTTCTTTCTCCATATGTCATCACATTCCAATAGTAGGTCATGATTTCAATAAATATGAAACCAGATAAACCTTACTGCTTTCATAAAAAGAAAATCAGATGCATTTAAACTACAGCTGTTATTGCTGGTAGACAACAAAGGCTACATACAGCACAGTATGACTACATGGCATTGTCTACCGTTATGAAAACTGGAAACTCAGGCTTTTCTGGGAGGGAGGGGATGAGGTCATTGCATACAGTTTAATTCTGTTACGTGTTTTTGAAATTCGAACACACAAAATAATTTTTTGTAATACTTTTTACTAATAATTTTTTGTGTACTTCCTGAGTTAATGTCTAATTCTAAAACAATTTCAAACATTTTTTCATTTATGATGTCAAAATGTCAATAAAACTGATATGAGAAAGGGCTAAAATGTAAAAGTTTTAAAAATTATTTTCTGATACAACTGAAAATATTCTTTCTTTTTTTTTTACTGCACAGGCCCTTTTCTCATCCTACATTTTCTATTGTCATTAAGGTAGATTTATTTTATTGTTTTACTGAATTTTCCCAGAGTTCTAGCATAAATTCAGATGGCAGCTAAAATTCTGAAAAGAGAGACTTTGTCTGCTATTCATTGCTAGGGAAGTGATTTTAGAACACAGAATAATAGTGAAACATCTAATCTTTCTTTTCGTGATAAATAATTTAAGGACATTGTTAAAAATACTGATACTATTACATTTGCTGTTGCAGAAAACAGGTTTTGAGAAATGATGGAGACAGTGACTGCCACTTGCTTAATCTGAAGTTTGCTTAAGGTAAAAATCATATAGTAACTTAGCCAAAGACCTCTCAAACACTGCATCTCAGAGTGATCGTTAGGACAGTATGAAGCATATTCAAAGCAATCCATCAAAAAACGCTGAATGAAAAAAAATGGGTTATCATATGCATGTATAAAAATAAAACTATACAAGCAATGCTGACTTAAATCAGCATTCTTTTTCTGTAGGTCACATTTTTACAGTGTTTAACTTGCTATTTACATAGCATTTTTTAATTTCTTTGAACTTTGCAATTCACAGAATGCTATTTTAGTATTGCCTACAGTAATGCAGTTGGGAATTTTTGAAAGGGACAAAAAAAGCAGAACACTTACAATGAAAGTAAAGCTCTTCATCCCCTTCTTGATCAGCTTTGCTATAGCCACAATGCCTGAAAGGAAAAATGTCAGTTTTGCTGGTAAATAATGATTTACTTCCTCACATCTGAAGCCCTGACAACATCAGTCCTTTGGGCTGGGATTTTCAGGCCATGAGCACCTAACTCCTGTAGGCCCTTTGAAAGTTTGAGCTATAATTCTCTTGACAGCAGAGGTTTAAATAAATCATGAACAGTTGTAATCAAAAGGCTTTTGTATCAAATACTAGTTGGGACAGGTCCTAAAGAACCTTGTTCTTGTGAAAAGCTTCTATGGATAAAACAGAGGATTAAAGAACTTGAAAGTAGAACACTACTTTACATGAGGGTATTCTTAACCTTACTGTGCCTCTTTTTCTTGAATGCAAAGTCATTTAAAGGCTGATCAGATAAAGTGTCAGGCTTCTCTGTGTGAGAGAAACTAAACAGAAAGGAATTTTCATGAGTACAAGTAAAGAATGTGCTAAGGGTTCCTTTTACAGCACATTCACATCAGACTGAAAGAACATCTTGATTTAAGAGTGTCCTGGATAAACTGTATAATTGATAACGAGATTTAAACAAAAAATGTCCTTACTAACCACGAGTTCCATTTCATATTTGCAAATTACTATCTTAGATGTTCTTATGCCTATGTAATGTGCAATACCTTCGCCCGATGATGAATCCAAACACCATGAAGACCAGAATGATGGTTCCTGCCACAGCGACTACAGCTATGATAATAACAGGATTCTGTTCACTGGAAACAGCAGTGGCTGCAAACAGGGCAAAGAGCAGAGATTAGCTTAAAATTATTCCCTGCAAAAGAGCTGCAAAAAATTAAATCGACCTTAATGAATTGCAGATGATTAGTTTACTTTTTTAGTTGCCCAAGACTATCAAATTGATTAAGTTAATATAAAGAAAGGCCTCTATCAGAAATTCATCCCTGATCATCAACAGGGAATAAAAAGAAGTTATGCTGGAATTGCTCAAAGTGGTACAACCACTTTCTAAAAGTCATCACCAACCATTTCAGTTTGCTGAAAGCCAGCATCAACCCTCCTACTGCTGCATTTTGTTCTGCTTTGCTCAGCGACTAACGCCTTCCTAAAAGAGAACAAGACATCCCTGAAAAAGGAGACAGCAGGAGAATGAATGCTGAAGAACTCCACTTCTAGCCTCACCCCTAAAACTGACTGAAATGACTTCAATGAGAATCCTAAGAAATGGTATAATAAGTATAATAATATTTAAGATTAAAGATTATCTATTACCACAGACTTCTTAGCATATTTCTTTCTTATTACTATTAATCACTGTAAATTGTTATTATCACTTAAAATTTGTTTCTGTTAGCAATGAAGAAGTGTTTCCACAAATACAAAATGCAATTCTCCATGCTTCAGAGATTTTACATGCTAAAATATCCACACACTATTGCTCTTTTTACTCAGTTATGCCAGTTTTATTAATAAATGCAAATGTATTCATGTCACATTAATTTAAACTGAGGGTGTAAATACATAGCCTGAGATACCTCAAAGTTTGTTAAATGCTGTACTTGCCACTCATCTAATGAGGATGGACCTACACTCAGCTGCATTAAATGGCCACAACTCTACTGAACATTATGGAGCTATGCTGATTTATAACAGTGAGTATCTGGCCTGGCCCAAGAGGCTGAGAATAAAGAAGGAGGCATCAAGCAGTGATAATGAGGTAGGGACTGTGAAAGTGTGAGTCATTTGGAAGCAGCAGAAAGGTGTGGAAAAAAAAAAAATAAAAATACTCTCAGCTGATTAACTAAACTGTAGATGGTATGTTAATACAGTTAATTGATTAAGTCATGGTAGTGCTAACTAAAGATGATGATTTCACGAACTCCACAGAATCTTCCTCTTGCAGTTTTCATAGGTTCCCATAGAAACAAATACACTGGTCCCTTCCTTACTCTGTCTTAGGAGAAGTAAACCAATCAACATGATTTATGATTTATTTTGTCACTGATCTGTGCTACATGCTTCCCCCCTAAAATAACAATCCTCTTGTTTTGTTAAATAGTGTAAAACAGCACCTCTGTGTCGAGATGAAATTTCCTTCTCCCCTAGGTTTATTTCCTAAAGAAACTTTATAATTTCTCGATGTTCTACATGATGCAGGTGAGGAATATCTCATTATTCATATTGAGCCTTAACTGAAAAGAACAAGCGTTTATTTTTGAGTTAAGTATAACCTCCTGAGATACTCAGGTTAGCAAGGTGCTACCAAAGGCCTGCACATACCCCATCTTTGCAATGTTTAGGAAATTAGTGTACTCTTGTACAGGAGTGTATGGGCCCAAGTAATACAATTCAGTTCCTGAATAACACTGACTGCCCATCAAATGACACAGCCTTAAACACAGGTATGTTGAGTTTATGCAAAATTTCCTAAAACTTTATCATTCCTTCTTAGAACTCCTGTGGAAAACTTTCTTGGAAGTGAAAAAGTAGCCATCTTGTCCCAGTGGCTAGTGTGCGAAGTTGTATCCATCTAAGAGTTTGGAATAACACCCACTCAAACTTGTCACCTAATCTAGCAGCCAAGTTGAGTGCATAGAGGTTGACATATGTGAGTGGGTTGCTCTGCATAACTGCCTCAAGATGTTGGATACCAGCACATTCTGGAGGCAAGCCGAGGATGTTACTTCGGCTCTACAAAATGTTGGGGGCAGAGTAAACTGTCCAACTGGTAAGATAGGTGGGACATAGTGCATGATGTACTTTTACATATTTGAAATAAAAAAGCTCTGATGTGGGCATGGTCTGGTGACAATCTAGTGACAGCAGTCTGAGACATCTGCCTCTGTTCATGTACTGTATCTGTGCTGCTTCTCCTGTTTGTGTTATGAACTCATGCTGTTACTTGGCTTACATGCAATTCAGATTCCAACTTCTGGAATGTGGTCTGGCAGAAATAAAGATGGTAAGAGTGCTGTGAGAGAAAAGATTTTGGAGTGCAGATGGCATGGCTGCCATCCACTGGTGTTGCCATGGTGGTGGTGGCAGAAAAACATCAGCAAGACAGAGAAGTCTGTCCTTACCTCCAGTTAAGCTGTGCTCAGACTCAGAAGGCAAAAGAGGGAGTAACTACAAGTGACATCTGACACTGCAATATCTGCTAATCCAAAGGAATGAGGCAGTCCTTACTTTAAAGAAGTTAAGGCTACCTTCTAAGTATATGGTTGAAGGGGTGGGGAATGTACCCAAATATGCTGGAGGATTTAAAAGAGGAGATTAATTGTAAAAGCTGTACTGCACCTCTAGCAACATTTTTTTTCATGCAGGCAACCTGAAATGTACAAGCTGCAGAAAATACTTGATGAAGTGAACATGAAAACTCCAACAATGATGTGATTTAAGATATCTTTCAAGTAAATCAGTGGATCAAAAGGTAAAATTACCACTTAAGTGACATTCTTTGGATCTGCATTTTCTTTCTTTGGGACTTTTCTCTAATAAACAGCAGAGGTTCCAAGAACAAAATATAGTGATTCAGGTACTTTTTTCTGAGACAAATACAGTACAGAACATAAATACACTGCCTTCATAAAGCATTTTTGCTTTATAATTTTACTTTTTTTTTTTTTTTTTTTTTTTAAGATAAACATGTATATGTAATCCAACGTATACAGTATGTATAAATACAGGTATTAAATATGTATATTTTACATACATGGTTATATGACATAGATTGTTTCTCAAATACTGAGAAGTGGCCATGCAGTTTTGATTACAATACAAAAATCTGTTAAATCGACTGCACCAATCAAGAGGTGCTAAACAGCTGAAATATCAAGTGAAATTGAGTATGCAACAGGGCTAGCTAACTGTGCTGGTTGAGTACTATCACTATATATATTCTTGAAATACTCAGTCTTAAAAGCCACATTCAGAAAGTCATTGGAATAAGTAGAAAACAGAGTAGTGCCTCTTAACTGTAGCGTAACATGGGTTTATTGCTCACTTGTACAGTGCAGTATATTTCATAAAAATCATCCACTAATGTTCCTATGAAATGCTAATGCGTGCCCAATTTTATTAACCTGCCAGATATGATAAAATTACAAATAAAATAGGAGAAACAAAGATTCTTATTTGCATGAGAATTCTAAAATAATTTGTTAAGTATGCTATCTTTTTACCAACATTTTAATTCTTTCTGAAAATTTGATATGGAACATTGGAGTTGCATATCACTGATGGGAACTACATCCTTTCCTCTCAGGAATATTGAAAATATGCCACTTTTGAAATTTTCTTTTGTGAAAGCACATGACATGGAATGTCAAAAAACAAAGCTAGCCTGTGACAAGAGAAAAAATCTGGTGTGCATACTGTTCCAGTATGTCACTGATTTATATGTATCCTTTCATTACCTGGACTGAGAAAAGGTGTACATGATGCAAAACGGTCAGATTTATTCTAGGATTTTCTACTCTTCCATAAATTAATCAAACTCCAGTCAAGCACTAGGTTTTTTTAAGGCTTATCTCAGAAATTGTCTTTGTTCATCTTGGTGGCTACTAGTATGCTTACATGGAGCAGAAAAATACTCATATCAGAAATGAAATTTTGGGGAAACATTTTGATATAATAATTTTAAGCAACCGTGATTAATTAGTAGAAATCTATGACAGATTGCAAAAGCCTTTAAATATTTTTTTCCCCAGAAATTTATTCAGATATGAAGATTATTCACATATAAAATTACTTCTGTCTATAACTCAGGATATTGTTGCTTGTATCTCAGAGATTTCACTGAATCTGACTGCCTACGTAAAGCAGAACTCTACAGATGAAAAGCCTGCTTTTAGACACAGAGCTAATAACATTGGTCATAATATTTTATTGCTACTATTATGATAATTACTATTTCAATTAAGTCTATCAGGTGTGTGCTATTACTTCTTATTGATAATTTTCATATCCTGCGTGGAAGCAAGATTAAGACCTAACTACTGTTTTTTAAATATACCTTCAAATTCTTCAGGCGACACCTGGCTGCAGTTAAATAAGATGCAATTGTGCGTATCTGCATAAAGCACAGAGCAGAGCTGGTATCTGTAGCTTTTGAACCTGTAGGCTATGTATTTCCAGCTCCAAACTAGGCTGAGCTGCTGGGAAGGTCAACCTGAAGCAAATGACTCAAACCCAAATGGCCAAATTTTTCTGCAAGGGACATGGGCAGCTCCGATCAGCTGGCTCATGGCTACCAGCTCTCAATGGTACAAAAGTTTCCTTCTGAAGACTCAAAATGTGGAAGTATGCATGCACACAACTACATGATGAGTCATGAAAAATGTGTCAATGAAATTTCTAGACAAACAAGGGTACATGACTGGTTTCATCATCAAGAAAGAGCAAGCTCTCCCAAAATATCTCCCTGCTAAGTTGTCACAGACAGAATCTCTGGTGTACTGTATGAGCAAGTTCATGCTCCAGGTTCATACTTTCCTTTGTGAGGATTTAAGGAGACTGTTTTTTTCTTTACACAGCTTACTGCTTATTACAAGAACCTTTGAGAAATCTAATGTCTTTGAGACCTTTATTCTTTACTAAATATAAGTGAAACTGAGCTCAGAAGATAGTAAGAACAGACATATATCTGAAAAGAGACAAACCCATATGTAAACAAACTGTATAAAGGTTTGTTTGTTTTTGTTTGTTTTCTTTTTTTTCCTAGGAAATTACACAGAAAAAGATGTCCTGGAGAAGCCTCCATGGACTGAATCTGTTTTTCCTTTCTTTCCACAGTTACTGAAGAATCTAGCAGAATTGCTCAGCTCATATAACCTCTTGTAATAAGGGAACAGATGTGTGTTCAAATAATTAAAAAAAATAATAATTCAATTTCTCTGCACTAGAAAGACATCAGAGAAGAAGAACCCAATGTTACAAATATAATGGCTATTTATAAGAGTGCAATTTGTAGTTCTATGGTAACATAAGTAATTGAAGTTCATCCTTCGAAATACAATGACAAAATCCACTCACAGAATTTTTTTTTTCCTTTTAATTTTAATAACATTGCCTATGACTCTTTAATATTTTGCTCTACTTACTATTTCTGAAATGCTTCATTTGTTACTTAATGAAAATGCAAATTTCCCAGAGATCCAAATGTTTACCTGTGGCTTCTTCTAGTGTGGCAACATCCAGTCTGGGGCTATAATTTCCATAACCAGCAGCAGTAAAAGCACGAATCTGGAAGACATATACTGTTCCTGGCTTTAGGTTATTAATAGAAGCTGAAGTGGACTTGGTTTTTACTGTTGAATAGGTTCTCTCCCTTTGATCCTGGAAACAATCAGACAAAAAATTTAAATGACATTTACAGGTCAGATTTTATCATGGTTACACATCAGCAACTGACAGTCAGCCTGGGTAGTTTATTTCAATTTGTTGAATGCTTTTTTTTCCCATCGTAAAAAATAAAGCATACTCTGTGGAGTATTACAAAATACTGCCATTGCAATGACGAGGTCGAAGTGTAACATAAAATTCAAATGGGATGCTCGTGTTGTTACTCATAAAAATCCAGACATAAAACAATTGCTTCTTTGGCTCAGATTACATTTTGTGAAATTATGATGGAAAAGTTGTTTGAATGCAGCTTTCCAGAGGGACCTGTAGAGTTTAAACAGTTCAAGGACAGGGAAATCTGTTACTGTATGGTCAGAACACATTCTGTTCCTAACTTCCAACACTTCTAAAAAATTATAATAGCACTAATGTTTAACCAGATGGATTTTGCACCAAGATATCAGGTCTCTGACTAGAAATTTTCAATTTTTTCTCTAGCTGTTCTCAGGTTCTAACTCTAGGGCATCAAGAAGAATCCAGGGAGAGAAGCTCAGTATGACACTTTCAAAAAATGAAGCTGTAATATTACAAGTCCTATGAGTAACTGCTCACTTTCAAATGCTATAAAAACGGTATCAAAGACATTTATTATATTCAAAAAGTTACAGAATCACAGAATCATTAATGTTGGAAAAGTCCAACCATTCACTTACCACCAACGTTGTCCACTAAACTATATTCCTTAGTACCATATCTACACATTTCTTGAACACTTCTAGGGCCAGTGACTCAACCACTGCTCTCAGCAGCACATTTCATGTCTGACCACCCTTTCAGGAAATTTTTCCTAATATCCAACCTGAACGTCTCCTCGTGCAACTTGAGGCCATTCTGTCTAGTCCTATCACTAGTTACATGAGAGAAGAGGCCAACCCTCAGCTAACTACAACCTCCCTTCATGTAGTTAGAGAGAGTGATAAAGTCTCCCAAGCTGCCTCTTCTCCAGACTAAACAATCCCAGTTCCCTTGACCGCTCCTCGTAAGAGCTGTGCTCCAGATCTCTCACCAGCTACACTGTTCTTCTCTGGACACACTAGGACCTCAATGTCCTTCTTGCAGTAAGGGGCACAAAAAAGAACACATTACTCAAGATGCAGTCTCACCAGAACCGAGTATAGGGGATTTATCACTTCCCAGCAACACTATTTCTGATACAAGCCAGGATGCCATTGGCTTTCTCAGCCACCTGGGCACACTGCTGGATCACGTTCAGCTGAGTATCAGTCAACATCTGCAGGCCCTTTTCCTCTGCAGAGTCATCCAGCCACTGCCCTAAGCCTGTAGCACTGCCTGAGGTTGTTCGGCTGAAGTGCATGACCCAGAACTTGGTTTTGTTGAACTTTATCCCATTGGCCTCAGCCCAATAATCTAGCCTCTCCAGATCCCTCTGTAGGGCCTTCCTCCCCTCAGGCAGATCAATGCTTCCTCCCAACTTGGTGTCATCTGAAAACTTACTAAGGGTGCATTCAATCCCCTCATCCAGGTCATCAATAACGATATTAAACAGAGTGGGCCCCAATACCGACCACTGGGGAATACCACTCGTCTCCAGCTGGATTTAATTCCGTTCATCACCACCCTCTGGGCCAGCCATCCAGCCAATTTGTTAACCAGCAAAGAGTGTACCTGTCTAGGCAAGGGCTGTCAGCTTCTCTAGAATACTGAGAGAGATAGCATCAAAAGATTTGCTGAAGTCTAAGTAGACTACATAAACAGCTTTTTCCTCATCTACCAGGTGGCTCACTTGATCAGAGAAAGAGATGAGGTTGGTCAAGCAGAACCTGCCTTTCATGAGCCTGTGCTGGTTGAGTCTGATCCTGTTGCTGTCCTGCATATGCTGTGAGGTTTCGCTCAAGACGATCTATTCCATAACCTTCCTTGGCATCGAGGTCATGCTGACCAGCCTGTAGTTCTTTAGATTCTCCTTATGACCCTTTCTGTAGATGAGAGTCTTCATCACATTCACAGAATTCATCACATTTAATGATTGAGATTATCTTTCAGAACGGATATGTGCAGCTCTGTTGATTTTCAGTGGCAAAAGCAACCCTGACTTGAAGGGCAGAAGAGGTGAGCTAACCAACCATCTGAATGCACCACATGACCAGAGAAGCATGAGCTTTATAAGGCAGTGCTAATGAGACAGATACAGAGGGAAGGAATAAATCTGTAACTCATTTCAATTTGTCAGCTAAGAAATGATGGAGAACCTTCCCCTTTACAGTCAACAAAGCAGCAAAGGCTTCTGCTGAAATACTGGATTCAACACAACATATTTGATTTCTTTTCAGAGATTCACTAATGGCTTCTACTGGGCCTTGCTCTCTTAGTCATTTGCCCAAGCCCATCAACTCAGCTAGCAACAATTTTTCATATCTTTTCCAAGAAAATTTAAATCATCTTAAGTGAGGACCATGGTGGAATGTATGTTGATATATGAGGAAGAACAAGAATGCTTGAGAGAGGAGAATCGAGCACAATAAGACTGTAAATACTCATACAGGTTCACAATTGTAAGCCACAATGGAATTTCAGAGTTTTGGGTTTGAACCACAAATGAGCCTTATTTGCAGTTCTTGAATTAAAAAAAAAATAAACCAAGAAAAGACAAAGAAGTAAAAATAACCTGAGCTAGAAAAATCACAGGACAGGCTTACTTGGGAGATTTCAGGCATTTTCCACTCCAGCTGTAGCCAGGAGGATAAGATGTGAAAAAAGTACTTATCAGAACATTTCAGAACCACAAAAAATGTTTGATTTAATTTAGCCTTAAAAATAGCTGAAAATGTCCAAATCTTTTTTTTTTTTTTTTTTTTTT
>NW_024884142.1:30766253-30879892 GCF_019232065.1 Centrocercus urophasianus
AGATGGGTGGTTGGTTGGCTTAACACAATAATGGAACAAAAAAACCTGCCTTGCTAATTTGAGCAAGAAGCTTACGATTCAAACTGATCTGCACTGCTTTGAAACAAAAGCAAGTCATTAAGCATTTTTTAAAATAGATTCACTGAATTAAAGGTTTAAATTCAGTATATCTGTGACTAGCTGAAGGATCAGGTTCTTACTCTTTTTTCGTAATTTCACTACAATAAATAGAATACTGGCAAGTTTCCTTCACTTACAAGAAAAAATAACAGCAATTCTTGTCTTGGCAAATACAGGAAATTGGCAATGAATTTCTCCTGTTTGTTTAAAGTAGAATTAACATGTGGGGAATAATAAACAGTACATTCTAGTAGTTATCATATGAGAAAAATATAATATCTTGGGCAATTTTTTGTTTAATTTATTTTAACAGACCAGGAGCTATTGTGGATACAAAACAAAGCAAAATCATATATATATATTTATCCTGTGTTTGTGGAGAGAACAGTTTTGCTTTTGGCAAATATGTGTCTTTTTTCATTCCATTTTTTTAATGTATAGACTTCTTTTGTGTGAGTGTGTGAGGGAAAAAAATTACTTCCCAAAATGAGTAAAATTCCTTTCACATAAATGGTTAGCTAACATTAAATGTCTGTCTAAGTTTTGTTACAAAAGTCATCAAAGTGAACAACTAAAACTGGAAGTTAACATTAACAAATAACCAATTTATTTCCTTCTCAGTTCATATAGATATCTACTGCTAAGAATATTTCTGTAATTAAGCACTGAAAATTAGATGTGACACTTGATTTTATATCCATTCTGGTCTGAATTTATCTGACTGCACGCTAGCTAGCAAACTGACATATTTTTGCTGATATAGAGATACTACTACCTTGTTTGTAGAGATGAAGTATCTTCACAAGTGATATCTTCACAAGCTACAAAGTAGCTCCTTTGTTTACTTCCTTGAATTTTTTTTTAAATCTTTTTTTTTTTCCCCCTTCCTAGAATGCCATATAAAAACTAGGAATATGCTATTTGCTACAGTAAATTTCCTAGGGAATCTGGATGAGCCACACTTAATTCACGTCCTATGACAACCATACAGCTGCACAACCTGCCTTTACCCAATTTTCATCTAGCTTATAGTTGCATGTGGCCCTGCTTACACGCTTGTCAGATTTTTTTTATTCTGGAGTATGTCAAGGCTATCAAGAATGAAGGCCTAGACGTGCTGAAATGAATGGCAAAACTCTGACAGACATCAATAAGATTGCAATTTCAGTCTAACAGAAACAGAGATCTCTTCATCTATTATTGAGAAGCAGCCCTCTGCACCAAGAGAAGGAGTAAAAAACAAATCTCTTGTCCATGGGTCTTTTTAAAAGGACAAATAAGGAATATTTATCAGCTGACTGTAGGAAGTGTGAAAGTTTTCAGACATTAAGTCTAAGCTGTTCAACTTAAAATGTAATAGCAAATGCACTCAAGAATTGTATTTGATGTCTCATCTCAAGACTGGAATCACAGTGACACAGAATGAAATAAAAAAAGCTTTAAAGACAATGTAAGGAAGACTGGAAAACAACAAATCTCATGGTAAAATATCCACAGTCCAATTTAACAGTGGGAAAATTGTAGAAAAAAAAGGCTGATTTTGAGCAGATAGTTCACTTTTATTGTACCAAAATACAATATATAAACTAGCAATAATAATTGCAGGGAAGGACTACTTATTAAAAGTGAGCAGAATCACTGTGACTTTGAAGAGACAGGGTATTTGATAACATGGTTACGGTTACAACATTGTTCCACAGTTTAGTGAGCCAACATGCTGCAAACAGTGCATTCTTGTATATTACAGATAATCTATGCACTTACTTTCTCATAATACTTGATTTCATATTCAGTAATGACTCCATTGGGATGTTCTGGTTCCTGCCAGGAAAGCTCCACGCTCCTTTGCAGCACTCTCTCTTTCATTACTCCACTGACTTGTGAGGGAGCTGTTTGGACAAGATGCGTCAATAAATAATAAGGAAATTTGTTGGATGCCTAAAATCACATGTCATTACTGACCCACCCCGTGCTGAGCCACTTTTATTAAGGTAAAAGAAAGCACCTTTTCATAGCTCACAATTCAAAGCTAATGAATATTCAAGCACTATCCTACTACTGTTCATAAACTTAGAATGGAAATCAAATTAAAGCGCGAATAGCAAAAAAGTGGCATTGTTGAAGTTAGTGCAAAACTGAAGTTGATGAGATAGAAACAATAATTAGGTAAATGAATTCTAATTAAGACGATAGATTTTTAGATTGATTTATGATAAGAATCTAAATATTTATTGCATTTGTTTCAACAGTACTTATAAAAAGAAAAATAATCAGTTAGAAACAAAACTACTTATTTTAGGCTGACTTCATGTAGTTGATACTAATGCTGTTTAACAAATAATCTGCCAAACTATCTGTTTACAGCATGATTTAGGGGTGAAAACAACTTTGTTAAGAGACTGTTGCATTTGTTCAAAATTTCCCAGAACATTCTCTCTTTAGAGCTGAAGTTTCCATCTTTGATTCTGGTATTTAATGAAAGTCTGAGGCAATTTAAGAAGCAGATCTTATGAAATAAAGGGTCACTGTATTCATCTTCCTCACTGCACACAGTCACACACACACACACACATACAGAGTTTCCTAATAAACAACATTCACAATCAGCTGTCATTTGAAATTTCTGAAAAGCAATCTACAACCATTATATGGCTATTGAATTTAATTTAACAATGGTTATTAACTAGTAAAATACGAGTGACTGAAATAGTAACTTTCTTGATCAGCTTATCTCCTACTTAATAAAAAAGAAAGGTTGTGGAGTTACTGCTGATGGGTACTTCCAAAAAATCCTAGCATCATACTTTTCCACAAACATACATGGTGCATACAAGAATGCGTGCACAGAAGTCCTGTAAAATCATAGCTTTCTAAAAAACAACCATAGCACTATAACTATGTAGAATTTGGCCTTGTTCAATTTATTTGAAATAATTAAATTAATTTAAAGGGTGTAACATCGATCACATAAAAGAGAGATAAAGAGAGAAGCTGATTCTACTCTCCTTTATTTAAAAACAAAGTGACAATCACATTTATAGGAAACTGATCATATTTGGAGAGTAGTTTCAGAAGACAGGAAAGTAAGCAAAAATAAGATATACATTTATGTATGTATCCTTCAGGTATTGAATCTATAATTTTTAACAAACATAAGGAAAATTTATTTTTTTTTTCTTTTTCCTATGGGAAAAACCAGGAATAACTTTATTTCAGAACTGTATACAATGCTTTCACTATGTAAAATTATTACCATTGATTTCAAACAGATACAAATTCTGTTACAGAACAAGGATACTTTGTTCAACAAGTAGGCAAACTACATTTTTTCTTTTACCATTCATCTCAAAATCTAATTCCAATAATTCCCATTAAAATATTCTTTAGTATCCTCATTTTGCTTAATTTAAAGAACACGGGAAGAAAATATCAAGAATGCACAGTCCTGTAGCATTAAGAACAAAAAGTAAGAATCTTTAATGCACAACTAATATGACAATTCTCTAGGAAACTTAAAATTTGATTTCTAGTTTCATATTTTAATTCTGTTTCTAGCTCTTTTTACTATAACAAGCATAGTCACAGAGGTTTTAAAACTAAATTTATTTACATTTCACTAGAGGCTCCAAGAGTCCATAAAAATTAAGAATAGAAGCCATGCGTGATAATTTTCATTATAAACTATTATGTCATGTATTCAATATAATCAAAGTTGAAGACCTCTTAATATAGGCTGCCAAACTAATAAAATCGTAAAATTGTGTCATGCAAACACCATGGGCTGATAAAGCTTTCCAGAGTCAGGATCTATCACTTCTTGCATACTCTTTCTAAAAACTTAGAGTATTTTCACCCTCTAATTAGAGTACATATATTCCTTTTGTAGCTAAGAGAATGGAATGTGGAATGCAGAAAACTTATTTACTCTGTCATCTGATTTTCTATACAGTATATAACTAGCTGTCTTCTTTGTCTCAATAAGTAGCACAACAGTTCAGCTGAATTTCAAGAGAGGTCATTATATTTCATGTATAATGTTGTATCTCATACAGATAAATGTTTTCAGACTGTTGATTTTACATTTTTGGATGTCCAAAATTGTTAATGTTCATACTTCTAATGAAACAACTTTATACTACCTATGTCACTGGAAATAGTTCCCAACATTCATTGCTTTTTGTTTTAGCTTATCCCATTTTTTTATTCCGATGGTCAGAGCATTTATTTTTTCTAAGCATTCAAGTAAAATGAACTCACTTCCTATAGCATTAGTTAATTTTGGAGATGTGGGGAGGGAACAGCAATGTGAGGAAGGAGAAACAGAGAAGAGGAAAGATGTTGATAGGGGAAGGGAAATATATTATACAAGATTCCCACTTAACATCTGAACAAAGCATATCACAGTCATATTCCATTCTTAAGGGATTTACATGCAAAAGAAAATCTCAGTGAATTATTAGCCATGCAAGCCAGCATGCAAAGTCTTAAATAAATGAGCTATATTTCCTGATTATTAATATTCTTTTCATTCAAGCAAGATCAGAAAAGTTTTTTGTTTGTTCCTTTTTTTTTTTTTTTTTTTTAGCCAAAAATATTCTGCTATATTTCAGCAGTAAAAGAATCTATAAGAAAGCAGAAGAGAGAGCCCAGCCTTGCAGGCTGAATATGCTGGCAATTTTGACCTTGAGTCTATATGTTTGTGAGGCTCTGAAAATAATAATATTGTATATAAAACCTATATTCAAGATATCCCTAAAATGTAGTATGTTATCTGAACTTATTTGGTTTCCTACTTTGAGCCTCAACAGTTGCTGGGGGAAGGCAAGGTACACCAGCCTATTGCTACTGGAAGTAAACCTTAGTGACCCATAGCAAGCATATAAGCCAATTAATTAATGGTACAGGCTAGACATAGATGCTGCCTTTATCCTGTCTTTTTTGTTACATTTCTTAATGAGTGCTTAATGAGAGTGTATAGGTCAGAAGCACTTTGTTCTTTATTCTAAAATAATCATTTCTACTGAATCTCTAACAGAGTTGTTCACGATGAAGATACAAGTAAGTACACAGTCCAGAGTAACTTGAGTGTGCACAATCCCTAATGTACCTTTTCAGGTTACAAAGAAGCATCACTTGTCTCGATCATTATTTCCATAATATATTACACCTGGGGATACAGGCTGTTTAAAACATCATCTGCTATCAACTTTCTTTCTGATATACTTCATCTCCTCTTTTTCTCCTTCCTGCTGACACAACATCCAATGCATCAAACACACACAGCCTCTCAGGGCTAATAGTAGATGTACCTACACATGCTGCATAACGAAGTACTTCATGAATGACAGGCCCTCAGCACACTCATTCACCTTCTCTAAATGCTTCAAATATACCATTCAGCAAAAGGAAAAATTGATTTTTCACCAGGTTTCAACATCACAGCCACAGAGAAATATAACTCTGCTGGGCTTTACTGATAAAGCCTTCAAGTTATATAGATTTCAAGCTCATCATCATTTCCAGATCAAGTTATTGAAAAAGTTAAAACGGAGGTGTCAAAAAGAGCAGGATATTCCAAGAAAATATTGTGTTCCAGAGAGAATTTTGCATCCAGTAGACTGACGTGTGATATTCATACTGCTAAGCCAAGCATATGGTATATTATTAATATCTGCAAATATTCATGTGTAGAAAACTGCAGTGATTGTTTTGGAAGACATTGCTTTTAGCCCAGAGTTCTGCAACAATATTAAATCATAATATTGCTCATGCTTTAGATCTATTCTTAGCTATTCTCTGCTTCTCATGCTTGATGTTTCCTTTATCTGCAGTATACTTTCCAAAATACACACACAGATACAAAATTAAGTCTTTTGCACTTTGGATAATATATATATATATATTTTATTTTATTTTATATATATTTTATATATATATATACATAAAGTATAAAATGCTAAAACAAAATGCAAACTGAAAAATGAAAACACTTGAAGCTGGACTTTCACACATAAGAAAAGTTAGGTATTATGTGCCAATTTCTAGCACAAAATCAGCCCTAACACTGTTTTCAAGAAAAAAGAGTAGTCAGCAAAAGAAACCTACTCAGCTATTTCTATGAGATTTCTGCAGTTCTGCATCATGAATGTGTCTCAATTTCATCTGGCAGCATCAGTCATGGAAACTTTCCATCTCGTACCTTTTTTAAGCTCTCTATAGAAATAGCATTTCTGAGTGGTTAGTAGCTCATGTCTATAAAACAAACTATTTACTACTCCCCAGGAATACAGATTTAAATTCTGCAGTCTTACATTATGCATAAAGTCTCCCAAACGAAGGTGAGGAAACACTCCCAGTGCAGAATAAGAGCGCAGGTTAATAAATGCAACCAATCCTAAATTTGCATCTCCAGTTTCCTGATTTGCTAGAGAAAGAGTGAATGAGCTACCAACCTTCCTTTTATCTTTCTTTAGTCTGTAATAGCAGTCATGTACTTACAACAACCTAATCTTCATCTGGTACTTTCTGAAATCAACAGTAGCACTCACACACTCTCATAGCACAGGACCCTTGCAGCAGCATTCCCAAAGGATTAAAACTCTTAGCTCTTGGCCTCTTCTGTTTACAGATCTGGAAGAGGTGTGGCCATTATTTAAAAACACTAGCTTTTCACACAGTAACAAAGATATCAAATTAATTATCCCTGTAAAACTTTATCAAGGTACACTTTACATTCCATGAAGCGTTAATACCGGTCTCCTGCAACGGCTTTCTGCAGCAACTGAGTGAATGCTTTGACTGTGTTGACTGAAGAGGTCTTTGCTAAGAGAAGCAGATCATGGAAAGTCAGCCATATCAGTATCCTAAATGTTATAACATAATCTACTACTTCTTTGTATAATATCATATTGTATCATATTGTATAATGTTCATGTATAATGTCCTTTCTGGACAGAAATCTTTAAGCAACATGGTTTCACTGACTGTCAATATTTTTTAACTGTATCTGGCACCTGGACTCTTAGAGACAACAAATAAAATGAATCTTTTAATAAATATTAAAATAGTAGTATGAAAATAGTAGCAAAGAACTGTTGGCTCTTAAATGGCTGCCCAGGAAGAGAATACAAAGCTCTCTGTACTCTGTTTCTATCCCTGCACTACAGTTATACAAAGGGTACCCTTCTACACTAATTTGCTCCCAAGAGAACGACTGTTAAATGAAGACAGAATTTGGCCTTCCACCATGCTCTGGTTTGTTCTGAGGTAAAATCCAGGCATCAAGATTGCCAAAATTGATCAGTAAGATCTGTAGACAAAAAGATTATACACCTTGAGGAATGGTAGCACTTGCTGTCAGAGGCCTGGGGCTGGCATGGGGCATCACACTGGGATTCGTGCTAGTCTGAAGCACAGTGCCTCAGGACAAATGCCCTCACTCCTTTCCAAGGAGCAACACAGATGTCATCTGAAATAAAACCTTGACAATGGTTTGCAGGTACTGGGCAAATTTTAAGGCTTCTCTCTTATTTATTCTCTCTTATATATTATTTATTCTCTCTTCATTCTGCTTCCCATAAATTGGCAAAAAATTTGTGTGAAAGAAAAAATATTCATACATCTCAAAGGATGGCAACATGTTAGCGCTACTCAAGCCATGAGTAGCTATAGTTGGTCCCTTGAATGCTTGAGAAAATTTTCCTACATTAATCTTCATGTTTACACTAATATGTAAAATAATTTTCATATTATTCTGTAGCATAATTCATGCAAAAAAACCCAAAAAAAACCAACAACCCAGAAAACAGAAAATAGTATGATAATTCTTAAGCTGAACATTATAAAACAGATAAATGGAAATTTGTAAGACTTTCTTATTTCATAAAGTATATTTCTCTGCCCTCAGTTAAATCTCCACATGACAAAGCAGCCCATGATAAAAGTTTATTGAGTACCACTGTATTATGCCATTAGTGCCCATTGCTTTGGATCAATGACAGAGAAATTCCCCACTGTGTTTATAAGCTGCAGCATTCAAAAAGAGACCCAACTAAATCAGATATTTTACACTAACAATGTCCTACAGAGAAGCCATTTTAACTTCCTCTGACACACTTTAGTTTCCAGCTCATAAATACAACACAGTGTGCACACAATGTTCTGTAAACCATGAGGCAAACACGACTCTCTGAGCACCTGGAGATGTCAGCAAGCAATGTACTCAAGTAATAGTTGACTGCATTACTCCATTACCTTTTTTTTTTTTTTTAATCTGAATACTTCTGCAAATAAATTACTGAGGAAAAGGAATAATAGTATTAGCAAAGTTCTAAGAAAACTGTAACTATCCAGTACGTAGTGATGATTTATTAAGTACATTTACTGATTTGTTTAAAATAGATAACTTTTTGTTAAGTCCTTCATCAACCTCAAAATTTGCCAGCTCAATCAGTTTTATACACTGTCTTCTGAGGCAAAATCCGGAGAAGGGAAATCAATAAAAAGAACTTACCAGAAAGAAAGAGATGAAACAATTGAGAAAGATCAGGGTTGACAGTTTGTCTATCATGTTGTTTTTTTTTTCTACTAAGAGTCTGTGTCTAGACCCGTTCTATGAACTCCCCTGTTTCTTTTGCTTGACATTTGGTACAAATATTATTGTCATATCTGTATCCCATTTCTTCCCAAACTGGCGACTTGGGCATCAATCAGTGCTGAATGGATGCTGAGTTGCGTAACAAGTGACAACGTTGACTCCCAAGGTATCCACAACTCTTGTTTTGTGAATAAGTTTTGACATGTCAGGCACAAACCTGATTCTTACAAATGTGTTAGAGTAACAAAACAGCCTTACAAATAAGAGAGAAGGGCTTTTGTTCTCTTGCAGCATTTGTTTTCCTATGCAGAAGAAATATTTCCATGCTAATTAGATTTTTCTTTTGTCTTGCATTTTTTTTTTTTTTTTTTTTTTTTTTTGTGATTCATCTTTCATAAGTTGTTTTTGTGTTTTTGTTTTAACTGGAACATCTGCCACCAGCCTTGCAGTAAATCCTTGGCACACAGGTATTACTCTTCATTAAGGAAAACAAAACATCACAAAACTCCCAAAGAAGTGGATACTGTTTTCCCTGGTGGGCTACTCAGACACATTATGTTCTCCTTCTGTCTCCAGTCATCTCTGCTGGCAACTGTCAATTACAGACACAAGTTTCAGGGAATGGAAGGATAAAGCACAATTTACAAATCCTTTGCCCTAGAAGCAGACAGGTGTAATGACTGAGACTGTTTGCTGTAATTGAATTTCATGCTGTCATCCATTCAGTCACAAAAATGTCAGCTTCAAGGATGTTGCTCATGAAAAAAAAAGAAAATAATTACCTTAATACATTCTCTTTGCTACTCTATAGCTAATATCTCTACCACAACTCACTTGCCCAAGAGGAAATGATGTATTTGCAGCAGTAAAATACAATACGAGGTGATTAGAAGTGTGGCTTTGGAGGCCTGCAAACGAGTACAATTATGTTAATTTAGCATAAGATGTCCAAGAGATGGTTGAAGAAATTCCAGCCCCATAACAAAGCATTTTGTTTCAGACATAGCCGACAAAAGTCTGGGAAGTGCCATGCCAAAAACTAAAAATAGTTGATCAAATATTAATGGGAATGCATATAAATATTCTATAAAGATGTCAACACAAAACAATAATTATCACTATGGAACAGGTTTGGTCAAACTGGTACTTTCAAAGACATAATTGTTCAGTGGGGAAAAAGCATTACTAACGTTCCTAAAATGTGTACAATTTGTGTTTCAGTCCTCCAAACTCACATGAAATGCATTATAAAGGCACAGCTAAGGATGGGCACATTCCTCTGAGAGCAGCTTGGGTGGGTTTCCCTGCAAAAACAGTTTGCAATTTTTTCAAGTTCTGAGCTTGTATTTTTTTCCACTGAAGAATGCTACAACTCTAGCATTTAAGGAGATGGATAAATACTCATGTGGGAATTTCTACTACAGTGATAAATAGCAGAAGTAACAAGCCTTAAGTTAGTGAGTATGTATGGGAGCGAAACTCAAGCCCGTCAAAGGAAGATCTGGCATAGCAGCCAGCTCATGACTCACTTGCTGAAGGCTTGCCAAGGATGCAGTCTCACTGTTTAGAGGTGAGGTGACTACCGTGGAAAACTGCCACTGAGATAAATAAAATATTTAACATTTCCCTCTAAGTATAAAGAAATATATTCAAACAACTGAGAAAATATCCATTTGAAACAATTTTGACTGTCACAAATGAAATCATCTTGGGAGTATGCATAAGCTATTGAAAAATAGTGCCATGCAAATGTGAGGAAAAACCCATTATCAAAGGGGAAAAACATTTTGTAAAGTGTAGCTAGATAATTAATTTGAATATAGAACATAAATTAACATCCTTCTCTTAAACAGCAGCAATTATTTAAAGAAAATCCACAGATTTAGATATGTACATCAAAAATATAATATACAAAACTTATACATAAATATCTTCAGTTCCTCTAAATTTTCTTTTTTTGTTGCAAAAAACTTCTTGTGGAAAAAAAAAAAAAAGAAAAAAGAAAAAAAGAAAAAAATTGATTTGAGAGGAATTTTTTCTTATTTGAGAACATGCTATGGTTCAATGCTTCTCCAGCTTCTGCTCACTGGAAAGAAAAGCCAGCACAAAAACTTGTCAGAAGCAGAAACATATTAAATTGGAAAGACATCAATCATTTAATGAAAGAGTTTACTATATGGTTTTAAAAGCTCTACAGAATCATAATAATCTTTTTACAGACTTTCTAGTTGCTTCACTTCCCTGAATGCTATAAGGCTGTAAGGGGGACCCAATTTCTTTATCCAAAGGTTAACTTCTTGGAGAGCTAGATTAAGAAAATGTCAATTGCATAAGTTATAAAACCATTCAGTTTTTTTTGATTAGTTCTACTTTTTGCATAGCATTTAGGGCTTGATTCTGATCTCTCATCAATTATATTTTTGCTACATCAGTTTTAGCTAAGTCATCTTCATTTCATGAAGTGAAAATAAGATCAGAATCAGGTACTAAGGGTGAAGTAATTAAGAATGTAATTATCACACCTGATAATCCCGAATTGCTACATACATATAACAGTTTTATTTTATTCTTTTCAACAAAAAATAAAAAGATATTTATTTGCCAATTTCACAAAGATAGGTTTTTTTTTTGTTTTGTTTTGTTTTTTTTTTTTTTTTCTCGTTATTTCAGAAAATGTTCTGGATTGGATCCAGACAATCTAACTTAAGCACCTCAGTGCACCTACCCTTTAGGCAACTATAGCTCTCCTAAATTAAATGCTTAAATTCTCTAAATAGCTTTGCTCCCTGTGACAGAGCAGTAAGCAAAAGAGAGGATAGACCCAGAAAGAGATCCTGCCTTAAAACTGAGACACATAAATCTGATGTCTTCATTTTAAGACTGAAGAAATTTTTTTTTCAGTTGACTACATGCTGAATTCAGTCACTGATTTTAGTAGAAACTGATTATCTTGCACAACAAATAAACCTGGCACCTAACACTTAAATACTTTTTAGACAACATGGACTCTCTTCCTTATGCACCATACAGAATTTAGTCTAATCTCTTATATTTTCCTTGCGAGTTTAAGGAGATGCATTCCTTGATCCTTAAATCTTCTTAATGTAATTAGTCCAGGGTCTACTCTGACATAACTCTCTTGCAAATCTACTAGTATCCAGGTTTCTACATACAATAATGTAAGTCTAACTCTCTATGGGCTTAAAGGTTTTTCAGTAAGCTGCTAGCAAGACACAATACCTACATTTCATAACTGCAAATTCACAATTGTAGGGAATGAATTTAATGCTGAAAAGATTCCTAAGTATGTAAGTCGCTCCAAAAGTGATGTCTCCTATTTATTTCTGTGGAGACTATAACAGATAAGAAAAGCAGAAATAGCAGTATTTTTGTAGAGCAAATTCCCGGCTACAAAACACTCTTTTTTAACATAGTCACCATCATGAGCTATGCATTTTTACCAGTGATGAACAAAAGGCCTGCATGCCATGCTTGTTAAACCTCTACTGCCGTACCACCAACATCTGTCTATGACCTCATGGCCCAACATACTAAAATAGGAGTCATTACTTTCAAATCAGCTCTTGTAGAATTAAAACATGAATCAACATTAGGGAAGGTGGGAGAGACCCCAACCAACTCTGGGTTTGATTCTCTTTCAAATGTTAATGGTTTGAGAGAGTAGTGATTGCAGTGTATCACTGGAACTTCAACCAATATCGAGGATGAAGATGAAAACAGATTTGCTGTTACAAGGAAGGCTATGCACACTTTTAGATAGAAAGATTAATTTAAAAACAAAACAAAACAAAACAAAACAAAGAAAGATAAAGGATTTGGCTCCACTTTAGTGCTGAACTACTTGGTATATTTGTCAAATTAGCAAAAGTACATAAAAGTCCTTACATACTTTTGTATGGTTCTATTTATCCCAAATAAGAGGCTTCAGAACTGATTTGCTTTTCCCTCACTCACAGTGAAGGAACTAGTAGAGAGCAGAAAAGTGTATCTTTCAGATAGCATTTAGCATGTGCTGTTCTGTTAAATAAAAGTATAGAAAATTGTGCTTATATATGTTATGACTCTTACCAGGTTTTAAAGGATACATCAGAAAGAAAGTAAAACATAGGAAAAATAAAACTACATCATAATACTGTGTTTTAAAGAAAATTAACACACAGTGTGTGGCCCATTTTTCAATTGCTGTTTTGCTATGAAAGAGGCTCCAACTCTACAGTAGAAGTTACTACTACCTAATTGTAACTATATTACAAACGTCGTATTCACCATCAGCATCAACAGCCCAAAAAAATGTCTTAGTTATTCTAAGACATGTCAGCAGTAGAGAAACTCTATTTACATGGATGAGCATAGTATGAAATATGATTTGTATTTATACTAGCCAAACACATAAAACTATTGACACAAATAGTGTATTAAATATCAGAATGTGCAAAATATGAAAGCTAAAGATTACACAGTACGTAGACAGTATCAGAAATAGGACTATATGCTCTGAATATTGCTCTATTGCCTTATTCATTTTAACATGCTCCAGTGTAATTATTTATTCTCATAAGTGTATTATAATACATGTATCAGAATACATATATACCAGAATCAGGAACATCTATTGCACGTTTCCTTTACATATACGGTCTCAGCACTTGACAGTATAAAAATGGAAATAATAAAATATTGGTTCTGGAATTTCACATGATTTTATATATATATTTAGATACTGAATGCCCAACCATATATGTAAAAATCCTGCCTTAGAAAACAGCTTTGTATAAACTCTTAGAAAAATGCTGTCTTCGTCACTAAATGGTAAAAGCATTGTTTGTTCATTATCTATCCATAAGTTTCTGTAGCTTTTTAATTAAGCCACACTGAAAAAGGTGGATAAGGGATAATAAAGAGTTAACTAGTCAAAGCTGTATGGCACACATCGTCTGGTATAAGGAAAAAAAAAAAAAGCAAAAATAAAAATAAAAATCCTTGTCTTCTGATTATCCAACAGTGGTTGAACCCATCATATAGTAAAGCTGGCAATGATAAGGACATGTTTTATTTTAGTGGATTTTTCTGTTTTTAACCTTATAATGTTTACAAAATACACATTAAAAATTACGTAATAACTCCTGGCTCCATTTTAATAACATTTGTACTTCACAGGAATCAGTCAGAGCTTCATACATGCACCATGTGTGCAGATTAAATGGGATAGATACTCTCAGAGTATCTACAGAGAACTTGCTGGAGACTTAGATCTTATGGTAGGTGAATCTTTGATTAGCCTTTAAGGTAAATTTTGTTGCTCCAGGTGTGTTTTGAAATGATAACTTCAACATTTGACTGGTAGGACTGTTTTTTGTGCATGTATCTTCTGTAGCTGTGTTGCTGTTGTATTTAATTCAGTTTTGTTAACCTAATATTTGTTGTATGTGACAGAAATACACAAGCTTTCACTTCTGGTTTTTGTGTCAATTTATTACCAAAGATGGAAAATTGTGTCGATTTAAATTGTTGGGTCTATGCAGTAAATCTCTAAATCATGGAGAGATGCTTCTCTAAAAAGCCTCCAGAGAGACATCCAATCTGGTAGTGCCCAGGCACCCAGCTATAGAAGCAAGGCTTCTTCCAAGGAACCTCAGAAACATCTTCAAGACCTCTTGAAACTAGGTATGTCCTGTAAGAGGACTAGTTTACTCAGAGAGTAACATTTGTGACATTAAACAGCAAGATACACAGCAAAGTTTGGGAGAAGGAGTCTGCCACCCACCTACACTTTTCCAGCAGTCATCACCCATTCTCCAGGATCCCTGAAAAACTTTCTTCCCACTTAGACACAAACAGACCTTTGAGTTTCTGGAATTAATTCCCACAATATTGTATTCTATGAAACTCACATAAAAGACACATAGACATGCATGATAAATTATATCTGTGATGCGTGACATGAAAGCAGATAGCCAGCTGACCTTCAGCACAACAGGCGTGTGTATGTATGTATGTCTTAGGTAACCAAGAATGTACTGAAAATACAGGATCAGCCTGCACTTAAACCCTATGTTTTCTAGTACAACTGGACTAATCAAATGACACAATCCAGTGTTAAGTACATACTTTGCTGACCCTTTTCAGCTCTGTGGCAAGCTGCTAGCAAAAAATTTTAAAAAATAAGAGAGTACCAATATTGTATTTTGAGATACTTTGAATATATTAGTATACATATTTTACAGCAAGTTGTATCAGAAAGAAAAAATATCCAAGTCTGCAGCTTTTTTTTTTTTTTTTTTTTTTTTTCACAATATATATTAAATTAGCATGAAATTATTCTGTTTCCTCCTTTACTTTAGTTTTTATACCAGTCTATATAGCTCAGGGAATAAAGAACAAGAAAGAAGACAGAAAAGGAAATAGGAGTGAGGAAGGAATGTTATTTTTTGCAATCAGTGCTTCTGAGAATTCAGGTGCTGGCATTCACCTCATTGACTTTAACATGAAGAAAGATGAGTCTGAAAAATAATCCTGCACAGTCCTGACTGTATAACAGAACAAAGTGCTGTGACTATACAGCACTTTTGAGTATCGGCTTAGTACTTCCAGAAGGTCAGGAATGCAAGCAGTTGGCTTAAGTTTAAAAGGAAAAAAAAAAAAACAAAAAAAAAACCCTACAAAAAACAACAATAAAACATTTTAATGATTTCTCAATCTCACAGCAGGTTAAGCTGTTCACATAGTTACAAGCAACAGCAATAAATACGTTAGACTGAAGAAATTCTCCTTAACCGATGGAATATCAATGTTTATCAGAGGAACTTTATCTTGTTCTTTGCAAGTTGAATCATGCAAAAACAAGATCAATAAGGAAGGATGTCTTTAAAGCTCTGCTGCTGTATAATGGAAATTACTTTGAAGAGCTGGCTATGTGTTCACGGAGAATTAGCAAACTGTCCCTGCAGGCGCTGGTGACATTAGGCAGTTCAAAACACAGTATTTCACTTAAAGCATATCTGACTCATTTTATTGGCATAAACATCACATATTTAGCATTAACAGCTTCTGCAACCTGCTTTACATTTTTCTTCCTTTTCCATCAGCTGTCTTCTCCTTTATTTTGTTCTACATACTTTTAACTTTTGCCTCTGACAGTTTGATGATTGTTACCTTAAGATTTTTGTAGGTGTTCTTTAGTTCTTTACAGAGAATCATCTACCTAAAGCATTCGGCATCCCAGTGGGTGACCGATTTTAACTGTACACTTCAAAGAATAAAACCTATAGACATATAATACAAATAAAAATTAAAACAGCTTCTAACACGCTTACTGGTGTTGTTGTTGCTGCTGTAGGCTTTTCTGTTTGTTTTGTTTTGTTTGTTTTTTGTTTTTAATCTAGCAGTATTATTTATAAGCAGGAAAGCATGGTCTAATCACTGGCACTTTATAACATGGCACTGCAATACTGAGGTTATAACACCTTCTTAATTAGACTACAAATCAGAAGAATGAAAAGTAGATCAACAGTGCTGCTATTTGCTCCAAATGTATACCTCCAGCTTGTCACTGGTTATCCAGACAGCATCAAGTTTGCAGGAATACTATTTTTGCTTAAACAGCACCCTTTGCCCTACTCATTTCAGGTCTAAGAGTACATTTCCCTTGTTTCCCTTGCTTTGTTTCTACAGCAAGAGCTTTTTTTCCAGCGACCATAACCGGAAGAGTCATTTATCTTGAGAACCAAATTCATGTGTTTGAGCTTCAGAACTACATACTGATCTGCACCAGATTTTTCTATACGGAGTTACAGTCTTTCCCAAATGGGGGGTGCTATGCACAACACTCATTCCAAAATATAAAAATGGACAAACACTTTATATCTCTACTGCAGAAGAACCCAAAAGAATATCAAAAGGAAACTTAAATACAGCAAAATTAGAAGTATTATAAGAAAGGCTATTTTAAGCCATTTAAAAGACATATATGAGAGGTGACCCAAAGCTGCACATAGTTTAGAATGATCTCAGGAAATTATACTTCTAGATCTATTTTAATGTTACTACAGAAAACTTTTACTTGACTGTATTTTCATTTGCCCAACTTTAACTTACTACACTTACATTACTATTTGGTGACGACACCAAGCTGAGTGGTGCAGCTGACACACTAAAGGGAAGGGATGCTATACAGAGAGATCTGGATAAGCTTGAGAGGTGCGCCCATGCCAACCTCATGAAGTTCAACAAGGCCCCAGAGCAGAATGCTGTACAGGGGTGGGAAAACCAAATTATGTCTTTAAAACACTAGAATCACACAGCTTCAAGCTAAATCGCTAACCAAAGGGGGAGGAAAAAATAAGTAAATTACGCTAATAGATATCCCAGATATCTTAATGAAATACACTTTCAAATGTAGTTTTTTTTCTAGATTATACTTAAATAATTTCTTTCACTTTTTTTTTTTTAACGAATTGTCAGAAGATTTGTTTTTATATTCTTAAAGAAAACTGTCTATCAAGTTAGTTCTTTTGAAATTGTCAGAATTAATAAAGGTTTATTTAATCTACTCAGTAATATTATTTCTCTCTTATACATATACTTTAATTTACCAACTTGGTATTTCCATCTTTCTTTTTCATTTTCTATGTTCATTTTACTATTTGCATTCTTTCAGAACACTGAGTAAACAAAAAACTTGCCTATATACATATCAGGATATGGCTTCTTAACTGAAACTCTTTCCACAAGAACGGCTTTCATTCAACATATACTATCTGACAATTTTTCAGTTACGTCAGTTTATTTATTTTCCAGCCTGATTCATTAGAACATTAGCAATGAATAGAAGCTAATACACCTGCTTTGTTTTTACTGCTTGCCAGGGCAAAAAGAAAAATCAATGTTAAAAATTACTTGTGTATTAATGATAAAAAGAAATAAGAAAGTGTTAAAATTGATGACTCCTCTAATTATCACATCTTTACTGAGGCAATGACAGCATATTTACAAATACTGCAGGAGTTTTGGCAATGATTTGGCATTGATTTTTGGCAATGAATTAATTTTCATGCCTTGAGAGAATACTATTCTTTCATGGTTAGATAGAGGTATCTGATTACACATATAAAAGTTAAAGTATAAAAACACTTAGTTTTTCATTTCTATGTTTTTGTATTTGCGGAAAATTTTGAACTAGGCTTTCTGGAGCAATTATAAAGCTCCAAACCATCAAAAATGAACATCACAAACATAGCACATATAAAATCCACCAAAGTGGTGCAGGGAATAAAACAAATCACTGTGCTTTGTTTCTGTGACAAAGAAAACAGTATTATGCTCTTAGGAAGGCAAGCCTGAAGTTTGCAATATAGTTTTCACAGAAATCAGCCTCTGTTGCATGAAGTGTTAGTATGCTTTGAACTGGTTCTCTCATTTAAAGACTAAATTTTCCTAGTCAAAATTCTACTTAAAATATATACTGTCTAATTCTTGTTAGGTGTTGAAGTGCTCCATCTATAATTGAGCTGAACAACTGAAGTACCTCAAGCATCAACAGTTGCATCAGTGGCTGCCAGGTTGCCCTGTTCTTCAGAGATGACTCCAGACCAGAAAAACTAAGTTCACCATCATGTAATTTTAGGCATGTATTAGGTGGCACACCATAGCTAAGAGCGAAGTCTCCAATACTCTTTAGAGTGAATATACAGAGATGTTATGTCCCGCTGTCTTCCTGTTGGATTTAGGAAAGAATCTTTATCACCAGCATACAGATTTCTGGCTAGGTGCTTAGTGTAGAAAGATTAAAACTAGGCCTGAGTCCTTGTTTAGAGAGTATATGTGACCCAGCTTACCCTGCCTCAGGGAACTTTCACTTTAAGGTTTTAACCTGAAGTTTGCGTAAATATGTACATTACCAGTCTTCAGCTAAATGATAATTACTCTAGTCCACAAAGACTGTGGGTTAATCTTTTCCAAGTCCCAGAAATTTTACAGTTATGTAGATCAAATCTACTTTACATAAGCCTGAGATACTTAACCAACTTTTGACTGCTTCCTTTAATCTAAATTTAAAAAAAATGTGTAGTGCTTCCCATGCCATGCCTAATAGGAAAAAAATATATCTACGGTAGGATTTTAGAAAGACAGGGAAATGTATTTTGAATTAGCAGATGAAGATTTTCACCGTTTTCACAAAACGGGGGAAAGAAACTTGAAGAATCTGCATTGTGTTCAAAACCAAACTGTTGTAAATTGGCATTATAAAGGAGTATGTCTTAATTACTCAGGAAGTTCCAGAAAATAGAATCATAAAGCTGTCTTTCAGACTAAGGACATTCTACTCACCAGGCAGTACCTTCAAATGAGTGGTACTCTTTGTCCTTGGCAAAATGTGCCATTGTTATTTAGGATAAAAACTTTTGGGACTAGAGAATGTATTCTTATGTGCATATCAAATGACTTTCATAGTCAAAAAGAAGTCTGATGGAAGCATTTCACCATTCCTCAAAAAAAAAAAAAAAAAAAAAAATAAGGGAACACTAGTATATAAAGTATTGATAATAATGATGTCTTTCAGCCAGTTTTGTAGCAAGCTCTTACACAGCCTTGCAGATGAGAGATCATTTTAAACATGCTTTCATAAATAAGGTGGAAAATCCACAGAGTGCAATATAATTCCAGGGATTTAATAGCAATAGAAAAAGAACAGAATTATATCTACTTTTCCCTGCTTTATTCATCACTCTTTGCCATTGTCTTTCTTTATCAGAAATTGCTATGTGAAATAAGACAGGCTACTTCTATTTCCACCTTAGTTAGGAGGACTTTGGCCTGCAGAAAAGCCATAAAGCTGATTACTGAAATCATAAATAATGTTCAGTGTTATGGGTCTCGCCACAGATTTTGGAGCAAAGATTACTTGAAAAATAAGTTAGGAGAAGAAGAATCATGATCATAAAAGGCATTAAAACATCTGGAAAAATATGAAAATCAATCAGTAAATGGGATAAAAAACCACTTCAAGCTATTTCCAATTAAAATATTTGTTCCAAAACTACACCACAAGTATGCCACCAGATTTTGTACTTCTTTTCTTTGAATATTTATAACATACTGGCATAATTCACTTTCTTATTCTACCATTAATAATCAATAATGTCAGTAGTATATTCAGACAGTGGTATATTTTACTAAGAAAGCAGGATAATACCAATGACAATGGAATTAATATTTTGGTATTACAATAATAATTGTTTCCAAAATGTGTTTACAATTGTCTAAACAATATAGAGAACATGGTAACATACATGCATTATTTAAATGTTTCCATTATTCTGTTTGACAGCATTCATCAATATGTATGTTCAGAAACATGTTCATGACGTTGGATAACACATACCTTCATAAAAGAAGCATGAGTTACGTATACTGTCTTGTGATTATTGATTACTGACTTGTGATTATAACATGTCAAAATTGCATTTCTTCAGAATACTAAAAATAGTAACACTAATCAATGATAATTATTTCCTCGCTAAAATATCTGCTCACACTCTTGCTGCAAGCATAGTTTAGATAAATGTACACATATCTGTAAGTCATGAAAAAATCTACCATTTTCCTTCTCATATAGTACTAAAGATTTTGTTTCAAAACTCCAAAATTATTCTTTCAAAACCTACTAAGCAAAGAGAAAGAAATCCCATGAGTCTGAAAAAAATGTAGACAAAAATCTAAGAGCTGGAATGGAAATGCTTAAGTAAGTACCACTATTGACCTTGCTCTATCTTGGATCTATCTGTACCCACAACTAGGCTAGGATTATCATGAAACTAAATATGTTTAAAATGAGTTTAGCTTCATAAATCCAGTTCTACTTTGAGATGCTTGGCATTGATCCTGCAGAAACAAGTGATTTAAGCCTTTGTCATTTGAAGAGTATATGTATGAATAGATAGAATTAATTGTAAATACAGCTAGCAGAAAAAGTAAGTAAAACTTTGCCCACTTTGGGCACAGGAAAGAAGAATTACAATTTCTTTATTATTTAAGATTAATATGCAAAATGAACTCCAATTTTCATTTACTGGATCCAGTCATATTTCACGGTGAGTCAAGTGTATGTAATGTGATACAAAGCAATGTAAATCAAAAGTAGAAATGATAGTGGTTGTTAGCTAATGAGCTTTACTTGCTAATCTGCAGGGCTGTTGAAAGGAGAGGTATTTTAGATCAAACAAAAGTCCACCATATGGTGTAAGGAAAGACACATAATGATTAACCCTTAAAAAGGGAAGCACTGCATGCTACCAGCTTATGAACTCTCTTCATTAGCAAGATTCCAAATGCTGTATAAATTTAAGCAAAGCAAAGTCTGGAAATGCTCCTGCAATACATTCACGGAGCATTATGCCTCTGACATTTCCCTTTGGATCCATGTCTCCCTCTCTCCTTCCAGGTCTTGAGGCTGAGGTAAAAGATTTGAGGAATGTTCTTAAACCACAAAGCAGGTGTTGCATGGGAACCCAGAGGAGTTTAAATGATTGCTCCTACTCTTTATCTCTGGATGACGTCTAGGATAGAGCTACCATTCAGAAAACAAAAACAAGCTTTTTATGGTACACAGTCCATGTAAAGATAAAACAAAATATCTGTAATAACATTAGATGTCTAAAATGTATTACATTTTGCACATCACATCTCTACTTCCAGATGACTAAGCATGTCATGATAGTCACAACAAACACTGTACACTTTACTACTCTGAAAAGATAATTGTTTCTCCATAGTTTTTTGATGTCTACTATCAGCAACATGCCTTCTGGAAAGCAAATTTATGCACTTTGACGGAGGAGAACTTTTTTTTCTACAAGCATAAAGATCCTTTGTATTCAGACAGAAATATTGAAAACTTTCTCTTCACTCTTTAAATTTCAGCATTTTTTCTTATAAAAATGAAAAAGGATTTTTTTCATGGAGGAAGGTGCAGGATTTCATTTCAGACAGTATAAATGGAAAAACGTGAGAGAGAAGCTTTTTAAAGTTATTGCTGTAAAGGAGAGACAAGAGAAAAGGATTGAAGGTACAAAGTAAGGTTAAAGGGTGCCACTATACAATATATTCTTTATCTTCCATGAAATAGTCACTGTTTTGCAGTCTTTGAGGCTTAATCACTAATGAGTGATGTGCCATATGATAACTCAAAGTTACATCTCAGGATCTACCCACTCCAAACTTCTGAAAACACTGCTTCTGAAAACTACAAAACTGAAACCTATTTCTCAGAGGCTCACATACACTATTCATCACTTGCTCTGATAATGTAAGAACTTTGAGTAAACCCAAATACCCTCCAAGATCTGCCCTTCAGTGGTAGGCAGACTGGGAAAAAAAAAATGCACCTCTATTTACCCCTCCAAACTATATTGAAATTAATTTATCTTTAATATATTAATATTTTAAAATATTATTAATATATAATAATTGTAATAATAATAATAATAATAATTTACTTGTTTCTAGCTGAAGAAAAATAAGGGGGAAGGTGGGAAGAAGAATGGTGGAGGGGGATGGAGAACTGGAAGGTGGGAAGAGAAAACAGAGAGCAGAAAAGCTTGTAGCTGGGGAATGTGGGTTGGCAGATTAATTTAGCCCAAACTGCAATAAAGTCAGGATGTGATCTGCTCCAATCTCAACAATGAAATCAGTTTGAATGCTACATTTTAAATCATTCAGTCATTCTTTAACAAGATGAACGTCTGGCAAGATTCTTTCCCTCCCTGCCTCCTGGAAAAGATTACATTTTGAAAGGCTCTAATTTCTGAGAGCCTTCAATATGCTAAAATGTGGGCTACTTCAAAAAGCAGCTTTAGCTCCATATTTCAACAAATCAAGTGAGAGTGAATACACAAAGAAAAAGATGATTTACACTGACTGTCTCTCACAGGTTACTGTGGGCAAAAAATAAACAAGCAAATAAAAAATAAATTCCAAACCATCCTTTTATCTCGTTACTTTGCTGAAATGCTAATTTTAATTGTTGGTTAAATCAGTGCTTTGCTGCTCATGCTTCCAGGAATAAATGATACTTTGTAGCTAAATTCACCCTGATACAACTCTGGGTTACACCGGATTTGATTCTGCACTACTGTGAAGCAATTATTTACTTGAAATGAGTCACAAAGACAGAGAAAGGGTTTTCTGCTTTTGACTTCTTCTTTTTTTTTTTTTTTTTTTTTTTTTTTTCTTCCGTTTTCTTCTTGAAGGATAGCACTGATAGAAAATAATTCCTACATCCAGCATTTATCCCTATTTTAAACAAATAGTATCATTTTCTGATTCTGAAATAGTTTAATCTGATGTAAGAAATAGGTAGGAGACGTAAACAGATTTTTAACCAACCCATTTTTCAGTGAATACTTTGAGAAGCTTCAGTTCTATAAATTCTGAAAGTTTGTGCTTACCTTTAAACACACAGCCTACTGAAGTAAATGAGATTTAAGAATATGCTGACTTTTGCTTACCTACTTTGTTAAATGGTGTATTTTGTACAACCAAGTCCAAAATACATCACTCATAGCCAACTGCAATCCCATACTTTCACCATGGGGTTTCAGAGAATGAACAAAAAACAACTATATTTGTCTTTTAGATCAGAATCTTTTGCAGAAAATCTTTAACTGTATATCATAAATATTAGACAAACTGTGCTGAGACAAATTCTCATTGAAGTTACTTTGGGTATATATGTAGATGTTATAACACTTGGTGGAAAGAAAGACTCAGCTGTCTGTCTGGCATTTCTGGACTCTGCTGCATTCCTCCTTTCAGAGTCCATTTCTTGTATTTTGCTTCATGTCTAATTAGTCTCCTACATGCTGCAAAGGGCATGGCAGGAATCCATCTAGAAACAAAAACACCTGTTGCCACATTAACTTCAAGGTGAATTTTCATGAGGTTTGTCCTTCCTTTGCTCTCTCTTTCAAGTCTTGGAAGGAAGAAGAATAGAGTCTTAGGTGTATTTTTACATACAAGTTTTTAGAAGAAATAATATGATCAAAAAAGAAATCCTACCAAAATTACTACTAATTTTTAATAAAATATTCTTGCATTTATGAATCTTGCCTAAGAAATGAGATACAGTGAAATTTTCTATATTGCTTGTCCATATTACTGCCATTTTGGCAAGATCTATTTCGTAAACAGACAATTCAGCAAGAACTTCATACAATATCAAGGATTCACAGAGAAGATACACGTCTGTATTTATCTATTTAAGTATATTGGTTTATCAGTATGAGGCCTAAGAGTTTTCTAACTAGAATTATCAAATTAGTGGGCTATTCCCACTTTAATACTCAGCTTCTTAATTATTTTGAAAACTTCAGCTATGCGTGTTCCAATGAAAGGAAGAAAGAAAGGAAGGAAGAAAGGAAAAAGAGAAGGAAAAGGGAAGGGGGAAAGGAGAAGTAGGAAGGGAAGGAATTTAAAACTTAATGCTTGATGCTTACAAAGCATTGCCTTGGTTTAAAGCAGACCTATTTTAATTCGTTTCAGTTAAAGTTTTACTACGTTTCTTTTACAATGGCCACATTAACTACAAAGGGCTGTACACAGATATATGAATGCTCACCTATATAGTAGTTATAGAAACAGACCCTTGCTGTGAAAATCTCACAGGTTAGTCTTGTACCTTAACCATATTATTGGGATTACAGGGTTTGCACTCTACAAATGTGTGATGAAATTAATTCTCTTCCCCACTTCTACAGATTTTCTGGATATGAAATGGCATCAAACATGACACTTTCAAAGATGGTTTGAAAATACAGTTTAAGAAAATGTGGCATATGTTGTCCAAATTCTAATGACTGACTTCCAGAGAATGATAAGTAATGTTGTGGGGTTTTGTATTAAAAACATCCTTCACATTGAAAAAAGAAAAAGATCTGTATTAGCATTCACTGTTCCAGAGGCATAACTATCCACTGTGAAATCTGTCTGTTGGATTTTGTTCTCCATTCAGATCCTGTCCGAAATACCATGCTCAGAAATAATATGTGTATATTTGTTTAATTTTCAAACTGCTACATACTGGAAAAAAACTAAAAATTTTATAAAGAGCTTTTTCAAACTCTGGCCTCAGTTCCAATCAAACCCGCAGGGGCTGACGTCTGTGCCATGGTATAGCCAATTGATTCCAGCACCAGGATATGCTCTGTCCCCGCCAAGAAATGCAAAGAGGTCCAGATATTATAACAAGGCTCCATAATTGTAACTGTCAGTAATGTTCTTGTTTAATTCAACAGTTAAAATATTGTACCTTGCTAGTTTTTAGTGAATGACTGCTAAGAATTTTTAAAATGTGAAATTAGCCTTTCACAGTTATGGTCTTGTAAGTTTTTATTCTGAATAACCTTAAGAAACGAGAAGTCATATCTGAAATTTATACATAGAAGGGAATAAGGACAGACACAAGAACATTCCTGAAGAAGCAAGCTGTAGCTTCATTAATTCAGTACACATGGCATATAAGAAGACACTGTCTAGAGATAACAAAACTCCCACCCCTGAGAACTGCTTGACTGAGTTGATTTAAAGATTCAGAACAATCTTTAAATTCTCTTATCCTTCTTGAGTGGAACAGAAGATATTCAAGAAGGAATTCAGTTGTCAAAATCCTTTGTTCTGTGCATCTCACAGGAAAAAGTTCAACTAACAAAATACCATTTCTACTCTTGCAAGATGAGTCTGCAGTTGTTTGCACACAGCAGACATGAGTCACTAGCTGAACCAACTGAACGCATAGATCTGGTTATTCACTGTTAATTAACAGTCTTTTACCCCGCCTCTTTAATGTTCCCAGAATGTTATGAGGAGCAAAATAAAAACATACTAAACTTAATCTGAATATCACTGGAAAATTCCCCTCCAGAAATGGGGACCATTCGTAGCTGCACCATCCTGAACAACGTTTCTATATTACAGGTGACATGAATGGGATAAGTAAAGAGCCACAGAGAATTTTTAAAAAGACAATGTTCAGGTTATTAAAGAGAGAAAGTAACCTCATAGAATCATAGCATTGCTTAGGCTGGAAGGGACCTTTAAGATGATCTAATTCCAACCCATGGACAGGGTGCTACCTACTAAATCAGGCACTAGATTAGGCTAGCCCCATCAAACCTGGCCTTGAACTATTCAGGGATGGAGCATCCACAAATGGTCTGGGCAATCTGTTGCAGTGCCTCAACACCCTCTGAGTAAAGAATTTCTGCCTAACATCTAATCTAAATCTTTCCCTCTTATAGTTTGAAAGCATTCCCCCTTATCCTATCACTTTTAAACCATGTAAAAAGTCAGTCTTTCTCTTTCTTATAAGCTCCCTTCCAGTACTGGAAGGCCACAATGAGGTCTCCCTGGAGCGCTCTCCAGGTTGAGCAAGCTCAACTCTCTCAATCTTTCTTCACAGCAGAGGTGCTCCAACCCTCTGATCTGGGTCCAGTCCTTCTCTGGACCCAATCCAAAATTTCTTCAACTTTCTTGCACTGGGATCCCCAGGCCTTGATGCAGTATTCCTGTCAAAGCCTTACAAGGGCAGAGTAGAGAGGGATAATCCCCTCACTCTTCCTGCTGGCCACTCCTCTTTTGATGCAGCCCAGGATACTGTTGGCCTTCCTGGCTGTTAGCACACACTACTGGCTCATGTCCTGCATTTCATCCCTGAGGACTCCCAAGTCCTTCTCCACAGGGCTGCTCTCAGTGAATTCTCCTCATTTGTACAAATAGGTGGGATTGCCCAATCCACATGCAGTGCCCTGCATTTGGCCTTGTTGATTCTCATTAGGCTCCTCTGGACACACTTTTCAAGTATGAAAACCTCTACATCTCAGTTCTTCACAGTCCTCTATGAACTGCTGAAACTGCTTGCAGTGTGCGGTGTTTACCCACCTTCCTCCACAAAGCTTCTCTACAGATGAAGACTACTCAGATTCTCAGCTCATATTGTAGGTTCAGATACCATACCAAAACTGTCAACACTTTCTGCACTATTCATTCAAAATACAGTACATAAAGCAAACATTTGAATATGCAGTCGTGCTATTGTATCTCATAAAATGCTACATTTATGAACGAAGGATGAATGGCTGTACACATGAAAAAATACACTCTTCTTGTGAACCCTCTGATATTTGAAAGTAATGAGCTCAAGATACAGCTGGGAATAAAGTTACTTTGCTATGATGGCCAGTAAAAACTACTTCTGGAGTAGAGTTCAAATGAAGAAAAGAACTAGAGAGCATAGAAAATGCATACTACTACTCTGATACTTGGAGAGAAAAAAAAAAAAAAAAAAAAAAAGGCAAAATTTAAGACTGTTCTTGAGAGTATGCATACATCCAGTATTGACAAAAGGAATTAATTTGCCTTTCTTACTATCACGTTCACATAGCCTAATATGTTTATCAATCTTTGTTTACCTCTTCATCACAAATTATTACCTAGGAAATGCTGAACATCTGAACTAAAAATAGATTTTACTCTTTTTTTTTTTTTTTTTTTTTTTCCCAATGTCCTCTAAAATCCAGTGTTGACATTTTTGATCACAATCTATAAACATTTGCAGAAATGCCACTTCCATTGACAGTCATAGCTTGATTTACAGATTCAGAGTTGGGATGTTCTCCATCACAAGCATAAAATGATCTGGAAATGTGTCTATTTCCTTAGATACTTGCCACATTTTTTGTCCTTCCTCTCTCTGGTAATATTTTAGTCAATTTCAGAAATTTCTAGTAAATACATTTCATCTGATGAAACACTGCACTTCTATGACTTGAAAGAGATCTCTGGGTCACCAAGCTTTATAACCCTGGTAGCCATGTTGGGGTTAATATCACGCGATCAGCATAAGGAGATGAAAAAAAAAAACGAGAAGGCTTGCTGCTATTTTTGATGGATAGATTGCTCTAGAACAACTTGTGTGCATTGTTACCTAATGCATATTTTGCATTTGCCTTTTTCTCTTATTAAATGGCTAAGTATTTTCATTTCTCTTGAAATGAAATTGATCCACTATTGGAAGGAATAAATGATGCAGTATTTGGAACAGGTGAGAAAAAAAATAAAGAATAAAATTAAGAAAGGAAAATGAGAACAGAGTTGAAGGGATTTTTGCTGAAAAAAAATGTATGGAATTTACAGGTGACTACTCGAAACAGGAACCATTTACCAGCTAGACTGCTTTCCCCTTATTAAAAGCTTACATCATACTTTCCCAGGGATTTTCCTGAACTTATGTCATGAACCCTACAAGGCATATCTCTGTGAAAATGTAATGTAATTATTGCCTTAGACAAAAAGGTCATTTGGTGACCCCACTCTGTCTGTTTAATAAGAACTTTTGTATGAAGATAAGACTATTACTGCTATACGTATTTAGCAACAGTGTATGAGGCTGAGATTATCCTTGCCTCTCTACTCCCACCAGCAATTTTTTTCTCCCAGAGATGACAACCATCAAAAAGACTAGCTTTGTAATCCAAGATATCCTTATGATTTATTTATGATTATCATTTAGCTTTTGAAAAAACTGTAGTAACTTTAGGTTGTACCATGGATAGAGGATAATAAATGCATGCAGCTGAAAGCATGAGATTTATTAAATTCCTTATATTTTAACTGACTGATTTTCTAATTGCAGCAAGAGCAGATAGGAGCAGCTGATTCCAGAATCTGCAAATGAATGAGTTTATCATGCTGTGATTGGTAGGTAGTGATGAATCTGCTTACTGTTGTAAAAATCTCTGTGCACTGAAACAAAGCAAACCATGCTAAGAAGAGTGCAGGAGAAGCTTCTTTTAGCTTTCCCCCAGTTTACTCAAACAGCAATTAACTTTTCACTTGATGTAGCTGGATATATTTTATGTTACAACTGACCTTACAGAATGAGCGCAAATGATACTTTGTTTGAAATTTAGTCCAATAAAAATACTACAGTAAATTCAACTTTCATTAGTCTAAAGTGACAGGATCAGTAGTAACACTAGACATGGGAACACTACTTTAAAATAAGTTTAAAATTACTTACCCCTTTTTCTACAGCAAAAATAAAAACAACAAAGTATTTTTACTTCTATGTTTGTCAATGACCATTTCCTATTCCCTACCTATAAAAGCAGACAAACAAGTAGTCTTTATGTGACAGATGGAGAGAAGTGATCATTAATGAACAAAAGCTACAACAAACAAACAAAATGGTCATACAAAAGACTGAATTTACTAAATTACTAAAACTGACTTTATGACTTTGGCTTCCTACAATACAAACAAACCACAGACCAATGACAGTCTTGCATTTATAATCTAGTGACAATATGAAGACAGTGGTACACAATAAATCTAGTCTGTAGTTGCCCACGTTCTGCATTCATAAGAAGTACACTCATTTCTTGTATTGCTCTGAAGAAAGCAGAGGCTATGGAGATTACAGTGTCTCAAAGTTCATGCAACAGAAGAAAATGTGCAGGTTTTGTGTTATTAGCAACATGTTCATATTCATACTTATTAGGATTCAGTAGGACTTTTAAATTAATAGACCACTTTGCTTTACCCACTTATTTTTATACTATTTTCTAGATATAGTCCATCTTTGATTCATTAATGTTTTCACAGCAATGGTAACTCAAGTATATCAGTATACACCTGTAAAAGTAAAATAAATTGTTATGTCTTTGTCAGGACTACACTATCTTTTACAATAATATTTGCTATGTAAAATATTTTCTTCTTCAGAACAAATTCATATTCATGTCTTTATGCATTACTACATTAAATTTTAATCTTCAGCTCCTAATCATAACAAACAGATTGTGCAAGGCATTTATTTTTTCCGTTTACGACAGCTAAGCCTTTCACCAATCTAGTCCATTTTTCTTACTAGCAGTCCAATGTTCTCATCTATTTAAAGAACTCAAGTGAAATACAACTACTTTCCTACTTCAGTTTATTCCTATTGTCTTACTCACTACAATATACTTTATTTTGGAATACACTTTTTATTTTGTTAACTTACTGAAAAAGACTAAATCCTCCTGGCATACAGTATACATTGCATGAAGAAAGCTATGGTCCTAAAACTCATATATACATTTTCTGATCTATTTATATTTTAATATTCATCACCAGTTGTTAGTGAGAGCTACATCTGGATTTAGCTCAAAGTCTATCTGCTAAATTTCAGTTTGATGTATGCCATGGTCTGCCACGAAAATAAAACAGCTGAAACTGCCCTTAAAAAATACTGGTTTATTCAAAACTGGGTTTCACTAGAAAAGAAGAGCAGGTATGTTTTTAATACCATGAAACTTTAGTAAAAATAAATATTGATTTCAATGAAAATATATGTTATCACTTTTCTCACTGAAAATGGAGTTCCAAAATATGAGTTTTATATTTCTATAGCATGCCTCAGGGATGAAGAACATTTATATTAGCTTTTTTTTTTTTTTTTTTTTTTTTTAATGAGTGTAATTGTTAGAATAGAAAGCATTTTTGTCCAATTTAATTACACAAGAAAATAATCTACCCTTAACATTTTCATTACATTTCATTTAGATGTTGCTCAACAAAGTGCTATGATAGCAATGTTTTCTTGAAAAATCAACATAAAGCTTGAATTGAGAAAGAATAAAAAGAAAAAAGAAAAAGGACATCCTTTCCATTTATCATGTTTATCTATAATATATAAATCTGTATAAGTGGCAGTCCAAACATTTATATACATATGTATTTTTTTTTTTTTACCAAAGTTTGCATACTTCTGGTAACACTGTGGAACCAATTTAGTCCAACACAATTAGTAAAGCCCTGAAACAGCATTAAAAATCTAAAAGATACAAAAAAGCTTACTGGCTCATCTGTCCTGAAAAGAACCTGATAGTAACTAGGGCATAATCTCTTTTATAAAGGATTCCATATGTCTCAGCACAGTACAACAGGGCAAGCATATTTCTCATCCTGTGGCATTAGAAAGAGTCAAATAAGTGTGGCAAACCTTCTAAAACCTTACATATATGGCTGTTTATCTCATAAAATATTATTGTCTCACCATCATTAAACTAACATAATTATAACTTTATTTTATGCTCCTGCCCTGCTATTGGGTGAGTGCACTGGAGTGTGAGTGCATATGAGCTTTAAAATAAGTGCCTATGTGCTTTAAAAATGTACATCACCTATTTGAATGTTTGACTAATTATTTTCTTCAACAGTCATGATTGAAACATTTTTAAACGCCGCTACATAATTAGTTTATTAGCAACTTTCCAACAAGGGAGAAACACAACACTTTGATTCTGAATGTTCTTGTATTTTTCAAGAAGGTCAGTTCGGTGAAATGCAGGATTAGGATGCCTTTCTGGCACTTTTTTATGTTTCCCAGACTGGAGTATGATGGAAATTGGAAAGGGCCCCAAGTGATGACAGCTGAGGGGGGCTTTCTGCATTAGAACAGACTCCAAGAATGCCCCAAGGTAAGGAAAATCACCTAGAACTCGCAGGATACTTCATGCTGTTACTTGTTTTTGGAAGCACTGTTACATTTTAGTACACTGTGCATTCACAACACCCTGGCAAAAAGGCGACAGGCATCACTGGTCATCCAGTAAAATAGTTTGGTTCCTTCAGGTTGTCATTTCCACTGCAGCCATTTTATATGCCCAGAGAGATACTTTTCTTTGCTACCTGTGTAATGTTAAAAAACCAAGGAGTGCTTTGGAATATCACAACATCACATGTTAAAAATGAGGCAAAAAGGGTATGCGAGAAACACTCTCCATTTTTCTTCAGAATCTAAGATGATTCTTTCATATTTGGGAAGAAGTTTCATGGAAAGAACAAGTGCATTAAGAAGATCATTCTGGGAGAAAAAATAAAAATTACTAACAAATTCATCCTTTAAAAAATCTAATTCCAGAAATATTGCTGAAATCAGAGGTCCAGACTTGATTTAAATGTATGAGATACAATTGTTCTAAATAGAGTAACATGCTATGTTGTCATATGGTTGCTACCTAGCCTAGGCCACAGAAACAGTAAACTTCCATGCAGTTCTGTCACTTGCATATATGAAAATCACCCTTAGTAGCTCTGAGTTGAAATACTAACCTAATTTCAAAACAAATTTTCAGCGTTTGAACCTGTCTTCCTCCTTCAGATTTCCAGCACAGGGGTCTCTCCCCTCCCCTCACTGTTTGTGCAGTGCCTAGCACAATGGGACATCAAACCTCATTGTGTGCATTAGGCACAACTGTAAAATCATTACTGTCTACACAGAACTGTTCCAGTCCTTTGGTTCCTCATGATTATTTGTTTGTTCTCTCCTCTATCAAACTTCCAGCTGAATGTTCTCTGTGAAACAAGAGACTACATTGGTAAATATGAACTATACAGATTCTGACTTCTGCCAGCAAAGCATGTAAGATAATTAAACATCAGCAGATGCGTGTTATTTGCTAACTAGTCCTTATACATCAATATATACTGAGTTCTGTTCTGCATTCCTCAGGCTATTTATTAAAACATAGTAGTAGCAAATATTTACCTATTCTGACATATTTTTTAATTTTGGTTTTAAATATTTAACTTCCCTCTGTATAAGAGTGATTCCTATGAGGCCAAACTACCAAAAATTTAAAAAATTTGCTCCTAACTAACCTAATGAAGTATCATCTTGGCTTCCAGTCACTGCTGCTTTTTAGCATCTTCGAGCCTGACATCAGTTCTGGATGCAGCTAAATGCCAACTATCCCGATAAACACGTACACTACCAGCTGTGGCTCCATCTGCTCAACTAAACATTTTCACACCAAATCTGCCGGGGAAAAAAAATATTGTTTTTGGAGCTGGTTTGTAACAAATGAAATATTAAAATCTTAACTCCAGGTGTCCCTTCACTTTTCTGTTCCTCTGATTAATATATTTAGAAGAAAAAAACCCTACTATTTATAGCCTGCTTCAAACCTGCAAAATCCAATGGAAAGAAATTGATGTGAAATGGATAAACAAAACAGAAATCCAAAGATGATAAACCTCTGTGTGCCCCAGAAGATACCTGCATATCAGGAGCACTGAGGAGTGGGATCTCTAAGCAGCTCCCACCCCTCTGCCTCACCCTGGCCACAAGCTCAAGCAACCAGGGCTGCTGCATTTCTCGGCCTTTTTCCAAAGCACTATGATTTCTAACCTGACATCGAAATCAGTACTTTAGTAAACTTGTGTGATAGGTGCAGTGTTTCAGAGCCTCTTTTCAAATGTGAATACACAACTCTTTTGCAAGTAGGGATATCTATACAATATCCCACCAAAGTTCTCAAAGGTTTATTACATTTATATTACATGTCTAACATTAATGTCTACTCAATATTTTTTTTCATTGAATATTTAAATCTTCTTGAGCAAAGCAATAAAAGCTCTCAAAAATAGGTGAAGTAAAACTGAAATTGGCTCTTGTTTAAACTTTCAAAATCACATCATATAGCTCGGCATAGTAGTGGCAGGGTGCTGGAAACTGTACCTGCTCCTGCTCCCTGACATACCAAGTCTGAACAAAGAATAAGGTTTAAACTGCGCTAAGCTAGTGCTTTCCACTTTCCACTCCCTTGCTGGGAATCCAACAAAAGGTGTGGGGCAGCTCCAGCTCCATCACCATGAAAACTCAGCAGCTGCTGTGAAGTACTGACAGGACGAAGGCTAAGCAGTAGAAGATCAATCTTATCCAGAAGAAGCCCAAGTATTTCTTTCCTGCTATACATGTTAGGGCCTGCTCCTCCTGGGGGACTTTGACTGCACGTGCCAGAATCCAGAGCTAACCTTACATCTTCTTGAACAAGTTTGAAAATAATGGCTACAAATCTACTTAACTTGAAAGACCAGATGATTCAGTTTGGCATTTGTTTTGTACAGTGTCTTCTTAAAAGCAAAAACAGAACAGCTCCCCACCCAGACAGGGCTATAAATGCTTTGAGTAACATAAGAAGTAAGAAAACAGCAAAATAGCTGATGAATAGACTACATTGTGGTTTAAAATTCAAAGGCATTCTAGTGGAAACTCAAGAGGGATGAAAAGATGTGTTGCTTCTGTAACTTATGTTAATGAAAGCTAAGAGTAGTTTTATTGAAGTGAATAGAGTTATGCCAAAATTTTCATACTAAAGAGACATCAGACCCACTTAGCACTGAAGTACCCCTTGACAACTGAGTACATTTCTGTTTCAAAAAGTTAAAATAAAATTTGAACATTACACATTTTTCTATAGTGTTATATTTGTTCCTTGTGAAAAAGAAAGAAACACAAAGTTATGCTACATCTAATAATTTCGTCTAATTAAAAAAATGTCATCCAGGTATGCGTTTTAAGTGGAATTGGCAAGCAATCAACAATTCAGACTCTACATCAGAGATTTCTGAGCCTTACAGCATTCTTATGATTCCCTTCTGAGTTTATTCTCACTACTAAATTCTAGTAGAAAGAAAACCCAAAAAGTTCTTAAAAATGCTAACATTAAGTAACATGAATGAAAACAGTCGTGAGAAAGGTATCCAAATTCTGCTCAAAGATTTGTGTCTTTATATTTTATCCTTTCTAGTTCAACAATCTGTCTGCATTAATACAAATATATCAGTAGAGAAGGAGTTTTGGCTAGAAAGCAGGATAATTTTATCACCTAGCAGTTTTTTCTATTGAATGCAACAGAATTTAATACTTAGTGCTGTTGAATCTAACAAGTGAATACAACTAAAGCATGACAATAAAACAATAAAATACATCTTTCTTTCTGCTCAAGTCTTTGACTGAAGAGACAGTACAAAGAATCTCAATAATAAAACAAATTGCAAGAGACAGGAGTCTCAAAAATAACCAAAGTACTACGTAGGTGTGTGCTGATGCAGAACGTGTACTTAACCCACTTTACTGTCTTCTGTATTTTGAGGTTTTAGAAAGAAATACAAGGAAATCAGAGCATAATTTTTCTCTTATGGACAAAATTATAAAGAATATAAAATAATAAGGTCAATATCCAGAATTATATGTAAGTAATTTTGTTTTTCTATTGTTCAATAGCAACATATCTGGCCTCTGGCTAACAAATATATATATACTAAAAAAATAAAATCATATGGCATAGTATTTTTTGTAGCATCTTGTCAGACGCTTTAGCGTCATGGTAGCTTCAGTGTAGATATTGTATTGTTATCTGCATCTGTGATTAACAACAGAACAAAAAGTGGTCTTAGCAACTTCTAGGGGAAAAGTTTATAAGCCACATAATATAAGCCACAAATAACAAGATATTGCACTAACAGTTTCCCACTTATTTATTCATATACTGTAATTTGGCATATTTTCACTGTAAGAGTTGTACTGCTTTACAAAGTTGGGCATCTTTACAAACATAGATGTATAACGATATAAATATGATGCATATTTCTCATCCTTTCTCGAGGAGGGCAGGAAAGAACAATAGAACATCCAAGCTGGACGTTGCTTTTTTGTTCTAACTATACACATTTCTGTGTAATGGTATTAAGACAGAAACAAGTTCAAGATTTTTTTTTTTTGCATCACACAAGGAAATAAGGCAATATTTTGATATAATCAGATCCTTCAGGAATAAATTTCAGACTTTGATGCAAACTCTGCTGATGTATGCTCCCTCCTACAGATAAGCTTTCTATTTATTGTGAAGAGATCTACTGGAGAACTTCCAGCAGTGAAGCTATCAAGCACTGGTTGTTGAGATAGCCTTTTAGATATTTGAGCCCAGGCCAGAGTGTCTTGAAGATAAGAGCGGAGACTGAAGTTAAGCCTAATTCTCTAAAAAAAGCCAATGTTTGATGCGCTCCTGGTAGACTGAGTTGTTACAACCTTCTGTATTAGATAACTTTCCCTGAGCAATACAAACTTACTTTCTGGTACAATGTGTAGCTCTTATCCAAGGGAGAAGCAGTAAATGCATGAATAACCGCAGCCAGTTCAACATCCACTGGGATAAGGTGCACTCTTCTATCCAAATAGAAAACTGGACAGCTTTATTTACCAGATGTTGATATGAGGCAGCTTTAGTGTCATCGCTGAATACAAAATTTCTCCTAAACCATGGTCTGCAGAGATCAAATAAGGTATATACCTTTCTTTAGGAGCTACTGTACTGGGCCTAGAAACTCATCATTTTCTCCATCTGTCTCATTTGGGTTTAGTTTCAACCAACTATTCTTCATCTCTGAGCTTTTTTCTTGCAATCATTTGTCACTGCAGTAAAACAGGAATGGCCACAGGTCACAAGGTATGAAAGGAAGTGCATATGAGCTGCATATTTTTCAAGCATACTATTTAACACATTCACACAGTAGCTGAGTATAGACGCCAGGAAGAACTAACTATAAAACTGATTCCTGAAGGACACGAGAGTGAAGAACAGAAAGTCTGCCCCCTGACATCTTGTTGGATGTATTCGTCTGGGAAGAACACCAATCATTTTAGTGTATTAGTGGATACTGCCACCTCTCTCAAGCAAGAAAGTACTGTCTTACGATCAGTTGTGTTAAATGACTTGGGTATACTTAAAGGGATGAGAACAGACATGAGGTCTCTCTTTACTGACAAGAGTAGATTACCTATTGCACATGCCACTAAAGCCATTTCGTGCCCTGGTTTAAATTCAGATTGTGCCAGATCCTGAATTTTGTCTTAATTTAGTTAATGCAATCGGCCTTTGGCTAGCTTCTCCATGAGCCTTCAAAGAGTTTCATGATCATTCTCTGTCTGTGAGTAGGGCCAAACAAAAAAAGATGATTATAGTTAGCTCAAGGGTGAAATGTGGAAACTGCTATACAGCACACGGAAATGCTACACAAAGGTTTCAGACAGGAAATGAATAGCTAATCTAACTGAAGCTACAGGGAGAATGAGAGAAATGTGAGATATAATTAGTCAAACTGGAATTTGTTCAGGACACTGAGGTTAACACCTCTCCTCTTGCAAATTGTGCCTACGCTATACCTGAAGGACTTCAGATTTTTATTTAATTTGAAAAGGAATGTATCTAACCACAAAATTCTTTTTCACACAAGGGACAATGGGTTCAGCATATAATACAGTGAGAAATAAGTCTCTTCTGAACCATCCTTCGCACTTCTTTCAGCATTTGGATCTCTCTGCAAGTATTCCATTCAAGTAGTTACTCAGGATAACATTCAGCTTGGTAGGTGAAGACAAACACCTTGAAGTACAACTATAACCATGAGTCAAATATTCACATAATTTAACGTAGCCAACTATCTAACTAACTAAATAAAAACACACAGCAAACCAAACACTGGAGAATACATCCTGAAAAACTTCTATGACATTCCTTTAAATTCAACTAGGAATTGTAAGCAGATGAATAAAACCCATATAAATACACACAATTGCATATATATAAAAGAATCAATTTTACGATGTTCAAAGGGTGCAAAAAATACTACTGCTAGATTTTCCTGATCATTCAAGAATGACAGATCAATCTGTTTAAGGAAGAAAAATGGATTGAAAACTCACAGTATTTTAAAAGGCAATTTCTTTCAGAGATCTACTTTTTGACAAGTTATGATCAGCAATGGAGAAATCTATTTTCTGTTAAACTTCCATAGTGATATATAATTTTTAAAATGTACATAACCAATTTGTATCAATGTCCACATCTTCCCAAAGCAGCCTCTACTTTTCAATTCCTCTGTTTTTGTATCTAAAATAATGGTTATCTGAGATGTCAATTGCCTACAAGTTAAGGTGGAACTACTCTTGCTAAGGACTCTGGTTGGTGCCTGTTCTGTTCTTTCCCTGAAACCTGACTGATTAACTCGGAGCAAGGCAGATTTGTATCTATAGCCACAGTTTCCTACCCAGCCTTTGAAAAGAACAGTTCCCCACACAACACAGGAAAATCAGGCCATGGACTTTAGTCAGTGGGCAGCCAGCACCTGAAGCATTCAGAGAAACCACATTTTAAAACTTCGGTTGTATTTCTACATCATCAGGCAATTATGTAATGACTTACAATCTGTAACCTTACAGATACTCCTCTCAGGGTTTCATGCCACAGAACAAGTTAATGACCCACTACAAAATACCTCCTTATAATGGCATTCAAAACTTTGTTTTAGCACTTTGATTATGAATGACATGTTTCTTGTTCCATTGCCAGCAAAGTGCTGAGTAATTAACTGCACAACATATAAAGCAGAAGCTTTTCAGATGTTGGGTACAGAGAACATTAAAAAAGCTAAGATAAACGCAAACTTCCAAAGAGTCTCTTAAATTTAATAATACTACATAAGACATTGTTATTATCTGTAATTGAAAAGCATCCAGGTCCTATGAAATAAAGAAAGTAAGGCAAAATTTGTTTCAGATAAATTATAAGAAACGGTTACTGTTAAGGATCATAATGTTTTCTTATGGTTTTAAAATGTTTATTAAACACAACACATGCACAAATACTAAAAGTACACCCAGATTTTAACCCCTCTAACTAGCACTACTGTTACGTACTTTACTGACTAAACAGTAATCAAATGATTCATCTCTCACGTTATAAAAAAACTGAAATTAGAATACAGTCAAATATTTTGTTAGTATCATTGATGCAGAATTTACAAGACACTAAAAGGTTAACAAGTAAAACAGTAATTTAAAACAAACTAGCAGTAAGTCTTTGCTCCTCTTGTATATTTATGCTACACAATAAAATAACACAAACTATATGCTTTATTAGTGCTGACATCAAACAGCTATACAAACCACCGTAATTGCATACACATCCTTACCAGACATTTCAATGAAAACAGTGTCTTCCTTATCTCTTTATCCTATGTATAGCTATTTCATCATCTTCAATTCACATATCATTACTAAACTTCCGCAATCTCAACACAAAGATCTTCCTTTTGTAGAAAAGTAAAAAAAAAAAAAAAAAAGCCTTTTCTAAGCAAAAAAAAAATACCACCACCAAATTACAGGTGAGACATTTCTGAGAAAACAGAGAACATAACAAAACAGAAAGTATTTCCCTAATTAAGTAGAAGCAGTGGAAGGATACTTTGGATCACTGTACCCATTCATCTGCCATCTCAAGCAACCACCTGGTGTAATTTCTTCCAAAAGAATGACCAAGCTCTATCTCTACAATCAGATTATGTCTCCCACTACTCCCATCAAAAGACTGCTCCAGAATTTCACTGCTCTGATGGTAAGAGGACTTACAGTTTCCAGCCTAAATATCTCATGTTACTAAATTTGTTTTTCTAGTCATTTAATTAAACTGGCTTTTCATTTGTGATTTTTTTTTCCCTAATTCCCTCTTGGCAGATTTCTGAATAGTAATCCATGGCAGCACAGAGTCTCCCTCAGCTATTCCTATTGAATCAATTACTTTAAAGAAGTATAAGAACAAAAGAGGAACAAAATTAGGCATGGCACGTAAACATGATTCTGTGGCCTAAAAATCAGGATGGCTAAAGAGGTGGACAAAACACAGTTAAACCGAGTAGTTAAAGAATGGAATTGAATCTGCTTCCTATATCACAGGCCACAAAATAACCCAGTAGAACACCTCATTTTAAGAAAAGGCTAAGCCTCATTTTTTCTTTCAAGAAGCATAGATAATCACACACTCTCCTTTGAACAGGTTTTCTGGCTCTCAATGTATGTCAGTGCCAAATTAAAGGCTGAAGGAGCTATGCTGTCAGTGAATTATCTCTAACAGCTTTCATTCCAGTACGTTTCTTCTGAGCACTTCTACTGAGGTATCTGAGTTTCTACAATCACAAATAACAGGGATTTGAGGGTGAAATTTAATGTTATTTCTAATCCCTCCTAAACATGGGATTAAATATTCCTGTTCTCCCCTGCGTTTATAACCACACTATCCCATCATTTCCTTTACATGAGAGCTAGAAATGGTGGAAGAGTAGGAGGAAACTACTCCCTTTTCTGAATTGCAGCACCTGCATCATAAATGCAGGACTCTACACTAAGATCCTTTCAAGTACCTGAAATCTTTTTTTTTTTTTTTTTTTTTTAACCTGTATAATGAAGCTAATTAGCACCTTTTAATGTAGAATTAAACTACTCATTTGAGGTTTCTCTGGTCTACCGTGGACTCACAGTTCTGAAGAAATACAGTTAAGGTCATCTTTAGTGGAGTCTGAAGCCTGGATTTTTGTCTTCTAGATGGCAAACCTTGGACTTTTCAGAAGCAAACAATTCTGTAAAACTTTAAAATATAAATGATTTCTTGCTTCTTAAATAAAGTCTAAGCAAATTATTTTGTGACATTCAATCTGAAGTCCATTTTAAAAAAACTCATCTGTATTCCACTGCCATTAATCATACACCCATTACCAAGCTTCTAGTTTCAAGCTCCTCTTTATTTTTTTAAAGGGAAGTTGAAGGCAACAAAGCAATAACAACAATACAGCAGGTAATGCCACAAAAGTGAAGAATTTACTCTCAACTCTCATGAGTCTGAGCTTCATCAATTTTATTTTTTTCAGCTACTCTCTATAGATATTACACTATATTAAATCTGCAACACAGACATATTTATCTTGAGCTATTCTGTTATATGTATGCTCGTGAGAAAAAAAAGTAACATACAAAACCAAAGTTCTCCAAGATGCTCTACAGAGGACATAAGAGTGGTATTAGTTTAATTTGCAATTTCTTACCAAAGACTAACTACTCACACTTTGCTTTAAGAGATGTGCCTGGTAGTACTTCAAACATATAACCACTAACAAAAAAATTATTTTATCTGATGTAACACATGTAATTACATTGCTTCTTTTTTTTTTTTTTTCCTTTCTATTTTTCTTTTATTTTTTTCTCCCTGAATGGATTTATTAATATAATTAGTGTTGGTCACCAAACATGATCATTTCTTGAGAGGCCAAAATATACTTTAGAATGATAATTTTAGGTGTTCTTACTGTGGAACTGCATTCAGGACAACTCAGTGTAATAATCTATAAATCAGTGTAACTGACTTGTGGCTAAGTTTCCCAACACCACTCTGCATTTCAGTACGATCTGTGGGCAAAAGAAACTGTAAGTTTTATATCCAGAATTTATAGGGTGCAATAAAACAATTAGCATTCAGAATGGAAATGGATACAAATTATCCACAGAATTAACTCTTAGACATCTATGAAGTCATGAATAATATTTTCAAACTGAAATTAATATTTGTAGTTGAACAGTTTTTAAAAAGCTTAGAAACAGTATCACCTACTCACTTCAAGGTTAGAAAAGTAATGCAAATCCACATAGGTTCCTGATGATAGAGGTATGATTAACACATTTTCATCTTCTCTAATAGAACTGCTCTGGTACAAAATATATTGTTCTGCACTGTCATGATGTATGGCTCATATTTAGAAATACGACAGTTTGGTAGTGCATTATGGCATTACATTAAGCTGAATACATTCTTGTGCTGCACAGGAAAAGATAAAGAGGCCTCAATTTCTGTCTTCTTTTTAAAAAATAATGAGTTTGCTCTATTTTCTCAGTGCAGTGGTAAAAATTCAGAAAATATAGCATTTACTGAACTATTAAGTTCTATTCTCTCTGTTTCAAAAACTTTATTTCAAACAAACCCTAGCTGCTTTATTAGACTATGAACTACATTAGTTAATAGAAGTGTCTGCCCTGAGCCATTATCACATTACCTAATAAACTTCTGTCCCTATACATAAATAACTTCTTCAGCTTTAATATTGTAATAAATAAAAAAGCAGCTATATTGAAGACCTGCTTTTGTCCCATGGAAACTTACCTAGAACACTATAAACATTCACAGTGGCTACCCTGCCAAAAAATGACACAATTTCAGAAGGGTCACAAGCTCAGGATTTTTTTAAGAAACCGATATATTGTTAAAACATTCTTAAGGGCTGGTGCTGCTATCTGCTCTCCGGCTGAGAACTTGAAGGCTCCTCATAAGATTTATTTCTCTTTCATATGCAACACCAGTAATTACTGAGTTTCCCCAAAGAACTGCTTAATATTCAAGTTTCTTCTGAAGCTGATGATAGACTGGACTCATTAGGTTTACATTCCCTCATCTTTTACATTTTTTGGGGAAAATATAGTGGGACAAAAAAGCCTGTTAAGGGTGGGTTGCAGGTATTCAAGTCTAGAAGAATTTGAACATTTCTGAAGAAAGAACACCAATAGCTCTAGATTAATGAAAACAGGCCTTATTTCTGTTATACATTTTAACAAGAAAAGTAAAAAAAAAAAAATACAGGAAGATTGATAACTTTGAACTATCTTAGAGCTTCTATAGCCACTAGAAAATAGCATCTACACATCTCGCAGTCACTAATGGATTGCTCTAAACAATGCTGCTTTGATGCAAGGAAGTCCCATTATCCTCATTCTTCTCTTGAAGAACTGCAGCATGAAGAAATTAAGTCATTTATCCAAAGTAACACAAGGTGCCTATGGGACAGACTGTGCAATTTATCATGAATCTATGATGAGCCCCAGTTGAGTGCTGTAGCCAGTAGACCATCTTCTGCTCAGCTGATAGAACTGCTGTACAGTACCTTAAACAACCTTTCAAAATGCTTTTTGCTCTATCACCATTCTAAAAATCCATTTAAGATACCAACTTTCAGAAAACTTAATTAGGTGTCCTATACCTTGTCACAACATCAGCTGTGACTCTTGGGAACACACTTCTTAGACCAAACATTACATTTCTCTTCAAAGTTAGCAGCAAACCTTAGCACGTTGGCAAAGATTCCTCATGCTCTGCTAATGACCATTCTTTAATAAAGTCCACCCTATTATTTTTTTTTTCAAGGCTTCTTATAATCCTGCATCTGAAAGCAATTATTATACTAGCATTGTAGAAGTCTAAACATATGGCAGGAGCCATTCTTTGAGTACTAAAATATTTCCTGGCAAACTGAAAGCAAAACTGAAGAGATGAGTTTATCATTTGGTAAAGCTGCTTAAAAAACAAACAAACAAAAAAGCATCAATAAACAAGGAAAGTTATTTCTTTTTTCTTTCAGTATTCAGTGAACGGTGTTTTGGTTTGAATGTAATTTAAGTTGCAAGACAATCTGTGAGACAGGGAATCCTTGTTCTAGCACACTGAGACAGTATCTCCCTCTAAGGATTCAAATTAATTAAAATATGATATTTAAAGAATAAACTACTAAAGTTTTCTCTTTATCCAGAGAATAAATATACAACTCACATCAGCAACATAAAATTCTCCAGCCACTATTTTCACCTGAAGGGATCATGATCAGGAGTGAAAAGTTTACTAGGTCATGCTCCTTTAATCTTACCTTCTCCTCTGGATGACTGCCAAAAGCACTGCTTATGATGATGTTTATGGAAAAGAAATTGAACTGAGATCATCATCTAAATTCCACACAATTCACAAACAACTTTCATATAGTAACAATTTTTGTTCACTGCTTGGGTTGACTGAATTTAAATTGGTGACATAAAGGTGAAAGTTTCTGTGTTCCAGAATCAATCTCAGTACTATTCATTGTTTTCATTTTCTGAAGTTCAAAGTAATAGAAGTGAGAATTATACGGCAAGCACTGTAGCCTCTGCTTTTCACCCAGCTAAATATTTTCAGATTTTTTCTCTTAAAATATACCTAAACATGACACAATCCCACAAAATTTTCTCGTGTGGAAAATTCCTGATTAAAACAATAACCCTCCATTAAGTAGGAAAATAATTTTCCAGCAGATAATCAAGTTTTGATATTAAATAAGTTCTGGAAACAATAAAGACAAAGCAGTTCTACAAGTTCAGTTGTGCTCTATTAAAGCTGTTTGCTTATTTCCAGGGGTTTTATTAAGGGTATCAAACAGATTGTTTTGGCTAATTTAAACTGATGATGGAAAAGTAAGATCCTACAATCCTAAGATTTAATAATTTTCCTCACAAATTTTTGCATTTTTAATTGCATTAGAAAATTAATTTGGCAATTCTGTTCCATATTCAACAAAATTTAACTAACATACACATTTTTATCAGCTTCAGAGATGAAGTGTGTATATTTATTTCTATACTCCAGGAAATGGGCTTGTGAAAAATTGCATGGAATTCTCTACCGTGTTTGAGGAAAGACATTTCTCTGAAAATCTTTAATTTAACCTACTGAAACTTTTCTCTGTTGAGCAGGAAAGAAATTGAGAGGAAACAGAATATTCTTCCAGGAAAATCAAAAGAAATTTTGAAAATAGACACAGTGTGTCTGAATGAAAGATTCTTGTTATATCATTTTCACCCAAGAAGACTGCTTTTCTTCAGCTTTTCAAATACCTTAACTCTCCACCATTTTTAACAAGACAAATATAACCAAAAACAATAACATCTCCCACAAATTTATTACCAAGTTATTTAATCTGTACTAGCAGAACACTAGCATGTTAAGAAAACAGCAATGAATCTGGTGGGGGGTATGGAGCGTAAGTCCTATGAAAAGCAGCTGAGGGAATCGGGACTGTTCAGTCCAGAGAAGAAGAGGCTCAGGGGTGACCTTATTGCAACTGCCCAGAGGGAGACTATGGTGAGGTGGGAGTCAGCCTCTTCTCCCATGGGACTAGAAATAGGAATAGAGGAAATGGCCTCAAGTTGCACCAGTGGAGATTCAGGTTGGATATTAGGAAAAATTTCTTCTCCAAAAGAGTGATCAGGTGCTGGAATGGGCTGTCAAGGGAGATGGTGGAGTCACCATCCCTGGAGGTGTACAAGGAACATTTAGATGTTGTATTAAGGGACGTGGTTTAGTGGGGAGATATTGGTGGACACTTGGACTGGATTATCTTGGAGTTTTTTCCAACTTTGGAGTTACTATGATTCTACTTCAACAGTACATTTTTAAAAGTCTATCTTTCATCCACAGAACAACAAAACAGAAAATTGAATACATTTCTAATTTCCTAATCTTATTTTGGGAGGAATGCATCAGTTCTACAAAGTAACTTTGGCAAATAGAGTTCAAAAGCTATACATTATTCAGAACTGAAAAATTATTATTTTCATTAACTGGTTTCACATACTGTTAACTATTTCCTCAGAGACTGATTGATTGACTTCTATGAGCTGTGCTACTTTACCATCATATCAGCCGCTATTTTCTACCAGCGTTCTTTCCCGCTCTACACTGTGCAAATCTCAACTGTGTCAACCAAAGCAATCAGACCACAAAAAAAAAAAAAAAAAAAGAAAAGAAAAAAACAGACAGAGACCCAAAATTTGTTTCATGGCCTATTTGGTTTAACAACAGACCCAATGGCCATTCAAGCACATATAATTCAGAAGGCCTGCCTGCCAGCAATAAAGACTGAAATTGGATACTTCGTGAGATTAATTACCGAGATAGGGCATGATAATGCTAGTCAAATGGGAAGGTAATTAAAGTGCACCTTCCATGAAAATTATTCATTGCTGATGTATCAGGTGACAGATAAATCAAAAGGAACTTAGAGAAAAGGTACAGATTAGCTTGTGGAAGGCCTTTCCTCCTTACAATTTGCAGCACTTGTGGATGCTAAGTGTGGCTTCACTGCATTGTTCCCATCCTAAAACAAACGGTGAGACCTCAGCCTTTGAGAAAGAGGAACCCTTACAGAAGTTAGAATCATTGTGATTGCAGACAAAAGGGTCAGCTAGAGTGAAAACAGTCAGCTGGCAGTTTTTGGATTACTAGACCTCTCTGCTTCTATCCCATAAAGGAGCACTGCAACCATAAAAGGCAGCAAGTGATGAATTAATAAGTTGACTAGTCCCCTGGGTGCAATACTTATAGATGGAGGACATGCTGCGGTAATCAAACAGGGTTATAAATTGTGTACACTGAATGGCACAAAATGCGTCTCACTTCATCACCATTAAGACAAGACTTCCTGAATTTGTCATTAACTCTTTAACTTCAATATATTTATTTAAACAGTAAAAGTAACAGAAAGAACTTACAATAACAAAAGGGCAAGTGATACTACCCAGCGGGATATACAGTCTAATGGAGATCACTGACTTTTACTTTCTACAGCTACAGGGGTCAAGCTGCACTCCTTTTACACCAAATTTCCCCTTGAAATATACTGATTAAGTCAAAAACATTCAATTAATTGCATTTCTAAATGCAGAAAAAATGCAGAATGAAGTCAGGGTTGTTTTTATTTGTTTGTTTGTTTGTTTTTGCTTGCTAGTGCAAATTCCTAAGTATTTTTTTAAAACTTTTTTTTTTAAAAAAAAAAAAAAAAAAAAAAGAGCTATTTCCACAGGTAAGCATTTCACAGACTTCATAGAAAATGTCAGAACTATCTTACTTCGGATGCAAAATCTGTGCAAATGGATAGTTGAATAATTACTCTTCTCTCTGTTTTTTTTTTTATACATTTGCTAACTCCCTAGGTTGTGATGTTAAAGTAATTCTGACTTTTCAGGGAAGTTAAATGAGAAGAAAATTTATTCTGTCCCTTTTATTTTTAATCACAGTAAACAGCTATTATAAAGGCCACAGAAACCTGCCAGAAAAAAACCTACCAATTGCTTTGAGTCAGAGAATAAGACAGTTCTTGAAATCTTCCTTTAATTTAATCACCTCAAAATATACTTAAATTTTTCACCACATTTAGAAACAACAGTTCTGGATGTTTCACAGATAAGTTCTAGCCTATTTTCTGTGTCCTCTGAATATTTTTCCCTACCCTAGGTTTTATAGCGAGTTGTGGAAATAAAAACTTAAATGAGAATTCATATTGTTGTAAACTTCGGCAATGTTAAGTCCAAACTGAAACCATTTTTCAGAGCCCAATGGGAACCATATACGTATTTCAAAACAGAATTTATGAAACTGGACATTATTGTTCCCAGTATGGGAATCATATTGTATTTGCAGGAGTTTATACGATAGTGCAATCAAGAGAGGCACTGTATCCTTTCACCATCTTCACCGTAGTTGGCAGTTTTATGTTATTTCCTCTAGCAGAGGAGTTTTACTGATTTTTCTCATAGTTTTGTCACTTTCAGAACAGCCTATGACTATTATAATTTATAGACCTCTTAATCTATAAATACAGCCTAGAAATCTTAATGAGTTTAAGCTATGAAATGAAACTGTTGTTGAATTAAGAATGGGGTATGCGCACAGGCTTGACCACCATATCTGTACAATTGCATAGTTAACCAGTTGGGCACCGTTAGGGCTCAGGTACTCCCTGCCAATGGTCAGGCATGCGTCAGCACTTAGAATGGGCCAAGACTTTTCTCCAGTGGCAGCCTCAGACTGGACAGTGTTTTGGGAGATAAATATAACTTTCCAAGAATCAGCCCTGGTGATGCTTGCAATGAACCAAATCATATAGGCAAAGATTTTGTAAACAGGGAATGTATGTTGGCTTCTTTAGGCTTTCACTGCCTGTCTGCCAGTATCCAAAGAGCATTTGAGCTCTGGGTTTTGATCTATAAGCTGGTGAGACGAGACTTTTCTGCTTGAAAAGATCACCTCCATCCTTTACTTCTGCTGTAGTCAGCAAAGATGTGAAGAGCTAGTTTCTTCTTTGGCATCTAGAAATTACCTTCCAGAGCATTATGACTGTGATAATATTCTGTAAGCCTGGGCTAACTTCTAAGGCAAAGGTTGAAAGTGTCCCCGGGAGGATGGTGAAGGAGTTCACTTACTCTAATTTATTGTTCATGGAAGGTTATCTGTTTGCAATTATAGTGTGCCACTGCATGGTTGAGTTAGTTTATTGCCTACATAAATGTATATAATGCTGATGGGTGGTCATCGCTGCATTACTGTAGGTAAGATAAAATGTAAGGCACCTGCAGCCCACCTCATGGGGGTTCTTAGCTGGCATTAAAGTAAAAAGGATGTATAGAGTAAATATTTTACATTTCAGAAACACATTTAGCATTAGTGTTTAAAGTAATCAAATGAAATATCCCTATATGTGCATATCCTCACTAAATGTCTCACTTAATTCTGTCGTTGGTAAGAGGGATCAGTCTTAATAACATGAATTGTTAAAAGAACTAGCAGATTATTTTTTAAAGAATCTTAGAGGCCTGAAGACAAGCAATTATATTTAAATTTGCTTTCTTGTTAAGTATTTTTTTGAAATTAAAGGAAAGCATGTAAATACTGTTAACACTGTGGCAGAAATTAACACCTTCATATTTGAGGAGTGGGAGAAAGAGGGCATTCATGTCATCTAACTTCTGCAGTTAATTTAGGTGACTAAATATGGAAGGTAACGTAAAGCTTCTTCTGTAATGAACGATGAGTCAATGCAGAATTCCTAAATTTGATTTCTGTTCCCAATCACTCCCTGAAGAAACCTATCAATCTCCGCTGAGTGCAGCAATGTAAATATCCACAAAAGATTTAAATAAAATGCTAATGTTTAATGCCAACATCAAAGAGCAGAATGTTTAGCCCTAAAATACTTCATGTGATTAACCCTACGTTATACAAGGAGCAATGGCACTTTCCCTTCTTTGTTTCTAGTTAAGCTGAAATATGAAAAATTAGAACTAAGGGTGAAATTCTGATTTCATCTACACAAGTGAATATATGGAATAATTCCACAGGAGGCCCAAAGAGGAAGATCATTAGAGCATTGTCTCTGAACTATCAGCATTGAATTTCTCATTTCACAGGTTTGATTAGAAAGTCTATGAACTCAAATAGATTTTAATGAAGTAAAAGGTATTTCTCCATACAAATATCTAGCTCTGAATCTAGCCTGCTGATTCAGCTGCTATTGTCTGAAAGGAGTTTGGGTGCTATGGAGAAAAATGAGCACTCCATGACACATTAGGAAATGGGGTACTCAAAAAATACACACTCTCAGATGACATACAGGGACTGTCAGAAGAGATGTTAGACACATCCATCAGCAGGTCTCAGAAAGGAGATACAAAAACTAAAAGGTCTGCCACTGTAAATGCATGCATGTGAGTGGAAACCCTGGGTTCAGCAGACAATTCTGTACAACAAGCTGTTTAAGTATATGTAAAAGTTTGGGAGAGTCATCCTTAAAAAGAAAAGCTAAGAGTTACAGGAGAGGAATGGGTCTTACATCTCAGCTCAAAGGAAGTGAGATCTGGCTTAAAAAATCTTGAAGATACACTAACAGGCTAGTGGAAATAATTAAAAGACTAAGCTACATGTATGTATGTATGTGTGTACATGTATGTGCGCTTGTGTAAGTGTGAGCATTTCTCTCCCTTTTTCTCTCACTCATTCTGCCTGTGTATAGCAGTAACAAGAAGAAAGATAAGGAACAGCCCATTCTGCACTTCAAAGATTTCTTTCATTAACATTAAAAAAATACCAGCAGTTCTGTGAATAGTTTTCTAACAGTTTTCTGTGTTTCATGGAGATTCTCTCATGTTTGGCACAGAATTTAGCTCATTCAGTAGGGTACAGATTTTCACTGCACTGTTCATTTCACATAGGATTTTAAGATTTCTACTGTTTTCTCAAACACAGTTAAAATTGATCAAGAACCAATTTTAAAAAGGAGCTGAAATAAAATGGTCCAAAGAGATACACAGATAGCACATTCATACAGCTTCACACAGTGAGACAAAAATAACCTTGTCCAAATCAGCATTAATACTAAAATGGTTTAAGTCATATGACATATCCTGCCTTCTGTGTAGATTATCCTGAAAAAATGAGTATACTGATGAAAAAGCAGCGTTTGAGAATTAAAACTAAAGCTGTCATTGAAACCCACTTTATTTTGTATGTTGCTACTACAGTCTTAATAAGCTACCTTTTGTAAACATAACATGCAGTTTGTTACAAGCTCAAATTTAGGGCATATATATTGGTTGCACAATAAGAAGATTTCTGTGTCATTATCACGAGCGTGATTTAGTTGACTTATGTTCACATATTGACACAGTTATGTAACTCTTAGCTCAGACAAATGGCTCTGTTCTTGATATTCTCTATCCTACTGTAGTTAATGACCAAATATTGTTAAAAATTGGGACACTAATTATCTGATGTCGACATGTTATGGATAATTAAGAATTGCTCACTCTGAAGCCATGCTAATTGTTTTTCACAGGTCTCCTTCTCTTGTCCTTGTGTCACCAACAAGGCAAGCAGCTACAGGTTTGTGCGTACATCTCTGTCATGCACATTGTCACAGAACATACATCATCCTTTCTGGCTCATCCCCAATTAATTTTGCTGGATTGCAGCAATTATCTCTCCCTTTGTGACTGACCTCCTGGTAAATGGAGTGCACTATAAATGGATTTTTTCCTGTGCAGTTTACCACTTAATTGATCCTTGTTGGCTGCCCACAATAGCATATACTAAACTTAAGTCATAAAATGATTGAAATTGAGAGAAAGTGGTTACCATGTTTAAGCAATTGTAGTTGACAACTGTAAAAATTAGATCTTGATAATGTTCTCTCATTTACCCTATTACTTGGATCAGTTGGTTAAAGCTGTTAATGATCCTCTTGGATCAATGTCTTTTGCTTGTAGCTATAATTTACTGCATTGGTAGATTAGTACAGATTTTTTCATAGATAGCTCTGCATCATTCCACCAGATTGCTGTCTGCATCAAATTTGCTTCCATTCATCACTAACAAAGCAAAGAAAAAGATAATCAGCATATCCTATCTTAACATTAACTATTGAACTCAAGATAACTCCTTCATTGCTGTCTATTTGCAGTCTTCAACCATGGTTTCCTCAATAAATTGTCCTGAGAATTTCCTCTAAAAATAGACACAATTATATATTCTGACTATACACTAAAGAGTAGTAGATATAACTGTACAATTAGGAATATACCCTATGGAGCTAGAGCTGGTTCTATCATAAGCAAACTCAAAGAAATTACACACAGCAGCACAACATCAGAGACAGAAAAATTGTTCAGTGTTACCGATTGCCTGGATTATTCTAGAACCAGGAGAATCTACTGCTACCGAAGGAGATTTCTATGCTGCTAAGTCTACAATGGCTATTATGATATTACGTCTCTTTTTTACTTTACCCCACTTGCAACAGAAGGATCAAGCCCAGCTCTTCACAGACCTTTATTTTGTACTAGCTCCCTGTTCTAGCTCAGCTTTTCACTTTTGCCTGCCAAGAAGTAAACCATCCATTCCTGGGACATCAATATTCCCTAAACTGCTACAAAGCCATGGACCAGAAAGGAAAGATTTATTTTTTTCACCTATGGACCTGTTTAGACAAAACTCTGTTTTTCTTCCTAAATAAAAACAGGCTTGCTGCCACATGCAACAAATAACAAATAGTAAGCTGAATAAAATATGATCTGTTGTGAAAGAATAGCAGCAGAATCTCAGACACATATATAAAGTGGACTACAAATGCACTGTCTTAAAATGCTGGACAAATCTACTTGGCTCCTCATGCTAAACAGTTAATTATGAGATTGAACTTCAACACTAAATGGTGGAATTAACCTGGCACTAGTGTGAGCAATCTTGTCCGTCTAGAAGCTGCACACTTAATTCTATCATTTAAGCTTAATGAAGAAACTTCCTGTATACTTCCCTGTATAAGTAATCTTCCCCCTTTTAAAGATTTCCACAGGAATCATTACAGTGGGCTGGGTAATTGCCATGCTGTCATGAAATGTTTCACTATAGAGTAGCTAAAGAATTTTTAAATTTACTACATATAAGCTCAGTCAGGATTTCATTAATGATAGCATTTATTTATTTGTAACAGTGCCTTTCTGTAGTGTTCATTTCCCATTGGAAAGGACTTGTATGGGCACTCTTTAACAGGTCAGAAGGAAGCCACCAAATATTAGGAAATTCAAAGTCAAAACTTCTAATGTCTTACTTTGCTACAACCACAATCTGTGAATTTTTTAAAATTTTGTTCTTTCTAGGCAAACTAACAGATGAAACTTCTTTATAATAAATTACACTGTACTGAACATGTTAGAACTCATGAGCAGTGGGCTTTTTTGTTAGATTAAACATTGAACAATATTCTGACACACTGATACCACAATTTCGTTCATTGAGGAGTTTACATCTATTCTGTAAATACTGAAAACCAAATCCTCCCTATGCTTTTACAAAGCAAATTACGTGTCACTATTAGCTTCAAATGAGAAACAAGAAGCTCCACCAAACAAACGAAACAAATATTTGAGAAAATTTATGATAGGATTACTTGGTTTTTCTTTTTGTCACTTTTTCCACTGTCTGTCTCTTTTTATTCTTAGATCTAAATATAATCATCCCAGTATTTTGACTACACGAAATTCCTATGAAAATTCCTATAAAATTCTATTCTGTTTTAGAACAGTGAATTACCTACCTTTCATAATCATCAACAAAGTTATTTTGGATAATATTTGGCTAATATACCAAACAAATTACATTGAGGTCATGAAATATTACTGCTAAGAGTTCAGTGCTAACCTAGATCCTCCATCAAGATACCATAATACAGATAATACAGGAAATGGAAAAGGAAGATCTGGAGATATAGTTCTGCTGCCAGAATCATAGGTCCATGGATCTTCTTCTTCTTTACTCAAGAGATAAATAGCTACACTATGTACCACATGTAAAAATTTATCATACAATTTCTTTTCTTTGCACTGCATATGTCTTGAAAGTCTTCAAAGTCTTTAGAGAACTATGAGTCCTCAAATTGTGTAATAAAGCTCAAAGAGTATTTAGTTTCCACTCACTGTAAAAGGACTTATGATCATGACATGCAATATAACTGGATGAAGTGAAAGATGTGAGTGTCTAAAACCCATCTAGAAGTCAGAAGCAGAGCTCTTCTATTTCACAAAGCTTTCTGAAAAGTATCATAGAAAATGTAATGCTATCACACTGATTTTTCTTTTCAGAGTCAGGCTTAGATTTTCACTACTATTTTTAAGAAGATAATTAACATAACTCAGAAGCACCTGAGGAGATGTGCAGTCTACATTTGCAATGTTAGAACAAAAACTCTCTCCATATTTCCTTTCTTACATTGGCAAACAAATCTCTACTTGGTTAGACTGTACTTCATATCACTCCTTTTCTTCCTCATGTACATAGTTATTTGTTATGTAATTGGTGGAAGTCTGCTTTAGTAGTGCATGTTTGACTGTGGTGCCATAGTCTGCTGTTTCGTTAGTTTAGTGCACTGAACTGAATGTGCCCTGTGGCTGTAAGGCTTCTCTCAGCAGGTTGCAACCAAATATTTAACATACCTACCAGCTCATTCTGACTACATCCAATACAGAGCTTGGGCTGTGTGAAGCTGAAGCTTTACTTTGCCAAGCTGAAAACTCCAGTTTAGATTCTTATTATGTTTATTTCTAAATGTAAAATTCATATTGTTTCTATTAGAAAAAAATTCTAATTTTCTTGGCAAGAAAAACAAAACAAAACAAAACAAAACAAAACAAAAAAAAAAAAAAAAAAAAAAAAAAAAAAAAAAACAAAACACACCGGTTTCTAAAAACTTTTATGGTAAAGCTGGAGAGGGGAGTTATTATACACATTTGAAAAACAAATCACATTTCCAGTATACTTGAATAAAAAATTCAAATGACATTCAGCTACAGACTGATGTGCTACAGTTACAGTCAAAATGTGGTATGAAGTTTTTTTTTCAGGATGACATAGTGTTCACTGCTTTGGTTCCTGTGTGTTCTGACAGAGCATGAGGTTCAAATCCTGCTCCTACTGAAGTCAATGACAAAACTTCCATTGACTTCAGCGGTGCAGGATCAGACCCTAAGCAACACAGCTAATATCTGCTTTCTTGCTTTCTCTCCTATCTTTCAGTGAAAAATATTAGAACAAGTTAGACCTAAATATATTAGAAAAAAATGTAAATACTATCAATAGACTATTCAGGAGTATCCAATAATAAAAACAACAACCAAATGAAAAAACAACTCCTAACAAACAAACCCAGAAAAAAATCATACTGCTTGTTATGTTGCTTCATATACGTATAATATTGCCATAAGTATCATATTGTCAAATCACATTATACTGTGTATGGTTGATTTCTCCTTTGCGAAAATCCATAAAAAAATAATAATTTATTTTTAGCACTAATCTTTCAATAATACTCAATCTAGTAGTTTTACAATATCTCTATAACCTTGTGGATTTCACTACATTAAATATGACCTGATACAATCAGTGAATGAAAAAATTGCTCTCAACAGTCTGATAGTATTTGCTATACAGACACTGGAACTCGTAATCAAGTTTTTATCCATCATCTTAATTCTGTTATAAATTCAGTTACTCCCTCCTATCAAAACATCTGCAATATTAGTCTGCAGTAAGGTGATTTGAGACCAATAGGCAGTCTTACTCCTACAGAAATAGGTCAATACATTTTTAAAATGTATTGACAGGATACATAAAATCTAGAGGAATAGTAACTATGATGTTCATTTTTGTTCTGGTTTTATGCTTTTAAGTTGGTGGCCTGAGTGTGCAGAACATTTACAAAAGCACCATGCAGTCCGCCTACTGGTCCAGAAGAAAAGTTAAAACAGATTAGAAAATATCTTAAATAATAATAAAGTGCCATCATCATTGTAACTCCCACTAAATAAACAAAGCAAAATAGGAGCCCAAATAACAGCCATTGTAGCATACATGTTTTTAAGAACCAAAATTTAACACAAGGAATTAGGAAAAATCAGTTTTCAGAAGCGCCCTTCTACAGGAAACAGTTCTCTCAGCTCAACAGATCGAATACATTTAATTAAATATATATATATATTCATATTATATCTGCAATTGTTTTAAATGAAGCACTGTCATGATGCATATAATGTACTCATACCAGTGTGGGAAAGCTGATCAGCAGTTGAAGACTACATGATGAAGTAGCGTTCAGAAAGCAAAGTTGCTAGCAAGAAACCAAAAGAAACCTGAACCCAAAGGAAGGTCATTTAAATGGGAAAATATACCAGAAGTGACCAGTTGAACAATGAAGCTACTTATAATAGTATAATAATAGTAAATAATAATAGTAAATAGTCAAGTATCACCAGATGTGATCACTGGATGGAAGATATAGATGAAAGTAGATAAAAACAACTTATAGGCAGAATGGGAAGACATTATAATGGTCTGGGGGATGGAGAGAAAACTAGTACTCAACAGTGAAGTCAAAGAGACTGGGAAAGGCACAGTCACAAATCTTGATTGCTGCCCCTGCTGGGAGACAGCTCATTGCTAAATAAAAGCCAGGTTTAAGACAGGGTACTGGAAGCAAACAGATGGTCAATAGTGTGGAGACTATGGAAGAAGAAACTTTCAAAAACAAATGAGGGTAACTGAAACCTGGAAAAAATCCATACAGAAGAAAAGACGAGGAAAACAATGAGCAGCAACAAGCAAAGGGGAATGGAGAGTAATAGAGAATTCGGAACATCTCTCCTGCAGCAAGAATTCTGAAGTACCTGAGTGTCTAAGAAAGGCAGAACCTATCACATAGTTTAACACAAGGGATAGCTTTTTTCTGTTGTGTTTTCATTCATTTCTTCTTGCCATGTAAATCAATGCTTCTGCTGCTAATAGTTCTGATTTTATAGCATGTAATGTTTTTCCATTCAAGTTACTGGGATAACACAACTTTGAAAGACTTTTATTTATTCATTCGTTCATTCATTCAGCTCTGTGAGGCTGAATGAATCTGGGTTATGATCTGCTTCTTGTAAAAAAGGTCAGAAAATCTGAACTCTAGGAGGTCTAAAAAAGAGAAAACATACATCAGCATATAAAAAATAAACTGTTACTAAAAAACAATGATTTTTAAGACCATGTCTTAATTATGGAACTGAATCAAGTTTTTTTAATCACTTCAAGTTGTCAGCATCAAATGCATTAGAAGGGGCAGCATAAGCTAAAAGTCTTGTAGGGAATTTTTCTCCTGCTGTGAAGGAGTGAGCGTTAGGAAGTGCACCCTTCGTGAGGACAGAGAGCATGTTTAGGAGCAGACATGAGCATTACATTTTAACTTTTATTTGTCATGTTTGCTTACAGTAGTAAGACATGATGTGTGCTCCCTTGGATATGCTTTTTCCCTTCCAGTGATTATAAAGACAACTCAAACTGGATCTGGGCAGACGCTTAAATTTTCTCAAATACTGATGAATGGTGGCAATCATCCAATACATCTTAATTTTTACAGAATCAAGGTAATTTGGACGAATCCCATTCATTACCAGAGATCCATCTATTGTCCACTTAGATAGACTTTAAAGGAACGGATGTAGAAGGATAGCTTTAAATACATAGTATCTTTGCAAAAGATACAATTACTGTTGAAACTCGCATTTTTTTCACAATTTGAAGTTGGTTAAGTGCCAAAATCTGACAAACATTCATCTGCCATAAAGCCTAACCAGTTCCACTAGTCTTTTGATAGATGTACGGAAGAAAGTATAAAATTTGAAAAGGAATTTGAATGATCAAAAGGAACCTCCAGTACCTCCTGAAAACAAATATCCTATTAGGGGAGTAGCAAATTTTATCTTCAGTAAGCAACCATTCAATAAGCATGCAAAGGTTGTGGTTGTCAGCTGTTCACCAGCTGCAGCTCTTCAGTACATTCCTCTATTGTATCTAGGGCTTAGTCGCATTTAAATCTGAATTCTACAAGGATGCATGGGTTCACACAGACTCGCTTGTAATGCAGGGATGATATCTTGTAATCTTTATATGATGCTGGATAGGCAAGATATGAAACAAGATGGTTTACTCCTGGGAGAATAAGTGCACTTCATCTTTTACATGTGATTCTGGTTCAGTTCTTTCATGCTTTTGTCAAAAAATGCAAACAAAAGGAAACAAACCAAAAACAGAGTGAAATAGAAAGCTTCATGGTTCATGTCTGCAGCATAAAAAATACTTCATAGGACAACTGATAGCCTGGTCAGAACAGTGTTAGCACAGGGAATGAACAGCAGTGGGTCTCATGTACACACATGAGCAGTGTGAAATGCTACCTTCCTACTTGTACTCAATTTATTATGCTATTTTCACAAATATAAATCGCTTTTTTTTTTTTTTTAATTAACCACCTGGATATTTTCTGTGACATGTTCCCTCAGCCACATCAGAAGCTTGTTATATGCAGGTGAAAAAAACACTAAATATATCTCCAAATCCCATTATTTTATCCATAGTTTCCCATTATCGTTACAAAATTATCTGAATTTTGTGAATATGACCAGAAAGGTTCAATTCAATTAAAACAAAACTGCCAAAGGAAAATCTCACTGCAAGCCTCTGTGCAATTGGTGAACTCAGTAATTATATATAGCCACCTATTGTGCTAGCACAATAACATGTGAGGAAGGTTTAGTTAGACACATTTACACAGATAAAAAGCAATATGGGCATAGAAAAAGTCCTTTCTGCCAAAAGTAGAGAGCAGTCACATAGTAACAAATGAAAGCTGCATGAATCCTAGTTTACTCAGCTATAAATAAATCCAACATTTTCCTTCTCTCCATGGTAAAATAAAATAGCACAGAAGCATAGCAGTCTCCTTTGAGCAACCAGCCTCTTTCTGTTCAATTATAGTCATCAATCTGTTCCACCTAAAATATTTTCCTCCTTGAGAAATCAAAGAAATCAGAATTAGGATCCACAATATGCAGTTGTAAAAATAATGTGAAAGAGGTCTTTCCTTTTTGTGAATTCATTTATTCTTTTTTTCTGAAAGACTATTTTCTTTAACATGAATTTTGTAATTCTGGTAAAATAGGCTTCATTTTCATGGCACTTTTAATCGGAAGATCTTGAAGTGCTTGATAAAATAAGGGTTACCTTCATCTTACAGATGGAGAAAGCTGTAATAAAGAGAGCCTTTTTTGTTGTTTTTTGTTTGTTTGTTTGTTTTCAAAATCTGTTTCTTATATATATTCTTTCTGTATGCCCAACTGGAAGCTTTTAAATTATGATTAGAAGCGCTAAACAGACAAAGCTTCAGCTTTAAAAGAATCCTTGAAGAATTACAAATAATTATTTTAAAGATGAAAAGTCAAGATGCTAAAGTAATATAATCTGTGGAACAACAATAGTTTCAGAGTAAGTTCTCCATGCGCAAACAGAACCCCCAAAACCTAAATAAATACAGAGAGCAAATCTTTCAGTCACAGAATTGATTCCAAAATCATATGAAATGTGGATTTGGTTTGCAGGGAAGCAGTATAGGGAATTTAAATATCCCAAAAAACATTCCAGACTAACTTTAATAACTACATAAACCATCCTAGGTTCATGGGTGAGGAGTGGGAAAGAGGAAGTGAAGTAAAATTTCTTGTCTTTTTTTTAATTACCATCTTTAAAGTGTAAATTAACTAAATAACTACAGTTTTCCCTGATTGTTCACGCAGCAATGAACAAATAGTGAAAATGTAATGGTAATTTTGTCTTCAGTATCAAGCAGTAGTATAAGGAAATAATTCTACCTGAAATTATATATGATTAAAAAAAAGAATAATTTGATCACAATAAAAATTTCCTCCAAGATATAAGTATGAAATATTCATTGCAACACTGATTAGCTGTTCTTATAGCAAGCATCAGTTATTCATATAATTTTTAAGGCACTTCTTTGACAGATAGATCTTGCAAGTACTGTTTGGTCTAAGATAAAAGGATATAAAAAGTTAGTTTTTGTGATATACTGTAGATTCAGAGGCCTATGTTTTTTTATCAAGAAATAACTTAGCATTTCAGAGTCCCAAATCTGAGAATCCTGTTTTTTCACTGAGTATACAGCCAACCAAAGCCCTATTCTCCCTGGGGTGATACGCTAGTTTGATTTTATTTTCCCTGACATTTCACCTGTCAGATTATGATAAGCAGAAGAAACAAAGACTAACCATCACATTCTCACTGAATCTCATAATCAGATATTTGGACATATAAGATAAATTAGAAATGTAATCCTGAGGGAAAACATGAACACTCAAAACACCATAACATATCCAAATCATCTTCTAATGACCTGGGACTCCTATACAGGTTTAAAATATTCAGAAAGGAAGCCTGCATAAGACTGTCATATCTACTTTTTCTTCAAATACTAGGAAATAACATACAATGATGTAACAAAAAAAAATTGCAAAATTTAAAAAATCTATTTTATAATAAAGTTGAATAAATCAAGTCAAATAATAAAAATATTTAATAAAAAAATTATCTCCTCTTAAAGATTTTCATGCAGTTTTCTGAAAGCAATCCTGAAGCCAATAAACAGATCACCAAGAAATAGTATAAGCTCAAATTGAGGAGTTGGCAAAGCAAAAAGATGCACCAGACATGCTACTGATTTACCGCATCTGTGGTTTGCATGTTCCCAATTTCTCTTAGTCTCACACTGTTGAGATTCATATGAAGGATAAAATCTTACCTGCTTGACCAGTGGTAATACTGACAGCTGCAAAAAGCCTCTGGGAACGACTCAAGTCAGACACCCCATTCACAGCTTCAACTTCAAATGTGTAGTTAGCATGAGCTAGCAGGTCCATGACAGTGACATAGTTATCTACTAATCCAGATTGCTGGGGCATATATCCAATGTTACTCCCACAAGGAACACATTCACCCTGCTCCCAGCTGCACCTCTTGCACAAAATGCGGTAGGTCACATCATTTCTTCCCCCATTGTCAGCAGGAGGACTCCACTCTAAACTCACGGTAGTCTGGTTGATGTTGAAAATGAGGTTCTGTGGTGCAGATGGAGGTCCTGTGTAACAAAAAATAGTCCAGCATAAAGGCACAGAACCACAGTGGGACATGTAGCTAACATTCTAATTACTAAGACAGAAAATAGTTGAAACATTTTTCTTCACATAAACATTTCATTATTTTTTACAACAAGCTCCATAAAAGCTTCCTTGAACTCACTTGGCAAGAGCTTTATTTATTTTCCATTAAGGCATCAGGCTAACAATTGTCTGTGTATTTACTGCGACTGACTTGAGCTGTTTCTCTTCTGTGCAATTAAAAGGATTGGTTAATGTACCTTAAAGGTTGCCTTTTATAGTTTTCCTAGTATGGGAATTGTTTCTTTCTTCTAAACATACAGCATCAGCATGGTAATTCTTTGTTATGAGCTGTGGTATGATTTACAGAGTATCTGGTGCTGTTTCGGATTTAGCAGACTTCTGCTATTTGAACCACCTATCTGTGCAGGCTAGTCTATCTGCAGTTGCAAGATTAAGCCAGATCCAATCACTTTTCAATTAAAACTCAAATCTACATAGACTACTTTGTATTTTTCATGTTATTCATTTTGATATTATATCATATAAAATACATAAGCAGCATCACTTTTAAAGCCATGGGAAAAGTATACATGTATTCCATTAAGAGTTACACATTTACCCAACATGCAATATTTTCCAATATTATGTCAACCAAATGTGAAAATTACATTTTTGCTCATTCCATATTCACTGTCAATTTTTCCCCCTCTGCCTTTCAATTTCATTTACTGTTGCAAATGTACTTTGCAAATACAGAAAAAGTCAACCGAAACTACTAGCTACAAATGACGGCACTTGGTTGGTTAAGCAATGTCCTTTACTATTAAACTCACAACTGACTCACTTGTGCATGCAACATATGGTGGATCAGAAGGCGCTCTATAATAACTATCTTCACAGTCGCATCTTGAAGATCCTTCCTTGTCAGAAAAGCTGTGAGTAGGGCAGCGGGAGCACTGCAGATCTTGTGAAGATGATTTGTAGAACCCACGTCCGCAAGCTAAAGAGGAACAACACAAATTAAAACTTAGATTTGCATAGACTACTATTGTGATCTTTATTCTGTCCCCATTGTATTTAGTACACGTTGCTGTGAACATCTAAACTACCCATTCTATTACAGTGGTGAAAGCAAGATACGCTCACAATTTCTCTTTCTCAAGTTGGTACTATTAATGTTTTTGTGGCATTTTTATGAATGCAAACATATGCTACAAATATGCCAGCAGTTCACAGCACAGTGTTTTAACACAGAAGGCCACAGAAATAAAACAGACATCATTTTTCACCAAAGAAGAGAAGAATAATGTGCAAAACAACTGGAATACTCCCTGCAGTACTTCAAATAAGTGAAAAAAGACCGAAGAAGCTCTTCACTTAGTCCACTGAAGAGTTTCTGGTATCTGAATCAGTTGATTTGGAATTAATGGAGCAGAAGTTACTGAACTGAGAAACTCAAAGAAGCCACAAACCACTAGAAAAGCCTGATCCCCAGGAAAAAATGAGGTGTGAACACTTGTTGGACAGGTGGTGCTGGTATAGAACAAGCAGAAAAAAGAGGAGGGAAGACAGCATGAGTTGCACAAACATTTTTTCCAGTTTCACAGAGACAACTAGGCTGAAACAAATTTAACAAAACATCTGAGGAAGGGTTAGAAGATGGACAATTGGAAATATACATGTAAGATCATTTCATATTTTGTTTTATGTTCTGTGAACCCATGAAAGTGTCCCAGAACTTACTTTTAGAAATACTTTTATCAGCTACTGTCAGAGTTCCCAAAGCAGAAACAGCCATAAAGCATACCTCCTGCAACACTTTCAAGCTGAGGACTACAACTCAGAACGCCAGCTTAAGAACTGTTCAAGCTACATGAGCTTTAGGGGATGGGGAAGACAGAAGTGGAGATCACACACTATTCAAATTGGAAACAGATTAAGACTCCATTTCAGCATTGAGATTATGGGCAAACTTACAAGCACTGCCGACATTGAAAAAACAAAACAAAACAAAACAAAACAAAACAAAACAAAACAGAAGTATTCCAGAACTTTCTAATAAAACAGAAGATTTTATAACCACACTATTTTATTCAGTTTCTTTTTCCTCATCCTTCATAAACAGTCTAACCGTCTTCTAAGCCACCATCTGTATGTAAAGAACTGAATGTGAAACTTAGTATTGGGTATCAAAATATTAAAGCTAGTTAAATAGTCATTCTGAATTCAGAGGGAGAGAATTTACTTTGGTTATATTCATATTTGCTTGGATGTTTTCTCAGAACAGAAGTGCAAAGTATCAGAAGATGCTGATATTTAGAGCAGTTATTTCTGTTATCTGGTACTGCAGTGATGGAAGGAGTATGAAAACAATGGGCTTTTTCTAAATCTCACTGAAGACAATGAAAAGTCTTAGACTTTAGTACCATTTGTATTGGAACCACAGTATAGCTGTGGCCATGTGACTGTTGTTAATCTGATGAGTTTTATGCAATTGAAAGAAAAACTTGGAGGTAAGATAATATTAAAGTTGATGAATTAGTTCAATCCACACCAGTATAATATAATAGGAAATTCTGGTCCTGTATTACTCTTTATCAATATATTAACTTTCTAAAGAAAAATATGCCTGAAGGACAGGAAGCACCATAACATTTAGATTGTCATGCTAAAAAAAAAAAAAAAAAAAAAAAAAAAAAAAAAAAAAAAAAAAAATCAACAATGAGGGAATGGAAGCTAAATTACCTGGCAGAGAAAATTAGCATGCAAAGCATGTATCCTTTGACTTTGACAAAGGCACATGAGTTTGCATTAAAAAAATAAATAAAAAATCAAGCTCTGCTTGTAAAACATGCTATAGTTTGAATCTACTACAGTAGCTGTGTAGCTGTACACGCATGCCATTAAGAAAAGGAGAAAAAGAATTTTAGAGAACTTTGGATAAACACAAGCAGTGAAATTATAGTTGTGGTAAATTTAACTCAGAATTAGTCTTTTACACCTTCATTCAAGATTCAGAATTTCCTGATCAAAGACAAAGAGCACAAAAGCTGAACTGATTTGTATTCATGTACCTTAAGACACGTATTTAAACTTCTGTCTGCTCTTTCAGTACTTGCAATTGAAATGTAGCTAAACTGACCAAATAATAGTTTCCTGCCTTTCTTAAATAGTCATGTTCCTCTCATGCCGAGCAAAACACTGGACAAATACACTGGGCCTTCCAGCACACAGCCCTCTGCAAAAGCAAAGAGCAACTTAAAAGGCAAAGATCCCTACTGTGATTCCAGTCTGTCCTTCTCAGCAGGAAACATATCCGAAGCAAAGACATGGAGCAAAACAGAGATTTCAGACAGAAAAAAACAAAATGTAAATAGAAAACTCCTTTCAGTATTTGTTTCCTGATGACTTGATCGAGACATTTATATGCTTAGATGCTTATTTAAAGTAAGAGCGCATTTCTTATTAGACTTCAAAGGAGATGAATATCTGATACTAGTTTACATGACTGAAAGCCATTTATTCCCCCACATAGCACACCAGAGGCACCAGGTTCACGCACTTGAACCACGCTACAATTCCATTCTCTTTTTTCCAAGAAGAGTTTTATGTGATGACATGTAATAACCACCCCTTCAACTTATACACCCTGTAAATTTAAGGGGCAGTGTATTCCAGAAATGACATTTTGAACAGCAGAAAAATTGCTTTAAAAAGGTTTTAAGAATCTATATAACCCTTCAGATAGGAAAGTATGCCAGACTACACATCACAATTTTCCCACTTTTCTTCACAAATTGAATTTTATCAAAATAAATTTTCAGTTTAGCAGAAGAATGTAAAATTGAATAATTGTATTGCTCTTAAAATGCTATATTAATTATTAATTATTAAATACAGCTACAATGTTGTGTTTAACATTGTCCTCATCAAGAAACTTATAACTCAAAATTCTATAAAGACAGAGTGCTGTCTTTATGTGCAGAGTGCACAGACCACTTACCAAAGTGTGATCACAAGTTGGAAAGAATGGCTTCAAAATACCTTTTTGACTCTTTTACTTACTTTTTTTTCCTTTCATTTTACTGAACCATCATGGTGAACTTTAGATGTTATAAGCAATTTAAATACATTGTTTTGTTCTATTTTAAATCCATCCAGTCCATCCAATTTAATACTTTATATAATATTTTTAAGATCACAGGGACAGATGGCATAAAATCCCCTCTGCCACCACCTCCATGAACAACATTATAAAAACATTGTTAAAATAAGAATAATAACTAGCCAAACATTACATGGAGCTCTGCATATGCAAATCTAAAAGTGATAAATCTAAAAATAAAATCTAAAGATTAAGAAAGAAGTGTACATGGTTCTTCAAAAGTATCTCTTGGACAAACTTCAGGTAGTTCAAATTGCATTTGATCACATCCATTTTAATATCTCAGTTCACTGGTGCAAGAGAGCAGTCAGCAGTAACACATTTTGCCAACACAGGAGTATATCTTGTAAATCAGACTACAGAGCTGAGGCAGTGATGGGAGACATGCAGTCATGTGTACCTAGTGAGGCAGCACTCTGAAGGTGCAGCCATAATCCATGCCAGCCTTGGTTTCAGCAAATTCGAACTCCTTGGTTCCAGCAAATTGGAACTCCTTGGTTCTCAATCAAGCAAGGTAATGTTCAGGAGTGATTTTGTTACTGAAGGGCTTCTAGGATGTTTAAAAAGGTGAGTGTGACAAAGAGATGAAAGCCAGCACAAAACAAATTTACTTCTATTCATTGTGAAGTGTTATTTTAAGCTGGTTATTACGAAGAGCAGCCATTCCCAGACGAAGCCTGTTTTGTCCAAATATGCTCCAAAGTTTCACCCATTTCAGGAAAGGGTTTCAAACCCACAGCAGTCACACTTTACAGGCAGCACAGAGGCAGAATAACACCTACGAACCTAATGTACAATGGTCTTGAAAAGTTAGCTAATAATTACTTCCCCACAAATTACAAAACCCACAATAAATATAGGAGAAAATTGTACTTCAGCTAAGTTACAATTCTTTGCTTACTAGCTGATCCTCACAACTGCTAGAGACTGACCACTTGCGACTACCCAGGACTGCCCAACACCTTGGTCTTTATTCAGCAGTGATAGCCACAGCTGCTCCTCAGCACACATCTTCCCACCTCCTCTACAAAACAAAGAGACTTCTTCTGTTTGGAAGCTGGCAGAGTTCCACCATGAAATACAAAGCCGATGTGAACTCCCCCCAGATGGAGAGAGAGCCTCCTTCACAACAGAGCTGAATTTTGAAACTGAGCAGGGCATGTCATTTCATATTTAAACTTCCTTGTCTGAAAGCCTTAGATAAAGACCTCTACTATTCTGTCTGAGTATGATGAAAGACCCCCGTGAAGATGACACTAGCAATATTTCTTGGCTTGTACCAAGGTGCTTTCTTCCTCTACACTCAGTTGCACTCAGTTGCACTCAGTCATAACAATGATGTATCGTGACAGCAGGATCTGGCTGGGCTGGGTTGCAGTGGCAGTGCAGGACACCCCTTCAAAGATGTGTTTAACATATGGCACTGCAGTCAGTGCAAACATGACAAACATTTTGAGCCAATGCAGTTGAGTGTTTAAGGACTTATCCAAATACTGTAAATAATGAAATTATGAAAAATAATGAAAATTGAAAAACCACAAATAAATACTGAAACATTAACATACTCTACCAAGAACTATAATGACACCTATATGGCACACCAAGGCATTTGCCATTCTAACTAGAGAGAGTAACTCCACTTTATGTAGAAAAACAGCAGCTTCTCTGCTGTGAGTGCATCACGTGCCTTGGTAGACTGGTAGAGAACAAATAATATTTTCCTTTTCATATTAAAAAAAAAAAAAGAAATTCAGGAAGAGGGAATGAAGACAGATGTAACAGATGTGGAGAGCGGCAAACAGCATTCCAGAGTCCCACTTTCCAGGGATAGGAAATAGGAAAAAAGGAACATGTTAAATACTGTTCATTTTTATGTAACCTTTTCACTACAGACATTGTGGAAATTCATTTTGCTTCTAGGAGAGCTAGGGGATTGAAATTAAGAGGGATGATGGAAATACAGTAAGAGTTAAGAACGCAATGTGTAACAACTGATGTTTATCTAGGCAAAGTAGAAAGAAAGTTGTACAGTAGTGACACATTAATCAAGAAACTTATTTGCTACTACAATAACACAAACAAATTATAAAAAAGAAATCTCAATTTGTAGAATTGAGGCTTGTAGGTGGTGTACCTGCTTAAAGCTTAAAGGGCACAGAATTGTTTCAGCATGTTAGACACTTGATTGAACATGGCTTTTGATTATAATTTTTCAGTTTATATGAAAATAAGTAAACATAATGAGTTGCAAAAAGGTGACTGCACTAATTACTGTTTGGTATCATTTTTAAAAGCAGACTGACGTTTTTTATAAAGAGAGAAAAATGAAGATGCCATAATGTGTCAGCAGAGTTGCATTTACAGTTGTAAGCAAATTTTAGTGGCACACATGCTACAGTTTTACATACACTACGAAGAATGTGAAACTAAAGTTTTAAAATGGATATATTAAGAAAGCCTGCGTCAAAAGATGGCAAAGAAATAATCAGTTTTAACAACTTAAGGACTTGGGATTAAGAGACTCTGAGAACAACAGCAACATGACTGCCCACCTCAACTACTCTTCCTGTAGACTTGAATAAAGTTGACTACCTGTAAAAGTGATCCTATGCACTGCATTTTTTTCCTATAGGCAATGGCTAGAATTTGTTTCACATTTGTGCAGACATAAGCCTTCATTTTTGTGATTTGTTTCATGTTATCTTAATCAACTCCCTACATTTCTACCTTCCCCAAGCCTGTCAACATTAAAGACAATTCAGCTAGCCCCCTTTTCACAGAAATTATGTATACACAAGAAATTTGTGCAGATGTTTCCTGGATGAAGTTATGCAGCTGCAAAGACTTTATTAATTATAAAATGCAAAATGGATTGTTCTGTAATTGAAACTCTCTGGGGCTCTGATACATTTGAAAATTAATATACATGTATGTATGGTCAGGACGTAGATGGATGCTGCTAGATTATTTATTACAGATGGATATTTTAACTAATGCAGAAAAAAGGGCTGGTCTTTCTCCACTGGAGCTTTCAAATATTTGCTTCATATTAATGTCTATGGTTCCATAACTCAGGGCTGAAAGCACAGCTTGCAGAAACAGTACTCCCACTGCTAGTGTTGCTGACCTCATCTACGATGGACAGATCCAGAATCTTTATTTTAATCCTATTGACAGCACCTCAGTGGGAGTAATTATAACAGTCAGCCACAAATCCAGACCTCCTGTCACTGATATATTAGGGCTTTTCAAAACGAAAATGGGCAGCAGACAAGGAGGATGAAAACAACATGGGGTAGTGATTACAGCAAGATTTGTCAACCCCCTTCTGTATGAACCTGCCACAAACATATGACAATTTGGCATGGGAGACACCAGAAATGCAAAATATTTAATCTTTTACAGTATTAAAATACAATTTAGAAAAAAATTTGGTGTTTGGTGGGCGTTGTTCTCTAATGACACACACTTGGCTAGCAGATCACAACATCCGCCACAGGCTCTTTTTAGCCAACATATCTGAAAAGTTTAGACAAACTGAAAGCGGACTGTAATAAAATAACTCCCAAATGTGGCCTTCAGTGTGAAATAGTAGACATAAGAAATCCAATTACTACAGGAGACTTTATAACCTCTGATCCTCTTTTTCAATAATTTGTGTACATTCAAGTCATTACTATGTTTGAAACTGTAAATTACTTTTATAGTGAGAGATGGCATCTGTTATGCCCTCTCTGGCACCTAATATATATTCTTTTATAAGGATCTCAGACTGTACTATTTTATTTGTCTAACTACTAGATAATGATAAATGTCTAGCTGAAAAAGATGTTTATTTTAGTTTGATTTTTAAACTGCAATAGCATCTGAAGATTATTCATGTTTCAACCAAGGAATTATGTTGTATGGTTTAGTCAGAGTAAACTCAAGACTTTTAATGGTGTCTTAGCTATAGTGTGAATGACATATCTAAATAGGGCTGTCCCATGGCTGCATACCATCATCCAGTGAATGTTTGCTGCTGCCTGTCAGGAATCTCTCAGACCTCGTATTCACTTCCCAAGCCTAATACACCCTTATTGTCCAAAGTCCTACTAATGCCTTTTGAGAGATGTTCATATACCACTGTTCACACAAATGAAGACCCAAAAATAGAATGCTCGCTAAGTAATACTTACATTTTTTTTTTCCATCAAATGAAATTAAGCCTCTATTTCCCTACAAATTTGCTTCAGAGAATTACTGAGTGCATAATCTTGTGTGCCTACTCAACACACATAGTTGCAAAGAAATGTTATGAGCGCAAAAAACTGTTCTATGGTGTTTTGCTGACTAATTTATACACAAGGACATAGCAATCGGGATGAAGAACATAGCTCACAAATCAAAGAATAACCAACATCGCTATACCATAACAGCAAAATTACTTAGAAAGTAAGGATTCCGAATAAGCATATAGAAGACAACATTTAAATGGCAATTAAAGAAATTCTAATGTTGTCTTGATCACAATTAATTGAGTAAATCAAAAGTCATGCATTGAGGTTATGACATAATCTTTCTACACATTTACAGAGTGCAAGGATTTGGACATGTGTCTCTCATTATCTTTCCTGGGAACCAAAAATAAAAAGCCACTCCTCCACATTTTGAGAAAATTAACGTGAGAGAGATACACTCAAAAACAGGAACATCAGAACTCCATTATGGAACACAGAATACAAAAGTGAAAGGTGGGTTACAGAAATGAAGGGGAGAAAGATACAGCAGCTCTCCTTGTCATTCTTTTCCTTTTTTTCCCCTTTATTTTCTGCTGTGTCCAACCCCAAGATTAAGTTTTCAAGGTGCTTGAGCAGTTTCTGTGCAGAGCTAAGTGACAGCTCAACTCATGAGCAAGTTTAGGAGTAAAGATTCCACACTAAGTAGGACATAATTTAAATTAATCACAAATATGAAACACTGCCTAAAGCGTGGATTCTGTCAGCAGTAAAAATTTTATCTGTCTTCCCCGTAGGTTCTTAGTCAGTTGGAGAACTAGTGGAAAAATGCAATCGATTGACTTCTACTTATTTGTTTTTGCTTGTTTGTTTATTAGGGAGGGAGTGTTGTCAGTTTTTTGTTGTTGCTACTTGGTTGTTTTTTAAAAGACTCTGACTGACTTGATAGTATTTAGCTATGATCTTCTCTTCTAATGTTTTAATTAGCCATTATTAATGGTTTACATCATGGAAACTAAGAATCCAGCAGATCTAAGAACAGTAATTATCACAGTAACTTATATTAGAAAAGTAATAGTGTTCTGAAAAGAAAGTTAGAGGATTATCTAACTGAGAAGAATAGCACATCATTTACATGCATCACCAGGAAACAGACATTACTTCAACAAAAATAAATCAGCTCTGTACATTTTGCTGCAGTTAGTGCTTTATTTCTAAAAAGATGCATGAAAACTTTTTACTAAAAATGTCTCAAACCTTTAACAATGTATTTTTTAATTTGGACAAAATTCAATTCTAACAGTCACAAGAAAGGAACAAAAAAGTTGTAAGGACATCAGTACAATACATTATTTCATAAGATTTTTCTTTTTCATTTTTGCTTCCTTTTCTTTGGGTGTAGTTCAAACAATAAAGAACCCAAAAGATTCCTCATAGTCTGCAAGCTAGCTAGCTTTATACACAGTTCTCTTCTTGCAGTGCAGTTCTGGCCCCCAACTTCTCTGACATCAGAGAGGTTCTGCACAGCCATGCCTTGCCATTCATATAGAAATTAATCCTTCAAGGATTCAAGGAAATCCTTCAATGCACATTAGGTCTTTTCCATTGCAAATATTTCTTGGGAAAGGTTCCCTGTTATTTTCTTCAGAGAACAGAATCACAAAAAGTTCCAAGTAGTAATAAAAACAAAGACATTCTGGGGTTTTGATTTGGTTTTGCTTGTTTTCTAAATAAAAATACAGTAAAATCTAATAACTGATAAATCACTTGGAAAAAATACTTTTGTATTTAAAATCAACACAATTCCCATGGTCATCTTATCTGACCTTCCAACAAAGCAAGAACCTTTGGATTTCATGAAAAATACTTCTTAAACATAATAGAGTTAGAAATGTACCTCTAAAGGAAACTGAAAGTACCAGTTACTAGGTAGGACCTCCTCTTTTCCCTCTTTCTGATTTTTAAACAATTCAATTGTTTTAAAATATTGTAGCATCACTGCCTCCATTCAAATAAGAAAAAGACTGATCCACGCTAAACAGCTACACTATGCAGCACTGCTGCAACTACAAGACAATGACCTTTCCTAAGAAGCAGAGGACTCTTCCCTTGACATGACCATCTCTAACGCTTATTAAAGCCCCCTGCTAAATGAACAGTCCTAGTTCTGACGGTTTGACTGCCAAGCTCTGCTGATCAAGAAGTTACAGGGTTTTTCACCAAATCCCACAAGAGCAGTTTCCAAATACCTGCCAAGACACTTTTGTTTCCTGGATGCCCATTCTCTTCTTTTTAGGGGAAAACATTTTCAAACTTCCACAAGAAGAAACATTAACTGGTGAAGAAAAGATTGTGAAAACATTTTTGGTGGAGTTGCTTCTAAATTAGCAAAGGTAGAGTGAAAACAGGAATATGGTTAGGTCCGTAAGTTTGGTCAGTAAGGTCTGCAAGCCACAGAGATGGTTGGCAGAGATCAAAGCTTCCAACTTGCCCATCATCCTTCAGAGCAGGGGTCTGAAAACTGTTTCTCATTCTTCCAGCAGAAATACTTACTTGAAGTATTAATAAAATGCAAAGTTAATAAAAACACAATCTGAGTATTTTCTGTAACGATGGGGAGAGAACAATGCTAGGTGTGTTCATTCAGTCTATCTTTATATCAATTCCTTCCTCACACAAAGGACTCCATCCTGATGCCCCAAAATCCTGTATTTCAACAACAATCCAGACACAAATTTAATGGGAAAGTTTCCTATAAAGGCCTAAGAATAACGTGAAATGATTTCATGAAATCTTTTTGTCCCATATGAAATAACTGAGCTTTTTTGGGACCTAGAGCATATGGTTTAGGATAAAGGTCTCAGTAAATGAAGAGAGGCAAATAGATTTGTTGGTATAAATTTTCTGAAGCTTTGACCAATCAACTTGATGGAGATGTTTAATTTGACTGCAGTGGTGTTAATAATTGGCTGACAAGAAATAATTCTGGTGAGCCTATTCATAAAATAGAACAGAAGCAGACGTCTCCATAAGCTTTCCAATTGAAATGAAATTAAAATAACTTAATATCACATTTTTGTTTCCTTTGGACAGTGACCTACTATTACTGTTCCAGGCCTGAATCCAGCAGAAATTTTTCACAGGTTTCTGCAACACTTTCCTCAAGGCCATCATTGAAGAGCGGACAAATCCATACAAACAAGAGACCAGCTTTCAAGAACCCGCAGAAGCAAAACAATTCAACTTCTGCACAACTGTGCTACAGAATCTAAAAATAACATTAGTGGCATACATTGGTTTCGGATATACCATCATTTAAAGTCAATTGTCCTACTTAGAAAAAATGTTCATGTCTATCAGTCCTCAGTGATTCTTATGGAGGAAAGTTATGCAAAAAAAAGTAACTGTTCTGCTTAGTTAGATTGGCCTTGGAGAGGAAGAAATAAAAAATACTTATAAGGAGGAATAAAAAATACACTTCCATTTCTTTAAGAAGGGGTTCCCTTTCAGGTCCACTGAAGTCAGCACATTTTTTATCAGTGCATAGACTCCAAGTTTAAACTTCTTGTGTAAGTATTTAGTGATAATCTTTAAAAAAAAAAAAAGGATTTAACATCTCTATCTAAAGCTTAGAGTATCAATTTAGTAATAGCTTACAAATACACAGATCCTCTTTAATGGAGAATAAAAAAAAGAAAAAGCATTACAATAGTAATTCACTGATAAAAAGTTTGAATAGAATAAAATCTGGAGAATCTTGGTTTGCTTCGGCGGTAAGAAAACACAAGTTTTTATGAGAAAATGTCCCAGATTCACATCATGTTTTAATTTCAAACAGTACAGCATGAGTTGTGATACTGTGAGATGAAGTTGTCTTTACTAATTGCACATGCAGAGCAGAACTGCGTCATACAGGAGAGAGTCTATCAAATCTGCATGGCAGATCTTTATGGTTTGGAAATGTCACTATCTACTAAGCACAGAGAAAATAGGGAGGGGCAATAACGCAGCTCAAAGATAGCAGCCATCCAAAAAGATAAAGAACATGCTGAGGAAAAGCAGACAACAGATTGTGGAGACAGAACAATCACAGATGGAGGCCAGGTGGGTGGGTCACATTTTTTTTAAAAAAGGTTTATTTTCATATTTAAACAGTACCCCGTTGTGTAAATGTTCAGCAGAGAACTGATAAGAAAATGGGTTTGTAAGTGCATTTGAACAAACAACATGTCTTATAGTCAAGAGGGGCTTAGCTGTATATAATTAAAGGATAATGTGCATGGTTGAAGAGTGTGTGATACAACAAGCATTTTCTGCAAGTGATTAAACACGACTGCAAAACAAAGGAGCTAGATGCCCAAAGAAGCACTGTGGAGCCAGCATGGAATAGTATAAAAATATGAACTTTCTTTTTGTTATAAAAGACAAGAGGATATTTATCTAACCACACAAAAGATCTTATTCAGTGCAAACGCTGAGCATTTCTGCTTCTGACACCTAATCAAGCTCTTTAAGATTATTACATTTCCATTTCAGCATACAGTTACATTTAATCCCCTAACCCCCCAGAAGAGCAGCTTCGTGTACACAATGTCCAGGTTCACTGGAATCGTGAACCACACTTCTCTGCACATTTCCCAGAGTAGTGGATGCCCCATTCCTGGAAGCTTTCAAGGCCAAGCTGGATCTGGGCAGTCTGATCTAGCAGTTGGAAGCCCTGCCCACAGCAGAGGGGTTAGAACTACATGATCATTAAGGTTCCTTCCAATCTAAGCCTTTCTACAATTCAGTAATTTCCAGTAACTTAGTATTACTCATCTGAGAGAAATGTTGCCACGATCCACACCCACTGACGCAGTGGGTGACTTGAACACTGCATGACTTGAATCATGCAATACCAGGTAAATGAATAAGATTAAAGGTCCACTTGCCTACCCAAGCCACTGACCATGACCTACATCAGATGCTTGCAAAAAGAATGTAGGTAGAAGCAGAGGAGACACACATCTAACAGCAGCCACAAGCATCCTTGATCAATCAGCCATCCTCAGCCTTTTTGCCTAGTTTTCCCTGATAAACATTTTTCACGAATTTGCCAAAGTACTTTCTCAAACTACCATAGTTCATCCAGGTGAATAACTGAATGCTAAAGCATGTTTTATCTCTTATTAAAAGAAATGTACTTAGTGCATGTTTCCATATAATTTCTTACATAGCTGTAGGTTGCATAGATACAGCCACACTGACACCGAATCTGGGTACTAATGACAGTTATGTGGCACCAGTCATTACAAACTTTATGCACTGGTACCACTGACAGCATTGCGAGCTCAGCTACATCTCAGCAGTCTGCAGCAAAGACACCTGAACAATTGCTGTTGCATCAGGCAAGATGTCAGGTATATTTCTGACAATGCAAATATAGCAAGACAAGTACAAAACTTTAAAGAAATGGGAAACCTAAAATTCACATTTGTGGTTTTTTTTGTTTTTGTTTTTATTTATGTCTTGGATTTCAACTTTTCAAGACTGAATACGAATAGAAAATAAACTAATACAATGTGGATGCACCCACGTTAGTATTTTTGTTTTAATCCAGAGTGAACTTTTGAAGTGATTTCCTGCTCTTGTCTGCTTATATACTATTCACACAGGTGTCATCTCAGAACATATGAACTTGGTTCCTTTCGAAGGAAAATAATATGAATATAGACTCCAAGAGTGTAACTTGCATTCCAACCATGTAGGATCTCCAGATAAATCCTGTAGAAATATAGTCAGAGTGGACATCAAGTCCTTAGGATTATTTTGCTTTACAAATTTACTCCTATTGCTCCATGCCTCCTGCTAGAAACACCACAATGAAAGGAAAAAATCAATTATTCATTTGAAGAATCTTTAATTGTTAATTTTGGTTGTCAAATCTATACATAAAATATCTAAAATTTTTATACAGTTCAGTATCAGGCAATGGAGTTCAGTTTGTCCTCACTTTATATGCACGCAGGTCCCAGAAGAAACACTCATTTGTGGGAACTGCACTTGCAGCCCATGACAGAACTCAGTTTTTCAATTAGGATGGAATTTAAGGCTTTCAATTAAGCAACTTTATTCACAAATCGTTCATTCATTCATTCCAAAAAAGATGGACTGCCAAAGAAGAAATAAAACATATCTCAAGAAGGCATGAAAGTCATGGCAATGGCCCAGGGGACAGCAGGTATTGTCACTGATACAAAGCAAACCCTGATATATCCCTAGGCACTAATACATTTCTGTCTTCAGTTCTGCTACATTACCCAAAAGTAGACTACTCCTCTAGTATTACTGCCCTTCTACATTCTTGCAATTTTCTTAGTTAAATACTAATGTTTTTTGTTTTTTTTAAAGGATTTTTTTTTCTGAAAAGCTTAAAAATGATTAAACTTTAATTAAAGATAATTTCATAAGAAAAAGAAAGATTGAACAAATTTAGAGTAATAGGGCTGAGCAATGGGAAACAAAACAGGCATGCAGTCCTTACTCAGGGCTCAGCTCTTCCCTTTCTCTCCCCAGCTTCTTATAGGCTCAGCCAGAATTTCCATTACATGCTATCATTTCTACTTCATAGCACAGTTTCTTATCACCAGCAAGCACATTAGTCCAACAGACCTACTGATCTCACATTGGTCTCCCCTTAAGAGTGTACCAGGAAAGCTATGCAAAAGGAAAATGGTTGACCAAATCTGACACTGGATTTAAATTCAAAGTCAGATTGAGACCTGGGCATCCTGAATGCCTTATGCGTTTTAGGAGACTGTTGGGAGGGAAACTGCAGCAATGTGAGAATATTTTTAGAGCAGAATTTGTCCAAATTAATCACTTGATCTCCACAGCCTAGATAATAACAGGCCACAGAACAAGTAATCAGGATCAGATTTCTTCCAACATTACAGCACCAAAATCTCTATGTGGCTGTGTTAGTGTTTATGCATGTAATAAATACGTGAGTTCTCACTGGAGTCTGTGGAGACTTAGGACTAATCCTGAGCTGCCTGATCATAGCTGCTGCTCCGGTCTGAGAAAGGCTATTCTTCCAGGTACCCAGCTAACCATCCAAAAGAGTACAGGTCTTCTGTGACTCCTGTATTACATCTGCTAACCCACACAGAAGTCTTGTATGCTATATACCACCTTAAACAAGATCAGACAATTTTTAGGAAACCAATGCCAGCCTCCTGCAAGTGGACAATGGAATGGCTCTCCAGATGAAATCTCCAAAATAAATCCTACTCTCAGTTACTTGTCCTAGCATGTAAACGTAGAAACCACCCAATCATTCGAATTGTCATTAATCCTCAAATGGCATCCCACTGCACAACCTTGTAAAACAGCTCCTGTTTTCATATGCAAGTAGTTTATCTAGCATCCTACAATAGGCAGGTAGTGATGAGAAAAAGGAACAGTAGATTATCCACAACCATGTATCAGATCTGCCTCTTTCAAGTACCAAATAGATCCATACATATAGTGTTGTAGAGCTTTTTATAGCTTGTCACACAAAGTCTCTGTGACTGAACTGAAATGAGTAATGTATGCCCACAGGGAATGAGATATCAAGCTGCAGCTGGCATATTTGAGCCTTAGAGTAGAGAACTGGCCTACTGTAATTAGGTATTTGAGTTCAAAATAAAACAGTGAAGTTAGGTTATTTTTTATTACGCTAGGTTACTATGACTTTTATATGAAAGGTGATGAAAATTAGTTTGGTATCAATTCAAATGTCAGCTGGTAATTTATTTCATTACAGTAGTACAGACAGAATGTACATTTGAAGAATCTTACATTTGTGTGTGTGTATACAAACACATGTCTTAAGAGCATTAAATGATACAGTGATCTCCACTGTTCAATTATGTTCAAAAACGAATGGTAGGTGTAGAAAACAGCTTTTGTGAAGTCAAGAATTAGTAAACATTCTCAGTTATTAGTGACCCTACGACACTGAGTTATTAATGACTTTATCAAGTATAGGTAGACTTTTAAAACGTACAGTAAATAACTTTTCCTTTCTGCATCTCATCTTTCTACAAACTTAGGAATGAATTAACATATGACATTGCTGAAATAGCATATGTAAAAGCCATATATTGGGCTTTTTGCCACTACATGCATAAAGCCACAACAAGCATTAATTATGGATACTTCTGGGGCATTTGGGAATCTCTAATTAGCATTCCACTTTTTGCACTGCAATGGATGCCAACTCCTCTGTCCAGCCATTAAATCTTGTGTTGAATTCAGAGGATGCTTTTGCACAATTTTTTGTGCCCATTTGATTCCCTTTCATAAAAAGTCCGTAGGTGATCCAAACTCTACTCTGCAATTTACATACCTTTTTAAGATGCCTGATAGTAACTGATAACTTTCTAAAACAAAACAAAATGCTCTCCAGAGCAAAAGGGTTTAAGACATAAAAGGAATGCAAAGCTCACTGGAATCAAACTCAAATGCAGGAGGAAGTTCTATGTATATCTATACATCTGATGTCAGTGTACAAACTGCACTGCACATATTTGCAAGACTGAGCCCAACTGTATACAATCACTGCATGCATAAATGTTTTAAATCATTAAGGTTCCCAACAAGAATGTTTGGATGAACTTAATATTCTCTCCTCCCCGTTCTCTGCATGTACACTTTCCCAAGCAGTACCTAAGGTTTTAAACAGCCCATATATATTGCTGGATTTTCATGTGTCCTTCTTCAATCCAGAACCAAGCACATATTGTGGATTATCAATCAAACAAATCTGTTTCATCAAACTCTGAAAATTGCAAGTAGAGGAAAAAGGAATGGAATTTAATGTGAAAACAGATTATGCTAGGTTATTGTACTGATTGCTTCTTTTTTTTTTTTTTTTTTCCTTAAGTACTGAATTCACTTACAGACTCTGCTTTTAATTTGCACTGAAGCTGATATAATATTTTTTTTCAGCCACAGCTGGTTTGCAGAATTACGAGCTACTGCTGTGCAATTTAGAAATACAGATTCTTGACCTTTTCTATGATGATGTTTCTATATTCTTTGGCAGCAGAGCCCATAATCCAATCAATCCTTTATTAATTGTCCTAAAACATAACATAAATTGTTTCTGACTGTACTTAAGCACAAAGCATTTTTATTTAGGTTCACTGACACATGAAAATAAAGTATTCCTTTTCTCTTTGAAATATTCTCTAACTGGTTGGCAGACTTAAAAATTTTGGATAGAAACAAAGAGATCACGTATTCTACTAAAAATAATAAGAAGAAGAAAATAAGGAGAATTTTCTTTTTTTTCTCAACAGAAAAAAAAAAAATTAAGAATAAAGACAACAAATGCCAGTTTACACTTGTAGATGAGTAGCTCCCCTCAGTATAAAAGTGTGAAACGTCTCATATGAGAAAATGAAGAACAGCACACAGGATAAGGAAAAACTTCCAACTCAAAATACAAGAAGATTAGGCAGGGTTTAGATGGCTGTATTAGTAAACGAAATCCAGCAACACAAAACTTGAGGAAAGGATAAACTTTTAGTATTATTTCAGTCATTACTGTTCAGCTAAAAATTTGACAGTTATATAGTCCATTTACATGCAGCTTTTTGCATATGCAGAAAAATTTATGATTCTTGCTCAACTTCTGTTCAACTCAGAAGATTGATTGGACTGCTGTTCTCATGAAGGTCAAACAAGGCTGTTGCAAACTTCTATTCCTTTTTGTTCCTAAATTTCTGGAGATTTCCCTTAATCCTATGAGATTTTTAGCTTTACTTTATTAAGGAAGCCATGCTTAAATAATTCAGTGGGAGGGTAAAAAGCAATTTTTCTGCAGAGAAGAATAACGTAACATTTGACAATTCACATATCTGCATCATCTCCTTAACCACTGCCATACTTTTGAAAGTACTTTTTGAAAGTACTACATACTTTTTGAAACTGCCATACCATCAACATCCACCTCTGATGTTGTGAGCCAGTATAATAAAATTGGCAGCATTATTTTCAGAGCAGCCCTCATCTGTATTTCCTTATGCTATTTATATCAGAATCTGACTTGTTCTATGGAAAAAAAATACAGCATTTTCATTGATGTCTTTCAACTTTGGATCAGACTCAATACATATAAAAGAAAAAGAATCAATTGATATTAATTGAACTCTATGTAGAAAGAATATAGAAGCAGAAACACATAGAGACTGGAGATTAGAAAAATCTACTACCTACACCACTGTGCTCCTGTCTATCTATCCTCTCAAATCAAAGTGTTTTGTGGTAATTTAACTTAATAGAATAGGAGGCAATACTTTCGGAACTGTCCTCGTGGATTTATGGCCATAGCCAACTCACTTTTCATGTTCTCTCAATCTTCTCCAGTTAAATAATGAACACCAGGAACAAACAAGAGTTCTTTCCTCTCCAGTGTATAAATAATAGCACCTCAGAAACATTTGCTTCTTCTGTCTGGTTGAATACTGTAGATATTAAAGTACTAATAGCAACACAGCCTTTGGTAAAAACTGTAAGGCTTCAGAAGAATTTGAGCTACGAAAAGTTAAATTTCACAAATTAGAGAATATATCTAATCAGCTTATAGAAGGAAATGGAAAAGCTGACTCTCTTCTATATACCTCTACCAAGCTAAGCATGAAATGATAAAGTGGAAAAGAGCTTTGTTATCAGCCATGGGGATATACATAACAGACAGGCACATTAAAGATAAACACTTGCATCTGTTTTAAGTGGATTTCAGTAGAGGGTTGTGAAAGTTGGAGGGTAAACAGGCAAGGGGCTTTAATTGATTTTCTGACCTATGTTTGCTTTTGTTACATATTAAAACCTGTGAAAATTGCCTGTTTTCTTCCCCATATTTTTTTCTGGCCCACAATACTGTCAATCCTTCCTTTGTTCATGAGCTGGAGAAGCACTTCCTCTGAGAACTACCACAACAACTACAGCAGACAGAAAAGTCATATAAATGAAGAGAGATGTGTATACACTTTGTAATATTCTGGATTCTCCTATCTATCACAGCTGTAATTACTTTCAGAGCTGAAAATCTTCAACTTACAATATCTCCAGTTAAGACCTTCCAAAACTATAAATGGTAGCATGAGAGAGCACAAAGGACCAGGTTGTAAATGTCTGCTTTGATTTTCTATGTGGTTTTTTTTTTTTTTTTTTTTTCCCCCCAACCAGAACAAGATTCATTGCAACTTTCCTTTAAGGCTTTGCAATAGTGTCGACAACGGTAGCAGCAGAGACAGCAGCTTTCCCAGCATCTGCTGCGTCGGTGCTAGGGCCATCAACATAAACAGATTGTGATAGAGACAGTTGTCCCATATGAATCAGTAAGACTCAGCCAATTTTATTCATTCTGCACTGATCATTGATGAAAAGGTTTTTCTTCGAATTGAAAGATAAATGTTAGAAGCTCCTTATACATATTAAAAAAAAACAACTCTTCTCAAAAAAAAACCAGCATGTTTTATGCCCTTCTTTCCATGAATTTCTCCTGATAAATGCACACTGCTATCTAGGGACTATTCTCTAAGGAGCATGCATTCTGCCTGTCCAGTAACACAGAAAAAAATATCAACCAGTGAATGACTAAATATTGATGAATATGGTGTGAATTCTGAGACAAGTTCTCCCCTCCTTTCTCTTGCACTTTCTAATTTACAGAGTCTGCAGTATTTAGAGTCACAATGTCAACCAAAGTCAGAAGAAATAGAATTCCAGAAAGCATTACAACCGTCATTAGCACTCTCTATCCTAACTACTTATCAGACGCATATAAATCTTGATGCCTATGTGACTCACTATGATGAAAATAAATGAGAGCAAACAGACCAAATTCATGTCTACTGCTTTTATCTCCAACCTAGTCAGACAGTCATCAATATATCATAGCTACAGCAACATATTCTGTAATATTTCAGAATGCTGTTATCATTTTATTAAACCAAGTATCTACTCCTTGTATACTTGCACAGTTTCCTAGCAGACAGCTCCTCTCCAGCACTGATGGAAAGATCCAACATTTCATAAAACAGCTTCACATTCTCTCTTTTCTAAAAACAATATAATTTCCTTTCAAAATATGCATTCAAATTAAGCATAATATGATTCAAGGAGAACTAAAATCAGCATGCACAAAGGCAAGGAAGCAAAGCAGTTGGAGGCAATAAGAATGTCAAAGCATATGGTATCCTTGTTCATAATTGCACGTATTGTAAAAGCACAGAAGCTGTATGTTCACCAAATCAATCCTCCATTTACCCTCAGACATTTTAATCTTTTTCCTTAAAAGGACAGGTGCTGATAAAGATTTGAAACAGAGACTGAATTAAGAAAATGACAGGAAAAAAGAATCCCTGCTGATAAAGAACAGCACTCTCACCGGGACAGCATTTCTTGAATATTCTCCTTCAAGGAGAGGAGCACATAATTTTTCTACATTTAGCCAGGGGAAGTGGCAGACTAAAATCAGAGCTGCTAAAATCAAGACAGGTAGCGTGAAATCTAAGAAAGTACAGAACTGAGAACTTAAAAAGAGGAAAGGGGTTAAAATTCTTTTTCATCTTCAGAAAATCAGCACATTATTCCAACCGAGCTAGCAAGCTCAACTGTACTGCAGGATTACAAGTAAGCCGAAGACAAAGGTTTCATTCACAGGTCTACCCTTTTACAAGAGATAACCTCCTGTGCAGATACAAAGTCAAGTCACATCTGATTAAGTTGACTTCTTCTGTGGCAGTGGACAATGCTTGTGGGATCAAAATAGAAAAAGAAAGTCTGATTCTGTATCAGTCAGTGTCTTATACATTGTTCATATCACAGTTTAGTATAGTGAAGTGGTATGTGCAAAATTCATGCTAAAAATGAAGACATCAACAATATTTATTCCAGTTTTGGACATTATCCAATAAAAATACTGGCTCCTTTTAATAGGAAGTTGTGAGAAACTTTAGAGCACCCCTGATTTTTCACCATTTCACTTTTTTCCATTACAGGACACGTATAAAATAAATTATTATCCATGTTGCTTAGAAACATTCCTCATCTTGGTATCTTTCCTGAAGCTCTTCTGCTTTGTAACATCACAATTAGCTGTCATGGAAATGAATATCACATAATAAGCAGAACACTTTGAGTCTACTCCTGTTCCAGTTAAACTAAAATTCATGCCATTCACTTCACCAAGGTCAAATTTTACTTTTTAACTTCAACCAGCCAAAAACCCAGTAGAAATAGCTCAAAGAACGTGGCGTCCATTCTTTTTATGTAGCATTTGACAAATAAATTCAGCATGAGGTTTGACATTTGTTTTCATGGAAACGTGGATGAACCTATGCAAAACAAGTGCTATGTGCATACTGAGACAGCAAGGAGAATGAAACTTTTGATCCTCTTAGAGTTTACTTTTTACTACATCACTTCATTTTTTAAGTTTGTCAAAACTGAATAATCATTATTTCCAATTGAAAATAATAATGTAAAATACCCATAACATATATGCTAATTAGCACCTACCTCAGAATTTTACCAAGAGAGAAAAGAAAATAAGTGAAACAAAATGTAAGACAGAAAGCTGACACTATAAATGTTTTTAATGTTTCTGCCCTGATAGGTTAATATTGCTCATTTATCACAGAAAAATAGCACGCGTGCTGACCTAGCACTGCAACTTTTTGCAAATGCACAGTAGCTACATACTAATGGCTTTGAATGCTATTAGTGTATTGTGGTGAGAATAAATATATCAATGAGGTTTTAATGGCTTTAAATGGGATGACTGTGCAGCAGCAAGGACAGGCACAAACATAATACACACCATGCTTTATTAACAAAAGAACAGCCATTTTTTTCTCCATCCAGATGATCCCCTTCAGGACTGAAGTGCTCCGTAGGTGATAACTTTGTGACAAAAATAGAAAGACATTGTCTCTGTCCTGAAAGATTACTCTCTAGAATGCATTAGTTCCCTCTTCCACAGCAAGCGCATTACTTTGGACACTCACACAGCCCCAAACAAATATCCCTATCCAAAAAACTCATCTCAACAAATGATGGGCAGACTGAAAGGTTAACAACAGAAGGTCAATTGCTACATATTTGGACTGGGAAATTGACTACAAAATATGATCTTCTCCATTTTCCTTTTTTGATTGTCCTTTATCACCTATTATCTTATTTTAGTATCCTTAGCCGTTGCCAAACATCAGAAGTATTTGACAAAATACTTCAAAAATGTTCAAGAAAAGAAAACCAGAATTAATTTCTGCAGATATTGCTACTGCACAGCAGCAAGTTGGTGCAGAGTTTGTGAAAAGACTACAGTTGACAAGACGCATTTTGCATGATAAGGCAAATTCAGACTTTCTTTATTGTACAGCATAACTTTACTGAATTCCTGCACTCCATTTTTACCACAGAATTAAAACTTACTCTATTTCTACCCAGGATAGCAAAAGAATTCAGTGACTGATGGGATATCAACAGTATGGAGTGTTTTTGTCAAAGCAGACGAGCAGGAGTTGAGGAGTTGATAAGCACAGGAAGTTTAGGCGTCACAACATAGAAGAGCAAGGCTGCAAACTTATAGGGCTATGTTCTGAGGGCACTTTGAAGTGAAAGTTAAAAATGGTATGTAAAGTAGAAAATGCAGTGCAATGCAGCCCTGAAACAATTACGCTGGTATTGCATATTTAATGATTTGTTCCTATTTAGCAGTGATGAATAGACCAAACATGGAAGCTCATATCTAAACATTTGACTTGCAAGCTGAGAATCACTGCAGTCTTCACATGGAGTTATTTCTGATTAAATCCATGCAAATGAAGTAAGACTTGTTTAAATTAAATCACTTTTAAAGCTAGCTTCCCCTCGACATGCTTGTTCTCCACCAACAATTCCTGTTTTATCTTGCACTTTTGAGCATGGAGGAACCAGTGTGCTCTGACTAGGAACCTTCTGCTGCTCAGTGTAAAAGGATATTTCCTTGCTCTTAACCTACATTTGGCCCATAGGGAGACTACATTTACATAGACATTGGAATGCAACTCCTGCACTCCCTGTGCTGTGTACAGGGAGCTGGGAACGAGCCAGATCTCATGTGTTCTGTGTCCTCTGCAGCCTGGCCATCAAGGCTATTTTTCACAGACATAGGCTTTGGCAGGCTCTGGCAAGATTTCCCTTCAAAAGGGCCTCTACAATTGGACATATGGGAAGGAGACAGCAGCTGATGCTTATGTCTGCTGGGTAAATTCTGAAGCAAATACACTTAGCGTACCAAAAAAAAAAAAAAATAAAAAGAAAAAGGATGTATTTGCTATTCTCCAGCTATATGAACTCAGTCATTACACACAGACTTCCAAAATCCCACAGGCTTCCTCAGTCTCATTCCTCATCAGTGGTAACAATGTTTCCATAACTTAAATTATATCTACTAAACCAAGGCAACCTACATTCTCCACCACTCTGACCCTGGCAGTCTTTAACAAGAATAATCTACTGGAATTGTTTACGATCATCATATCTTCCTTTGCTGTCTTGTCATTGCTACATGAGATGAACTCAGATCCTTGGCTTATTCTTTTGATCAGGGCTAAAAGTATACTTTGAGCAAGCAGCAAAGGAATTCCAAGCCAATCTGACCAAATGTAAAAGAGAACTTCGCACCTGTTTACCTGTGGGTTTTTACTACGGGCTTGAGATCCAAAGTGTGCTGGAATATGCAAAGGAAAAATTTCTACATCTTCAAAAAAAAGTGAAATCAATTGACAGTCTATTTTAAACTCCAGTTCTAAAAATCACATTTTTGTTGCTATTGCTGTTTCTAAAAAAGTACCTTAATTCCAGATTGAGCAGAATGATGCTTCCAGTCCTTGTAGTTGAGGAAAATTATTTGAAAAGATGATTCAACTATGCTTCAGAGATTGAAAAGATGTGTACACAAAAATTAAGGAATAATGTAGGGACACAATAAATTTCAGTAAGCCATGCAAACCTGCCTAAAAGCAAATTTTTAGATTTGGAATCCTCCTTTGAACTCATTGTTTCATTTCCAAGTTTGCAGATGCTTAGGGATGGTGGACAGAGAAAAGGACATTCTGTCCCGCTTAATGAGAAGCACACAGCCCAACTGCCTCAGGTCCAGACCACAAATTTAAATTGTATCTTTTTTTAATATATATATGTGTGTATGTATATATGTGTATATATACATATATACATATATATAAAATACAGTCCCTGCCTCTCGTTGTGTGGAAAAAAACACAGTGAAAACCATATGCATTTTACAAAGCCTAGTCTTTGTCACACCTGCTGCCATTTCAGAAGGGGAGCTGCATACAGCAGGGAAGAGAAAGAACACACACCTTATTTTCCTCTACTACAAAGAATATGGCCAGAGTTACAAATAAGCCTTTCATCTGTAATGAAATACATTTCCACAACAAAAATGATTTTTTTTTTTTTTTTTTTTGCATGTGAAAGGTACTTTTGAAAAGTCTTACATAAAAAAAAATAAAAAATAAATAAAAACAGGAAGTATACCTTAGCTTTTATGAAAGACAACATCCCAGGCCCTTCAAGCAGTCAAGGTCAGGACTCACCTCTATTTCTATGTATTTGACTTCATGAAACAAAGGCAAAGCCCTATGCAAAGAACATGTTGTGCAAATCAAGGATACCTGCATGATCCTGTGTCACCATCAATGGCAGCTCCCAGCAGAGACACTGGCAGAGGCACTGGCTATTTGCACAGCATTCATATTGCACTTTGCTGTGGTATGCAAACAACTAAATGACATGCCTACCACAACAGTGAAAAGTCCTGCTTTAAAGTTGCATTCACCTGCATCCACATTAATCTGTAGGGCAGGACTATAGTGTCACAACATCCATTACCTTCACAACAACACAAAACATTTACTCTGGAGAGCCAACAACTAACTCTGTGTTTGTCAAGATGTTGCTTGCCAAGGTGCTCCCCAAACCCCAAAAGAAAATGACCGTGCTCTGGGCCCACCTCAGTCCTGCTAATAGCAAGGCTGAATAGAAACCCCAGGCCTGAGAAACTGGGAAGGAGAACATGCAGACAGGAGGGAGGGGAAGAAAAGGAGCAAAGGAAGGCAGGGAGGACACAGAAATGCTGATAAGTCCGCAGTATAGCAGCAGTGTTTTCTGACCCTCCACCCTCAAGCTTGGCCTCTTCCCCAGATGCCCCTTGACTGCAGCTCTTTACCTGCCCACTGTCCTTCCCCATCTTTGCTTCCCTCTCTTCGAGGATATATCCCCAGGCTTCTGTTTGAAAGCAAGTGTTTGAAGCTGTTCAAGTATTTGTGTATTTGGAGTAAATTGTATTATCAACTTTAAATAAAGAAAAGCCACATGGACAATCTTGTTACTATACAAAACAGTGAAGTGGTATATTTAACTGAGATTTTTTTTTCTTCACATGGTAAATTTTCTTTCTTGTAATATCACGTACTTCATTACTGGCAGGTTATTTACAGTACTCCAATCTGTTCAGCAAAATGGTATGTGGTTTAACTATTCTATTTGAGATGATTCTTTCTTAGTCAAATAATTCATTTTTTCTACTGATGACAGAAGATGAATCAGAACTGAATATTCTGTCTCTTCAGTCAATTGATTTTTTTTTCTTTTTACTTTTTTTCCTCCAGTATTATTTTCTTCAACACCTTTTCACGGTTTATTCTTTATTAGTATAAATCATCTGCAGATGTGCTAGAAATTTTGTAGTACAGCTTCAAAGATCTTTTCTAACAAACCAATTTTTTATACCTAATCCCATTTTTCTCTTCCCTACTGATGCAACTGTCAAAGAAAATCACAGCTATGCTGACAAAGCAATACAGAATGAACTTGGATCCATACAAACTTTTTCTGCAGAGGCCCAGAGTCCAGAGGTTACTCATTACCCATTATTCTAAACAACAGAACCAGCCCCAAAATGTGTTGCTGAAGTCCTCGCTATCTGACAGATGAGATTAATCAGGAACAGAATCAACCTAGCTCCAAGCAATATCATCAGATTCCCATCACCTGCCAGGTTTCCTCCATGAGAGCAGGCAGACACAGCAACACTGTCACCAGCAACCCAGCTGTTGATACTGCCAGGCTTGTTCCTGCCTCCAGACAACAATCCAGCCAGAATCAGCCATCTCCCCACACCCCCACAGCGCACAGCCAGCGGTCTCGCCACGGCCCTGATGAATCTTCTACTGACATTTAGTCCAAAGAACGCTTTGTTTTGTTCTGTTTTGTTTAAAACAAAAAAGCAAACAAACAGGAAAGTACATTAAACCAAACACTTTCAATTTACATTATTTTTGGATCACTTCTCCAGCAGCCTGCCCATGGAAAGGTAGCATTTTGCAAACTTTCAACTAAAATATGAGCAATGTTCAATACCAACAGGATGAAATAAATCAATCTACCCATGGCTTAATTCACAAAGGCAAATTTCCCTTTCACAGTCTTGTCATAGAAATAGGAAACAAACCTCTGTATGTCAGTATCCATTTCTGATGAGCAAATGGATAGGGCGAATAGAAGAAAGGGCAAAACTGGGTCAGTTTGGTTGTTTTTTGGCATTCTACACTTTTCATAAAATAGAACCTGACAACAAAAGACAAGCTACAAAAACTCAGACAGAAATCAATGAATTTACAGCAGAATAGCAAAACCAAAACGTGACTTAGAATTTGGTTATGATTTAGAAGATGCTTATAGAAGAAGTGGGCCTTTCTGAAGTCATGCTTAGCAGTCTTAGGGCTCGTTGGAAGCCCACTAAGGTGACCCATTGCTTTCAGTGCTTTTTGGTGATCTCCCTGCGCTGCTCAGCCAGCAGTACTTCTGTTACTGCTTTCCTGTACTTCAGGAATTTTCTTCTAACTTAACATGATTTCAGAATGACTGTGGAATGGACTAAATATAGAACTGGTAAAAACAAAAATAACAACAAACAACCAGCAGCAACAACAACAAAAAAGCATAAGTGTCTCATTTAATATATCTGGACAAATTAGTCATATTAGGCACTCTACTAAAATTGGTCCAAACTGTAAGTAGCCTTTCAGTCATCTGAGCTGTATGACTGAGCCTTCATTTGTCACAGCCAGCACACAAATAACCAGAAACTAATAAAGTACATGTCTGTATTTCAAACAAAATTAAATGCTGATTTCTGAAAATTTCATCCAGAAATATGAAGAATTTCACTTTTTTATTTTTTATCTGATATGAGTTAATATCAAGCAAAAGCATACAGATAAAATGAACTGATGAGCTGCTGTTCAAGTAAATATGTTACTACAGGAAATGTTCACATTTTTAACAGATACAAATAGAAACAACTGATGAGAGGAATACAATCAATAAAATAGTTTCCAAAAATCCTAAGACTGTTTATCTTAGGATCAGATCTGAGTGATTTCAATTAGATGCAGATCTGTGCTGGTATATCTCATCTTTACCAGCTTGTCAGATAATTGCCTCCCAAGCAACTTCGGTGATCAAGCATTCTCAGTTCAACCATTAACTCATTCTTTTACAACAGGAGATGGAAAAAAAAAAAGGAAAAGAAAACATTAGACTGAGTTCTTTTTCAAAAGGACAAGTACGGATTGCACCTTGAAAGGCGCTAACTACACTATAGCCATCATTCAAACACATTTTATAAACCAACACTGCAGCATAATACAGAGCTTTTTGCTGTCTGCTGCTGTGCTGTGCGGCTCTGTAAGTTCATTGCTGGATACAGCTGAAAATTTTGATTAATAATGACTACTCATCCTGCATCTGTACTGTATTACTATAATCCATTATGCTCATCTCTCATAAGGTAAGCACACATGAGACAGAGTTTCAGCCTAGTTTACAAGAACAAAAACAAACCAAACCACTTTTCACCTTCTACGTGTGGTACATGCTTATGTGCTTCCTTGAATCAGAACCACAGGCTGCTGAGAAACACTATTGAGCCTTAGAAAGAGCCCTAGTGTGTCTCCCTAGAGTTACAACAGATGTTTGACACTGGCTTTGACACAAGAGGAGTGTTGATGCGCTGTGTTTGCAAAAGTCTGTGGAAGGTTTGGGAGTCTATCCGGATGACACATGCTGTATAAATATGCAGTTATCATCACAGCACTTCTGTCTTAGATAAACTTCTGGCAAGGTGTAATCTACAAAAATCATTTAACTTTCTGTAATTAAAACAATATTACAATAATAATGTTATACCATGGCAAAAAACTACTGGAAAAAGACCTTAACGATGGCTTGTAATAGGCCTTTCAAAATAAAAACCATATCCAGGAATATAATTTTTTTTACTGCTTGTGACATGTTTTCCTTTCAAAAAGTTATGTAGCTAATAAGCACCATTCTTCATAGTGCTCTAAAACTGTCTGCATTGAACTATTTGAACTAATTACTCATTGTTTTATCAGCATAAATAAAATTTGTTCATTGACCCATATATTTCTTATCTAAGTGAGCTGAGCTACTTCTCCCAGATCATTTAGCGCAGGTTAGTCAGGCTTTGTGAGCAGAGTATAATGAAATGCAAACTAAAACCATAACTATGTCAATTTAAGGTCAAAAAGGCCTATTTGTGGTTATTATGGAAATCAGTTTAAATGTGAGGTAGCTAAACAATGTGCCTTTGTAAACTGGCTCAGCAAAAAACCCCAAACAACCTGCCAACATCTGCTTTTTGAAGTGTCAGATAACATTATTTCCAGGATGACATCAAGGGCCTTCATTAGCTATGCATAAGGTCAGTGAATATTAACTTCATTTACACTTGGCTGAGAATTGGCTGGTGCCAACAATAGAGGTTTAGATCCTCTGCTGAGCAGGGTTAAAAACTGACAGAAAGCTGCCACTGAGGAAGATGGATGATGGTACTAGCTGACCCTATTCCTTCCCAAGTGTCACAGCTTCGGCCTCTTTTCTGTCTCCACAACAAAAGGCCCTCTTGGAGCTTCCCAGTGGCCTTCAGCTTTATTGGTGCTAACAGGCCCAGACATTTTCATCGATTGGATTCTCTACCTCTTAAACAGAAGAGCTTGCCCTCCCTGGCTAGCCAAACCTTGGCACAGATGTCTTTTTTTGTAATTGTTTCTCTGCTGTCTGTTGGGAAGGATGCGATCAGACAGGCGAACATCATGTCAACATAGAAAATGCTTCACCATTTATCTCAGTTTCCCAATGGCATTTTAAGGAAAGTGATATGCTGCTTGCCTGTAGGGTTTAACCCTTTGATAGCTCAAAGTGCTTATAAATGCAGAAAAAGAATTTGCTGTAATACAATTCCAACATATTTTTCCTACACATAGTCCACGAACTATGAATTAGTTTCTTCAGTCACAAACCATTTGAAATGCACATCCTTAAATGCATAGGAATCAGTTTAGCTGTTACTGTCTGTACCTCTATGTCAAATCCTTGAAGGGATTTTCAGTCAAGTTCAAAGTAAGCATTTTATAACTCATATGGCTTTAATTGTTAATAATATAAACACCAAGGAATGTTCAGACCATTTGAATTTAAGGCCACAAAATTAGTAAAAACCACAAAAATACAATATGAACACAAAATGGATGAGAACATATCACATCCATGGAAGGGAAACAATCAGATATCTTTCAACATTTGAATGACAATGACTGAAGGAAAGAGATTTAAAAAAAAACAACCCAACAGCTGTAGGAAATTCTTAGGGGTTGAAGAAAAACAATACTGATATTCTTTTATCTGCTACTAGCCATTACTGGCAAAAGAGTAATGAATTTAGCAAGCCACTTCTTCGATCCAATACAATTCCTGTCTTTCAGCATACAATATGGAAACATCTTGACTTTGAATCTAATTTATACTTTTTTCCTAGATTCTGGGCTGTACTGAATATGCTCCGAGCCAGACTGATTGTACAAAACCATCTTTAAAGGCAGCATAGTTATCCAGGTGAATGGTATCCTACTGAGGTGCAATCCACAAGATTACAGTGACCCTTGCTATACCTAGCATAGGTCTATAGCCAGAGGTGAAGGGCATAGATTTAACACCCACATTAAAACCTTAAGCTTAATTACTTTATCTAGCACAACTCCGAAAACTAAAATGCTGCATGTGAAAGATGATGTTGAAAATGAATGGGGAACACCAAAACCTGTTTTGTTTTGTTTTTTAATAGAGTACAGATTTGGAGCCAATATAAAAGGGGGTCACAAAAATGCAGACAAAAATGTAAACCAGCCTAGCAATCCAGCCTATAGAAGCCTACCACAGCACAAAATCTACCTTTCTCCTATAAAATAATATGGAAGTTCAGATACAATTATTTCAGTTTTCCAAAAATGTTTCTAAGAGAGGGGGAAAGCTGCACCTTTCTCAAACGAGCCATGTTCCAAAAATAAGTTAACATTGGTCATAAAATCAGTTAAAAAAGAAAACCCAGTCACAATTCAGTCATAAAACCAAAAGATGTACTATGAAAAAAAAGTGTGAAAGCAGTTGAGGTGATCTTTGAAAAAAAGTAATACTTAAATTTCTTGAGATGTTTATTGCAGTCTACATCAATATATAATAATGCAATTGTGTGACTGTACACCACAACTCATGATGATTTTTTTTTTTTTTTTTTTTTAACACTCCTGGTAGGGATTTGCCACAGTAATGAGGAAAACACACATTTTTCATATTTGTAATAACTATTAAATAAACTGCTTTAAGCAAGTGCTGCAAGACTGGGCCTTTGCTCTTTGTGTTTATAACAGATGGCTATGACATGGGGCCAATTCCTGTTTTTCTTACTCTCACAACTAGTCCCAAGGGACTAATTATTTTTTATTTTATTTTTATGAATAAAGCAAGCAAGATTTTACTCAAGGGAAAATAAGTGGGTTTGTAACAAAAACATTTGTAGTCCCCTTTTCCATTGGGTAAAAGCAGGGCGCTCTGCCTCTTCAGCATGCTATATCAGCCTTAAAGGAAGTGTTAAGGAACTCCAGTTGCAGGTACTTGAAAGAAGCAGAGAGAACTAGGACATAAATCTGAAATAATGACAGTACTCAACAGATTTCTCCAATGTGCTTCAGAAACCGCTATTGAGGATAGAGATTGGCAAGGAATCCCCAGCAGCACAGTACTTCCATCTGGGTTGGGTGAAACTACTGCATTTCTCAGAACAGACAGCTAGAGTGGTTTTAAGGAGGAGACAGATCCCATTTGTTAACTTACAGAGATGTGTAATACAGTACAGTACGAGTTTTCACTCGCTATGGATAAGCAGAGGGCTCCGATCAGATGGTACTCCCATTTTCCAGAACCTTAATGGACAATCGTCCAACTCTTTACAGCTAAATCCAAGTCAACTAGGATATATTTGTAGGCATATTCTGAGCACTAAAATGAAGTATGACAAAGAGAAATCAGTACTTCTGAAGAACATGATACACTGAAGATGGACCACCTATACAGGAAAGTATCAGCTCCATCTATGTGCTATACTGTCCATAAACTACCATACAATTTTACTCTAGCTAATTACTACCACTGTTTTTTGATCACATGTCCACCAAAAAGAGTTAAGAGGAACTGATACACTTCTCCCACAGGGCACAGGCAAGCCAGCACAGGGAAAGTGTAAATCATATGTGATGCACAAAGGGCATGCTACATCCTTCTTGAAAAAGCAGGAAACCATAAAACTAAGAAACTGGGCCTGGGCAGCAACAAAAAAATGCCTGTTACTGAAAATCAGTCCAAAGTAGGAACAGGAAGAAACACAGAGTGCTACGCAACCTTCTCATTAGCATCACTGTGGTCCCCGTGCTCATCACTACACTATAGGAACTTCTGTTGGCATTTCACTGCTTTCTCCCTCCTGACACTGTACAGGTTGCTTGTCAGAGTGCCAAAAGCTGGATCTTATTTCACTGAACATAAATACAGTACTGACTCAGGCACATGGAAACATCACATATGACTACAGATATTTAGAACTCTCTTTCGGAAAGATTGTAGAGACTTCAAGATTGAAAAGCCTCCTCTACTTTCAATATAAAGATTGGGATTCTCCTCCTCCTAAAGAATAACTTACACTAGTATACATTTAAGTACGTATAGCACTTTATAAAGCAGCATTCAAAAAAAACACTGTTTCAGTCTGAATGCTTACACGTCAGCTACTCACTGCTAGAAACAACAATTCTGCATTACCTGTATTTACAAGATTAAACTGGCCTCTTCTTAATTGACAACAATGGTGTAGAAAGTTAACGCTTATCTTACAAATCAGTAAATCTAGGGAGCATGAAAGGATATCCGCCATTTAGAAGAAAGAACAGCTCAAGCAAAAGATATGTTGTGTATGTGGAGCAGATCTGTACTGTTTTTATGTGCTCAGATGACCTGAGCCGCATGTTTGTGCACAGTCCCAGAACACATCCATCAATCAATGTCAACATTCTTCAGAACACCACTTCGATTGGCAACTGACAGTCAGTTATCTCCTGAATGTTAATTAATAGTGAATACTCTTGTCATTATTTAAATACACAAAATGACTTTAAATGGCAGAATTTAAAATGTAGGGTTTGCTCTCAGAGAACTTGGATTGTATTTTCCTTTAGTACTGGCAAAAAGGAAAGGAAAAAGAATTTATCTGCGTAAAGATTGAACATTATTTCTGTGATTTTTTTTTTTTTTAAACAATCATTTCTACTTGTGTCATGCAATTTTGAATCTCATACCACTGTAAAAACTGCATATTTTAGAGTAATAAAGGAAGCCATGACTTTGTATCTTAACATACGACAACAAAATTTTTAAGATATAAGATCAAAAGCAGGGAAATCATTGTCCCCTGCGCTATCACACTCTTCCAGGGAAACATGTATTACAGAAAAAAGCTATTTATTACCCTCATTTTTTAACATTATTCACTAGCAATTCCCCTGACTAGACGAGACTTTTTTTAAAAAAAAAAAAAAATAATAGGCCAAATAGAGACTTATTTCAGTTGATAAACTAAAGCAGACAGACAAGAACTCACACCGTGAAGTCAAAGAATTGCCCCTTTTAATCAGAAAATGAAATGATATGCAGCTAATGATAAGTGAAAACAAGCAGAAAAGAAAGTCACTGATCACAGATTTAATACTCTATATTCATAAGTAAGCACTTTGGGGCACAGTTTTCAACCCTGCTTATGATTTTAAGCACATGATACTTTCACATTTACCAGTAGCAGGCTGTGGATTAAATTTAGCTAAGACTTCCACAGGTGAGCTAATCAGGTGACAGTGTAGAGCTTTGGGCTTTGCTAAAACAATGCCATTTTCCTCCTAGCTATCAGTCAGGGGGACTTGATCTGTGTTTCCTTTCTAGCTAATAAAGCTGTACACATTCTCAAAGTTTTCCATTTGTCTGCATAAGCATATACAGATAGCACAAAATAATGCTACAATTATATAATTTTTTTTTCTGAACAGTACTGGCAGAGAACATGTTTTCAATAAATAAAGTTGGACAAAAATGAAAACAGTGAGTTAGCAATTATATTTATTTTAATCAATCAAGAAAGTAAATTGGTATTTTGAAACATAAGAAATCAAATATCTAAGATTAAATGTCTTTTTCCAGCAAGGAAACCATATCATGAGGCTCTTCCCATACAACAAAATAAAATAGGAATATCCCATCTTCCACAAGATCCCAATTAGAGTCTAAAATTATCTCCAGAGAGCAATTCAGAAAGAAAGAGCAAAGATGATCTAAAAATAATTTCATGCAATCTTTTTGTTTCTGATTAATTTTATTATTTAATATTTTATGGTATACTAAAACTATAGTCTAAGAGGAAAAAAAATAATACATCTGAATTTACTTTGACATATAAACAAATTACCCTCATAAGAAAATACACAATTATACCAACAATTTATATACGTAAGTACATATATATAGTTGATAACGAAAAAGACTGGAATCTATACCTCCATATGAATGGTTTTAACTGATAGAGTACGGAGAGAGCAACAGTTTCAGCAGGGGTTATTAAAACCTTCTAACACTGACTGCATGTTGGTTAGTTGACATGCAGTATTTAAAGCAAGAGATCTCAGTTCAAATTCTGCTCAGCAAGAAAAATAATCAACCTAAGTTAGGAAAACTTGAGCTGAATGAGATCATGTAAACATGATCAGAGATCATAGCCACATGTTGCCCACTCAAACCACGTTCACAGACAGACTAGAGAACATCTAATTTTTGAATGTGTAATTTTTTTGAGCACCAACATAGCTAAGTTGTTTGGCATACAGATTTCCAAATCTTTAGGCATACAATAAACTTTCTGTAGAATCCCAATTGCCAACATTCTTTAAGCATATTCATGGTAGCTAAGCAAGGGCTCCACAATTTTAGATTGGGATTTTAACTAGATTCTCAAAACCAACTGTGTGCCTCTGCAGACACAAATGGATCAATTCAAATAGGCAACACACAGACATCCATGAGACATATCAATTGCTCTCAAACTCTGTCCATACAATGGTTCAGTGTAGAAAAAAAATGGTGCATTCAGGAAGTTGAAAGAATGCTGTGTTTACTGCTCCCAAGTGAAGCCACCAAGAAAGAGAGATTTGGAGGATTGTAGGTGACAGAGAGTTTTAACTTTTCAGATGGAGTGGATCAGATCAGCAATAAAAACTCCAGGCACCTGTTGAGTTTTCCCTTTACCAGAAGTGGGTGAGGAACTCTACACTCTGCCCCTCATACACAGGGCACTAGATCTCTATGAAGGAGTACACATACACTGTGCTCCAAGACTACAACAAAATTATTTGAGAAATATGGTCATTTGAGAAAAACAAGCTCTAACAAGAATCAGAGAATACCTGGCAATTTAACTGCATCATAAGGATGTATCCATTAACCTGAAAGGAATATGCAATTGGTCATATGCATATTATATGAGGACACCATATCAGTCACCTGACATAAGTGCAAGGTACGTGACCTAGGAAGGCTAGCATAGTTGAATTTACTCTGTGTTCAATCTCCTGGAAAATCACCACCAGTCATCTAGGCTGGTGGTATTTCACACTCACTCAACATAAGGAAATAATTTAACAGGTTATATCCATTAATTATACTGCAGTTTATACATCACATGAACCATCTGTGGAATGTTCAAGTGCCATTTATATATGCTTATCTATACACATTTCTACTAACATCATACCTACAATTCAGAAAAACTTTCCTAATCAAAAAATAATTTAAATACATTTCATCAAATAAAGCTTTAGGTTTATGCATATGCTTACAGTTACTTAGAACTTCAGCATTTTCTTCAGCAGAAAAATATTAACGTGGTGTTACGCTGATGGAGGGTCGGATTCTTGCCATTCAATGCTAGGGATTAAGCCTAAGCCCACAGTTACACAGGTAGTTTTCTGTGTAAGGCTTTGCCTACTTAAAATACTGAAAAGCAAGAACTCCATTTTAAGAACACAGGTTCTAAAGCATGCTTATCTGTGGCAAGAGCTACCATCAAATATTTCTGTTCAAAAGTCAGTAGTTAAACAGAAAACTAGGGCTCTAGATTTGTACCAGCTTCTCAAAACTGGGTCCTTAACTTATTTCACAAGTACAGCAGGTAATGATATCTGTGAAATAATTATAATTACATTTCTTGATCACGTATTTCCTTTTTATTAATCAGTCACACATCTGAGCTATGTCAAGTGTCATAAAATACTAAATAATTGATGTTAGACTTATTAGAAAGATGCTTGATATTGCTATTGCAAGATTATTTTGCTAATAATCACATGCATCTAATTAAACCATAAAAATTAAGAAGCATCAATTTACCTAGGATAGGAAAATCCTCATGTTTCTCACAGATGCAAGTAACTTTATCCTCTTCAAGATAGCTTTATGTAGCTGATTGGACTTGCTATCTATGTATGTACACAGATTGACATGACAGGGACTCTAGAACTATAATAAACTAATTCTTATCTCTCTTTATACCAGGTGGCCTTTTTTACTTTGAATTATAAATTACATTAAGTCAAATTGACTGAAATGTACATAACTTCTGAAAGATATTTTTCCTGAAGTAATTTTTTTAATTGAAAGAGGAAAAATAGAAGAAAAAGTTGTTAAATACCAAACAGCTGGTTTTCAATATGTTGATTAGATTTTATTAACACATTTAATAATGAGACTTAATACTGTCAGAAATAGTTACCTGTGCAAAAGTGCATAAGAGCATAAGAATACTCCCTTACTAAAGATATTCAGAAACAATGGACATACTGTCAATATGTCTAGGAACAAGAAAATAAATATGAGATTCCTACAGAAAATAACTTCTGCTGTCAACTACTAGTTACGGTACTATTCTCTTTCAAATACTCCATACCTTTTTATTAACATGAAGAAGAATTGAACTCATGGAGATGAGCAAAGAAAAGAATAAGAAGTGGTCAAGGATAAAAGCTTTTGTAAGTAAGTGGAAGATATTTCATAAAATTTAAATGTTTTAAATGTCTTAAATATATTTGCTATTGCTGCTGTTTTCTCAATAAGGCAATGTAATAGAAGGAATTAGAAATCTCATTCTGTAAGAAGTCACTTTTCATGAAATTAAACAGTGAACTGGCTTTTTCTCCTGCTTCTTGCCACAACACACTGTGAATGCTTACAGTAGAAAACATACATATTTTTACTGTCTCCTAAACCATGCTGCGTTTTCAATTAGCTCCATGAACAGAATTTTTAAACTCATTTAAGAAGGCTATTAAAAACTGTTTTATTCTTAACTTTGTTAGAACCTTAATGTTTTATTAAAAAAAAAAAAAAAAACAAACAAAACAGAATTTATAGCATTTCTAGAAGGAAAAAAAAAAAAGACATAAAATGTGTGATTTACAAAACTGAATCCACACAGAAAGATCCACTTATCCATTATGTCTTTGAAGTTAATATTTGAAAACGTTTTGTTTTCAATTTAAAAAGTGTTAGTCTATAAACTTTTGCTAGGTTATTATTTTTAATAACTCAATTGGTATTCCAGACAGAGCTGTACAGATCACTGTACAGTGAAAACACTGAGATTAAACGCTTGGAAGTCAACAATCAACAATTAGTTTTTACACTGTAGTTGAAGTGCTAAGAAGGATGATAGTAGATGAAAACCCACATAAAAGGAAAATACGATACTGTCTCTAGAATCCTAAGTAAAAGCAGACAGTCTCAAGGATTTAATGCTGCTTACTATATAAAAAATGATGCGGGGAGACTTAACATTTTCATGAGAAAGGATGGAGTTTGGGATCCAGCAAAATTCAAAAGCTAATCTAGTTAAGAAAACATTTTGTACAAATAATTTAAATTTATTTCAACTTCAGTATCATATCAAGCATAGATCTGTGTTTATCCCACTTCTCTAATAAGAACTTCAACTTCACTCCTCTGCTCAAACCTCTCTGTTTTCAGACAATATCTACTTTGAACTGCACAGTTTGCCTGAACTACTTTGTCAGCATTTTACCATCTGTATAATAGATGTCTTATAAATGCATATAACAGATTAATTAAACATTTATTTACATGCTCCCACTTTTCTCTGATCAGTTTCCTATCATATTATCTCTGCTTTTGACTTCTCAGTATTCTACTGATCCTCACTTTTTCAGTCTTCAGCACCTTCTTGGTAATTGTTCGCTTTTGCCTTCCTTAAAAAATGACATGAAGGAACAGACGTACATGAGATACAACCTAACCAGGTTTGTGCGTTTCACTTGTGACATTTAGACTTAGAAATGAAAGAACATTTAAATTTCATTTAAATTCTCTGGCTTAATTCCCAGAGATCAACAGCAATTGTGGTAGAAAAAAAAAAAAAAAAAAGAGAAAAAAAAAACAACAACACAATTTCCAAGCAAATCAGCGGCTTTTTCACCTAGGAAAGCCTTTTCTATTTTAAAAAGAATAACAAAGCTACCACTTCGTTATTGCAACTTTTCACAAAAGATTTCTGAGAACAGTTTGCTGCAGAAGCTTGATGTATGGTTTTGGACAACAGATTTGTCACCAAGATATTCCAGCTTTAACCACCAGCTAATGCTTCATTTAGAACAAAGAGAAGATCTAGACTTTATGGCTGAGGAGTTAACGGCCCAGCTGTTGAGAAACCGGAGCTAATTCAGCAGCAGCATCCCAGATCTGTAAAGACAGCTTTAGTGTTTCCTCTGTAACTAAAGGAGAAGCTATTAAGGTTCTGTTTGATTTCATTGCTGTTTTGTCAAGATTTGTGCTCACTAGTGACTCTGACGAGGAAAAAAAAGTATAACACACTTTGTTTACAAAACCGATACTCAGCAAAGCTCTGGCAAAATGCAAATATAAAATCAATTCCCAGATACAAGAAAATTTGGAAAGAGAGATGAGAAGACAGCTCTATATTCAATGTCATCCAATAATTTTGCTTCTTCTGGGCTCCTGATAGCCCATCTGCATACAATATTTCACTCCTGTCAGTTCTCCTGGAGCAAACCAGCTAGTTCATGGAAACCTAATCAGTCAGCATCTCTGTGGTTTATTCATTTGGATTTATTTAATGTAATCACTGATGACACTATGGATGAGAGCTAACCAGTTTCAACTGTCTCTACAGTATGGTTCTTGTTCACTTCAACTTAACACCACCTTACACCTCACATATGTTCATATCACTCTCTAGAAAGGCTGCTTGTTGATCCAGTGTGAAAGAATTCAAGACATTTAACTCTCTAGAAACTCCAAACAAGGACTGAAGTAAAGATCACAGCTCTATATTTAACTGTAAAAACTATTCTGTACTCTTGATCAGCTAGCTTGAAGGTCTTACCTTCACCTTATGTTCTATTTTTCTAACTCTTGCTAGAATTTGCTGGAAAGATATTTAACATGATGAGTTTTTTTAAAAAATGCAATAGTTTCTATGTGGTAGTGTCAGGGATCTGATATCTGATCACAGTGACATTTGTTTCAAAAGGACAGAAAAACTACTTGATATCTTAGGAGGGAGAAAGAAAGGAGGTAGACATTCTCCCACTGAACTTTCACTAGCTCTAGAAAAAATGGCAAAACTGTCAGAAATGTCCTCATGCTTTTCTCTGGTTCAATTTGCTGCCAGCATTTATATCTTCCCAAGAGTAATTTTCGAGGCAAACGGAAACAAGGTAACACTTCTTCAAGAAAGAAACATGTAGAGTCTTGATAGAAAACATCTTCAGCAGCATGCATTTTACCATCTTGTCACTTCTCCACCAAGTGAAACAGAAATAGTAGCAACAGAAAGTCTAAAAAGACTGCTTAATTAGCAAATCACCCACAGGTTTTGGGACACACCACCTGGGCCTAACCATGCAGCCCAGGCTTTTTTGGAAGCATGGCATCCCCCATTTTAACAACTCATTCACATCCCCCCATAAATTCATTGCCCTCTACTAGCAAACACGTGGAACATTGGTTCCTGAATATTAAAAGGGAAAAATGAAAACCAATTACAAACACACATTAAAAAAATCAATAACCAAACAATAACAAAAAACACCACTTTACCATAAATAAATAACTTTACCATGACAGATGCCAAAACAGAATTTGCCTTATGTTATCAAGTAACGGGATAAAAGTCTGTCCCGAAAAGAAAAAAAAAAAAGAAGGAATAAATAGAGCTTTTAGTCTGGCACAATGTACAGTACATGGCAAAGTTTGGAAAGAAAGGTCTGTAGCTTCATTTTTACGTCATGAAGACAGAATGTGCAAGTAGCTATAACCTCCTCCCTATTTGCGGGGGCACTAAAACAACTGTTAATGTTGTTTTAGTATTAAAAGATGTTTAATAGTAAAACTTACACTTTGACTTTGCCTCAACTTCTGTGTTTCTGGACTTGGTCCTAAATCATCTATGTAATTTCTCACTTCAGTCATAGTAAGAGATGCTTCTTACCTTCTGAAATATCACACTACTGCTCCAATTGAATAAATATAATTCTCCCACATCCCACACCCAACTAACATGAAACAGATGAAAACTGCATTATACTAGGAGTTCTGAAGGAATCATTTTCTCATTCACATACCAATCACTGATATCAGTGCGGTGCTTATATGTGCAACACACTGACTGGACAACACTGTGAGAAAGAAACCAAAGTTACATCCATTGGGAGTCTACTACAGATAGAGAAAACTGCATTGCATTTAGGTGGGCTTTTTTGTTGTTGTTTTGTTTGTTTGTTTGTTTTTGTTTTGTTTTGTTTTTTTCTTTGTTTTGTTTCTTGATGGAGCAGGCACAGTGGGTGACATTAGAAGACTTGCTAAGTACCTTTCAGGTATGTTTGCTAGGTACTTCTCTGTACAGTTCTTCATAATATAAAATCTCTATAATTCAGTATAGTTCCAAATACTAGCAGACATGATCAACTCTGAGGAGACAGTACCCTTGTATGTAAGCAAAAACAACAAAACCAACTGCAATGCAAAGTTCATACTGTTATCTAGTTTTCTCAGGCTTTCTACAACAAGCTTTAAGATTTTGCCTTACACGAACACTGCGAGCTGCATGGAGTTAAGCTCTCCTTTTTGTATGTGTTATTACAATAGATCACTGAGATGGTATGGAATTCTAAGCGCATCAGTAGCAAGAAGTAATCAATGTACATCTGAAAAAGATATCAATTCAGCTTAGAAGATTGAACACTGAAGAATGAACAAACGAAAGTTTGGCGTCTAGCTGGTGCATTTCACGACTCATGACTGCTTCCTTTCTTATTCTTCCAGACTCTACCAGTTACTTGCATTCAGTGCAACAAAAACAACAACAACAAAAATAAGGGTTCTGGCAGCACATCCAGTGCAGAATTAGTATAAATCAAAAGGCAATTGTTTTAGTATCTGAATTCAAGAAATTTCACATACAGAAGAAAAGCTGTATGCAAAAGGATCACATTCTTCAATCACAGTCAGCCAATCAAGCCAGCATAACACAAATGAAAATCCCCACTGAGTTACAGGTTGAAGAGCTATTGGAAGTACAATGTGGCCATCTACTCCTATCTTTGCTACAATGCAGACAGATAAGGCATTATTCTGTATCTTTAAAAGGCTTTCCTATTGTGTTAAATTAATTCAGGTGAGCTACTGTAAGCGTGAGAGAGCAATCACAGACTTCAGCCAGTCCTGACAGCGCACAATGCTTTCTACCACAACTAGTCCCAAAGAAGTCACACAGCATGCCAGGTACAAAGTATTTGCAGAAGTGAGCCCTCAGACAAGGCTATAAAAGCTCTGGGTTAAGGAAGCACACATCGACTTGCCTCTGCTTGATCTGTTACACAGCTTGACAGTAACAGATAGCCAGTTGCATTAGTGTCAATGCTCAGATAAGTTTCCCTCAATATCTGTCACAAAAAACAGACGCTGTATCAGTGTGCCAGCTGTATTATCGGACACTACATAGTTGATCATATTTAATAACATCCTCAAGCACAGACATGGCTAACAAGCATTACAGACTGCAATTACTATTGTGAGACACAGTCACTCAGATTAGCCTGACTCTGAGCAGCCAGCAGCACACATTTGGTGAGCGGCTGCCTCCCACCTTTTCTCTCTCAAATACATTAACTTGCCTCAATATGGAGCCAGAGTTTGTTTTCAAATTCTTAATAGGGCCACTGAAAGAAAAGAAAAAAATACTATAAATGATCCTCTGGACTGCTTCCAGTGTAGCGTATTCTCTTAGCAATTGCCTTGGAAGCAAGCCAACAGTGAGAAGTGTTCTTGCAAATGAGCACACTGCTGTACTCAAGTACAAGTTATCATTTAATTCTTTTGTCAACATCAGTGTGGTTAGAAATTAAGAAGCTTGTTTAATAAATAAGTTACTTGAATTCCAGTTACCAAACACTTACTTTCCTCTCTCTAACCCCAGCACCACCTCTCACCCATCTCAGCCACTACCCAGTATATATATTGCCTCTTTATTTGGATACTTTCCCTTCTATGTTTAAAGAGAAATAAAACTAGTATATTCATTACATCAACCATGACTAGGTCTGTAATCAAGGAAAAAAAAAGTCAGTCACTCCAAAGAAACATCTGATAGACTCAAAACAGTTTTCAATGGGATACACTGGTTAATATTTTTAACAGAGCCTTAACACAGTCTGCTGAGTGGTTTTGTGGGGGCAGTTTTTTACATCACTATTATTCCTAATGAGATCACCCTCTTCAGTGTATAAGCCCTCATCCTTTCTCAACATAACAATGAAAGATTTGTGAGAGGCTACAAGGGCCCCAGATCAACTTCACCTTGTATAGAATTTCCTACTAAAAAACTCATCAGGAACGCAATAGTTTTTTTCCCTGACGACAGCTTATTAACAATAAGCACATTTACTTTCCTTTAGGGTGACCCTAATCCTCTACAGGATTTGAAGTCCTTACATGGACATCTCAGGTTTAGTGACTGCAGCCAGGTTTGGTTTTGAAATTCCGTAGGTTTTTCTTTTTCATAGGTTTGGGAGTGTATGTAGGTATGGTAAACTTGCATGCAACACTTCTCACTAACATGCCTCTTATGATAAAAATGTGACCATAAATAGCTTGTGTGATCTTATTATAAGAATTACATATTTTCATGAACATTAAAAAAATTATATCAGTCTTTAAACAAACTGTCTTGATTTTATTGTAAGCAGAGACAGCAAAATATTCTTTCCTACAGTAAGCAGAAAGTTCTTATGCATGTAGACCCACTGGCAGCAGCACTAAGGGTAAGTATTTTTCTAAGAATCTGTGTAACTAAATCAGTCTCAATTAGAAAGTACAACTCAATAGTCTCCGATTTACTAGTATTTCAAACTATTCACCATGATCCCTTAGAAAGTGAAAAGTTCCAAGTTAGTTTTATGCAAAATGAAACTGCAGAAAGGGAAACATACTTCAATCTGGAAACATGATATTCTGTTTGAAAGATCTAAAACAATACTTTTGTGTCTAAATTTGTAAGCACTTACAATGCAAATCTCCAAAGCAGATTTTATTGTGTGTATATTCTTCCTATTATTAACCACACCTCATTCTACATTTATTTTCTCAGTTTCAATTTCCTTGTAATTGTCATAGACCATATGAAAGAACAAGGTGTTTAATTGCTCAGAGATTATTAATACGAAGTTCTGTACCAATAAGTACAAGGAATGTTACCTTAAACTGTTGAAAATTTCAGTCCTGAATCTATATTTAAAAACTTGTATGAGGCATAACTATAAACAAAAATGAAGTAAAATGCAGCACACAAACACCAATTTCCATACCCAGAAGTGACTGCTTTAGACTGGCCAGTAGGAAGAGTACAGACTGAGGATCTGAAACTTTAACAGCAGACTGACGATGTATTTCTGTTGCAGAGAAATAACAAAATGGTGCAATATAACCTGTACTGCACACAATAAAAGCTATATGTCTACTTACGTTCACAGGTGTCTCCTTTCTGCTGATATCCTGCTTTGCAGATACACTTTCCAATAGGCACTAGCCATTCTCCCTCTGCGCTACAGTGCATCTTCGGAGAGTTCTCAGCTTCCTCCTCTGCACTGCTGACACAAGTTCCTCGCACTTCAACTAAAGAGGAAAACTCTGAGCCAGTCACTGTGTCAGGAAAAATAGCTAAGTTCTCAATGATGGACCAGCACTTCTTGTAGTAGACTTTCACAGAGACCAAAGCAATGCAGGCCCCTACATCCTGAAATGCAAGATAGAATCCTTTTTTGGACAAAGGTCCAATTTCTCTCACCTCTGTGTTAAGTTTCATTTTTCTCTCCCCCAGATCACCCTGGGTAAAACTTTCATCTGCTGCAATAGTGTCTATTTTTACATATTGATTTTCTCTGATATTCCTGCCAGTATCGTAGTCTGTTTCATAATAATACAAGTTAAAAGTTTCTTTACAAGTCCCCAGAACTCCAGGAAGACTGTTACAATCCCTCAGAGTGAATTTCAGTTCTACAAAAATCCTTTGTGCATTGCTTTTTGCAATCCAGTTAGTCCGAAGCCAGTTGTTTTGGTTCGATTCCATGACCTGGCATACCTGGTATGTTCGTATAGGAGTGTAGTTTTCATCCAGTCCACTAATTTCTTCCCACTAAAACAATAAAAAACAGTTAGTAATATAAAACAAGGATGCGACCAAATGTAACTATTGTGTATTTGAAAAAGTGTCACACTTAAGTGCTTCTCCTTTTTAACAGTAAGACATCATAAAAAATAGGCTATTATTACAATATCCTTAAGCACTCAAGTGAAGAAAATAGACATTAATACATCTCCCTCCATTTATTCCTACGTATAAATAACCTTCAAAAATCATATTCACATCTAAGATCCAATTCCAAGGGAGAGCCTACTATAGTGAATCTGCTTTAATGGAGGTGTGGACTAGACAATTTCCAGAGTTCCTTAACAACTCCTACAGCTCCGTGATTCTGTGAAGCTGCTCAACATATCAAGCTCTAACTCCACACTGGATTCTCCCACATTTCATTAAGGTCATAAGCAAAGACTAAAAAGTAGCTCCATTTCCAGGGAAACACACAATCAGAGAAGTCTTAGGAACTCAGATTGCTTAGGTTTACAGTCTTTCTGTATAAAACACCGACTGGAGCTTTCTGGTGTACAGCAAGCAGAAGGCTCCTGAAACTTATCCGGTATACAATTTTCAATCCTATACAATGAAGGTGGCATGAGGAGAAAACAAGAAAATTGACAGAATTAAAAATCTGGAGGTGAGAAAACACCTTGGCAGCCCCCTTTTCGTTCACTCCATGTTCTGCTTTACTCAGAAACCAGCACATGTAAGCAGATGCTCCTCACCTCACTTTTTTCAGTGGCTGCATCCACGTTAAAAGAAATGAACTTCGGTTGACTGGGTGTTCAAATGAACCATGAGATTAAATACTCAATTAAGAACAACCCACATGATTGAAAGTTTACTGGTTCAAAGCTTGGGTTTTGTTGTTATTCCCTCTTAGGATAAGAACTGTGAAACAAACCAGTAAGTGTGTAACAGATCTGCAGTCTTTAACAGAGTTCGGTTACTTTGGAATGTGCACCTCCAGCAATGGTAAAACCACTGAAATCAAGCAGGCAAATTTGCACAGGTACATCCAAAACAATATCCATCTCTCACCTCTTTTCATAACACTTTTCTTATAACACTTAACATACTGCAGAAACTGCAGCTGTAATAAATTAGGGTGTTTTTTTTTTTAAACTATCCTCACCCAATGATACGGGCAACCATGACTTCTTATGGCACTTAGCCCTCTGGCCCTGTGTCAATAATGCACTTAAGCTCACGCTTAAGATCAATGACAGTACTTATGAGCTTAATGGTAAGCATGTGCTTAAGTGTTCTGTGGGACTAGAATGCTTGGCACCTCTGCAAGACGGACCACCCCTCGACATTCCTCACACTGGTAACCAAGCGTGAAAGGTTGGTTATCCAGACTGACTTCCCAAACTAGAAACCATGCAGTATGCAGTATTTTGCAAGCTTATTTGACAGCAAATGAGATCATTTTAACGTTGCTCTAAAGCTCCAAGAAAAAGCAGATGTGGTTGACTTGGTGCTGGAAGTTACCACCACAGAATGTATCATGGCTGTAGATGCTGAAATGCACAGAAGTTGTAAATACCAAAGTGCATTTCAAAGACCTGCAATCACTAAAGACATGGTACATACGGTATCATAAATTCATATATGCAGTATTAAATATTGAAATATTAAAAAGTCATGAAGTTAATTACAGTGATTGCATATGGAACTGTATTCATTTCAGAACAGAAAAGTCCATCTTTACTATAGATTTATTAGATTTGAATGAGTGACACTTTTCTCTCTCTAAGAACTAACAAGGGAAGGAAAAAAATGGGGATCGGGGCAACTGGCACTGTCACACTTCAGAATAAATAAATAATACAAACAAAAGAAAAACAAACAAACAAACTCCGTATCAATCCAAATGTGACGAAAAAAGATACAAAGCCTAAAAGTTTATTGATTTTTATAATCTCAATTGCACATTAGGTGATGTTTTTCCCCAAGGAACTGAGCCAGATTCTGGTCATTCCAGTTAGAGAAAGCATTGTATTTGTGAAGTGTGAGCAGCACAAGCTCAACATGGAACAGAATTTGACACCAGATTCTGAGCTTTGATGGGGTCTTGCCACATAAAAACAAACAAAAAAACACCAAACCAAAGTAAAGACAAGAAAAGTATATTTAACAAAAATCAAATCATTTTTCCCAAAACTATGTTATTAAGGTTCTTGAGGAATCAAGAACCCACCACCGCATGAAGTTTGTAAGTATTAGGGATACTCTAACACTGCAGTCAAGGAAAAACAGTACAAAACACTACATTCAAGTTAAAAGCTCTACATTATGTTATCTCTAGCACTGAATGCTGCAGTTTAGCCTTCCAAATTTTCCTAAAGCCATGGAATATGTGTTTCTTTAAAAAAAAAAAAAAAAAAAAAAACAGGAAAACAGGACTTATGGCTTAATTTAGTAATCACAGAACCATTACTTCAAATAGTCCACTGGAGGCATACCTGCTTCTCTATGGAAGAAAAAAGAAATCAACAGTATTTCAGGATAGGTTTTCACCTACATCATCTAAGTTCACACCTCATTAGTATTTTTAAAGTGACTAATTCCATGTTGCCTTTTACAGAAAGAAAATTCAATTCTGCTTTATCCTGCTTCCACATACAGTGATACACATGCTATTCTATTTGACCATATCCTGTTCTATCTGTTCCAATACATGGTATTTAAACTTCCTTAGTTATCTTAGCAATATTTGAGATCACTGTTAGATGTAACATTTGCAGTTGAATAAGGCATTTAACGAGTGTCTGGGTGATATAATCTGTACTTTGTTGAAGCAGTAGCTACTCTCAAGAAGTGTATTTTCTGCGTTCATTCTCATGAAATCTTTATTGCACAGCAGACAGCATAGTAACTAAAAGTAAATATTTTCTATCAAAATTACATACTTACAACTTCTATGTTGAATTCACAGACAACTACTTCTGACCATTTTCATGCAAACAATTCCAGTCATTAGCCTTATTTTTAGTTTTTTAGCCTCATTTTGAATTTTTTATTGAGACTGTCTTCTACCTTCAAAAGCAGCCTCTTGCCATTTGTTGAATTTGACTCTACTTTCTTTCATCTTTAAATATGCCGACATGTGTAACACGTGTTGACATGTCTTTCATTATCTACAGGTTAGCCTAATGTAATTGCCACCAACCTAATCTTTCAAACACCTCTGGTAGCAGCTTCAATCAATGCAAAATGCTAATGCTGAGGTTATTAACCATCATAAATGTTGAGGTCACATTACATTTCTTCTGAAGTTCTTACATTCGTTTCCAGTTTATGCTCGTATTGATTTTACGATCTTGCTTTTAAAGAAAGACACTTTCAGATTTTCATTCTTCTTATTTAAAGGATTTGTTACACTTTTATATCCCTACTCACAATTCACGCTCTTCTGGCTCCAGATTTCTTAAGGCTCTGAAGATTAAGGGCCTGATCCCCCAAGCAAGACTCCTTGCTCATGCAAGGAGTCACAATGGATGCTGCAAAAGACTGCTTCCACAAACAAGAACTAGCCATATGATTTATCATTTATCAGGCTGCGCTACGGTAGGACAACATACTCACTGTACCATTCTGAAAATGTTCTTTCTTCCTCAGGACTTGAGGAATAAGGGGTTTTATATCACTTCTAATTCAGGCCGAAAGCAGCATTTTTTAAGTTTATGCACACAATAAATAAAACAATAATACAGATGTTTCTAAACGTCTCATTTTTCATAATGATGTACTACTACACAATGGTACATCTCATGGAATACCATGAGATTCATTTGTAAGCAAGCTGGAGGTGGCCTTAACCACATAATTGGTTCCTCGTTCCAGATATGAAGCTCCTTGAGATTTGGGGATGTTTCAAATTTGGAATGTCATTTCAAACACATCTGCAGTATAAATGTTTTTTTTCAGAGCACTTCAGTCTGTGCTATTCAATTACAAAGAAAACATCATAAACAAATTTATGATCAGCCATTATACAGAAAATGAAAAACATATTTTTAGAAAGTTTCCACACAAAAGAAGGTCTGCTCTTTCTACAGGATGAAGGAAAAAGTGATTTAAAATACTGTGTTACAAACATAAAGAGCTTTCTGGTATACCACAGAGGTCTATGTGACAAAAGATGAAACTAGTGAAAACATTTAGGTGAACTTCTAAAGAGTCTCTATTTTTTAATTAGCTTATGTTTGGACATCGTAACCCAAGGTACACTTATTTCCATTCTAAAGCTGAAAGATCCATAAACACTTGGTACAATTACTAAGAGAAATATGAGGGGAAGTTAGTTTAAAGCCAGTATTGCAATAGCTTTGGTGAAATAACTACTTGTCTTTATGAATTTAATTTTTGTAGGGACTACTTACCCCATTGGGAGGAGAGGAAATCCATTCCAACTCTGTCTGTTGTGCTTTGGAGTCCAGTAAAATAACTGAAAAAGAAAAGGAAAAGAAAGGCATTTTCACTCTTTGTTAAATATAATACGTGGGAATACAAAATCAAAGTAAAAATTCTGAATTCAAAAAACGATAAAACAGAACACATCTTTTTAATTCATGCTATTGAAAAACAACTGCGAGTACAACTATGCATCTTCTTGTAAACAGATGATTAAATTGTTATGTACAATCCCCATACAAGCAGATATACATTGTTCTTAGCAACCTCATTGCTTACATCTAAGTGTAATGTTTTTTCTCGTGCCCTAAAATATTAATAGTCAGTCATTATTATGCATGCTCCCTTTATCTCCTTTGTGATGACGACATTCCCCATAAGTTGGCTATTACAGAGAGATTAAAACAAACAAACAAACAATAGCATTTCAACACTTACTCAAACTGATTCAGACAGGGCTAGTATGTACCTTACCAGGAGTTACACAGCAAAATAATGTCTTTTGGAGTAAGAAAGGAAAAAAAATACATCCTTTAGGTGAGAGGGTAGCAATTCTATAAACAAGTGACAACCAGGAATACAGAAAATAAGAGACTCTGCAATTACCTCACACATCGCATACACAAATCCAACCAATTTACTTTATGGTGATGACTTACTGAAATCTTCATGTCGTTATAAGCCAGTGACACCTCTGCAAAAAGACATCAGTTCTGGCAGCAGTGCAATTATTTGCAGCTAAATGTAACCCTGCTTCATAAAGTGGTTAATCACAGCCTAATAAACCAACTCTTAACTATTTCACAGCACATTCTGGAAGATATATTACTGATGTTCCATTTCTTCCAAACATATATTTCTAGATATGGTTTATATTTAAATTATAGTTACATGCATCTTCCCGAGCATATTACTGTCAGATTCAAATGGCACATATATTAATCCATTATATCAAATACATATACATGAAATAATTTGTTATAATATCTTCCTTCACACAGTTGAAGCTGTAGAGTGATTGGCCACATATCAGGGCTTGGTACACTTTGAAGATTCCCTCCTCAAGACTGCACGTTTAACTTCATTCTTTTATTTGGTAAATGAAAAAGTCATGTACCTAATTTACATACATTCAGTATATATTTAGCATTCAAGCTACTTATAATTTTACTTACAGCATTTAAATACTTTTATTTCAATTAATAATTTACGGCTTCAAAATGATGCAACTTTTGTCAGTTGCATCATGTCTTCAATTGGTTGAATTCTGGGTTCAGCTTTCGCAGAATTTCACACAAAATTTCAATGAATGGAAAGAAGGATGACTTAAAAAAAAAAATAAAAATACACATTCACAAGTTCATAGAGTAATATCGCCATAGTAGCTGAGCACAGAACCCTAACTTCCAGGCCTGTATTTCAGTAATAAACTAGAACAACTCATTAAGGAAGTCTGATAGTCTCTCTTAGAAAGATGATCTGCTTTTTTTCATTAAGCTCGGATCCAAGTGGCTTTACTTTGCAACACTTTCTATAGAAAAGCAGGTGGTGTATGTGGTGGTTTGTTAAACAACAACGTTTCTAATGATTCTGGAAGGAAAAAGAAAAAAAGGCACCATGAAAGACTTAACCTTTTCAGCACCAGCACAATATCCCACGGCTGCAATTCATTGTACTTTTTATTTGGCAGCAATTCACCGGCACATAGCAACGGGCACATCCCAGAAAGAAAGACAACAAGGAAAACAAACAAACAAAAGAAGAAGAAAAAAACGAACTATAGTAAGTGAAACGCCTTGCTCTGCAAATACCCCCGGCAAGTAAAAGCCTTGCGTTTCCTCGTCGCACCGAAAGTTATCGGGCAGAGCATGCCCGGCGGGAAGCTGCTGCGCGTCCCGCAGCCTAGGGGCAGAGCCGGCTCCGCGCTCGGTGAGCGGCGAGGCGAATCCGCGCACCCCTGCGGCGGCTGCGCGGGATGCGCACAGCGGACGCGCACGCTTCAGAAGTCGAAAGGAGGCGGAAAACCGGCGGGTGCGAGTTCGGGGAACGGGCTCAGCGGGGAGCCAGGGCCGCGCACATGCTCCTGGAGCTGCGCGCAAGCGGCCGCGCCTCCGTCTGGAGAAACGGTACCGCGGTCTCCGCCCTGCCGCCGGATTATGGGGCAGCGGCAGGGGTGGCGGAGCCCCGTGTCCAGCCCCGAGGGCTCGCAGCAGGAGGTGGGAAGCTCTGAGGGGACACCCGCGCTGGCGGAGGGCTCTGCAATGAAAGCCGTCAGTCCCTCTCCCGGAGGGCTGGACAGCCCCCGCCCCGCTCCTCTCCAGCATCTCCCCACGTCTTTTGTTTAGCTACAGAAAGGGAACTCGGAAAACTTTTCTGCTTCGCCCTCTGTAGCGCTCTTCAGCGCCCGGAGGGGAGCGGTGGGAGCCACGGAGGGCTGAGCCGAGAACAGCCCTCGGGCAAGGTGGGGGGGCGAGGCTGCGAAGTTCCTTCCCCGCTGCTCTCTCCGCGCTCTTTCTTCCGCGGGAGTTTCCCGAGCCCGCAGCAGGTAGCCGCTATTAATCCCTGTCCGCCGCTCGCCCCCTCCTGACCTTCCTTTAGCTGCGTTGATTTTCCCCAAGCGCACACCCACTGCACACGCACACACGTATGTGTATGCATACATATCCCCATCTGCACACGAACACGGAGCGGACTGACGCCCGGAGGCGCCGCCGCAGCCCCGTGGCCCGCACCCTCCCCGCTCACACGGCCACGCGTGACCGCCCCCCGCGTGGGGGTCTCGGTGCATCCCTGCCCCTCCGCGTCAGCTTCGGAAATTTCGCTGAAGGCTTTCTCCCTGTTCCCTCTCTAACCTCGCTATCTCTCTCTCTCTTTTTTTTTTTTTTTTTTTTTTTTTTTTAAAAAAAAAAAAGGGCAGAGGGCTTCGGGTGTTTTTTTTTTGTTTGTTTTGTTTTGTTTTTTTTGTAATGCTTCAGAATGGGATTTTACTGCGTGCCAGTTGTTTGATGAAAATTGAAAATACTGACATATCCGGTTGAGAGAGGAAAAAACCCCAAATGCGTCCCTAACACACAAAAAAAAAACCCTCGAGTTCTCCCTCCCCACCCGCTCCTCCTTCCACCCCCCCATGTGAAGATGGAGACGGACCTTCGTCCCTGTCAAACGCTACTAGGGCGCTTTTTTAAACGATCCTGGATTTTCCCTACATGGGAAAAAAGATCTCGTAGACGGACTTCTGGAATGGATTTCACATACCTCCATCGCTCTCCTACTGCAAACTGCGCGCGGGATGGGATGGGGCAAAAAAACAGACGTCCGGGGTTCGCCATACACCGTTACGACAGCGTTGGATTGACGGCAATAGGGAAGCCCCATTGCGATACGTAAATAGTGTCAGGCACCCAGCCCCAAACCTTCCCCCCTCTGCCCAGCGATGCTGGCGATAAGCACACGCGCTGCGGACACTCGACGCCAGGACTCCCCAGAGGAGCTCACCGCACTCCGCTGCCGCTTCTCATGGTCCGCGCGCGGCCCTGGAGCGCCGCAGGGCCCCGATGGGGAGCCGTCCCGCAACGTCCCGTCCCGGAGGGCTGAGGCTGCGGGAGAGCTCTGTGCGGAGCCCCGGGCCGAGGGCTGTCTCCCCTTCCCATCACGTGCAATTGCCTCTCAGAGCTCATTCCCCGCAGCGAAAGCGCTTGTGCCGGTCTGTTATTTATACACGCGCTCACATACAGAATTCCTCACTCGTTTCTCTCCTAATCTCAAGAAAATGCACATACAAAAAATAAATAAATAAATAAACGCAACGCAGCTCGCGGCTCCCTCCACTGAGCCTTTCGTTGCGAAAAGCAATAAATAAGCCCAAAGTTTAGTTTTCCGCACGCCTTTACCTTCTTTCGCAGCCTGTGCCTCCCCCGTGTGTGCAAAGCGGAGCAGCCAGAAGGAGCACAACATAATCCAAGGAAGAAGCCGACTTCGCAAAACCATGGTGCAGGAGCAGGGAAATGTTATCTTTCTCGCTCCCTATTTCTAGACGCCGCCGCCGCCGCTTGGTGGGTGCGAGAGGACAGTGGCGAATTTGCACTGCGAGTCCCCGGCCCGGCGCTCCCTCCCTCCCAGCTGCCTTTCTCTTTCTCCTCCTCCTGCTCCTTCTCCCGCCTCCGCCACCGTGCTGCTGCTCAGCTCAGGCTCCCGCACCGGGCTGCCCGCCCGCGAGCCCCGACTGCAGCCCGGCCGCCCGTGCCGCGCTCCGATAATATCAATGAGGGCGGGGGGGGCGGGACCTCTGCGCCGCGGCGGCCCGTCCCTCAACATGACTGACAGCTCTTTTCGACCAACCAGCGGCGACTTTCCGCGGCCCGGAGGGCCGACCCGCCGATTGAGTGGCTGGGGGTGGAGGGGCGGGGTCGGTGCGCTTGACCAATGAGAGGGCAGCGGTATCGGGTTGCCGGCGGTGCTGGGCTGCCCGCGGGATGAGCGTGGGGGCGTCGGTAGTGATGGGGTAGAGCGGGGTCGGTGTGCGGAGTCGTTTCGCGGGCTCTGCCTGCTTCGTGTGCCTGCCCCGCGCGCTCGGCCCTACGAGTAGAGAGGGGCAGCCGGTCAGTCCCAGTGGCTCCGTGTGCGTGCCGGGACGTGGAGCGAAGGGGTTCCCGGTGTGTCGCGGCCCCGGGTGCTGCTGCCTGCAGCGGAACTTCGGTGCGAGGCGCACCTGAGTCAGCGCTCTGCCAAAAGTCAACTTCTTCAGCACTGCCATAGCTGTGGCTCCCGCCCGTGTGACTCTGTTTCTCCTTACTCCGCTATCTATGCTTTCCTGCAATCGCTATGAACTGATCAATAGTACATCGGTCTTCACTTGGGGGAGAGGGGCGGCTGCTTTTCTTATTTTCCGCCCGTCGGGTGTAACCCGGAGCGAGAGCAACGCGCTAACAATGAGGCAATTTAAATAGGAGGAAGAAGGG